>NC_140589.1:535395433-535995433 GCF_964204655.1 Triturus cristatus | reverse complement strand
ATAGAGGGGGTGTGAAGTGAGCTAATCATACCTACCGGTGTGAAAGTGCTAGGCTACGAAAATTAAGTGAGGTATTGCCTAGAGTGTGATGCTGCTAAGGTGAGGTGGTGCGGGATTCGGTGATTAGAGCGTGAGTCTAAATTGTGTGTCTTATGCTGTAAAGTCATGTGCCGTGACCGCTGCAGTACAGCTGTGGAAGTAGTGTCAGCATGTGTTTATAACTACTAGGACGATCTACTGTCCCGTACTGGTCAGAAAGTTCTGGGGTACGGAAAATATGTGAGGTAGTGTGTAGAGCCTCATGCTGCTAAGCTGAGCTACTGCCGGACTCGGGGATAAAAGCCTGAGCACAAACTGTGTGTCATATGCTGTGAAGTCATGTGCTTTGGCCGCTGTGCCACATCTGTGCAAGTAGTGTCAGCATGTAGTTATAGCTACTTGAAGGAACTTTTGTTTCAAACATTGTAACTTGTGTATGGTGCTTAGGGGGTGTTATATAGGGAGTGCAAATGTAAATTCGTGTGTATGAAATGAATTTGGTATATGGAAAGTGGAAAGCACTAACTCCTACGGGTCTGATGGTGCTGGGGGCATAAGGTGAGGTGATGCTGGAGTTAAGAATAAAGCTGATGAACTACTGACCCCTATTGCGAACTTTTAATGTGCAGGTGCCGTTGAATGTTGCAAAAGTATATTGTTAGGTTAAAAAAAAGATGTACTTTTAACCTGCAGGTGTCGTAGAAGGTTCCAGAAAGTGTGGTGATAAAATCGGTTGAACTTGTGACCTGTATGTGAAGCGGAATAATAAGTAGCTTTTCGGAAGGAAAATTCTAAATGAACAAATAGAGGTATGTTTTGGAATGTCCTTGAAGGAATGAAGTATTCTGATTTGTTCTTTACATGTATTTATGTGTGGAGCGACAGGGAAATTGTGTCATTCCTGGTTTCATTCTTGATGAAGTCGGAGCTTTACATGTACTATGTGAGAAAGAGAGAATTGTATGCGTGTGTCATTTTAAATCTGGATAACAACTACAAAGGTGAGTTACAAATGAACAAGGTGTGTTATGTGTTTTATAGTATTGATTAAGTATTTGAGGTGATGTTTTTAATTTTGAAAGTATTTTTTATTTCAAAGTAATATAGTGTTAGTAAAGTGTGGTGTTTGATACTGGTTATGAAATATGCATAACATTTGAGCTGTTGGAATAAAAGTATTTTATATGTTTAGGAATTTTTCACAGAGAAGATGTGTAGTTTGTCATCTTTATAGGAGTGTATTGTTTTGAAAATTAGGTACAGCGTTAATTTCATTTAAACTTTATTTCGGCAATGAGCCATAAAAGTCAACAGAGATAAATATAACATACATATATACAATTCATCATATAAATGGGAGATAATTACATTGAGTTGGCGATAAAATTTGTTTTGTAATTAACCCATAAGTACAGTACCGCATATAAAAACATAAATAGCATATATAAGTTAATTAAAAACCAGAAACAATTGAATACATGGGCTGGAGAGACAATAAGACATAAGTGAAGCACAAAAAGTGGGGAAAAGGGGAAAGCAGAGCATAAATCCAAATATATTTACAGCTTGTAACTAGATTTTTTCCGAATAAAATACACGCTGTATAAAAATCTACTTATTCCAAAAACCACTAACTGTGAGGTGTTTGACTTGAGTATACGCTCTGCCTCTTTGTAAGATCTAACCCCCATGTAATTACAAACAGGTTTGATCCAACAACCCCTTGGTTTTTTGTATTTTGGGCAGAAAAAGAGTAAATGGGCAGCATCTTCTTTGGCCCCTAGAGAGCAGAGGGTACACAATTCTGGGCCTTTCACCTTCCCCCAGCATGATGTATATGCGTTAATCTGTAAAACACCATACCTAAACTGTAAGTATAATGATTTTGCTAATGGTGGACAGATCTCATCCATAAAATGCTCTAAACTAGGAGTATCTTTGAAAAGCAGAAATTCCATGGTCAGTTTGCCAAACGATGAGCTATCCAATAGTTCACCGTTGACGTACGACCAAAAGGTATCCTTTACAAGCTTCCTAGAGGACAATGTCATATTCTGTGGAGCGTCCCATAGGTGTGCAAGCCCTAATCTTTCATACCACTTTGAAACATACTTTACCCATGGTGTATTCAAATAGCCATCAATCTGCGAAAGTTCGACAAAACCGCTTTGATAGACACTCAGTTCCGGGGTTACCCATAGTCTAACCCAATACAACAACGGTCTTAAAATTACTTGGTAGTCTATTTTTTTGAGATTAATATCTAAAAATACAGGAACCAAAGGGGTTCTAGTTGGTATCTTTAGTAGGCTACGCACAAAGTAATTTTCCAATTTTCCAAAAGTATTATTACAATAGTAGCCCCAGACCTCAGCACCCGTGCAGCCGATTGTGCCTTAGCTTTGTATACTTCTAGAGCCGGGTATATAGCCTTGGAGTAGCTAGCTCCATGAACTCTTAAAATAGCCATTGAATTTTGTTTGAGGGATATGGAACTTTTATCTATCTGTCCTTTCCAAGACAAGTTACTGTCCAATAAAATCCCCAAATAGGTAAAACTCCCAACCTGTTCCAATTTTTTATTTTCAAGGAACAGATTACTCCTAAGGGATTTTTTGGGGTTTATGGACATGTACTTGGTTTTGCTAGGGTTTATTTCTAACCCCTTCCCCTCACAATATTTTTGAAATGTATCAACCAAGTTTTGTAAGCCTCTCGGTGTTTGGGAGATAAGGATAGTGTCGTCGGCAAAAAATAATGCCGTAACCGCTTCACCACCTAGTTTTGGGGAATCATGCACGCAGTTACTCACATAACTTGGTATATCATTAACATATAGGGAAAAGAGTGTAGGGGCTAACACGCATCCTTGGCGCACACCACGGTCTACGGGAATAGCCCTGGAGATTTCACCATTCTTTCCCCATCTGATTTTGGCAAAATTCCCCGTGTGAAGCCTGATAAGTTCTTTAAGTAGTTCCCCTGGGACCGCCATGTTCTTAAGTGTAGACCACAGCAATTTACGCGGAACAAGGTCAAAGGCGGCCCTGAGATCCACAAACGCCACATATAGACTACCCTTCCTTAGGTTTATGTACTTCCAACAGATGCACATAAACCTAAATACTTGATCAATAGTACTAATTTTAGATCTAAAACCAGCTTGATATTTAGTCAGTATTTTAGTCTCTTCAGTCCAATCTAAAAGCCTGTTTAAAATATGTCTGGCAAAAATTTTTTGTAAAATGTCAATTAAACTAATTGGGCGGTAATTACTAGGATCATAACGGTCTCCTTTTTTAAAAATTGTTATTATTTCAGCCCCTTTCCAGGAGTCAGGAATTGGTGTACCAGCAGCAATCGAATTACACAGGAAGTTTATATATGGTCCCCACACTTCTACTTCATGTTTTAGTAAATCGCCGGGAATTTTGTCAGGACCAGAAGCTTTGCTCATTTTCACGGCCTGCAAGGCCTGAATGGATTCTTCTAAACTGAAGAGTAAGGGGGCATTACTCGTTCCTAAGTCTATCTCGTGATCCTTAAGGGACAAACTATTCTTTTTATTGGCGTAAAGCTTGGTAAAGTGATCACACCATGTATTTTCATCTAGGAAAATATGCTTAGTTGATCTACCCTTCTTATTTCCCTTGGCAATTAAATTCCAGAACGTACTTTGGTCACGCTGCTTAGTTGCAATTAAGAGATCCTCCCAAATAGTTTCTTCCCAGGATTTTTTTGCTTGGTCCATGGTTTTGTTATAAATTAGTCTTCCGTTTTTTATATCTAGACGATTACCAGATTTTACTGCCTGAATCAGCCTTAATTTAGCTTGGCGGCAGTCTTGATTATACCATGGATTCACCATCTTGAGGGGATTCCCTTCCCTATTACTGTCTTGTTTATAAGTTTTACTCAGTAGTGGAGTTAAAGCATCCAACAACTTATAATGTAAATCAAGAACACCCTGAGTACCCACTGTAGGCAGCTGGGGTGTTCCCATAATTTCAGAGAAGACATTATAGATCTTTTCCAATGTTTTTTCCGACCCCAAAATATTTGGCCATCTTACCGCACGTCTATTGTTAGATATTTGTAGCTCCCCACTAGATGATGTTGGTAACATTTCTTCGTCATGTCTAGTAATAAATGGGTGGGGATCTAACCGTAGTTGGAGAGGGAAATGATCACTCTCTGTCCTTTGATCTACCTTAAAATCTGCTAATAATTCCCATACGTTCCGGGATGCCATTATGAAGTCTATGTGTGATCTGTAAGATCCCTTGAAATAAGTTGGAGCTGCTGGTCTATCCGAACAAAAACGGCCGTTACAAGCCCTTAAGTCGTGCGCCACAGTCAATTGCATAATTTGAAAAACAGCTACAGTGTTATTAACTGAGCCCACTGATTCTAGGGGTAGAATATCATTAACGGCGTCTTGTTCATCAAATATTTTTTCCATACCTGAAACAGGCTCATATCTACAATTAAAATCCCCGCCAACTAATACCTTTGCATTATCTCCCAGTGTATCTAAAAAGGAATCCAGGATTTCTATCGTTTTAGATTCCTTATGGGATGGATATGGTCTATTGTATATATTTATTAAGTAAATGATTTCTTTCCTTCTGGTATGAATTTTAATGCCAAGTAGGTCTGGAGGGGAAATGGATATCTGGCTAGCCTCTATTTCTAGAGACACTTTAACCCAAATAACCAATCCCCCTGATGCTCTACCTCTATTGGATGGTGTTGCATTAGAACAAAATGTTTTATAACCCAACCTGTGGGGAATTTCCACCATCCATGTCTCCTGTAAGAGTATGATATCGTAATCCTCTATGTATGAGGACCATATCTCATCCATTAAATTCTTCGCTAACCCAGCTATATTCCAAGATAACATTCTGATACTTGGATCCTCTTTTATATGTGGTGAAGCTGGGCCTACTAATATGATTTCATTCCCCGTATTGACCTCTGATATGACTAAGGGATTTACCTTATTAGCTTGATTAGCAACTTCAATATCATCCTTTCCCTCCGTGGACATTATATAATACTTGTCTGTGACCCCTGAACTAGCAGCCTCACTCGTTGTAGGATAGGAAGATAGAATCTTATTTCCCAACTTGTCGAACACAATAACACCGGGGCATGTTGGTATTGTAAGATTTGAACCCAATTGTTCAACATTCACGCCTGAACCCCATATCGGATTGTCTATTCGTGTGTCTGTGCTTGATTCATTTGAATGTCAATCATTTTGATCTAACATGCTCAAAGCTGAGAATCTATTTTCAGTTGGGATGGTAAAGTTTATGTCTCTGCTATTGAGCATGGGTCTGCGAGTGTTAGGTAATAGTGGTACTCTGGTCAAATGCCTATAAAAATACCCCAGAGAATGCACTCCGACATCAAGCTCCCCTATATCCCGGGATGCTGCTCTTAGAAGGACGGTTGCAGCGTGCTGGGGGTATCTAAAATTGATAATTATGCAATCCCCCTTGCATCTTTTTCTTGCGCTACCAATCCAGGAAACCCTTCTAGTAGACAGAATGTCATCAGAGAGGAGTGGGGGAAAACCACAGTTTTTATGTAACCAAGCAATTGAATTCCGTTTGAGGGAATCGTGGGATTCCTCCCGATGGTTTGATATTGTCGAGTCTAGGGGTGGGACATTTGAGAGGACTACAACATAAGGTTCACAATCAGGCGGGAGGTTAATGTGATTTGGTCTATATCCAGGAGTAATGGTCCTCTCACTATTAGGTGGAGCTACATTTGACTGAGAGGTACAACCAGCTGGATGACATATCTCCCTGGGTAAAGATTTGAATGGGCTTTTTCTTCTGATTATGGCTGATTGTGCCTGGACTGTTGAATGTATTTCTGATTCAGGAATTGTTGCAGTCTGATCTTTCCTCTTGTTCTCTAAAAGACCGCCCAACCTAGATACCTCCATAGATAAGAAATCAATTTTTTCCAAAAGAGGTTTGGTCACCAAATCTAATTTTGCTTCAAATAGACTAGATACCTCCATGGATAGAGAATCAATTTTTTCCATGAGAGGCTTAGTTATGAGGTCTAATTTGTCCTAAAAAATCTTAGCAATATGACCCAAAAGGTTATCATTCCCATCACCCTTGCTAGCTGTGTTATCAGTAGCAGTCACAGTATTTCTATGTCTTTGGTCCAACTTCAACTTTGGGTTAGCATTTCCCTACTTAGTTAGGGTTTTCCTACATTTTCTTACAGGTCTCTTAAAGGGGGAAAGAGGTGACACAGGTTCACTAGGTAACTCTAACGGTACTTGAGTAGATACTTCGTGATCTAAGGAAGTGGTGGTTGCTGTTTCAGAACGAGAAGTGTCGATGCTAGTTAAATCCAACATAGTGAGATCACTTTCAATATTAGTATCTATAGAAGTGGTGAGGTCCGGAGTAGAATCCTTCCCCAGTGATTTTCGTCGGTCATTATTTATCTTGCTCACCATTTTGACCAAATAATTGTCCAAGGTGGAGTTCTTTGTGGCCATTCTGAGTTTCAATACAAATGTGTTAGTCTCTAGTATTGGTAGTAAGAAATCAGTACTGTTTAAAAATCGTACCTCTACACACCAGTGGAGAACACATAAATGTTAAAAGAAAAATACCTATCTCAATTCAATCGCAAGTTGTTACAGTACTATAACGGGACAGCAACCCCGGTTCAGCGAATGTTCAGCTGGATAAAGCCTTGATACAACTCACGTCATCAACGTAGCACCGAACAGTTTTAGAAAACCTTGATTTAGGGGGGTGGCCCGGCCCGACCTCTTCCGGCCTCCTAACGGCCACACAACGGCCCACCCTTTGCCCGGGTTAGCCCGGCGTCGCCCGCGCGCGTCCCGCGACGCGGAGGGAGCCTCTGCCTTTTCAGCGCCTCCAGGCGCGAAGACAAGCGGAAGTGGCCGCTAAGCAGGCTGGGAGCTGTATTCTCCCCCTGTCACGGGCGCGATAGCGTTGGGCGCCGACAGAGGAGACAAACAGCGTGGGCACCCCAGGAGCGGCAGGTCGGCAAATGAATCACCAGCAGGACCTCCGGTAAGTGAACAGCGACAAGAATTGCACCCCCGCTCCACCGAGGGAGCCTCTGCCTTTTCAGCGCCTCCGGGCGCGAAGACAAGCGGAAGTGGCCGCTAAGCAGGCTGGGAGCTGTAGTCTCCCCCTGTCACGGGCGCGATAGCGCTGGGCGCCGACAGAGGAGACAAACAGCGTGGGCACCCCAGGAGCGGCAGGGCAGCAAATGAATCACCAGCAGGACCTCCGGTAAGTGAACAGCGACAATAATTGCACCCCCGCTCCACCGAGGGAGCCTCTGCCTTTTCAGCGCCTCCGGGCGCGAAGACAAGCGGAAGTGGCCGCTAAGCAGGCTGGGAGCTGTAGTCTCCCCCTGTCACGGGCGCGATAGCGTTGGGCGCCGACAGAGGAGACAAACAGCGTGGGCACCCCAGGAGCGGCAGGGCAGCAAATGAATCACCAGCAGGACCTCCGGTAAGTGAACAGCGACAAGAATTGCACCCCAGCGTTAATTTGAGTTTGTAATGTATTTGGGGAGATAAAGAAAATGTCGCACATTTGCAACTGATACTATTTGTGGAAATAGTGGGGTGGGGGATGGTGGTAGGAGACGTATGTGTTATTAAGTTAAAAGTGTTAAAACAAAATGCAGAAATGTTATGTGGGCAGGTTGTGGTCTTATTTTTGACACTGAGAGGTAGGTTTGAATGTAAGTCAGGATAGGTTGTTGTACAGTGGGGCCGTGTACAGTGTTTTGAGATTACATGGAGAGGAGATGGAGATAGGAAAAAGTGATACGTTCCTTTTATATGTACGCATAGTTTGAATCATGGTATATATGGTAGTAAACGTATTAATTATTGTATGTTCTTATGGAATAGAAGTAGTTGGGGAGTGCTTCTTTAGAAGAGATGTTTCATAAATGTGTGAGAGATAAAAAAAATGTAAATGTGCGCTATATTTTCTGTATGACTTTGTTGACATTAGAGAACTACATGTGATTATAAGTTATACTATTTGTCAGGCTGTGTCGCTGTGGCGGATATATGTAGGTGTTGAAGTGGTTCGTGTTTTACTGATGGTGAGCTTCACTATCCCTTTTGAGATTTATTCATTACATTTAATATATTTAATATAGATACAGTAAAGGGACTGTATATCAAAAGTTTGGGAATTAGAACTTTGTTTACTCTCCCAATGCCCTGCTATACACTCTACAGAGTGTTTAAACGACTTTCGTAACATATAGATGTCTAGCTAGTAAAGGTGGTGTAGTTCGACTGGGCCCATTTATAAACCGTGCTATGGGATGGTTTATGTTTTTCCCACCAATTTGCATGTTTGAATACCTTTTGCTGACACTTGTTAAAATTAACGTCGTATATGGGTATAGTGGCGCCAATAGGAATGGGGGGTTTCTGTTTGATTTTGTACTGTTAAGCAAGGGCGTGGGTGGGTGTGGGGGAGGTAGTTATGTTGCTGTTTGAAACACAGAATATAGTAACGTGGAGATGTGGAGGTACTAAAGGTGAAGTAGTACCACTGGGAGCACTTATTAAGTGCCATATGGCATGGTATTTGTTTTACCCGCAAATTTGCATGTTTTTATATGTTTTGCTGATGAGCTTTTCGGGAGACATCTGTTGAAATTAAGCCTCTGTATGGCTATAGTGGCGCTTCTATGTTTGTGGGGCTCTTTCTTTTATTGCGTAAAGTTAAGCAAGGGCGGGTGTTGAGGTAGTGTAGTGGTACTGTGACTATTTATAAACCGTCTTATGGTATGGTGTATGTGTGAGTTGCAAAATTGCAGGTTTCAATAGCTTTTGCTGATGAGCATTCCAGCAGACACCTGTTGACATTAAGTCTATGTATGGCTATAGTGGCGGTAACGCGAGTGCTGGGGCTCGTTGTTTGATTTCGTAAGGTTAAGCAAGGGATGGGTGGGGGTGGGGGAGGTGCCTATGTTGCTGATTAGAAGACGGATATTTGTAACGTGGGCATGTGTAGTTACTAAAGGTAATGTAGTTTTACTGGGCCCATTTATAAACAGTGCTATGGGATGGTTTATGTTTTACCCGCGAGTTTGCATGTTTGAATAGTTTTTGCTGATAAGTGTTCCGGTAGACACATGTTAAAAGTAAGCCTGTGTATGGGTATAGTGGCGCTACTAGGAATGGAGGGTTTCTGTTTGATTTCGTACTGTTAACCAAGGGTGGGGGTGGATGTGGGGGAGGTAGTTATGTTGCTGTTTGAAATACAGAATATAGTAACGTGGAGATGTGGAGCCACTAAAGGTGATGTAGTACCACTGGGAGCACTTTTAAAGCGCCCTATGGCATGGCATATGTTTTACCCACAAATTTGCATGTTTTAAAACGGTTTACTGATCAATCAATCAATCAAGGCATTTGTAGAGTGTGCTACTCACCCTTGAGGGTCTCAAGGTGCTGGGGAGGGGTGCTGCTACTGCTCGAATAGCCAGGTCTTGAGTAGTCTTCTGAAGGTCAGGAGGTCTTCGGTCTGCCATAGGAGGGTGGGGAGGGTGTTCCAGGACTTGGCGGCGAGGTAGGAGAATGATTTTTCGCCGGTGGTTGCTCTTTGGATGTGGGGGACAGTGGCGAAAGCGAGGTCGGTGGAGCGGAGCTGGCTGTTCGGGTGTAGACGGTAAGTCGTCTGTTGAGCTATGTTGGTCCGGTGTTGTGGAGTGCCTTGTGTGCATGGGTGAGGAGCTTCAAGCTGATCCTCTTTTTGATGGGAAGCCAGTGCAGGTCTCTCAGGTGGGGTGTAATGTGGCTGGCGCGGATGAGGTGTGCGGAGGTGTTCTGTATGCGTTGCAGTCGTTTCAGCAGTTTGGCCGGGGATCCCGCATAGAGGGCGTTTCCGTAGTCCAACCTGCTGCTGACGAGGGCTTGGGTGACCGTTCTTCTTGTGTCAGTGGGGATCCACCTGTAGATCTTTCGGAGCATGCGGAGGGTGTTGAAACAGGAAGATGAGATGGCGTTGACTTGCTTAGTCATGGCGAGAGTTGAGTCGAGGATGAATGCCAGGTTGTTTGCGTGGTCGGTGGGTTTTGGGGCTGTACCCAGGGCAGTAGGCCACCAGGATGAGCTTTCCAGGAGACATCTGTTGAAGTTAAGGCTGTGTATGGCTATAGTGGCGCTTCTACGTTTGCTTGGGCTCTTTCATTTATTGCGTAAAGTTAAGTAAGGGCGGGTGTTGAGGTGGTGTAGTGGTACTGTGACTATTTATAAACCATCTTATGGTATGGTGTATGTTTAAGTTGCAAAATTGTAAGTTTTAGTACCTTTTGCTGATGAGCGTTCCGGCAGACACCTGTTGACATTAAGTCTCTCTATGGCTATAGTGGCGGTAACGGGAGTGCAGAGGCTCGTTGTTTGATTTCATAAGGTTAAGCATGGAATGGATGGGGGTGGGGGATGTGCATATGTTGTTGATTATAAGACGGACATTTGGAATGTGGGCATGTGTTGTTAGTAAAGGTAATGTAGTTTCACTGGGCCCTTTTATTAACCATGCTATGGTATTGTTTAGGTTTTTCTCGCGAATTTGCATGTTTGAATACTTTTTGTTGATAAGTGTTCCGGCACACACCTGTTAAAATTAAGCCTGTGTATGGGTATAGTGGCGCTACTAGGAATGATGGGGGTTTCTTTTTTATTTTGTACAGTTAAGGAAAGGGCGTGGGTGGTTGTGGGTATGTGTCTGATTAAAACACAGAATATAGTAACGTGCAGATGTCGAGCTACCACTGGGAGCACTTATAAAGTGCCCTATGGCATGGTATATGTTTTACTCGCAAATTTGCATGATTTAATACGCTTTGCTTATGAGCGTTTCAGAAAGTGGGGGTGCTTTGAAAGGGGGTCAAAGCTCTTAAAGGGGTGTGGGCTATGCAAGTTGGGCCATGGTCTAAATCAAGAAAAGTATCATTGTGTGCTTTAGAAAATCCTCTCCAATTATCCTACGTTTGGAAAAAAACATTCTTTCAAGGATTTCCCTTCCTTCTACAACATGTGTAACATAGCGTGATTTCTCCAGTTCTCAGTTGTGAGCAAAATAAGCATGCGCACATCGATGTGCATGCTATCAATGCAGTGCCATAAAAAAGAAAATGGCCTATGTTTGTGAGGGCTGAAAATAGAGCCTGATGGAGACCCTTTTGGAGGCTCCTTGAAAATAAGTGCTGGTCCTCAGACACGGCCTAATTAAAGCCCAGCATTCATCTATCCTAAGCACTGCGCCATCCAACCATCTTTTAATTGATGCATACATTCCTACTTATATACATACATACATCTGTTCCTGCACTTATCTTAAGCATCTATGAGCGCACTCGCCTATTGTAAGCACTATGTCATTCATGCAGCCATACGCCTATATATCCATAGATACATCTGTCCCATAACCAATCCTAAGCATCTATCAGTCCACCAGTCTATCGTAAGTAGTGGTCCCTGTATTCATTTATCCTTCCATTCATATATTGATACATCCATCTATGTATATATGTATTGATGCATCTGGCCATGCATCCACTCGCCTTTTATTCAACTATACGTTCGTATTTTTGGGCATCGTCCACCCCGATCCTAAATAGGACATATTATTATTATACTCATCCATCCAGCCTGTTAAGGGCTCGAAAAGGTTTGCGAAAAGCATTGACAGGCAGATTATTTTATAAAGAATAACAAAGCTTTGAGTTGCTCTTTGTGGAGCATACTTCACCATCCTTCTCTGGTGGTGTTTTAAAGAAAGGTACATATAGCGAAAGAAATGTAAAGGAGCTTTTAAGTGTAAGACGTTAAAAACATATTGTCGAGTTGTATATAGGTACACTATTTAAAAGTGGCCTTGACTGACAGATACTGAATACCTGTATTTCTCACATTTGAGAAAGTATACCAGAGAGGTAATTTGGGGTGGTGAGAACCTTGATTACAGTATAGGAATATAAAAGTAAGTGGAAAGCTTTTATGTTCATATTAAAGAGGGGGTGTGAGAACTAAGTGAGGCAGGTAAAGTGTGTGTTTTCGTAGCCCTAAAACAAGAGAATGTGTAAGGTGAGAGCAGGTTCGTGCTAGAGTTGCTTGCTTGTGGTAGTTTCAAGAGGCGCAACCAAAGTGAAATTTCAGGGGAGCCTAATTTTTTCAGCAATAGGCAGAGTGGGGATGTAGGGGCTGTAAAAAGGGGTGAAAAAGAACAGTCTTCTTTACCAAAAAATGATCTTTTGAAAACCTGTGAAGTACTCTGGTGCGGCTGTGTGTGTGCACTCAGGAAGCTGTTTGAGAGAGTCCGGGGCAATGGGCGATGCACGCCTGGTGGTGTGTTTGCTAATTACCCCACGATGATGTTGCTCCTGCGTTGCAATAAGAGAAAGAAAATTCTGAGAGAAAAAGTGACTTTTTAAAGGATTTCCCTTCTCCTACAATGCGAGTCACCTTGGCATGATGTCTGCACTTTTAAGTAGTGAGCAATGTGCATGCTCTCACAGTCTCACTGCAGTGCAATAAAGAAAAAAAAAAGGGATGAGGTTTGCGAGGCCCGAATGTAGACCCCCATAAAGACCTGTTTCGAGGCCATTTAAAATAAAGTGCTGTTGCTCAGACACCCCTCCCCCCGCCCTTAAAACCGGGGGGGCAGTGTTATGTTTGGAAAGTTGTAGATAAAATTGTAGGCTAATAATGGCAATTTTTGTGTGTACTTTTTGTTTGATAATATCATCTTAAGTACATAGATTACACATTTTTAGAAGTACTATCTATAAAGTTGTCTGTGGTGGGTTGCAGAGAGAGTGGTGTGGGGTGGTGGGGTGCAGCAGAGAGGTGAAAAGTACGAGGTAGTGCAGTTAAATATAAATTGTAAAGGTGTTTGTAAATAATTAAATTAAATACTTGCTGTATGTTCTATGGCACTACTTGTCATGTTAGTGCTGCTCTGTCGTGTTCAATCACGTTGCATCACTGGGTGTGGAAGTCGTTAGTGGAAGTTTTGTAATTGTATGTTATAATTTTAACATAGTGAACAAATTTGAAAAATAATTGAATCTATTTTTTTTTTCAGAAAATTATTTCGTTTGGATTAAAATTTGGAAATGCCAACAAGAAGTAAAAAAAAAAAAAAGAAAAGAGAAGAAAAATATATATTTGTGCAAAAGGCAAAAGTTTATATTTTGAAAACATGGGAGTAGTACAGAAAAACATTGTTCTACTATAAGTACAAGATGAAAAAAGGATCACACAAGAGGAAAAATAGGAATTTTTCAAGTAAGGTGAAGCAGAATTCAATTTCAAATACCAGGAAACGGAAAGAGGATAAAGAAATAGTATCTGTTACTCGGAGACAAAAGGAGTTTCATGAAAATCGTCAGAGACTTTTTCGATCTAGAGTGATTCAGAATTCAATGAAAGAATGCTTCAAATATAAAAGGAATGTTTTTGAATTGAAAGAGAAACAGCGTATTGAAAGTATAGTGGATAGTGCTTTCAATTTAAAACAGAAGTTATTCATTGTGATTTTGAAGAGAAAGTATTAAACAGACTGTTAAGTTGTTACAAGGACTAGATCTATGTCACATAAGAAAATATTCAGAGAAGTGTTGGCAATCTCTGGCTTGTCTTTGAAGAAAATTTTGTAAAAGTGTTTTTTATCAGTTGAGGATGTTAGCAGTATGTTATTCAGAAATGCGAAAGTTTGTGGGGAAAGTGTACTATGTAAAAGGTTCTGCATTATTTTAAAGGGAACTGAGTACAAGTCTTTTATATGCTATTGAAACTATTGCTGGAGTGAAAGAGGAAAATTAGGCAGTAGTCATTCTAGTAAATGTTGTAGTAACAAAAAGTCGGAAAATATGAAAAGATTTTGTGGGTGTTAATAAAGTTGAAAAGGCTACCTTATATCTTACGGAGAACATTATTTATTACATAACTGTAAATGTGGGTGAACAGGTAATAAGTTTAGAAGACGAATCTTGTTGATCGATATTCTGAAGCAGCAATCGGTACAGGTGAATCATTATACCGTCCACCTTCTCCTGTAGGAAACAGCTGTGGAAAATAATCACCTTCCAAGGTTTTCTCCCATACACTTATTGAAGTTCCCTGTGCTTTTTTAATTTCAAAACACTCAATGCTGCTTCCTATAACTTCTTTTGAATGCAAAGGACATATTGTGTAATGTTCATAAATATCTTCAGTCCTTGACTTGTCCACTTTCTCTATTTGACCACTTGAAATTTCAGATTATATTCTGAAGATCCTAGATTTCGACAGTGCATTTTATACATATTTCACCTTTTTGTTTGAAAGTGATATGTCTTCTTTTTCGTATGCAGTGAACCACATACTTAAAACTAAAGTTCATTAATAAGTTCTTTCTGCGAAAGAATTTGTGGAGAAACTTCAAGAAAGAGATGAAAATTTAGAAGGACACTTAATCAATTTGATGGCATGTCAACGTGGAACAAATGAACAATGGTATTGTTGTCATGAAGAACTCAAGTGTATGTTACGGAACGTAGGTACAAGAACATGGTTTGTCTCACTTAGCTGTGCAGAGTATGCATAGGAACATTTACTTGACTTTCTAAGAGAAGCGAATTACAATATAACAAATGTTGAAATAAAGACTTGTGATGAACTGTGTTCATTGGATCCTGTATATGTGTGCAGATACTGTAATGAAAGGTTTCAACCTATAATGTCTTTTATCTGCAATAAAAAGAATACAGCTCTTGGAGATGTTACCGATTTCTTTTGGAGAAAGGAGTATCAAGCAAGAGGTGCACCTCATATACATATGCTACTATGGATCAAGGATGAACCTAAATTTAGAAATGATTCTGATGAAACAGTATTGTCTTTCATTGAATAGTATGTGACGTGAGATACCAAGAGAAGAAGGAGATAGAAGCTTGAGATAGCAAGTTTTACGTTTCCAAAGTCACAGTTGTTGAAAGTATTGCAGAAGAAACTACAACTTTAAAGGAAAATTTTACACCAGATGTCGGTTTGGTTTCTCCTGTCCAGTCATTTGTAAAGGAAGAGTACATTTTTTTTTCTTCTGTAAGACACACAATAACTCGGAAATCTCAAAAGAATAACTACAAGTTAAAAAGAAGAAAAGTGTCAAAGTATATCAATGATTACAATCCAGTCATTTTAAAAATGTGGAATGCGAACATGGACATTCTGGAGCCGATTCCAATCCTGGAAAAAGGCTGTACGAATCGTTGTACGGAGCGTTTTCCCCATACGACTCGTACCAGGTAAACTTTCCATACAACCTAGGAAGTACGATTTGTACAGAAAGCCTATTTACGTACGTTTCGTACAAAAGCCTGTACGGGTAAAAAAAAATACGATTCTGATCCGGAACAGCTTGTACGCGCCGTCCGGACGTATTCAGGCAGCGGTTTCCGGCCCAGCAAGTACGATTCGTCCCTACGTCACTCCGTACGGCTCTTATTTTACGGGAGCCAAACACAGCCAGAAAAGCAGAGTCCGATGCGAACCGCTACGCAACGGAGCACCGGTACGCGATGTACACACCATGAACCCCGTCGTACGTGTCATCCCGGTCCTCTTGGCCTATGACCTGGTGCACCGCACCCGATGCACACGCCGCAGAAGGTGAGAACAACACCCAGGGGCCAGGGTGGGGGTGAGGGGCAGGAAACATACCCCATACTCAAAGCCAAACCTATAATATGGAGGCCATACATTACCACCAGGGTCTGGTCACTTGGGGGGGCGTGTCCAGCAACCCCTGCGTACTGCAACAACGGAAGTGGACGTGTACGGTGCGTGTCACACGTACCCCTACGGCACAGTAGAACTGTGATACGGGCCGTACACACGCAATGAATGCGTGGGTACGGTGCGTACCACACATACCACTACGGCACCATTAGAATTGTGATAAGGACTGTACACACGCAAAGAATGCGTGGGTACGGTGCGTACCACACGTACCCCTACGGCACAATTAGAACTGTGATACGGTCCATACACACGCAATGAATGCGTGGGTACGGTGCGTACCACACGTACCCCTACGGCACCATTAGAACTGTGATATGGATCGTACACACGCAATGAATGCGTGGGTGTGGTGCATACCACACGTACCCCATTACGGCACCAGTACATTTGTGATACGAGGCGTACGCCAGGAATGTGGGCTTAGAGGACTGGCCCAGCATGTTACCTTCATATTGGTGTGTGTGTAGGTCCAGGCCAGCAGTGTATTGCTCCAAGGGGGTGCATGGGTGGGTGCAGAGGATTCCCAGCAGTGGCCAGCCACATGGGGGTGGCTTTAGATCAATACCAGCAGTGGCCACACATATAGGGGTGGGTGCATATGACTCACAGCAGTGGACTGAGATATGGGGGTGGGTGCATATGACTCCCAGCAGTGGACAGAGCTATGAGGGGTGGGTGCATATATGACTACCAGCAGTGTCCAGACATATGAGGGGTGGGTGCATATGACTCCCAGCAGTGGACAGAGATATGAGGGGTGGGTGCATATGACTACCAGCAGTGTCCCGACATATGAGGGGTGGGTGCATATGACTCCCAGCAGTGTCCAGACATATGAGGGGTGGGTGCAGAGGACTACCAGCAGTGTCCAGACATATGAGGGGTGGGTGCATATGACTACCAGCAGTGGCCTGAGATATGGGTGTGGGTGCATATGACTCCCAGCAGTGGACAGAGATATGAGGGGTGGGTGCATATGACTCCCAGCAGTGTCCAGACATATGAGGGGTGGGTGCATATGACTACCAGCAGTGTCCAGACATATGAGGGGTGGGTGCATATGACTACCAGCAGTGGCCTGAGATGTGGGGTGGGCGCATAGGACTACCAGCATTGGACAGAGATATGAGGGGTGGGTGTATATGACTACCAACAGTGTCCAGACATATGAGGGGTGGGTGCATAGGACTACCAGCAGTGGCCTGCGATATGAGGGGTGGGTGCAGAGGACTACCAGCATTGGACAGAGATATGAGGGGTGGGTGCATATGACTACCAGCAGTGTCCAGACATATGAGGGGTGAGTGCATAGGAATACCAGCAGTGGTCTGCAATATGAGGGGTGGGTGTAGAAGATTACCAGCAGTGTCCAGACATATGAGGGGTGGGTGCATATGACTCCCAGCAGTGGACAGAGTAATGAGGGGGTGAACATCATTATCAGATGACCACACCTACATGGTGGTATGGACGCATCCCTAACTTTGGACTATGATTTTAGTGCTATGACAACACATCACTGACAGCAGTGTCCCACTCCCAGGAGGATGGATGTCTTTCACACACTGCATGACACACCACATGTGGGGGTGAGGACAAATAACACATGCATACCCACCCATGGCGGATGCAGCACAATACCCTGATATCATGCCACAAGACTGTATAGTCATGTAACTGCCTACAAAACTAAGATAGCCAAAGGGAACACACACTGTCATGCACATCCCACGAATGATAGGAATGTTCAGGTGCTGGTCCAGCCACCAACATGTTGTCTCTCATGGAAGGAATAGGGTTCAATTCCACCAGATACAATGCCCACAATTGTGAGTCAGGTGCCCAAATACCCTGCATAACAAATACCATTTGTGTGGTAGGCAGTGTTACACACATGCATAGTGCTGAAAAGGGCCAATTTGTCCCTGAAGGCATTCCTACATACCCAAAACACAAGTACAGTGACTAGCAAGGATGGCACAGACGATTCAGCAGGAGACATCAGTGAGCAGGCATGGCCATTGTTGAAGGGATCCGTCACCAACAAAGGACATGTGGACACAGGTCAGCACAACAATTGTGCAACTGTTTGCAGGGAAGATGTCAGGTGCCACAGAGGAAGGAACACTCCTTGGGACAATGTCTCCAAAGTAAATGAACACACACTCCCAATGATTCTTTGCAGAGACATTGTGATGGCACACAGATACCATGGTCCACCTCATGACCATCATACAAAAACATTTCTCAGAACCCTAACACTTTACCAGAACACCAACTCCAGGAGCCTCATCACCAACATCAAGTACCTGAAATGCAATCGTGTTGAAAGTAAAAGAAAAGGCTTTATTCAGCACCAACAAAAAATCAATTAAAAAGAGACTATGTACAAAAGCCAATGGCCAGTCCATTTCTCAAGTCCAAGGGTGGACGTAGGGGACCGCGTCCACCCCTACCTTGCCTGCACAAAGGAACCTCAAGGTTTGTCGACCGGGGGGCATCATCTGTGGCAGGACCAGGCACCGCAGGGACAGGAGGGGGATTGGTAGGTGTGGTGGGTGCAGGGGTGGACGTTTCCACCACAGGGGGTGGGGCAGCGCCAAAGGTGGAGGTGAGCTAGGCGCTGCTCACTGCTGCTAGGGCCTCCATCCTAATCCCTGCACTTGAAGATACCCCAGGGCCAACAGAGGGTGTGGTGGGCAAGGGATGGGGTGCAGCGCTCTTGGGGGAGGGGGTGGACATGGTGGGGAACTCAACTCCCGTGCCCGGGGACTTCCTCACCCACATGTGGGGCGGTGGCTCAGTGGGGGCGAGGCCCACCTCATTCATGTTGGTGTCCTTGGGTGAGAGTTTGGCAGGGGAGCTAAGGGGAGTGGTTTTGGAGGAACAGGGTTGTGAGGACTGTGGACTGCAACTGTGGCTGCGTGTATGTCATCTGCCCCCAGACCCTGTGGGTGTGCCTACATCCCACTGAGTGTGCGTGGCAGGAGGTGTGCACTGTGCCTTACTTGGGGGTGTGCTGGATGTGTCTGGTGGGGTGTGTGCCCGTGACTGTCTGGGTGTGTGTTGGGCAGGCATGGGAGAGGGCAGTGTGGATGGGTCCGGGGTGGGGAGGACGAAGCGCTGCAGGATAGAAACTGCTTCCATCAGGGAAGAGTCCATGGACCGCAGAAACCTGCGTTGGTCAGACATCGCTGCTGACATGCCCTCCATGAACGACACCATCTGTGTGAGCAGTTTAGTGTGTCCATGGAGGACATTCAACACCGATGCCTGCCCAACCTGCAACTGCCGCAGTATGTCCACAGACTCTTCACTGAGGGCAGCAGGGGTGACAGGGGCAGGGGGGCCGTGCCTGGGCCGAAGGAGACATGGTGGGACTCTGCACGGACAGAAGGGACGGGAGCAACTGGGAGGGCAGAGATGGTAATGGAGGAGGTGGGGACAGATGTGGGGATGCTGCCAGTTGGTGTTGCAGCCTCCGCCTCCTCAGGGAGGTCAGACTCGGACCCATCGGTGTCGTAGCTGGTATCGCCTCCAGACAGGTCCTCCGACTGACTCCCCTCGCCCTCCGTGCCACTGGTTCCTGCTGACCCCCCAGCACTGGTGGCACTGTCGCTGGGTCCCTCCTCCAGGTCCATGCAGGTGTCTCCCTCGGTTGCGGATGATGATGCTGTGGGCAAGGAGAAGAAACCTAAATGCATCAATCACCTGTATACATCTGACACATGAGCACAAGAACAATTGGTCACAGTGCATATCAGGCAATGCATCATGAGTAACAGCTAGATAACTCCGCACATATGTATGCCCTGTACTGCCCAGTTGGTAGACCCACTATGCCACTTGGACACCAGGAAAAAAAGAACACAAAAGGCCACAACTTGAATGAGAAATACACTGAGAAGCTAGTGTCTGTGAACCGGTGAGCACAGCAATACAATGAAGTCATGCCACCTCTTGTTTACCCAGAAATAAACAGTAGTGGTGCACCCAAGGTAAACTGACACACCTCAATACTCAAGGTGTCACCACACTCAGAGACCTGTAATTACTTTGGAACACAAAACAAAAAAATGTTGCGACCTTGGGACTCACAATACTTTCCACAATCGACATGTTTTGAATGTGCCATTTCGCCTTTTCGTGAAAAGAACACTCATGTGCCTGCATGAAATATGTCGCACAAGGCAGTGCACACAAAAGTACATTTACAATGTCATTGAATAAGCTGGCACCTTTTCTAAGAAGCCACTGTCAGAAATAAATGGTGTTGCAGAAAGTACATATACATCGGCCCACTGAGGTCTTGATGTCTTGAGACTCGTTAGTTAGTACCACCAACAACAAAGGAGTCTCACAAAATCAAGACCACAGTGGGAACATGTATATGGAGAATCTACAACACCAGGTAATTCTAAAAGTGGCTTCTTTGAAAAGGTGCCAGCGTGTTCCATAAAAGTGGAAATGTCGTTTGGTGTGCACTTCCTTGGGAGACTTATTTCATGCAGGCACCTCACTGTTAACACAAATCATACAATTTCCACATTTAAAACATGAAGAACTGTTGACAAGTGCTGTGAGTGCCAATGTACAATTTTTTTGAGTAACAACTTGAATTATGTCAGTTGTCACTTGACCATCCGTCACCTCATTGGCTACACATATGACCTACTGCCTATCATCTGGAGTGGCACACATGTCCACACCCAGGACAATGCATAAGCTAATGGGCCTGCAATTGGGTGGAAAAATAGCCTAGCTGTACTGTGGGGACACCCTCATGGCAAGCCAGAATGTACACACAGATGTCAGCACACAAAGTCCAAACTGCGTTGCATCTGAACCAAACACAGGTGCCAAAAATGTATGAGCAGGATTCATGTTTTAAAAAAACTGACACAGGCTGCAAAGCACAAACATTAAGCACTTGCCAGCATCACAGAGGCACTGCACGGTGATACTTTGTACAGCCAAGTCTCACACACAAGTCAGACCTGGCAATGAAAAATCAGGGTTGCACATGTATGCCTCTCCCGCACATCCGCCCCCATACCTGAGTCAATGTGATTGATACAGATCAAGAAGTGACACCTCTTATTCAGGGTTACAATAACTGTGTAGGAAATATTGCTTCATTTACACAACATCACCTCGTGGGGCTGGCAACACATATAAGTGACAAACAACCATCAACAGATTTTTGTGAATACCCACACAGGCACTGCCCAGTGTGAGTATGCACAAGCAAAATGGTGTATCCCTGCCCAGTGGACACATGTAGCACACATTTGCAAAATAAAAACTAGGCCAGGGAACAATGCCACAGAGGCAGACCTATGCTGAACCCACAGAGAATGTGCACAGTGTTGGATGACACACATGATTAGGAGGCCAGGGTGTCTCAGGGGACTGTAGTGGGCACACTGCTCCATGGTCCTGGAATGATCTGACTGTACCATATTCAACCGTCATGTCACTATGCATATCTCCCACTCATGCCCATCATGTTTGAGGCCACACCATTGGTCATGCATTCTGCAAGGGTGTTCATTTGAAAGTTCACACTCCTATGTTGAGAATCATCATCAGTGCCAACAAATATGGACCCCCAATAGTGAACATATCATGGCACAGGCAAGGTACCAACACAAGTCACAGACCACCCTCTCACATGATGCAGAAAGCAATGTGCACTTTGATTTACTGGCACCCTAGATGACCATGTGCAAATGTGATTACACACAGACCAGGGGACACATGTTAAGGAGGGGAAGGGAAGAAAAAGAGCACCAGGTGATATTGGGGAACAGAAAATGCACTGCACATATAAACTCTGGGAGTGTATCCAGGCTACAGAGCACTTCCAAAAGCTGGCGACACATACCACGACAAACAGCCATGTACCTACCCCTCCTTGCTGCAGTCTCTCCTGTAACTGCCTATCGAGCTCAGGGAAGACCACTGCCAGGACACGTCTCATGTGGGGGGTCAGGCGTCGGCGGCCGCCATGGGGGCGAGGAGAGTCGATTCCCAGCTGGACCCGGGCGATCCGCCGGGTCCAGCACCGGATCTCCTGCCACCTCTTGCGGACCTGTGGCAGCTGCCGACTACGCTCCCCCTCAGATCTCACGCCCCTGACGATGTCGTTCCAGATCACCCCCTTATGGTAGGCAGTTACCTGTCAGGATGACAAAGTAACACAAAATCAATACACCTGCTCCATGTCCCAGTGACACACATTTGAACATCTTTGAAATTTTGAACAGGGCATAGGATGCAGACAGGAATTACATCATACACAATAAGAAATTGGCCTGTGTGCAAGCCCCAATGCACTACATGGCATTGAAAGTCAACAGGTTGGCATGAGGGGTGCGACACACTCACTGATCATGCCACACACTGTGCAGCACATGCAACAGCAGGCTGATGGCCAGCACGTGCCAAGCAGTCACATGTCCCTCTACACTGACGCACCATCAGCATACTAGACAGACACTCCCAAGCACAGATCACTCGCCTGTCATTGACAACAGCGGATACAACCCTCACTCTGCACATGTGCCACTTGCCAGTGGGGTGTCACAGGTGTCATGCTAGCTCTGCAAGTCAGACACACAGCACAGCTTACTTGTCACATCAGATGGGTTGATCTGTTGCCTCCTCCATGCAGCTGTGGTGCAACACTTCACATAGACACTCACCCACATGACAAGGAACATTCACACACATCAATGTCCATGAAGTCGTACACATCATTTGGAAACTCTCACCACAGGTCCACTCAACTCATACACATCTGTGGGTACAATCACCTGTTACACCGGGGGGACCACTGAATCACCTCAGGACAATAGGAAAAAAAGCCACCAAGGATTTGTCAGGCTGAATGGGTCATGCATTATGCAGTGAAAGTCACAGTAAGCACAATGCAAGTGAGGAATGCACACAGGAACTACATCATGCTCTGCATGAGAGACATCAGCATGTCCCCCCCTGGGACCCACTCTAAACAACATTGCATGTCTGTCCCACATGGACACAATATTGACAGTCACACAACAGGTGCATAGGCAAATGTAGTGGACTCAGCACTCACCTGCTCCCCGGGTCTCCCATACAGCTTGGTGTACTGTGGGAGGAAGCAGTCCAGCAAGGCCTCATTCTCCTCCTGGGTGAATGGCTGGGCCCTCTCCACAGTACGTGACATGGTCCAGAGGAAGCAGAGAGAGCAGCAGTGTGGTCGACTGGAAAGTTGTGCAGGCAAGTGCCCTCTCATGGGTTCTGGCTACCTTATATCTGTGTTGCTGAGGGGCATTCATTTTGAGGAGTACAGAGTGATTGGTCAGACTCATTAACATTGTACGTTTACTCCAATCCCTTTAAACATACACCAATGACAGCATTCGGATTGTTCAAATTTTGAGCATCATGTCAAGTCAACAACCACTTTGCAACATTGTATTTTGTGGCCAACTGACTGTTCCAGGACACCTGATCGACACTTTTAAACTGAAAACTCTGTCTCCATGACAACCAGCATGCATTTAGGGCCAAATACTTGTCCCTTATGTGTCCCCTATGTAATTTTGAAATCTGCACACAAGTATGGTGCGTTTGACACGTACGGGTACGCACTAGTTCACACATACGGGTGCGCACTAGTAGTACAGTGCATTTGACATGTACGGGTACGCACTAGTTCACACGTACGGGTACGCACCGGTCCACACGTACGGGTATGTGTGAAATGCGTACCTGTACGTGTGAACTGGTGCATACCTGTACGTGTCAAACATACTAGTTCACATGTACGGATACGCACTAGTTCACACGTACAGGTACGCATTTCACACGTACCCGTACGTGTGAACTAGTGCGTACCCGTACGTGTCTAACGCACTGTACTACTAGTGCGCACCCATACGTGTGGACTGGTGCGTACCCATACGCATCAAACACACTACGGGTACGCACTTGTAGTACAGTGCGTTTGACACGTACGGGTATGCACTAGTTCACACGTACAGGTATGCACTAGTAGTAAAGTGCGTTTGACACATACGGGTACGCACTAGTTCACACGTACAGGTACGCACTAGTAGTAAAGTGCGTTTGATACATACGGGTACGCACTATTTCACACGTACGGGTACGCACTTGTAGTAAAGTGCATTTGACACATACGGGTACGCATTTCACATGCTTACAATGGTAATACAGGTGCACACATGCCAGGAATGGAGGGCTACGAGTCTCACAAGGATGTCCATCAAGTACTTGTCATTGCATACTGTCATGTGCAGGCCCTAGGTGTGCCCCCAGTGATATTGCACATGTCATCTCATCTATTTACACAATTGATGTGTGATGACCTGTGGACATATTTCATGTGTGATGGGGCACTATGTGGCACACATCACCTTGACACTTGCCACATGTGTGTCTGTAGTCCAACTGTGTCATGCACAGCAGCAGTGGGATGGCACAGTCATCAACACCCGCACCTGTCTCCTGATGCCAGAGACAGGGACACTCTATCAACTGACATGTCACGATCAGCGTGCCCCTTTGTGACTATGTCAGGTGTGTGTCATGTGTTTCCATGAGCTTGATGTCAGTGTTTCGTCAACTGCATCTGCTGTTGGTGCATCCAAAATGGGTCTGTGTGGAGATGGGCATGAAACACATCTACGCACACCATGCCACATGTGGATTTCCACGGCTGTAGGGTCTGTGTGCATTGGACATCATATTTTCCCAGGCATACATGTCTGCATCGTCTGAATGGCTGTGTTTAATTGGTGTCACGTGTACCCATTCATCGCAATGTGTGTCATATGTACATTTGACATTCCATGTGACCTGTGCGTGTGCCTTGCAGTCAACTGTCTGGATGAGATGACATCCTTGCAATGCAGCTATGTGGATGTATGTCACTCCGGTGATATCTCTGGCTGTTCACTCAGACTTGCCCCCAGCTCATTTCAGGGCATGTCATGTAGACTTGACAATCAACAGGTGTATCTGGCTTTTTGTAGGAGTGCCAGCAAGCTGGCATATGTGTCCTGGATGTATTGCGCACACCAGACTCCATAGTTACCTGATGTGTAGGAGCAGTTCAGCATGTGCTATGTTCATTGACATTGATGTTGGCAGACTCTCAATCTTCATTCTTCCAAACAATGTCTTGCCGGGCACCGCCTGTCCCAAGACCAATGCCAGACTTGGCTGCCATGAAGGAACGTGCCTGCATCCGATGTTACAGATTCACTCAACAGTTGATTGAGGACTTGACAAACAAGCAGGCACCACACCTCCAACCGCGACACTGGTATCCCACTGTGCTGACCCCCAAGATGAAGGTGATGACAGCCCTACATTTTTTTGCCACAGGTACGTTTCAATTGACCATAGCTGATGTTGGTGGGATGTCACAGACAATGTTCAGCCGTGTCCTGCGTGTTGTTTTGGCAGCCATGTTGGAGCACCTTGATGAATTCATCAAATGTCCTACTCCTGAGGAGTTGACAGAGGTCAAGGGTGATTTCTATGCCCTGGGAGGGATGCCCCATGTAATTGGGTCCATTGATGGGACACATGTGGCTTTGGCACCACCACAGGCACAGGAGCAAGCCTATCGCAATAGAAAACATTGCCACTCAATAAATGCCCTTGTGGTGTGTCTTGCTAACATGCTGATTTCCCATGTCTGTGCACGTTTTCCAGGATCAGCACACAATGCCTACATCATAGCAGGGTGCCACAAATGATGCTGCGGCTGCACAACGAACGAGCATGTCTTGTTGGTGGGTATACTCTGTTGGTCCTGTGTGTTGCGGTATCTTTGGCTCTTACGGCATCTCCTTACCCACTTATTTACATGATGTTTCCATGTAGGGGACTCTGGATATCCCAACATGCCATGGCTAATGACACCTCTCCGCAACCCAAGAACAGCTGCAGATCAATGGTACAACAATGCACACGGGCAGACCAGGCGAGTGATTGAGAGGACATTTGGACTCCTGAAGAGCCGATTCCGGTGCCTTGACAAGACAGGCGGGTCCCTCCAATATGCACCGGAGAAGGTCTGCCAAATCTTCATTGTGTGCTGCATGCTGCACAACATGGCCTTTGAGAAGGCAGTGCCACTCATCCTGGATCCGGATGAGCAGGAACATCCACCCATGTAGGATTCAGGGCTTGGTCACGAGGAGGATGATATCCAGAGTCAGGTCATATGCAACTTCTTCTCATAATGGTGAGTCACTGGGTATGAGTGTGCAAGCTTGTAGCATTGAGTGGCATGTGTTGCAATGTGTGTGTCCAGCTCACTGAATGCAAAGTGACTTTGATATGTGTTCTGATGTGTCACTCTAGTGATGATGTTATAATCAAAAAGAGAGAGGAGAACTAGAGAGGCTAGTCCGTTTCCCCAGTTTATGTGTTAGTAATCAATGAGAACTAGCTCTGGTTTAAATTGTTTGGATGTCTGCGGGTGGAAAAAAAAACATTAGGCTTTTTATGAAGGCCCTCACCCACCAACCTAGTTGGTGGCATACTTCATCATTGGGCCCCACCTGAGGTACCGAGTGTACCTCAGGTGTGCTTCGACGTCAGATTACTGCGGAGCGGGTTTTTTGGTTCGTGAGGGTGCTGTGAATGTGCTCTGAGTGAGGTTTAAAATACTGTCCTGGGAGTTCCAAAGATTGTTTTAATGGCGGACCCCAGGCAGTCGATAAAAACAAAGGCTATGGGACGTGCACGGTAGGCTTATGTGTGTGGAGTGTTACAGGGTTAGTTATGAGTTTGTCAGTGCCCTGTGTGTGAAGCACACACTACGGTGCTTATATGTCCAAGAGGTGTTTCCTCTCAGGTTGTACCTGTAGGGAGTAAAAAAAGGGGGGAGGGACGGACATAAGATTTAAGTAAAGGCTCCTAGTAGTAGGCTAAAAGCTTTAAGTGAGGCTGTGCTAGGTGCCTAGAGGTGACCACGGACAAGGCGGTATTGTTAGCGTCAGTGGCGGGTAGTGAAAAAGTGGCCGGTCTCACAATATGCGTTATTGTGTGTGAAATTAGGCCTATATACTGTAACCAATGTTGGTGAAAACAGTAAAGTGGAGTTGCTTACACCTGATTGTAGCGAACAACTCAGCATGGAGCTCAGCCGGGGGCCAGGACCATGTGCACTATAAATTGGGGGAAGAAAAGGAAAACCGCTGTTGGTGAAGGGGGGTAGTTTGCACCCAACAAGGTAACGGTAAAACGATGCACACACAGACACGGCTGAGGGCAGCATGAAAGGTGGCTGTACCGTTAGCTTGGTCGAGTACAGGTCCTTACTGCGCGATGTCGCTGGACCCTCAATGAACCTGTTGTCCGGGCAGGGGCTCCGTGAGAAATGAGCTTTAATGTAGAAAGCGTTTAAATACCTGTGGAAAGCGCTAGATGTTGCTTGTTAGCTGGGCACGAGTGACGGGGCGTATTCCGCTTCCTGTTGTCTCGAGGAGGTGCCTGTAGTAGAGCAAATGGAAGAAAGGCTCGCATGCAGGTGTATGTAGCGCTCTCTCTATTAATATCCATGGTGCAATTGGATGTCTAAGTTGCTAACATGCGCGTGCAAATGTGCGGTTATTTAGGGAAGTGCTAACCCAATTGGGGGAGTCGCGCTCCATCTGTGCACTGTAATGGGAGGACACCCTCTCTATTTAAATGGAAGTGACAACCAGGCAGGGCTAAGTAGGTAACGTACGTTAATGTGCAGAGATGTTATTGCATATTGGTCCTGCAAAAAATAATAATAAGGGTGATGAACCCACTATGTGGTGTATGTAAGGAAGGACATGTGAGTGAGAAGGTCACCACCTGGATGTTTGAGCCATTGTGACGCCCAGAGGACGTTTGGTGTTAGGTCATGGTCATCCTGTGCCCTAGGCGGGCCCTATTGATGAGGTGGCACTCAGGAGAGTGGAAATGATCTGTCAGGTGTGGGGGGCCTCATCTGCTGAGGCTGTTCCACGGAATATTATCATTCAGTCCCTCCGTGTGGGTGGACAATCTGTAGATCCAGCGTTGTTCTTTGGACAGTAGCTGCTTCTCGTTGTCTGTAGGGTGGGCAGGGATCTGTTCAATGACCGTCCATCTGAGGTCATTGGTGGTATGACCAAACCTAAGGAAGTGGTCTGTGAGTTTGCTGATAGTCTTCTTGCACCGAATCGTACTTCTGTGTTCAGTGATTCTGGTGCGTATTTTTTTTGTGGTCATATCCACGTAACGGAGCTGGCATGGGTATTCAATCAAGTACACTAGATTGGTTGAATTACAGTTCGTGTGCTTACGTTGGTGCCATGTTTTTCCGGTTTCCAGGTCGAGGGTTTTGGTATGTGTCGTGAGGTGGCAGATACTGCAGTCGCCACAGGGGTAGTGACCTATAACTTTAGGGAGGTTCCACACTTGGTGCAGTGTGGGGTTGGTGATGGTTTCCATGGTTCTCGGCAGCGTAGAGATGAGTTGATCCCGTAGGCTGTTTGATTTTTTACAGGCAAAAAGGGGTCGGTCCCAGTCTCGTTTGCCCGTGTTGATGATTCTCCAATTTTTCTTGATGATTTTGGCCACTATATTGGAGATAGGGTTGTACGTGGTGACACAGGTCAATGGTGTTATTGTTTCTTGACGGGTTGGTGTTTCCAGGAGGGCGCCTCTATTCTGGTTCTTTGCCCGTTTTTTGGTCCTGTTGATGATTCTTGTTGGATAACCCTGTTGTTGTAATCTGCGGGAGAGGTCTGTGGCCTGTGTGTTGCAGTCTTCCTTATTGCTGCAATTTCGCAGGGTATGCTCAGACGTGAGTCCCTTGCTCACTCTGCCACTGGATTCAAGTGAGCCTGGCTGAAGACGGCTGAAATGCCAGAAACAGGTCCTAGTTTCCGGTCGAGGGAAGGCATGGCTTGGCAGTTCGGGCTGGACTGTTCCCATGAGGCACAGGGTCTGACTGATTTGCATATGGCCATGTCTGAGCTGGGGTGGCAGAGTGGGCTAAAGAACGGTGATGGATCAAACCCAGATCTATTGACTGTGTGTGAGTGTTTGATTGGTTCTGATGCTCCGTCCATCACCACCTCCTTTTGTATTGCTTTGTTTGCCGTAAGTTGGCAGGGTATACTCAGACGTGAGTCCCTTGCTCACTTTGCCACTGGATTCAAGCGAGCCTGGCTGAAGACGGCTGAAATGCCAGAAACCGGTCCTAGGAAGCTTGTTTCCGGTCCAGGGAAGGCATGGCTTGGCAGTTTGGGCTGGACTGTTCCCATGAGGCACAGGGTCGGACTGATTTGCATATGGCCATGTCTGAGCTGGGGTGGCAGAGTGGGCTAAAGAACGGTGATAGATCAAACCCAGATCTGTTGACTGGGTGTGAGTGTTTGATTGGTTCTGATGCTCCGTCCATCACCACCTCCTTTTGTATTGCTTTGTTCGCCGTAAGTTGGCAGGGTATGCTCAGACGTGAGTCCCTTGCTCACTTTGCCACTGGATTCAAGCGAGCCTGGCTGAAGACGCCTGAAATGCCAGAAACCGGTCCTAGGAAGCTTGTTTCCGGTCCAGGGAAGGCATGGCTTGGCAGTTCGGGCTGGACTGTTCCCATGAGGCACAGGGTCGGACTGATTTGCATATGGCCATGTCTGAGCTGGGGTGGCAGAGTGGGCTAAAGAACGGTGATGGATCAAACCCAGATCTGTTGACTGGGTGTGAGTGTTTGATTGGTTCTGATGCTCCGTCCATCACCACCTCCTTTTGTATTGCAATTTCGCCTTATGCATAGAAATTGGCCATAGGGCAGGTTCTCCCTTAGTGGTCGTGGGTGGAAACTACCAAAGGCCAGTAGTGAATTCCTTGCCGTGGGAACCCGTCTCATTGGTTTCCCTTGTGTCATTGTTGGTTTCCTGTCTTTCAAAAAAGGCGCGGAGCTTCAGCTTCCGGAACAACTCAGCTAGTTCAGTGTGTAGGAGAAATTTGACAACTCTTTTGGTAGGGACAAAGGAGAGGCCTTTATTCAGTACTTTTTCTTCAGTAGTGGTTAAATCTATGGAGGATAGGTTGAAGAGCAGGGAAGGTGTGTCTAATTCCCTGGTTAGCGGCTGGTGCTCGGTTGTGGTGTTTTTTTTTCCACCCGCAGACATACAAACAATTTAAACCAGAGCTAGTTCTCATTGATTACTAACACATAAACTGGGGAAACGGACTGGCCTCTCTAGTTCTCCTCTCTCTTTTTGATTATAACATTTCCTCGACAGCGCACAGCTGTGAGAGATTGTCTAGAACACAGCCGAAAACCCTGGCCTCACGTTCTCTGAAACTGAGATCAGCGAACTCCTCACTGATCCGCTATTCACACTGGACATTAACATCGCCCAGACCATAGTTCAAACCACCGACTGGGAGGCACTCACAGAAAAGAAAAGGAACAAGATCAGGACCATTCTACATGGAGTGATCCTAACTCAATACCTACGAACAAACAGCGCACCTAAAGGTCTGCTAGTCACCAATGCGCCATGGATCTTCCTAGATGATGCCACATTTAGGAAGGACTGGGCCCAGATAGCTTGGCACTGCACAAGAGACTGGTTGGTCCTCATAATCAAAACTGCCAAACGCCTTTCGGACGCAATGATCATCGATATACAGGCCACCGAATCACATTTCAAAACTACCATAACCTCGTTCAAAAAGAAACTGGAAGAATCTAAGAAAGAACTGAATGAGTATAAAGAGTACTTGACCCAAGCAAAGATAGCAAAATTTGATAAAGATTTAAAGAAATTCAATTGCTCAAACATGTACCCTTACACAGCGGATGATTATGTTGCCCCTCTAACACAAGACAGAGGCTCAGATTCATCGGGGGACAACACCTCAATGTCCAGCGACTCCAGCTCAGGATCTATAAAACAACAAGGAAACAGAGGCCGGGGCCGTCGCTGGCAACAACCATGGGGAAGACAACCACAGCCCAATCAGGCCTATGGACCCCCGTTGTTCAACCACCCGCAACAGAACCCTTACTTCGGATGGCCACCCCTGTACCACCAAGCACCCCAGAACTTCTATGGCCAACCCTACAAACCGCCTTTTTTAGGGCAGGGCAGCCGAATGAGAGGCCACAGAAGAAATACACAACAGACACCCCATGTACACTGGACAGAGGAAGACGGACCGGTCAGCGCCAACACCCGCAACAAGGGCAAGGAACAACAACCGAGCACCAGCCGCTAACCAGGGAATTAGACACACCTTCCCTGGTCTTCAACCTATCTTCCATAGATTTAACCACTACTGAAGAAAAAGTACTAAATAAAGGCCTCTCCTTTGTCCCTAACAAAAGAGTTGACAAATTCCCCCTACACACTGAACTAGCTGAGTTCTTCCGGAAGCTGAAGCTCCGCGCCTTTTTTGAAAGACAGGACACCAACAATGACACAAGGGAAACCAATGAGACTGGTCTACGACCCAAATCAACATTCCTGCCTCTACCTTGCAGTATACCGGCAGAAATCATTGCCTTCTAGCAGGCCGTCTACAATGAAGTAGAGAAAACCAACCAAACAGAGACTTACAACAACCTATCTAAAGAAGAACGGGCAGCTCTGAAAACCCTCCGAGACAAGGAAAACATTACCATCAAACCCGCCGACAAAGGCGGAGGTATTGTGATTCAGGACACCCAGGCTTACCGAGCAGAGTGCCAGAGACTCCTCCAAGACGACCGCAATTACAGATGCCTTGACAGCGACCCTTCCAATCAACTCAAACTTACAATCACCAACTTGGCGACTACAGCTGCAAACAATAACCACATCTCGAAACAGGAGGCCATCTTCCTCTGCAACACAAAAGCCCGGATACCGTATTTTTACACAGTATTGAAGGTACAAAAGGAAACAAGACCACCCCCGGGACGCCCGTTTGTCTCAGGCTGCAACTCACTCCTAGAGCCCCTCTCTAGGTTTTGTGACTTTTTCCTTAACCCTCTAGTACAAGCTGCAACCACTTACATCAAAGACACCAAACATCTTCTGTCTCTCCTTCAAGACCTGGGTTTTAACCCCACAACCCAGTTACTTGTGGGACTGGATATTGAAAGCCTGTACACAAGCCTGCCTCAAGACGACACCCTCAAGGTCTTAGAAGAAACTCTGACCAACTCACAATGGGAACACACTACACCAAGAGAATTTGTCCTAGACTGCGCCAGACTGGCATTAAAAGAAAACTTTTTTGAATTTGAGGGCACATAATATCTCCAGACAAATGGAACGTCCATGGGCAGTATTTTTGCTCCCAGCTTGGCAGGACTATACGTCTACCACCTGGAACAGTCACACATCCTCGAGCCCAACAACCCATTCACGGAATCAATACTTTTCTGGCGTCGATACATTGATGATGTCCTCATGATATGGGAAGGCTCGGAGGAATCCTTAAAGAACTTCCAGACCTGGCTCAACACACGTGATCCTCACCTACGCTTCACGTACACCAGCAGCAAAGACCAATTACCTTTCCTGGACCTACTGATCAAGGCCGCCAATGGTAAACTGTCAACCACCACGTATTATAAACCCACGGCAAGGAATTCACTACTGGCCTTTGATAGTTTCCACCCACGACCACTAAGGGAGAACCTGCCCTATGGCCAATTTCTACGCATATGGCGCAATTGCAGCAATAAGGAAGACTACAACACACAGGCCATAGACCTCTCCCACAGATTACAACAACGGGGTTATCCAACAAGGATCATCAACAGGACGAAAAAACGGGCAAAGACCAGAGTAGAGACGCGCTCCTGGAAACACCAACCCGTCAAGAAACAATAACACCATTGACCTGTGTCACCACGTACAACCCTATCTCCAATATAGTGGCCAAAATCATCAAGAAAAATTGGAGAATCATCAACACGGGTATTAGACCTGTCAGCACTAGGGTGGTCTTCCCCTCCATTTTTGATCGTGCCTCATTTTTTCCACCCTCATTTTTATGTTGGACTTAGGTCTCCGGGCGCCTTTTCATTGCCAAACAGTGTTAAGGTGCAGGTGCTCCCTTCTCCCAAGATGGCTACCACAGGCCCCTGCTACTGCAGAGTGGTCTTCATTAGTAGCACCCTAGCTGCCAGGAGCTGGCTGGAACCCCACAACAATGTTGCGACACCAGCCCGCCTTTTTTGTCCCATAGGTAGAATGGGGAAGCTCCTGGAATGTGCTGGAACCTTCTAAAAGGGAGGTGTGGTTTTTACTTTTGCCGCCTTGGATAGAGGTCACATGACCTAGGGATACATAAGTGAGGGAGGGAACTTTTTCTAGTTAGTTGGCCAGTGGGGTAGAGCAGAGCTGGAGAATCCACGCAGGAGTTTGAGGCGGTAGGGCCTAGCCAGGGACTTATGCCTCTGAGAGTGACGGGATTTAGGTGCTGCCTCTTAAGTGAGTGAGGGATCCTGTAAAGCCCACTGATCTTGCCCAGCAGTAGGAGGACCCAGGGACCCTCTGCCTACCTGACTAGGAAGGACCTAGTCGCCAACTCAATCCCTACCCCCCAGGAACAGAACCCCCCAAGGGCACCAGAGAGATCTGCGCCATCAGGACTGAATGCTGAAACCTCATGTCCTGACTGCATGCTGAAACTGAATGCTGAAACCTCATGTCCTGACTGCATGCTGAAACTGAATGCTGAGACTTCATGTCAAACCTGAACACTGAAACTTTATGCCAAAGCTGATTGCGGAACTGCTGGGGATCAACCAGGTACTAGCGCTGAGACCCCTGTGCTCCCTAACCTGGCCTGAGATCCCCTGCATCAATCCCCGTTGAGCGCGGAACACTCCCGCTTAATTTGACCCCCCCCCCCCTTGGCGCGGGGACCAGAGCACGCTCACCGCCGCGACCCGGAAGCCTGAAGTGTGCCCCCTCATCGTGTCGAGGCCCGCGGAGAAGCCCGGGGCCCCGTCGCTGCCGTCACAGCTGCTGGAGGAGGTGCGTGAGGCCGTGGCCTGCCCCCGTAGTGGAAGAATCGACTGCGGAGTCCGGAGCTGGGTTGGACGCCTCAAGACGTCGAGATCAAGGTAAGCCGGGAGGCTTGGGACGGACCCCGGTGCGCCCCCTACAGACCGGGAGCAGCACTGCACCCTGAGACCCTGGTTCCCCTCTGTGGGAGTTCCCCCCTTGTACCCAAGACTTTGACACCCCTCCGAGGGATTGCCCCCCTTCATCCAAGACTATCGCGTAGCCGGGGACCGGCTACTTGAGGCTTGCTTATTACTAGTAGCGTTGTGCCCCACGAACTGCACAGAAGTACTTGAGGCTCGCTTATTACGAGTAGCGTTGTGCCCCACGAACTAAACAGAAGTACTTGAGGCTTGCTTATGGCGAGTAGCGTTGTGCCCCACGAACCGCCCAGAAGTGCTGGATGCTTGCCTATTACGAGTGGCGCTGTGGTTGTAGGCTCTGCTCAGAAGTGCTTCATGTTGGCTTATTACGAGTAGCGCTATGTTTGCAGGCTCTGCTCCGAAGTGTTCAATGATCCATTATTACGAGTAATGCTGTGTTGGTAGGCTCTGCTCCGAAGTGTTCAATGATCCATTATTACGAGTAATGCTCTGTTGGTAGGCTTTGCTCTAAAGTGTTCAATGATCCATTATTACGAGTAACGCTGTGTTGGTAGGCTTTGCTCTAAAGTGTTCAATGATCCATTATTACGAGTAACGCTGTGTTGGTAGGCCTTGCTCTAAAGTGTTCAATGCTCCATTATTACGAGTAACGCTGTGTTGGTAGGCTTTGCTCTAAAGTGTTCAATGATCCATTATTACGAGTAACGCTGTGATGGTAGGCTTTGCTCTAAAATGTTCAATGCTTAATTATTACGAGTAACGCTGTGTCCGTAGGCTCTGCTCACCAGGATTCACGGCGCAACTATCACGAGTAGCGCTGGGTTCTAGAGCGCGGTCCCAGAGTGTATCAGGTACTGCCTACAGCGCCGTTATGTATGATGGGGGCAACCAATGTTAACCTCTAGTGAACTGCATGTACATCTAATGAACTGCATTTACATCTAATGAACTGCATTTACAAATACTGAACTGCATTTACGTATAACTGCGTAGATAAACTTGAGTGTTTACGTAAACTCTACAGTGTGGCGTCCCTTATTGTGTGTGTTCCCTGCTTCAGAGGAGGTGTGTGTTGTATGGTTGCTTTACACAAAAGCCTTTGGGTGCCCAGCCGCTCGAGTCATGTTACCCCCTTAGGGCTTAGTGACCCCAGGTCCTACTACGGGCAAACGAGACTGGGACCTGCCCCTTTTTGCCTATAAAAAATCAAACAGCCTACGGGATCAACTCATCTCTACGCGGCCGAGAACCATAGAAACCATCACCAATCCCACACTGCACCAAGTGTGGAACCTCCCTAAAGTTATAGGTCACTACCCCTGTGGCGACTGCAGTATCTGCCACCTCACGACACATACCAAAACCCTCGACCTGGAAACCGGAAAAACATGGCACCAACGTAAGCACATGAACTGCAATTCAACCAATCTAGTGTACTTGATTGAATGCCCATGCCAGCTCCGTTACGTGGGTATGACCATGAGAAAAATGCGCACCAGAATCACTGAACATAGAAGTACGATTCGGTGCAAGAAGACTATCAGCAAACTCACAGACCACTTCCTTAGGTTTGGTCATACCACCAATGACCTCAGATGGACGGTCATTGAACAGATCCCTGCCCACCCTACAGACAACGAGAAGCAGCTGGATCTACAGACTGTCCACCCACACGGAGGGACTGAATGATAATATTCCATGGAACAGCCTCAGCAGATGAGGCCCCCCACACCTGACAGATCATTTCCACTCTCCTGAGTGCCACCTCATCAATAGGTCCCGCCTAGGGCACGGGATGACCATGTCCCAACACCAAACGTCCTCTGGGCGTCACACTGGCTCAAACATCCAGGTGGTGACCTTCTCACTCACAGGTCCTTCCTTACATACACCACATAGTGGGTTCATCACCCTTATTATTATTTTATGCAGGACCAATATGCAATAACATCTCTGCACATTACCTACTTAGCCCCGCCTGGTTGCCACTTCCATTTAAATAGAGCGGGTGTCCTCCCATTACAGTGCACAGATGGAGCGCGACTCCCCCAATTGAGTTAGCACTCCCCTAAATAACCGCACATTTGCACGCGCATGTTAGCAACTTAGACATCCAATTGCACCATGGATATTAATAGAGAGAGCGCTACATACACCTGCATGCGAGTCTTTCTTCCATTTCCTCTACTACAGGCACCTCCTCGAGACAACAGGAAGAGGAATACGCCCCGTCACTCGAGCCCAGGCCAGAACACCTGACACAGCTAACAAGCAACACCTGGCGCTTTCCACAGGTATTTAAGCGCTTTCTACATTGAAGCTCATTTCTCACGGAGCCTCTGCCCGGACAACAGGTTCATTGAGGGTCCAGCGACATCGCGCAGTAAGTACCTGTACTCGACCAAGCTAGCGGTACAGCCACCTTTCATGCTGCCCTCGGCCGTGTCTGTGTGTGCATCCTTTTACCGTTACCTTGTTGGGTGCATACTACCCCCCTCCCCCAACAGCTGTTTTCCTTTTCTTCCCCCAATTTAGAGTGCACATGGTCCTGGCACCCGGCTGAGCTCCATGCTGAGTTGTTCGCTACAATTAGGTGTAAGCAACTCCACTTTACTATTTTCACCAACATTGGTTACAGTATATAGGCCTAATTTCACACACAATAACGCATATTGTGAGACCGGCCACTTTTTCACTACCCGCCACTGACGCTAACACTACCGCCTTGTCCGTGGTCACTTCTAGGCACCTAGCACCGCCTCACTAAAAGCTTTTAGCCTACTACTAGGAGCCTTTACTTAAATCTTATGTCTGTCCCTCCCCCCTGTTTTTTACTCCCTACTGGTACAACCCGAGAGGAAACACCTCTTGCACATATAAGAACCGTAGAGTGTGCTTTACACACAGGGCACTGACAAACTCATAAATACCCCTGTAACACCCCACACATATAAGGTCCTGACGAAAGCCAGTAGAAGAGAAGGCCTGGCTGAAACTAGTTGACCGCACAGGACGTCGGAGGCCATAAGACTACCGTGCACGTCCCACAGCCTTTGTTTTTATCGACATCCTGGGGCCCACCATTAAAACAGTCCTTGGGACTCCCAGGACAGTATTTTAAACCTCACTCAGAGCACACTCACAGCACCCTCACGAACCAAAAACCCCGCTCCGCAGTAATCTGGCATCGAAGCACACCTGAGGTACACTCGGTACCTCGGTTGGGGCCCAATGATGAAGCATGCCACCAACTAGGTTGGTGGGTGAGGGCCTTCATACAAAACCTAATGTTTTTTTTTGTCCACCCGCAGACATACAAACAATTTAAACCAGAGCTAGTTCTCATTGATTACTAACTCTAGTGATGATGTCATGCCACACAGTTTTGCGGAGAGACTTTCTTTGAAATGTAGATGTGTCCAACATTGTTCATGTTTTGTTAATGTCCATGTGTGCGGCGAGAATTGTTTTAGGTGACTTCTTGTGTGTCTGTCATTCCCAGGTTTTGGCACCTGTTGTCTGCTCATGTCATTGTTGTCCTCCTACTATTCCTCATGAGGATTGCAACGTGTGCTGAATCAGCGTTATATGCATGGACATGTGGAAATGTCAGTTTGGGTAAGGATTGCAGCAAGGCTTTTTGGTGGTGGTACGGGTTGGCAATGTGTGGGCCTGCTTCTGTGCATGTTGTGGTAACATCCCTACATGTCTTCTCACCATGGAGCATATAATATGTAGCATCACTCCCATGACATGATAGTCACCCTTCTTGACAGTCATCTGTAGTGGAGTGTGGCGTCTGATGAAGGCATCAATGTGTGAACACCTTGCCTCTGAAACATTGCGGATGCTAGGGGTGGACATAGTGTGGGACATCACAACAACAGGCTGTATGGGGAATTGCAGCCTTTCCGTGTGCAGCAGGATGTGTTTGGCTCATCCCCTTAACTTGTGTGCCAGTTCATTGGGATTGACATCATCCGTGTCGTGAAGGGGGGGTCCAGCGTATGTCTCACATGTTCTGTCAACTGACCTGTGAGTCTGTTCACATGGATACATTTCCTTTTGTGTGTGTATGTGGAATAAAGGTGTTCAGCACAATCCAAAGTGCCTCATCTCTGTCACTGCAGCTCTCTTGCCAGTTTGCATGCGTCATCTATGGCATACTTGTCAAATATTGAGCATATGTGTATGTGTACTTTGGCAACATGCATGCAGTTCTTCATGGCTAATAATATCTATTGTGCCTGAAGTCCCTGGTTGTGTATGTATGTATTTGTTCAGGTTGCTCCCCACAACGGGACGTGAACGCATGCTGATGGTGTGTCTCCTGTGCGCAGCACCGCATTTTGTTGCCTGACCCTTTGGCCGTCATTTTTGGTGATTGTTCATACATTTTCTCGTAGTGACCCATGAGTACCCTGACACTCCTTCCTTTACATACACCTGTTGCACTGAGCCTTTCTGACCTCCTTGTCTTTGTGTGCTACTTTTTGCCTAATTTCTCACCCCTTCCACATGCTGCTGCCTCACCTGCAGCACCGCCCCACCGAGTGCCCAGATTCGGCAACCCACACACCTCCATAATGCTCAGCCATTCCCCCTCCACCCATTCTAAATGCAGCAAGCAACTATTCGTTGCCACTGTTGCGCCAACGCCGTGCCAAAGGCAGGACCGTCTGCACCTGCAACGTGCACAGTGCACGAGCCTCTGGTCTTTGCATGACCCACGTCACACAACAGGCTCATGCTGCAGCCAACCTCCAAGCAATGTCCTCCAGACAATCATCCGCCTGCTATCAGGCAACCCCTAAGCGCACACACGACACCTTCGGATGCTGAGTGTGCAACTCCAACTGCATACACAGCGCTCGCCAGCCTAACAGACCCTGTCCGAACAACCAGGTCATGTGCCTCCTACTCCACACCCGCTCCGTCCACCAGCACGCCATTGGACTCTGTTACCTCCTCAACACAACAGCCCCACACATCACCTTCATGACAATAACCTGGACATAAGCATCCTCAGCACACGACTTCTTCATTGCCATCTCAGATGGATACAAGATCACCCGCAGGGACGGCACTAACAATCCCGGATGATGATTTGCAATGTATTCACAAGTACACAAAAATCCCTGGCAAACCTCAGAGTAACACTCATCTACAGATCTCCAGGCCTACATCCACAATTCCGCAAACCCATCAACACGTACATCTGCATGCACGCCCTCACCTCCACAGGCTACATGTGGCTGGGGGCCAGTAACTTCTGGCTAGAGGAGGACCACACCACCATCCATCATTGGTCCATCAACATTTTAATCCATGTCTCCGACAAGCAACACACTGTCCCACACCCCGTTAACGATACCCCAAAGATGCTTGATGTAAGTCACCACAGACAAGCTGTGTGGGACACTCAAAACACCACCACCACCACACCCAGAAACATCACGCACTGGATCAGCAACTGATCCAACAATCTTGCCACATTGATGGACTTTCCTGTGACGGGCAACAACAGTTAAGGCACCTGGGACAAGGCAGACCTATTGGACTCATACAGACCTAGCCGGACTCTTGTGCAAACCTTGCAACACAAAGAGCCATCTTTTACCTTACAGGCCTGGAAAAGACCACACACAGACATCACCATATCATCAGCAAGGACAAGTGGAGATCCTTCAGATCGTGCCGAGACACCAAAACACACGACATCAAGGAGCTCATCAGCATTGTGAGTGAACTGACAGCAGATCTCCATCCAAGACACCCCACCCTTGCAAGGCAGATCACATCCCTTGCAACTTTGTATCACTGCTAGCTCATGGCCATACACAACAGCCTTGGCACACAGAGGCAGACAGCACTATTATCCGCAGGACAAACCCCCCTCAGGTTCTGGACTCCCGTCAGCAGCAAGTACACCACCTGGCTCATGTGCACCATTCACTCCATCAGGCCTCTTCCCAAAACAACATCTCAACCACATCATTCCCCATCCTTGAAGCCCACATCCAGCGCGTCCTGAATGTCTCCTTTGAGTTTGCCACATTCCATGGGTGCTGGAGGCATGCAGAGACCCAGGCCCTTCTTAAACAACGGACTGCAGTACCACAGGATCTCCTGGTACATCCCCCTGCTTCCTTACCCAGCAAATGTCATCAGGAAGACACTCAACAAGCAAATGACAAATTTCCTACACGCAACCAGCTCCAGCCAACCGGCACCAGACCATCCTTCACAGTAATCACACCACTGCAACCGTCATCATTGCCACCACCAACGACAACTTTGCCCTGCTCAACAATGGTGAGCCTACCCCCCTTGACCTCTCAACGGCATTGTACACCATGTGCTAACACACTGTCAGCTCACACATCTACAACACTGGTATCCAGAGGAGGGCCCAGGATTAAATCAGAAAGTAGCTCACCAGCAAGGCCCAGGGAGTCTGCCTCCACCCTGCAGCATGGAGTACACTGGGGTCATGTGGCACATACCCCAGGGCTCTTCTCTCGGTATTATGATCTTCAATGTCTCCATGACCCCCCTCTCCACCATCACATGCGCACACGACCTCATCATCATCTAGTATGCCATTGACACCCAGCTGCTCCTCAACCTCACCAAAGACCCAGCCATTGCCAGATCCAACCTTCAAGAAGGCCTGAGATCTGTTGACGAATGGCAGAACATCAGCCACCTGAGGCTGGACATGGACAGGAATGAGGTCATCATCTGAGGATTGTCCCCTTACGGCTGGATCAACTCCTTGTGTCCCACTGGTCTGGGCACCGCACCAGCACCCAGTGGCCACGCACCCAAGCTGGTGTTCATCATGGACCCATCGCTCACAATTACCATGCAACTCACCACCATCTGTACCTCATGCTGCAACACCCTCCGCATGCTGCAAATGATCCACAGACAGATCCACTCCAAGCCAAGACTGCAGGAGAACTTGTCCACATCCAGGGTGCATCCCCCGCCCCAGCCACATCACCGTCCACCTGAGATAGCTACAATGGCTCACTGTCTGCTGCAGGATCACCTTCAGACTCCTCAACCACACTCAGGAGGCAGTCCACAACCCCAGACCCAAAACAAACCTTGGACGTTTGTCATCCAACACCCCGTTGGCCCAACTCTATGCAGCCCACCTTGCCCTGGCCACCATTCATCACATCCACATAAAAACTGCATGCAGGAGATAGTTCTCACACCTCACCAAACAGACCTGGGACTCCCTCCCTGGGCATGTCAACATGACCCATGACCTCTACACCTTCATGATACTCTTCCAAATTGGTGTGTCTGAGCATTATTGCAAGCCCCCCCTCAGCAGCTTGAGGCCATCACCGGTGAGTATTGGGATCCATGTCTGTATTTGGTGATACATTGAGACACATGTGTGTCCTCGACCGGACTCAGATCCAAGTGTATGGATGGCTGGAGTTAGTTCCACTCTCAGGCATACTCATGCTAAATGACTGCAACATAAAATTTCAAGTATCATTTTTTTAATTATAGCTCTGTGGTGTGATTTGTGCCCTGAAAAAGGTGCAATGCAGGAAACATAGAATCCAAAATTCGCAGGGAGAGATGGGATCCTTGCCATTTGAAGTCATCAGAGTCCAGACCACAGTGTTTGGCATCATTGGTCAGACTGTGACCAGCAGGTCCATGTGGCAGATGATGTCAGTCAATGAGGTGATGCTGTCGCACATGAAGGCCAGGTGCCAGGCCAGGTGACCTGGGAGATGTGGATGGTCCGCTGCCTCTCACGGTCTTTTCCGTGGACGACCCACCTTCCTCTGGGAACCCTCAGATGCAGGCCTTGATGATGCTTGGGACGCTCCATCGGACGAATCCGCCTCCTCCTCCCTCCCTGTGGCTGGTGCTGGTCTTCGCCTGGTGGCACAGGGAGGGTTGCCCATGTTGTCGGCAAGCTGACGGAGTGAATGGCTTATGTCCCTTTGCACCGCCAGGAGCTTCACCAGTCTTACCTCCATCCGTCCTTGGTGTTCTTGTTGACTGGCGTGTTGCTCGGCCTGCTGGTTCTTGATCTCTGTGAGGGTCACCACTACCTGGCTGAACTCCCTGGTGTCACGCCAGTATGCATCCATGATGTTGTGTATGTGTGACATACCGGTCCCTTCAGCTGGCTGGTCAGGTTCTCGCCTCCGCCTGCCTCCACTCCCACCACCCCTGCCCACACGAGCCTTACCTGCCGTTGTGGGCACATCGGGTCTACGGGACCCCTGAGGGATGGCAGTGACGGTTTTGTCTGCCTCCTCCTGGGTGCCCGCAGCACCTTGTCCATCTTGGTCAGACTGGCTCAGTTGTTCACTGTGGGCAGGGCTCCTCGGTGTCTCCTGGGATGTGGCAGGCATGGGGGTGGTGGTTGGCACAGATGGTCCTGGACCAGGTTCTGCAGGGGCTTAGACGCCAGAGGGACCAGGTCGGTCGGGGACATCCGCGGAGTGCTAAGAGGCGTCGCTGCCGGTGGGATCAGGTTCCTCCCGGGCCAGGGACTGTGAATCTTCACCCCCATTGTTGGGGGTAGATTCATCACGTTGCCCTGTGTGTGAGAGACAGACAATGTTAATGCTGTTTCATGCAACATGCATGTTTCATACACATTCAAGTTGGCACTGTTCCTCCAGGTACTTGTATGTGCCTAGCATTCTCCTCAATTTTCACTTGTGGATGGGTATGTTGCGGGGGACAGATTGATATGTTCTCCTGAGTCTTTGACATGTAGATTTTTGGCTTGGATGTTTCTTCGGCTATGTATTGGTCTTGTTGTGTTACATGTCCATTGTGACAGTGGGTAACTCCATTGCCTGTCCCGGGGGTGTCTGCTTGTGTTAGGGGTGTGTGTGACAGGGCCTGCTGGTGTGTGTAGTGTGATTTGGCCCTGGGTCTCCCAGGTGATGTAGCTGTCCCCCTATGGAGCATGCTGCCATGACAGTGAGTGTGAGTTCCTGTCCTATATATCTGACCTTGTTGTCTTGGTGTTTGTGTTTGCAGTGGTCACAGGAGGGCCTTGTGCTGCCTACACCCAGGCCGAGTGTGAGCTATCTTGTCAGTACTTTCCCAATCCCTGTGCATTGCACATGGTGCATGGATATGTACCTGGGCCATATGGGATGAGGGCAATTGTGTCTGATTTGGAGTTCAGCAATGTGTTTTGTGCCACCCACCCTCCCAGCATACCGGACACCCATTCTTGGGTTGGTGCTTCGTGTAGCATGGGTCATAGCATGGCCTTGCTTTCTCAATGTGTCTTACACATGTTAGTGGCATTAGCGTTATTTTTTACTGTGGTTCTGGCCGGTGAGGGCTTGGGGGTAGTTGCATGCATTTGGTGTAGTTGGGGTGTGGATGCCATTACCCCCATGTTACGTAAGTTGTTTGTGTACTCACCAGGCTCTGGAAGTCCTTGCAGTCCATGTACTCCCGCCGGCGGAAGCAGGGCCATCACCTTCTCCTCTAAGAGATGGAAATGTACTGGTCTGCGGGACCCACCACCTCCAGTGATGTTGCTCTGGGCGTAGTCATCATTCATTTTGTGCTTTACCGCCCTCCGCAGATCATACCACCTGGCTTGGCATTTATTCCTGGTCCTTTTGATGGGTGCAACAGCATTCACCCGATCGATGATCCTCTGCCACAGGCGTGATTTTTCAGCTATGCTGGTCTGTCTGACCAATGTTCCAAACAGCTGTGGCTCGACTCTGATGACTTCATTGACAAGGATGTCCAGCTCCTCCCTTGTGAACTTTGGATTCTTGTCTGTGGGCATGGTGTGGGGTGAGGGTGTGGATGGTTGTGGGTGTGTGGGTCTGAATGTGACGGTGTGAGTCTGAATGTGAAGAGGGGGTATGTGTGAAGGAGGTTGTGTGAAGGTGTCTATGTTAAGGTGGATGGGTGCAGTTGTTGGTATCTGCTCACTAGCTGCAGTCAGTCTGTTGCAAAGGCTCATGGTTTGTGTGTGTGGGCCCTTTTTATTGGTCCATTTGTGGGTGGGCCTCAGTTTGAATTTTTGGTGGGTGTGTTATAAGGGGTGGTTGTGAGTTTGGCCCTCTGTTGCCTGTTTGGATGTGTCAAGGTCAGTCATTTCCATTTTTTGTGCATTGTAGACGTGTTTTATGGTGTTGTGCAAGTCGAATAGACCCTCCTTGTGCTGTTTTACAGTGTCCGTGGTTCAGTACGGTACAGGGATACGAGTCGTACAGGCACACACCCCCATGCGTTGTGTATGTACGGTGCGTACACAGACATTGCTATGTATGGTGCGTACACCGCCATTGCATATGTACGGTGCGTATACCGCCATTGCGTATGTACAGTGCGTACACCGCCATTGCTATGTACGGTGCGTACACCGCCATTGCGTATGTACGGTGCGTACACAGACATTGCGTATGTACGGTGCGTACACAGACATTGCGCATGTACGGTGTGTACACCGCCATTGCTATGTACGGTGTGTACACCACCATTGCTATGTACGGTGCGTACACCGCCATTGCTATGTACGGTGCGTACACCGCCATTGCTATGTACGGTGCGTACACCGCCATTGCTATGTACGGTGCCTACACCGCAATTGCTATGTACGGTGCGTAATACAACATTGGTGCGAACAACAACATTGCGTATGTACGGTACGTACACCACCATTGCTATGTACGGTGCGTAATACAACATTGGCGCGTACAACAACATTGCATATGTACAGTGCGTACACCGCCATTGCTATGTACGGTGCGTAATACAAAATTGGTGCGTACAACAACATTGCGTATGTACGGTGTGTACACTGACATTGCATATGTACAAGTCATTCTCCGTGTATGGGATTTTTTCCGTACGATTTGTAAATCGGAAAGCCGGTCCGGATCCTACTTGTACGGTCGGATTGTATTTTTAGGCTTCATACGTAAAAGTGTCCGGGTCCGTCTCGTACAACTTTTCCAGATACGATTCGTACGGATCGGGCAGATCCGTATGTATTTTTCCCCTACGAATCGTACTTTACAGGTCGGACGTGACTTGTACGATTCGTACGGAAAAAATTACGGATACGAGTCGTACGGGACTAACAAATACAGGATCAGAATCGATCCCTCAGTATGTTGCAGATAACTCAATTGCTGTTGCATGTTACGTTACATCGTACATAACAAAATCAGAAAAAATAGAGATGAAAGAACTGTGGGAAGAAATTACACAGAGAAAAGCCTTAGTAAAGAATTGTGCAGCTTTACTTTCCCACCAAGAAATTGGATTGTATGGATGTTCAGACTGATTGTGCTCTTCAAGTTTAAATTCAAAGTCACGAGGAATCATTTGGGTAAGTTTAGGTCTTGCCTGCAAACGAAATAGAGTCTTGAAATGATTTGAAGAAATTGAAGAATTAGCAGTAAACGAAGCAGACAGTACAGACAATCTTAAAACTAATATGTTGGGCACGTACTAACCGAAAAGGAGTCAACATCTGGAACAGCTATGTCTGTATGAAGTACTTCAACGTTACAGCTTAAAATGTTAAAGAGAATGTAAAGGAAAGGAAAATATGCAGTAGTTGGATGTCATGGTTGTTTAGTAAAACATGCAAAGAGTAGTCTCATAAACCACAAGAAAGTTAGTTGGGAAAGTTTAGATAAGGGAGAATTTTACTATTTAGCACTTCTGCAACTGTCTAATTCATGGTGTAGTGAAAGTGAATTATTTGGAGACTTCGACTGTTACGAAGATTCTTGTAATACATCTAAAAGTAGCGTTCCATGTACAATTTTTGCTATGTATTTAAAAATGTTGAATGATGAAGTTGAACAGAAAAAAACTATTACAGCTGAAATTAGTAATGAAAGTTCTCAAGATAGTGAAACTAGTGGTCCATGTAGTCACGATCTTCTTGGACGAGCAATACTGGAAAATTAACCAGCCATTGCTATGCATGAAGTTAAAATTGCAATGCGGTACAGCAGGTCCGAATAGTGAAACGGGGTCTTGATTCTATGATAGAGGATGTCAGAAGTTAAAGTCTGTGATAATTTCTGTGTACCCCCTCTGACCAGGTGCAATCAACTCTAGGTCCCAACAGTGGAATGGCATCTTGATCTCACATGGATGATGTTACAACTGCATCTGAGAGTGGAGATGAAGGTACTCCCTTCGACCAGGTGCAACTAACTCTCGGTCTCAACAGTAGAACGGTGTCTTGATTCCACCATGGATGATGTCCAATATTACCTGCTGCTTGTTTTTCACCGAACTCACTCTGTTGAGGTGCATCAGACTCTGTGCTTCCATAGCTAACTGATGTACAGGATTATTGGGGTTGGTTAAGTGTAGTCACTGGAGTACACCGCGGTACAGCAGGTCCGAATACAGAAATGGGGTCTTGATTCTATTATTGAGGATGTCGGAAGTTAAAGTCTGTGTTTATTTCTGTGTAACACCTTCAACCAGGTGCAACCAGCTCTAGGTCCTAATAGTTGTTCCCAGAATGGAATATGTCCAATATTACTTGTTGCTTGGTTTTCATAGAACTTCCTCCGTTGAGGTGCATCAGACACTGTGTTTCCGTAGTTAACTGTTGCACATGATTATTGTGCTTCGTTGACACCAGTCAGTGGAGTACACCATGGTACAGTAGGTTCAAACAGTGAAACGGGGTCTTGATTCCGTCATTAAGGATGTGAGAAGTTAAAGCTTGTGATGATTTTTGTGTACCCCCTCTGAACAGATGCAACGAACTGTAGGTTCCAACAGTGCAACGGTCTTTTGATCCCACAATGGATGATGTAAGAACTGCATCTGAGAGTGGAGATGAAGGTACTCCTTTTGACCAGGTGCATCCAACTCTAGGTCCAAAGAGTGGAACGGTGTCTTTATCCCACAATGGACGATGTCCAATATAACGTGCAGGTGAATTTTCAGAGGTCCTTCTGTTGAGGTGCATCAGACTTTGTGCTTCCGTAGTTAACTGCTGCACATGATTAATGGCCTTGGTTGACTGTAGTTGGTGGAGTAGACCACAGTACAGCAGGTCCGAACAGTGGAACGGGGTCTTGATTCTATGATTGAGGATGTCAGAAGTTACAGTTTGTGATGATTTGTGGTACCCCCTCCGATGAGGTGCATCAAACTCTAGGTCTCAACAGTGGAACGGTGTCTTGATCTGACAATGGAGGATGTTAGAACTTCATCTGAGAGTGGAGATGAAGGTACTCCCTTCGACCAGGTGCAAGCAACTGTAGGTCCCAACAGTGGAATAGTGTCTTGATTCCACAGTGGAAGATGTCCGATTTTACTTGTTGCTTGGTTTTCATAGAACTCCCTCTGTTGAGGTGCATCAGACTTGGTGTTTCCGTAGCTAACTGTTGCACATTATTATTGTGCTTGGTTGACACTAGTCGTGGAGTACACTGTGGCACAGCAGGTCCGAACAGTGAAATGGGGTCTTGATTGTATGATTGAGGATGTCAGAAGTTGAAGTTTGATATTATTTCTGTGTACCCCTTCTGATCTGCTGCAAGTAAGTCCATGCTTTCTAATTGAACGGTACATGGCTGTCAGGTGTTAATGAATAGTGAGTCTGGCCTACAATGCAGACAGAAGTGTTCACAATTCAGATCGAGTGCTGATTGTTTAATTATAGAATCCAGTAGTCAAGTAACAACAAGGTCTATTGGAATATACATATTATTATGATTATAGTATACTTCTTTGAAGACATTTTTTGAAATGGCTTATAGGTTTAGTACAATGAGCAAATTTAATTTGCAGCTGCAAAGGAGCACTGAATAGTCTACACTATAGACAGCAGATATGGTATTTGAATTGTTTAGTTTTATTTATTTCAGATTTTTCTGCAATTGATGTTGTTGTCTTTTGTTAAGAGGAAGTGAGAGAAAGTATTCTGTGTGAGTACTGTTTACAATTAACACTGCAGATAGCAGTGTTCACAATTCGGATTGAGTTGGTCTTGTAGATGACGCAGTTCTGTAGGAAAAGACATTGCTCCATTGTGCTCTATCTACACCATGAATACGTATTATTACAGGCTCCAGACACACTTTTTTTGCTTTGCGTTCGACAAACTGTGTAGCTGAATTTCACCTTACGTAGCTGTGGGCCCTTGCTGACCGCTCTCTCTGGCCTACACTGTAGAAAGCAGCGTTCACAATTTAGATTGAGTTGCTATTTCTGATGATGTTCTGTTGATGGCAACAGATATTACTCCAAGTACGGCCTGCCCGTCTACAGCACACATCATTGCTGGTTGTTGACATGCTGTATGATTTTGATGTGACTTTCTGAGTGCACTAAAACTGATGGACCCTTTATGATAAAATCTTTTTGTGTATTATTTCTGATCTATTAAATGTGTCTCAGTATACCCTAAGTTGTGTTTCTTCTACGATAGAATATTTTTGGTATTATTTCACATCTACTGTCCCTACCTTACTGCAGTACAAACTATTGATTCTTTTATTATTGAATGTCTGTGTGTGATCCAATGATTACTGTTGTAGTAGATGATAGCAGAAACTATTCCTTGAGGAATGGTTTACACTGACTCCACACGCATCCTCCACAGACGTTACAGGATATGTGACCCTGGTAATAAAAAGATGTTGAGCGCATGTGCTCATACCCACTTCCACTATCTATCTTTGTTTGTGTGTTCATTATCTATGCATGATAGTGCCCCTGGGCCATATGATATTACATTGTGCTGTGGGCAGTGTATGTAACTATGTTTCCTCTGGTAGTAGGGAAAACTTCGGTTATGTAACTTGTAGGTGTATGGCTATCACAGGTGGAAGGCTACTTTACACACCATGAATATTGATGAAGATGATGGTTGCATGTTGTGTGTAGTGTAAGATATGTGCACATTGCAAAAAGTTTAGAAAAAAGCTCTCAAAGCAGAAGAGGTGTGTCTCATCAAATGCAGAACAGAGATTGACTAAAATGGGTGACGTTTTCCAACTGTTACAATGGGAAATGTTATGAACTAATGAAGTGCTTTTTTTAAGGGTCACATGGCAATCGTGCACCTAGTGCGCAAGGAGACCATGCTAAAATATACGTTTAGTACAGTTAGAAATATATAAATGTTTAAAATGTTAGATTATCGCTTGCTCTCATATACACTTTAAAGGTATTTAGATATATTTTTGAGACAAAAAAAATGAGGTAATGGCGTACGCGGCGCAACACCGTATGTTTATGATGTAACACAGGGTGTGGCAGCGTGCACTCGTTGCATTCGCAGCGGGCATGACCCCATACGTACATGACGTAATGCACGGCTTGGTAGTGCGTACCCATCACATACTAAAGTAGCAGCTGGCACGATCTCATACGTACATGTTGTTACGCAGGACGTTGTGTCACAAACCTGTCGGATACGAAATGCGCATAATTTAAATGTGGTGGATAGCATTCGCGTGCTGATCGAGGTTGGTAGAGTACTGGTACAGGACTGTAGTTTTCTCAACAAACAAAAAAAGTTTGATATGCAAAGTTTTGGGGGAAGATATAAAACATTACATAATTTTTAAAGTTAAAAAAAGGATAATAGAGTTGCAAACTATTAAAAAACAATTAGAAAAAATATAGGTTTTATCAATATTAAAATATGAAATTAACATTTAAAAAACTTTTGAAATTCACTGAAAAAACCTTAGGTTTTACAGACGTTTTAGTTAGGAATTAGCATTTAAAAAACCTTACAAATTCACTGAAAAAACAATAGGTTTCAGGGACGTTAGAGTTAGTTGGACATTTGACTCATATAAAACAAGAGAAATTCACCAGTTATAGTTAGTTGAGCTAACTATAACTTGCGTGCCCGCAATGCACTACTGATGACGTCACATATTACATCACTCATGAGATGATCAGTGACATCACTGATGACATCACTGATGACATCTCAAATGAAGTGACACCTCTGCCTGTTGCTAAACGTGAGGTCATGACGCCCATCTGTCTCCAGAAAGGCCATTCAGACACCCACTGGGCCGCTGACTGCTCCAAAAAGCAGCCCACAGTTGGAACTCAGCACCGGCTCCTCGGGCATTGCACCAGTGCCTGCGTTACCAATCCGACGCGGTAGCAGAGTATATACGAGTACGTACACCTAAATCGCTCTGCCGTCTTTCTGCATTCAGGCTGCTGAACCTATCCACTTCCGCCACCCAGAGGTATCTGCTCGACGCTGCACACCAAGGCCTCACTGCTCACCTTTTCGCGGTCACGGCACCCTCCACATCATGCAGCTCTGTTCTGCAAGCTAATAGGTCTCACATTTGGAATTGAGTCTTGATATTGCCATGACAGAGGACATGCTAGTGCACCTATCATCATTGCTACTAACTCAGTGAGAAGGGAGGCCACGCCCTCGCTGTTGGGCTCAGTCCTACACTGCGGTGCAGGAGAGCACACAAAACATCAAGTGTCCGGACCACCGGGACGGGCCATCACGGTGGTGGTGTGACTGTGCTGGCCGCAGTGCATGCGTTGCGAGCAACTCTAAAATTGCGTACAGCACGTGCGCCGGTCTTTTTTATTAGTAGGGTCACGTGTCCTGTGACGCCTGTGCTGTATGGGTGTGCTGTGGGTGTATACCAGCCGTGAGGGAGTGGCTGTGGCATCAGTGTTGCTAGATTGGGCTAGATCATGCACAATTGGGCTATATTTTGCCAGTTCTGTGGTAAAATTTTGGTTTGTGCTAGTTGCCAGATTATAAATATATATACAGCGCTCCAGCAAAGTGGTATGTTAAAGTGCTTTATTAGACAAATATTTACTTGGCATCCTGCTGCAACATCAATTCCAATGCATTCACTGCCTAATTGATGTTTCCCTGCCCCTCCTTCCATAAAGTAGCAATATTGGGCTACTTTGGGCTACTTTTTGGTTGGCTTTGGGCTATAGAAAGCTTAAAAAAGCTGACAACACTGTATGTGGGTGTCTGTGTTGGAGTGCTACCGTCACCCGGGTTACAAAAGCCAAAGTGTCACTCTGTGAGCCAAGTCCAACAATATGGCCAACATGGAAGGTATGGGGAATTACTGACCCTATATTTATCCATAGTTCCACACAAGTAAGATGGTGGACATGAGACATCTGTGTGGATATGAATGTTTATTGCACATTCAGTGAAGTGTTGCAGCTGTAGCAATACTGGGCCATGGAAAGTTGAAGTTTCAGTTTTTGGCACATGAAGGGCAGCCAATTAGAGACAAGCTTGTTGTCGGAGTTAGGCTGTGCCAACATATGTACTTATACAATCACTGCGACGATCCTCACGCCCCTAAAAAATTCACTATACACTCTGCTTGAAGTACTCTAATGATGCAGTCTCTACATACGTACTTTTACAATGACCGAGACAAAGTTACAGAACTAAAGTTTTCCCCCACTGTCATAGGTAAGATGGTTGCATACACTGTCCAGAGCACTATGTAATGTTGTAGGGCCTAAGGGCAGCATGTTGCATACAAAATGAACACACGGACCCAGATAGATAGTGGAACTGGGTACGGGCACATGCGCGTGACTCCTTTTTTTCACCAGGGTCACATGTCCAGTGACGTCTGTGGTGGATGCGTGTGGAGTGATTGTAAGCCAACCCTCTGGGAATGGTTGGCGCTGACAACAAGTACAACAGTAATCATTGGATCAGACACAGAGATTCAATCATACAGAAAAGATTCTATTGTAAAGGGTTCATGACTTGTGATACACTGAGGTAGGACAGCAGATGTGAAATTATACACAAAATATTGTATCAGAAATGGTGCATGAGTTGTGCTGCACTGAGATAGGGGCATCAGAAGCATTTAGCGCCTGCGCAGCCAGCGATGATGTGTGGTGCGGACGAGGCACAGAATCGCAACTCGATGTGAATTGTGAGCCCTGCTATCGCTAGTGTACATAGAAGGCAGTAGTCAGCACAGACATCGAGGAATGTTTTTAGTCACTCCCTCTTGACAAAGTTCGAGGACATAGAATACAATTCTGTCTGCAATTAATAAATCATGTCTCAATGAAATTTGTGAGCTCTGCTGACCGCAGTGTAGGTAACAAAAGATGAAATATGTATGGAATACATTGTCGAAATGTGTAGATTTGGGGGCGTTATAGTTAGTTGCCTACTGGACTCTGAAATTCATGAATCAAGACTGAATTCGAACTGTGAGCTCTGCTGGCTGCAGTGTAGACTGTCATTCAGTGTTCCTTTGGACTTGCAAGATGAATTTCGTGATTGTAGTAAAGCTATAATTGATATCAAAAAAGTTCTTGAAGCAAGGATACTAAGAGGATATTATTTAGGTTTCAAAGATGTTGTAGTTAGTTGTCTACTGGACTCTGTAATTAATAAATAAACACTCAATTTTAATTGTGAGCCGTGCTGACCGCAGTGTAGGCCAGAGGCAGCGGTGAGCAAGGGCCCACAGCCATGTGGCATTCAGTAGAGCTGCACAGTTATTGGCAATTCAGCGTGTGTGCAGCCATCAATGATAAGTGGTGCACTGAGTTAGTGGCACCTGAAGCAACCAGCGTGTGTGCACCCTGCGATGATGCATTGTCTGAGCGTGCTGCACTGGTAGCAATGTCTTTTGTCTAATGAATCCTGCCTCAGTAAGGCCACGTGGCGGTGACTTGTGGTGCAACAGATAAGCAGGAAATTCTTTCTATTTATCATTGTTATCCTTTTCACTTTTTAAAAACACATCTACATTCCTAGTTTGAATTTTATAATTAGTACGTCCAGAACAAATACAAACATAGTTGGGAGTTTCAGCAGAAACTACTTTAAACTTTATTTCTTTTTCAAACTTCACATCAGTATTATCTTCCATCTCTTCTTCAACACGTACACTTATCAAACTGTTATTTTCTGTACGCTTCTCTTTACTAGCAAAGAAACGTAACTCTATATCATCACAAACTTGTTTTATATCAGTTATATTAAAACTCGATTTCGTGCCGGAGCAAGACCTAGACTTATCCAGATGATTCCTCTTGACTTTGAATTTAAACTTGCAGATGTCTCTCGATCCGAACATACGTAGGATTCAATTTCTCAATGTGAAAGCATCTTCAAGCTGAAGCTGTACAATTTCTTGATAAGTGTCTTCTGCTGTGAAATTTCTTCCCACATTTCTTTCAATTCTGTCTTCTCAGACTTGGTAATATGTGACGTGACATAGCGAGAAACAGCAATTGAGTTATCTGCAACATATTGTATGTCCATATTTGCATTCCACATCTTCAAAATCACCGGATTGTACTCTGTAATGTAATTCTATTCTTCTGTTCTTTTTATATTATAAGTATTTTTGGGTGATTTTTGACTGATAGTATGCCTCACTGCTGACATAAAACTGTTCACTCTTCCTTGTGATGACTTATGGTGCACTGAGTTAGTAGTACCTTTGGCACTCAGAATGCACGTACCCTGCGATGATGCGTAGTCCGGGAGGGCTCATTCGGACCAATGTCTTTTGTCTATTGAATTCTGCCTCAATAAGGCCACGTGGCGATGACTTATGGTGCACTGAGTTAGTAGTACCTTTGGCACTGAGCTTTTACATACCCTGCGATGATGCGTGGTCCTGGGGGGCTGCAATCAGACCAATGTCTTTTGTCTATTAAATTGTGCCCTAATAAGGCCACGTGGCGATGACTTATGGTGCACTGAGTTAGTAGTACCATTGGCGCTCAGCGTGTACGTACCCTGTGATGATGCGTGGTCTGGGGGGGGCCGCACTCGGACCAATGTATTTTGAATTCTGCCTTAATAAGGCCACGTGGCGAGGACTTGCGGTGCACTGAGTTAGTGACACCTGAAGCACTCAGCGTGTGCGCACCCTGCGATGATGCGTGTCCAAGAGGGCTGCACTGGGAGCAATGTATCTTGCGTACTGGACTGCGTCATCTGCAATAGCTACTCCATCTGAATTGTGATGCCTTCTGTCCGCAGTGTAGATCGAAGGCAGTAGTCTGTACAGACATAAGTTTGCGGTGCTGTGCCACTGGGTTCGCAGGGGGCCTGTGTCGAGGAGACCTGCGGTCATGGCGGCAGCCACATGGCAGGGTGAGGCCCGCCGCTCAGGGAAACTCGTTGGACTTCACAGTTCACAAGTGAACCACACCCAGAGCCCCGGCTTATTTATTAATACTCCTATGCTGGAGTGGCGTACGTTGAACCAGCCCACTGCGCTTCCGCTTCCAGGGGAGGACAACACAGCTACATGTCCGAGATCTTCCCCACTGCCTGAGGTAATATGGTTGCATCTATTGTGCACAACACTACAAGCACCAGCAGTATATGTATAGATGGAGAGGTTTATGATCTGTATAGTGAGGTCTGTCCAGCACATCACCACTACACTTGGTATTGTGTGCATTATTATTATTGATGGATGAGTTGCATCCTTCACACATATTTGCTTGCCATAACTGCCAACATTCAAGTATTGTGTGGCTGAGGGACCATGCCGTTTTTGGAAGGTCGGCTGTCCTGTTCTGCGATGCCTCGGTGGTAGTAGGGAGGGGGGTGGTCCGGGGGGGATGTCCTGAGGCTGGTGGCAGTGAGTGTTGTGGCCTTCATGGGTGTTTGAGCTGCATGATCAGTAACTCTATGACATATGTTGCGCTTCAGATGTGTTTCTGGGCTGCGATCCCTTTCACATTGTAGGTAGTTTGTCGTACTTTAATATTCGGGACCGCGTAGGGGACAGGGCCCTACCCCTGTCTATCTTGGTATTAGCGAACCGCAAATGGTAAATGCGGCCTGTACGAGTGCTTTATATATCGTTCTAGCTATGGATGCACTGTGTACACGTTATTCAGCTTCACTACGCGGGTTCCATTTTGGAAGCAGTGGCCATCTTGTCTTGCCCTCACATAGGCTATGATGGAGTTAATACGGGCCTCACAGTACATGGGCTTTCCCTCTGACTTCTCTGTGACCTGGGCAGCTGGCTCTGCTGCCCCGGGTCAAACCGGTCTCACGAGCTCCCCTTCCTCCGTCCACCTGTGATTAGCATCAGGGTTTGACCCGTCATAAAGCCCTTTCATTCTATACAATCCCCCGGCTAATCTCTTCTACACCTGCTTGTTCCTGCTTTATGACTTGTTTCCCAAAACAGGAGATGCTCATGTTTATTGGGGGGTCTCTTTACATCAAACGTGGGATCTGAACCTTACTGTGTAAATCATTGTGGGCTGGCCGAACTGAAATGTGGGATGGTCATCATGACTCTGCTTTTTCGTTTGTATTGTATACCTTTATATGACCATATCGTAAACCAAGGAATGTGTGCCTGGAGCATGATATTTTGTACTTAAGGAGAAGTCCGTTCCTATGATTTTCAGCAGTCTCCTGAGAACATACACGCTGTTGTACTTCTAGGATACCTGTCATTGGTCTGCAGCCAATAAACGAATCTTTGACTTCACCCAGAAGACTCTGTGTTTCTGTAGGTCCGGAACAGGGTGAACCCAGAAGTCATAGAGTGTGTGCCCCTGCACCGCTGGGTCTAAAATACCCAGTACTTCAGTTTGGCGCCCAACGTGGGGCGATTTCAGCGGTACCAGTCCAAGCCAGAGGTTCGTGAGGAGCTTCGTGTGGAAATTCCGGAGGAAGGCCGCCACTTCATCGACCCCTGCATGTCGACGTGGTCCGAAAGTCTTTTCTGCGAGGTTCTCCGTGTCCCGACGGCTACGAAGGACTGCTGCCCTGATTAATCGACCTGTTTTGGACCCTTGACGAATCTGAGAGAGCGAAACAATCGAGAGAGTCTTCTGGTGACGCCATCGATCAGCAATATTCAGTTAAGTATAAGTGGAGCGTCTCCTATTTGTTTTTGGTATCATTCGGGATCGTTTGATTTGGTAATTTGGTACTTTGGAGTTTGCAAACGCCAAAACCAGAGGACTCGTGTATTCACGAGAATATCGTATTCGATAATCCTTTGACGTTTGGATCTAGACTAGTGAGCGAAGATGCCTGGTTCTGGACTATTTGGTAGATTATTCTGTTTGGGTTGTGGAAAAGATTTCCAGCTAGAGGAATCATGTCCGGTTCCTCCGGTTGGAACTCCAACTTATGAGCTCTATCTAAAACATGGCGTAGGCCCCATTGCATATAACGAAGTGTGGATCCACTACACCAGGAAAGATGGTGTTTTAAAATGGCCCCAAAATGGTAGTTTTGATACCGATATTTTAGATAATTTAGAAATTAAATTGTTTAAGAAGAAAGCCCGGCCGGCGATGTTTGACTCTTTCCGCTTATGGCGAAAGGAAGCCAAACAGAAGGAAATTAAGTTAGCGAAAAAGAATAACAGAGAGAGAGGTATGTCAGTAATGCAAGCAGCTGTACAATTTAAAGATGATGAAGAGGAGCAAATGAATGAGCAATTGCACAGGCAGCGTAAGTTAGGGATTGACAAATGTTACCCAGCTTTACCACATTCTAAGCAGAATGAGTCAGAAGAAAAGGAGAAAGATCCCCTGATGTCACATTTGTTGAGTTCGCCACCCCCGTATGCTCAAACTGCCACGGCGCCTCCCCAGCTTGTAAATATGCCGCCTCCAGTGCATATACTGCAAGCCTTGCCGCAACCGCCAGTTGCTTTGCAGCCAGTTCCTATTCCTGTAGCGCAGCCCTCTCAAGCGCCGCCAGTTGTGCTTCCAACTGCCCCCGCACTTCCTGCGACTTTGCCTAATACAGTAACTGCCTCCCCTAACACTCTTCCTTCCACCACTCCAGTACCTGTCTCTACATCCTCTTTTCTTCCCTCTGTTTTTCCCCCTGTTCTCGCCTCAGCTTCTCCTTCAGCGCGACAGCGCTTAGCTAATGTGGTTACTACATTAATGTCTCCTCTCTTTGGGTCATCTGGTGCAACTCCTGGTGTACAGCGTAAGCAGTTGCGCAGCCAATTGCCTAACCCCGATGAGAAAAAGGTAATAGATCACATGGCGCGTAGATGGATCGTTTTTCCTTCACTGTATGATGTGGAATCAGTTGTCAACACTTTCCATCAATGGGATGCCCCGAAACAGAGATATGTGTTTGAGAAAATGTGCGAAATTCTCTGTGAAGAATTGGAGGATAGTGGTAGAAATCCAAACCCGCAGGAATTGTGTAGAGTGAGGTTCGATTTTGGAACTGGTATAATTGTGGACCGCGAAGTAGATAAAGCAGTTGCGGTTGTATTGTCCTTAAGGAATGACGATTGCCAACAGTCTTTGTTTGAACAAGAGGTCCTTGTGGGGAAAAAGGCAAAAGCGCGACAATACCCTATGAGAGAAGTTCCCCCGGTATGGAAGGAAGCGGTTGCAGCTGTCGGTGGTAACCCCGCAGTGGCAGCGCATTTCCAGCGTGTTTGGGTGCATGTGCCATGGAAGCGCTCTGAGGTGTTAGCGCTTAAGCAGTCCTTGCCTGATCCCCGTAAAAACCCAGCAGGTTATTATAAAGAGTTGTCACAGACGGCAGGGTCATGCATTATGAATCTGGCTGATATAGACATGTTGTTTGGTAATGTTGTTCCACAGCCTCTATGGGGATCAATTCGTAATGTAGATCACAATGCAGAACTAGGGGATACATGGACTAACATTGTTGCTGCTGATGCTAGACAAACTGGTGGGGCGAAACCAGAACCTTTAGTAGCTGAATTGCCTGGTAGAATCATCACTTATATGAAGACAATAATGCCTGCGATGCGCGTAAATTGGGACAAGTTATCTGCATGCAAGCAGAAGAAAGATGAGACAGTGTCAGACTTCTTTACTAGGTTTGAAGAAACGTTTATTGACCACAGTGGGCAGGATATGAGTACTGAGGGTGGCCAACGGCTGTTTGTGGATAAGTTTGTGCAGAATTTACTTCCTGACCTGTGTAAAAAGTTAAAAGATTCAGAAAGTTCTTGGGCTGTTTCTTCTTCAGCGCAAATACTGGCTACTGCACAGTATTATGAAAATAGAGATAAAGACGAGAAAGATAGAACGGAGAAGAAAACGAAGGAACTGAAGACAAAGGTCCTTTTACAGCAGGCCTATCCGCCACGTGGAGGTGGTAATAATTATAGACAACCCCAAGGTGTCTTTCACCAACCCCAACAATTTCAGACAAACCAGCAAATGAACGGGTATTACCAACCACGTGTCCCTGTAGGTCCCAACCAATGTTCATACTGTAAAGAGGAAGGTCATTTTAAATACAGTTGCCCTAAATTAATGCAGCGGAACGGTAATGCGTATGGCGCAAGAGGAAGGGGTGGTCAGCAAGCTCCTAGAGGCCGAGGGCGTGGAAGTGTTCCCCAGAACGCGCGTCCTCTGCCGCCTCAAAGTACCATCAATAGCTTTGATCAGCAAGCTAACGCGATTAGCAATACGGCTCAGTATTATAATAATGATTATTATGCAGAGGACGGTGATGCAGAGAATAATGATTACTAGGACAGCCATCGACAAAGAGAGGGAGTTGTTTCAGTGCCAGTGGATCAGAGTGGACCGTATGTTGAGGTGACTACAGCAAATGTAACGGAGCCTTTTCTGCTAGACACTGGTGCTGCAAAGAGTTCAATCAGGCATTCAAAACTCCCTGGCGCACCTTTGACTGGCGATATAAATGTTTCAGTAGGTTTTTCTGGTGCCCCGGTTAGGAACCCGATTTCCAGTCCCATGTCACTTTCTGTTGGACCTTGCAAGCTGAAAGCACCCCTGATCCTGACAACAGGTTGTGGTGAGAATTTGCTGGGATTAGATTTGTTGAAAAGATTGCACGCTACACTGTATTGTTCTCCTTCAGGAGTACAACTTACATTAGGCAAGAAAGTGATTTCCCCAATGTACTTGTCTAAAAACACGATGCCACCTGAATTGTCATCCCTTCCGGATGCCCTTTGGGCTACTGGTCCCAATGATGTGGGCCTCTTGGAGATACCGCCATATGTGGTGACTCTAAAGGCTAATGTCAGACTGCCACGTATTCCCCAGTACAAGATCTCTAATGAAGGGCAGAAAGCATTGTTAGACATTGTCAGCGACTTGATTAAGAAGGGTGTGATTGAAGAGACAAGAGGCAACGTTTGCAATAGTCCGATTTTACCTGTCTTAAAACGAACGGACCCTTCACAGCCACCTGTTTACAGATTTGTGATTGATCTTAGAGAGGTTAATAAGATTGTTGTGCCACAGTTTCCGGTTGTCCCTGATATAACTGCCTTGTTAACGATGATTCCAGCCTCTGCTGCATGGTTTTCAGTGATCGATTTAAAGAATGCTTTCTTTAGCATCCCAATTGCAGAAGAGAGCAGAGATATTTTTGGTTTTAGTCTGGGAGGCCGAAGCTTCCGTTTCAAACGCGCTCCCCAGGGCTACTGTGAGAGTCCATCCATATATAGTCAGGCTTTGAAAGCACAGCTTGATGCACTTGTTTTACCTAGTGGCGCTATCCTGATTCAGTACGTGGACGATTTACTGATCGCCGCGGATACTGAAAAGATTTGTAAAGAAGCCACATTATCACTGTTGCGCCATTTATCCGCTTTCCATCACAAAGTGTCTCTCTCTAAGCTGCAATATTGTCGACAAGAAGTGACCTACTTAGGTCATCTCTTATCGAAGGAGGGAAGGAAACTGACCCCAGAAAGAATTCAAGCTATTGCACAGTTGAGTGTGCCGAAAACACAGAGAGAAGTGCGTGCTTTTTTGGGCATCACTTCATACTGTAGGCATTGGATCCCTAGCTTTTCCTTATTGGCAAAACCTTTGTTAGCCTTAACATGCAAAGACACACCGAATCCTATCCCATGGTCTGAAGAGTGTCAGAAAAGTTTTGTGGAATTGCGTAATGCATTATGTTCAGCACCTGTGTTGGGTACTCCTGACTACAGCAAACCTTTTACATTGTATGTTCACGAGAAAGATGGATGTGCGTTGTCAGTGTTAACACAGCCTTTTGGCGACAGACCGCGCCCATGCGCATATTTTTCATCCACCTTGGACCCTGTAGCGAGGGCATTGCCAAGCTGTCTGAGAGCGACAGCTGCTGCAGCGATGTCTATCCGACAATCTGCTGGTTTGGTAATGGACAACACATTGATTGTCATGGTTCCACACGCTGTAGACACATTATTAAATAGGACCAAGACACAACACTTGACTAGTGCACGATTATCGGGCTACGAACTTACACTGTTAGCTAATCACATACACATAAAGAGATGCAATACGCTGAATCCAGCTACATTGTTGCCAATTCCAGCAGACTCAGATGAGATTGAGCAGCATGACTGTCTGTTCAGAACAGAAGAAGAGACGAAAGGGAGAGTAGATCTGAAAGATACTCCCCTGACTGAGTGTGATGGCACTTTATGGGTAGATGGGTCATGTTTTAAGCTCCCTAATGGTGACACGACCGCTGCCTATGCTATCACGACTTTGCACACGGTCGTGGAAACTGCACGAGTGCCACATAATTCGGCCCAAGCAGCAGAATTAATCGCCCTCACGAGAGCATGTGTGTTGTCTGAAGGAATGAGAGTGAACATATACACAGATAGCCAGTACGCCTTTGGCGTGGCTCATAATTTTGGGCGACTGTGGAAGGAGCGTGGGTTCCTGACGTCGCATGGAGCTAAAATTCAGAATGGCAAGTTGGTGAATGATCTCCTTGAGTCACTGACCCTACCGTTGCAAGTTGCGATCATGAAATGCAGTGCGCACAGGAAAGTCACTGATGATGTTGGACGTGGGAATGCGTTTGCTGATGAGACCGCGAAAGGAACAGCACAGAATGTGAAGACCAGAATGTATGTTGCAGGTCCCGCAAGATGGGTTAATGATGTGGGAATGTGTGAGAACACAATAGAGAGTGTGAAGTCGCTTCAAGCTGAAGCCACAGAGGAAGAGTTAAGCAAGTGGAGAGAAAGTATGGGTAAGTTGGATGAGAATGGTTGTTGGATTGATCTGACAGAACATAGGCGATGGTTGTTGCCTGATGCATATGTGCTTCCAGTGGTTACTATGGCACATGGAATGGCACATATCAGTACGAAAGGTATATGCAAGTTGTTGGCTCCAGTATGGCAGAATGCTGGGATTCCCAAGTGTGCAGAGAACGTGGTCAAGAATTGCATAGTATGCTTGAAGTACAACCCTGGTAGGGGAACCCCAACTCCGGCTGGTCACTTTGCACCCCCATCATGTCCATTTGAAGTTTTGCAGCTGGACTTTATTCACATGGAAAGATGCAACAACCTGAAATATGTACTGGTGGTTGTTTGTGCTTTCTCAAAATGGATTGAGGCTTATCCTCTGAAAGATAACACTGCCCTATCCACAGCCAAAGCCCTTGTGAAGGAGTTTTTCCCTAGGTTTGGGATGCCAAGAATGGTGTGGTGTGATAACGGAAGTGAGTTTGTGGGTACAGTGATGAATAATGTATGTGAAGGGCTAGGGATAAAGCAGAAGTTCCACACTGCAAATCACCCCCAATCAGCTGGATTAGTAGAACGCTACAACGGAGCCTTAAAGCTCAAGCTGGCTAAAATCCAGGCGAGCACCGGTCTTAAATGGCCTGACGCTCTGCCTTTAGCACTCCTGTCCACCAGAATGACCATACACTCACGAGTGGGACTTAGCCCTTACGAGGTCGTCTTTGGCCGCCCGGCTAATGTATGGGGCGTGCCAAGACCGGCGAAATTTAGCGAAATAGAACATCCAGTACTGCTCGATTACCTGTATGATTTGACTGTTAAACTGCGTGTTTTGCACCAACAGGTACATGATACTCTTCCCCAAGCCTCTGAACCTCCTGGACACCCTATCAACCCTGGTACGTGGGTGCTAGTCCGAAATTTCCAGCGCAAGAGCAACGACGAGCCTCGCTGGATCGGCCCTCATCTTGTTCTTCTTTCGACAAGATCAGCAGTGCGAGTGAAAGGGAAGAAGCACTGGATTAATGGTACTCACTGCAAAGTAGTCCCCTTGCCTCTGCCATATGACCAGTGGGTCAAGGAGGGTATCGCCGACTCAGAGACAGACATTGTACCTCGCTTCGTACCATTCAGTGACGCACGCATAAGAGACACAGTTTCAGACCAAGAGAGTGACAATATTCTGCAGGAAGCTGTGCCACCATCAAGTCGATTGGACACCACTGAGCCTGAACTTTTGTTTCAAGACCAAACAGCACCTGGCCGTCTCCGCTATAATTTGAGACCTAGGCCCATGGACAAATAAAGATTTCCTCATTATTTCCCTTTTGACATTTTTTTTGCTCTCCCATCTGAAGGACTTTCTTGATTTTTGTTTTTCGAACCACCATCCGGGTTCTGCCGCAGGGTCGCGGTGCCAAGACTTTGGGGTACAGGCCGAAGACGCTAGGTCAACGGTTCTGGTTGGTCTAAGGCGTTTCCCTGGACTGACAGGCGTACTCTTTAGCAGAAGAAACTCATCCACCGCGAGCGGCCCGAGTAGAGGATGGAGTTTTTTAAGATGGAGAGACCGATTGAGGAAATGAACTTTAACGCAAGGATGTGTAGAATTGTAAAAAGTAAATGTTTTGTCTTTTTGTGCCTTTTTACACTGTGTAGCATAATAATGTTTATTGTAGGATTTGTGTTCTTCTCCGCTCAAAAGCCCATTGCACCCACTGAACAGCCTATATCTCTTTCTACTGCCTCCTCTCACTCTTTTCACCCTTTGCCTGAGCACGAACAGACCAGACGATCGGAGTTCGTAAATAACTCGTTTATCCAACTCTTGCACCAGCACCAACTAGTAATGAATACGACCAATTGCTGGGTGTGTGGGTTAATGCCCCATACCATTAACAAGGGTATTCCCTACCTGGTGCTGCCGTACAGTTACAATGGATCGTCATGGGCATTCCAAACCATGTTTCTCTATGCTCTAGATGCATACTCCCCTCGCCAACCGCGTTCCATCAGACCTATCACCAATAATAAGGCTTTGATGAAAGGAGTTGCCGATATGAGTAGGGATATCAATGCATACTCATCTATTCCCAAAGAAGAGTTGAGACCTTATGCAGGATGGAACGCGACGGGGTATAGTATTAGTCTGGGTGAAAGACAGCGAAAAATCTCATCTCCAATCTGGGTCGTACCCCACATGGGTCGGTTCTGCTTACAGGGTAATGGTCAGAATCCTAGAGCTCAACTGGGAAGAAGTGACTGTACTGAAACGTACACTTTCCCGTCACAGTTTTCCCCTGCGTTTCTAGCTGCTAAGGGCACATATTTCATCTGTCATGACCGAGCATATACATGGCTGCCCCCTGATTTCTCGGGCACATGTTATATTGCGAACTTGCTACCGCCGACATTTACTGCTGCCTCTGACTATCACAAGACCAGAGTTGTGAGAGGTGTGATTAGTAAGGAGGATACTGCCGGTCAGGAAGCAGGAGACTTCTTCTTGGGTTTCCTGCCGTTTTGGGGACCTATGGTCAATAGTAGGAACCTGAGACAGCTGACTCGGGTGGTTGAATCCACTGTCAATGTAACGGCTGGTGCCCTTAGTAATCTGACGGCTGAGCTCCAAGCGGATCGCCTTATGACTTTGCAGAACCGCATGGTTCTAGACGTTATTCTTGCAGACCGCGGTGGGGTATGCAAGGTCATCCAATCCAGTTGCTGCATTTTCATACCAGATAATGCTCCAACAGTGTATCAAGCCATCTCCAAACTCCATAAAATATCTGAAGCCATACACGTGGATAAGGGAGATTGGTCACTGGTGGAGTGGTTCTGGGAATTGATATCTGCCTGGGGTTGGAAAGTTCTGATGGTCATTGGAATGATCTTAGCCATTCTTTTCCTGTTCTGTCTGTGTATACAGTGTGCTCCCGCGATATGTGGTCTCTGTACTACCTTATGTGTAAGGAAACCTGTATCGAGGGACGAGCTAAGTAATAGGATGATGCTACAGCAACATCTCCATGACTTCGTGAACATTGACCTAGACTCGGATTAAGATGAGTAAACTGATTGCCTATGTAAGGGCAAAAGGAGGGTCTGTCGTACTTTAATATTCGGGACTGCGTAGGGGACAGGGCCCTACCCCTGTCTATCTTGGTATTAGCGAACCGCAAATGGTAAATGCGGCCTGTACGAGTGCTTTATATATCGTTCTAGCTATGGATGCACTGTGTACACGTTATTCAGCTTCACTACGCGGGTTCCATTTTGGAAGCAGTGGCCATCTTGTCTTGCCCTCACATAGGCTATGATGGAGTTAATACGGGCCTCACAGTACATGGGCTTTCCCTCTGACTTCTCTGTGACCTGGGCAGCTGGCTCTGCTGCCCCGGGTCAAACCGGTCTCACGAGCTCCCCTTCCTCCGTCCACCTGTGATTAGCATCAGGGTTTGACCCGTCATAAAGCCCTTTCATTCTATACAATCCCCCGGCTAATCTCTTCTACACCTGCTTGTTCCTGCTTTATGACTTGTTTCCCAAAACAGGAGATGCTCATGTTTATTGGGGGGTCTCTTTACATCAAACGTGGGATCTGAACCTTACTGTGTAAATCATTGTGGGCTGGCCGAACTGGAATGTGGGATGGTCATCATGACTCTGCTTTTTCGTTTGTATTGTATACCTTTATATGACCATATCGTAAACCAAGGAATGTGTGCCTGGAGCATGATATTTTGTACTTAAGGAGAAGTCCGTTCCTATGATTTTCAGCAGTCTCCTGAGAACATACACGCTGTTGTACTTCTAGGATACCTGTCATTGGTCTGCAGCCAATAAACGAATCTTTGACTTCACCCAGAAGACTCTGTGTTTCTGTAGGTCCGGAACAGGGTGAACCCAGAAGTCATAGGGTGTGTGCCCCTGCACCGCTGGGTCTAAAATACCCAGTACTTCAGTTGTCCTGGTTTACACCAGTAAAATGCAGATGTCAGATACCTACTGCAAACGTGGCTTATTCCCTGTTTTTGGATCACACCCCAGATTTGGCTGCACGTTGAAAATATAGGGAACTGGTCCTTTTGTGTTAATTTTTGCATGGGGACGTCTACTCTGTATATTATTACTGTTAGTTGTTATTCTCATTTGTGACAAATTTGTTTTTGTGGAAGCTATTGCTGGAAAACTGGGGATATTGTCTGTTTTCACTAGGTTTACAATGAAGTGATAATTTAAAATCACTGAAAACTATAGGTTTAAAGAAGAAAATAATTAGAAATTAGCATTTAAAAAACCTTTGAAATTCGCTGAAAAAACATAGGTTTCAAGGATGTTATAGTTAGTTGGATATTTCACTCATACAAAACCATAGAACTTCCGCGGTTATAGTTAGTTGAGCTAACCGCCGCAATGCACTGCTGATGATGTCACATATTATATCATTCATGAAATGGTCAGTGACATCACTGATGTCATCTCAAATGACATCACTGATGACATCATCCACGTGACAATCTGATGTACCTCCTCACACCCTAATATATCCTTTGATACACCCCCTGTGAAATACAGACTACCATTTTCAAAACCATCGACACACCAATACCAGTTACTACAAATGCACTCACTAATTCCCAGGTCTACAGACACATGCACTCATTCATCCATACAACCATTCATACATGTACTCACTGATCAATACTACACTATCATATGCACTCATACACCTATACAGACACTCACACACCACCACTCATCCTAGTCAGTCATGCACTTATCCTAGTCAGTCATGCAAAGAATCAATCACGGTTCCATTTACTCACCTACACAGTTATACACACACCACCTCATTTATTCATACAGATACTAACACATACTTACTCTCTTATATAATCACTAATACAAGTATACACTCATCCATACAGCCACTCCCACAATCACTGACTCTCACATATAGTCATTTATATACTCTAACTCTCACATACACTGCCTTTTACTTTTGTACTTACTTGGACATCTACCACTGAGACATCCATTCACTCACCAACATATCAATACACACACTCACTCACCCCTAGAACTGTTTCCACATGCACTCTTAAACTCATACACCCAGTGAATCAACTACTCACACATCTATGCACAGAGTCACACACCCCCACCCAACCACACACACACTCAGTCTCCCATACAATTACTCAAGCAACTAATCAATAACCCATATAGACACCCGTAGCCTACTGACCAACAGATGCAGCAGGTTATACAACAACAGACAGACTGATAGAGACATTCCCACAGTTTAGTCACTAACCCATGTATTCAGTAAGACACATTTAATCACTCACTTAAACAGTGAGTCACACACATACTAAATCCTCCATCCAGACAGTTATACATCCACCCATTTTTCAATACAGCTTGGTATTTATACAATAAATATTTAAATTTTAAAGAAAACCACATTCACTGGATGATGTCATCAGTGATGTCATTTGAGATGTCGGCAGTGATGTCATCAGTGATGTCACTGACCATGTAATGAATGGTGTAATATGTGACGTCATCAGCAGTGCATTACAGGGCGCGAGTTATAGTTAGCTCAACTAACTATAACGGCAGAATTTCTATGGTTTTGTATGAGTGAAATGTCCAACTAACTATAATGTCCCTGAAAATAATTGTATTTTCAGTGAATATATATATATATATATGTATATCTGTGTATATATGTATATATATATATATATATTACCTACTGGCGGTCGCCAGTAGGTAGTTATAGTTAGGACCACATTTCCATAGGAAAACCTCAACATTCTATTTTGAATAACTTTGGCGCCGGTCGACGAATCCTCGCGAATGTCTCAAAATAGGTGGGGCGCTACGCTCCGCTCCTACCCTGAAAGTCTCGGGGGGATCCGTCAAGCGGGGGCTGAGATAAAAGGGGGGTCCCAAAACGCGTTTTTCCCATGCATTTTTCCATAGGACCTTTAGAACGAGCTACAGCCCGAACGGCTGAACAGAATTACTAGAAATTTGGCAGAGAGGTAGTCCCTAGGTCAAGGAAGTGCCTTTTGTAGGTTTGGTGTAAATCTGTTCAGTAGATTCTGAGAAAATAGCCTTTAAATCAATATATATATCTGAGCCCGCTTACGGTACGCTTACCGTACGCTTACGGTAAGCGTACGGTGGCGTGTGCGAGCGCGATTCGGATTGGCTCTTAGATCTTAGTAAACATTCGAATCGGCCGAAACCAGGAAGCGGCGGCCGCCATTTTCTGTGTTTCACTCTGAAAAAAAAAGAGTGAAAACAAGAAAAGGGGGCAATGAGGAGAGTTACAGACCCCCTTACATTTGAGAGGGGGTCAAAGAAGGACTGTAAAGTACAAAACAAACATTTATTGATTTTTAAAAAAAATCACGGGGTACGCGTACGGTAAGCTTACGGTAAGCGTACGGAAGAAACATGGCGTGCGCGAAGGAGATTCTGATTGGCCCATAGATCTTAGTAAACATTCGAATCGGCCGAAACCAGGAAGCGGCGGCCGCCATTTTGTGTGTTTCACTCAGAAAAAAAACAGAGAAAACAAGGAAAGGGGGCAATGAGGAGAGTTACAGACCCCCTAACATTTGTAAGGGGGTCAAAGAAGGACAGAAAAGTACAAAAAAAACATTTATTGATTTTAAAAAAAATCACGGGGTACGCGTACCGTAAGCTTACGGTAAGCGTACGGTAAAAAAAATAAAAATAAATAAATGAAAAGCAGATTTAAGAGTTTAGAAATTAGGGAGCTCTAAAAAGAGCTGTTGTGTTTATGAAGTCATTTTTTTAGTGGTACCTACAAGTAAGTACCGATGCAGAGTCTAAGGTTCAAGAGGAAGACTCTGTTCCCTTCATCATTGAAGTGCACACCATCTCCTCTATAAATGTCTTGCATGTCATAACGCAAGTTGTTGTGGTAAATGGCACCCATACCATAGTCACGGAGGAAAGCAGAAACAGATTTGTTGACGTGCTTTCTTGCTTTGTCAATCTGCGGACAGAAATGATTGGACCAGTTCCATTTTTGCCTTTGGCATATGTTGGAAAACACAAAGGCAGTTTTAGGGAAAAGTGTAAACAGTTGTGCAAAGGTGTCCTTCATAAGCATTTCCAGACCTACCCCAGTTAAAGTGCCTAGGTCATTGCCACCACAGTGCACTATTATGAGGTCAGGGTGTTGGATTTGAATGAAGGATTTCACCAATGGCATCAATTGGTGCCACTTTAACCCTCTCTGACCAATCCATTTAATGTCTACATTTGGCAAAGCAAGGTCTCTCACCATACCTGTTTTCTCTGCAAACTTTTCACTCCAGAAGACATAGCTGTGCCCTACAATCCACACTGTGAACATCTTCAAAGGAGAACTGGATGCACTCAGGAGGTGTCTTTCAGTAGAATGGCAATATGAAAAGAAAGACAGTTTGGAAATGGAGGCATACATATTTTTTTCAAAACAAAAAGAACTGATTGGCTGTTTCATACCATTCTAGAATAAAAACTAGGCTGTATGTGTAAATTAATAGAAGCATGTTTTGTATTGGTACAAAAAAATGTGTAACCAAAGAACAGTACTATGGATTTGCTGTAAGGTTTGAAAAGTCAAGCACTCTTGCTCTGTGGAATTGAAACATTGTGTGTCGAACTTCTGACCTAACTCTACACAGCAGTGTTCCATGAGCTGTTGCTATGGTAGCAGGCAGAAGTCAAGTTGGGGGAAGGGTACTAGGCAGAAGTCAAGTTGGGGGAAGGGTACTTTTGGAAAAGGGTTGGTTTTCAACCAATAGAAATGTGTGATTACATTTGAAAAAAAGGGGGAAGCACTGAGATTTGAAACTTACATGTATATGTGTGGAAAAATAGAGGGAAAGTTTGCCATTATCTGGTTCTGCTGAGAGGAGAGAGGTGAACACAACAGAGATCCTGGCTCTGATAATCTGCTGTTTGAGTGTCACATTTCTTTCACAACTAACTAATTTTAAAGGTGAGTTTACAGTTTGAGAGGGGATGTATGTGGTAACTTAAGAAATGAATAATAGAAATGGGAATTGTTTTTGTTGTAGTTACACATGGTGGTTTCATAATGTGTCAGTCTGTAAAAGTGATTTACACTTGCCCCGAAAAAAAAAAGAGCAGTAAGTGTGCTTTCAAATTGGCAAAGAAATTTCGTTTTGGGACTAATGTGAAAACATGACTCTGTGTGCATAGAAGAATTATAGGCAGAGATTTATTGCGTCTTGCTCTGGTGATTTCACAGTTGCATTAGATGGAAAGGGGGAGCGAATTTTTGGGGGAAGAAGCAGAGTCTTAGCACACACCCATGTGCTTGCCATGTATAGTCATGCACAGTATTTAGAAGCGAGTGGGGTTTTCAGGTTTAAGTCTGTAATGCAAATACATTCAGCATCACTAAGGCTGGTTGCCCTTGCTGGAGTGTAGGCAGTCACAGAGAATACACATGGTGGTGGTCTGAAAAAACAGCTTGGACATGTGCATTTAAATAAATCAAAAAAAGTGGTTTTATAATGTGTCAGTCTGTAAAAGTGATTTCCAATTGTAAAAAGTGATTTTCACTTGGCCCGAAAAAAAAAGAGCAGTAAGTGTGGTTTCAAAATGGCAAAGAAATTTCGTTTTGGGACTAATGTGAAAAAATGACTCTGTGTGCATAGAGGAATTATAGGCAGAGATTTATTGCGTCTTGCTCTGGTGATTTCACAGTTGCATTAGATGGAAAGGGGGAGCGAATTTTTGGGGGAAGAAGCAGAGTCTTAGCACACACCCATGTGCTTGCCATGTATAGTCATGCACAGTATTTAGAAGCGAGTGGGGTTTTCAGGTTTAAGTCTGTAATGCAAATACATTCAGCATCACTAAGGCTGGTTGCCCTTGCTGGAGTGTAGGCAGTCACCGCGAATACACATGGTGGTGGTCTGAAAAAAACAGCTTGGACAAGTGCAATTAAATAAATTTAAAAAAAAGGTTTCATAATGTGTCAGTCTGTAAAAGTGATTTTCACTTGCCCCGAAAAAAAAAAGAGCAGTAAGTGTGCTTTAAAAATGGCAAAGAAATTTCGTTTTGGGACTAATGTGAAAACATGACTCTGTGTGCATAGAGGAATTATAGGCAGAGATTTATTGCGTCTTGCTCTGGTGATTTCACAGTTGCATTAGATGGAAAGGGGGAGCGAATTTTTGGGGGAAGAAGCAGAGTCTTAGCACACACTCATGTGCTTGCCATGTATAGTCATGCACAGTATTTAGAAGCGAGTGGGGTTTTCAGGTTTAAGTCTGTAATGCAAATACATTCAGCATCACTAAGGCTGGTTGCCCTTGCTGGAGTGTAGGCAGTCACAGAGAATACACATGGTGGTGGTCTGAAAAAACAGCTTGGACATGTGCATTTAAATAAATCAAAAAAAGTGGTTTCATAATGTGTCAGTCTGTAAAAGTGATTTCCAATTGTAAAAAGTGATTTTCACTTGGCCCGAAAAAAAAAGAGCAGTAAGTGTGCTTTCAAAATGGCAAAGAAATTTCGTTTTGGGACTAATGTGAAAACATGACTCTGTGTGCATAGAGGAATTATAGGCAGAGATTTATTGCGTCTTGCTCTGGTGATTTCACAGTTGCATTAGATGGAAAGGGGGGCGAATTTTTGGGGGAAGAAGCAGAGTCTTAGCACACACCCATGTGCTTGCCATGTATAGTCATGCACAGTATTTAGAAGCGAGTGGGGTTTTCAGGTTTAAGTCTGTAATGCAAATACATTCAGCATCACTAAGGCTGGTTGCCCTTGCTGGAGTGTAGGCAGTCACAGAGAATACACATGGTGGTGGTCTGAAAAAACAGCTTGGACATGTGCAATTAAATAAATTAAAAAAAAAGGTTTCATAATGTGTCAGTCTGTAAAAGTGATTTTCACTTGCCCCGAAAAAAAAAAGAGCAGTAAGTGTGCTTTAAAAATGGCAAAGAAATTTCGTTTTGGGACTAATGTGAAAACATGACTCTGTGTGCATAGAGGAATTATAGGCAGAGATTTATTGCGTCTTGCTCTGGTGATTTCACAGTTGCATTAGATGGAAAGGGGGAGCGAATTTTTGGGGGAAGAAGCAGAGTCTTAGCACACACCCATGTGCTTGCCATGTATAGTCATGCACAGTATTTAGAAGCGAGTGGGGTTTTCAGGTTTAAGTCTGTAATGCAAATACATTCAGCATCACTAAGGCTGGTTGCCCTTGCTGGAGTGTAGGCAGTCACAGAGAATACACATGGTGGTGGTCTGAAAAAACAGCTTGGACATGTGCATTTAAATAAATCAAAAAAAGTGGTTTCATAATGTGTCAGTCTGTAAAAGTGATTTCCAATTGTAAAAAGTGATTTTCACTTGGCCCGAAAAAAAAAGAGCAGTAAGTGTGCTTTAAAAATGGCAAAGAAATTTCGTTTTGGGACTAATGTGAAAACATGACTCTGTGTGCATAGAGGAATTATAGGCAGAGATTTATTGCGTCTTGCTCTGGTGATTTCACAGTTGCATTAGATGGAAAGGGGGAGCGAATTTTTGGGGGAAGAAGCAGAGTCTTAGCACACACCCATGTGCTTGCCATGTATAGTCATGCACAGTATTTACAAGCGAGTGGGGTTTTCAGGTTTAAGTCTGTAATGCAAATACATTCAGCATCACTAAGGCTGGTTGCCCTTGCTGGAGTGTAGGCAGTCACCGCGAATACACATGGTGGTGGTCTGAAAAAAACAGCTTGGACAAGTGCAATTAAATAAATTAAAAAAAAAGGTTTCATAATGTGTCAGTCTGTAAAAGTGATTTTCACTTGCCCCGAAAAAAAAAGAGCAGTAAGTGTGCTTTAAAAATGGCAAAGAAATTTCGTTTTGGGACTAATGTGAAAACATGACTCTGTGTGCATAGAGGAATTATAGGCAGAGATTTATTGCGTCTTGCTCTGGTGATTTCACAGTTGCATTAGATGGAAAGGGGGAGTGAATTTTTGGGGGAAGAAGCAGAGTCTTAGCACACACCCATGTGCTTGCCGTGTATAGTCATGCACAGTATTTAGAAGCGAGTGGGGTTTTCAGGTTTCAGTCTGTAATGCAAATACATTGAGCTTCACTAAGGCTGGTTGCCCTTGCTGGAGTGTAGCACTCTGGACATGGGCTTTTTAAAAAATCTGAAAAGTGGTTTCATAATGTGACAGTTTGTAAAAGAGATTTTCACTTGCCCAAAAAAAAGAGCAGTTTGTGTGCATTCAAATTGGCAAAGAAATTTTGTTTTGTGACTATTGTGAAAAGAAATGTAGTAATATATTTAAATACAATAAAGGATTTTTTTTTAGTTTTTTTCAGGTATTGCTGAAGAACAGTGAACAAAATTTAAGATGCCTACAAAATCTCGAGTTCAAAAAACGCTAAAAAAAAAACTATATTTGAAGACAACTGGAGGACCAAAGTTAGTAGAAGATGCTCATGTTGGGAAAAAGAAAAAATCTTCTGGTAAGCAGAAAAAACAATTTCTTAAAAAAATATTCAAAACAAAGAAAAATGTACAAAATGTCTGTCCTGGGAAGAATGTAACAAAACGAAGAGAACAGCAAAAAATTGAGAATTTAGTTAATGCAAATATACCTTCTGCAACTGAAAAGTTTTACATAAACAGAAAAACAGCGTTTAAAGAGATACGTAGAAAAATGTTTCAGAGAAGAGTTATGTCCAATTTGATAAAGGATGTGAAGAAATATAAGCAAAAGGCAAAATATTACAAGAGAAAAAAAGAAATTGAAGCCATTGCAGCAAAAGCATTAGAATTAAAAAGGAAACTATTCATATTAATTTTGAATAGGATGCGTACATTAGATAAAATGGTTAATGTACTGAAATCACAAAGCAAAAGCAAAAGAGTAGTGAACAGAACAAACTTTTGTAAAGTGTTTTTAGGAAAGTGGATGCATAGTTCAAGTAGTGAACCTTTTTTTAATGAAGAGAGCTATTTTCAAAGTAATAGTTTGCTGCATGCAGTTGACACCAGAGGTCGTTCATACGAAGTAAAAAATGGTTGCATAATGGAGAAGGAGATAATGGTTCCAAAAGATGAGGTACAAGTGATGGCAGATGAGGCAATGGGGAGACGTCCTAAAGCCCCAGTGTACACTTGGAATTGTAGTAGTATTTGCACTGTGCGTCAGGAATCTATTGACAGATTTCGAGAGTTTCTAAGAGAATATAGTAAAAAAAGTGTAAAACAGAAGATTAAGGTGCTTCAAAGTCTGGATCCATGCAGAGTGAGAGAGAATACTGGTTTGCAGGGTCATTCTCTGGCTTGTCTATCTAGAAAAGTGTGCAATAGTGTTTTCCATCATTTTAGGATGCTGGCTGTTCATCATACTGAAATGAGAAAGTTTGTGAGACGGTTGTATTTTGCCAAAAGTCCAGCAATAAAGTTAAATGAATTGAATAGGGCTCTGTTCCGAGGAACGGTATCAGATGTAGAGAAGGTTGTTGATGAAATTCAGTTTTGTTACTTTGGTCCTGAACAAAACAGTGCAGAGAAGGACACAGTAAATGAGGAAGAAGTGGAAGAGAATGTAGAACCTTCTGTAAGTAAGACATTTAATGATCACATAACAAAATTTGCAATAGTCTCTAATGAAAGACCAAATGTTACTTGTATTTGTTGCCGCAGAACTCATTATAGAAAACAAACTAGGAATGTTGATCTCTACAGAAAGAGTGAAAATGAAGATAATTATAAGTGGATGGATTTTGCCACATATATATTTCTTGAAAATTGTTTTGAATTGGGTGAAGATCAGCGTATTTGTAAATACTGTTACAACAAGTTAGAGGAAAATAGAATGCCGACCAGAGCTGTACATAATAATTTAGAATTGGATGCTATTCCTGCTGAACTTTCTGAATTAAATACATATGAGTCTATACTCATTCAATGTGTTCATCCGTTCCAGACCATAGTACGTATGGAGCCCAAAACTGGTAAATTACCTCCTTCAGATTTACTGAGAGGTTTAAAAGGTAGAGTGGTGTATTTGCCCTTGGATTTGAAAAAAAATATGGAAACTATTGATGCGGATACTTTGGAAACTGAACCAATAATTATTCTGGTTAATGGTGTACCTACAAAGAATAAGAAGACTTGGCAGGAGCTGGTAGATGTGCGGAAAGTACAAAGAGCAAATTTGTATTTGAAAAAAAATAACAAATGGTATGAATCAATTTATATAGAAGAAGAAGAAGAAGACGAAGATTTTCAAGAAGACACAGAAACACCAACTGGACAAATTGAAAAAGTGGACAAGACAAAGGAAGAAGAAATTTATGAACATTTTAGCATACATCCTCTTCATTCGAAAGAAGTTATGGGAGACAATATTGATCTCTTTCAGATGAAGAAAGCAAAAGGAACTCCCGTGAGTGTATGGGAGGAGAGCTTGGAAGCTCGATGTTTTCCCCAGCTGTTTCCTACGGGAAAAGGAGGACGATACGATGAACGTCCAGAACAGATTCCAGCTTCAGAGTATCGGACTACAAGACTATATGCTGAAGATCCCAGATTTTGACAAAGTATTCCTTATTTGTTCCATCTTTTATTTGAAAGCGACTTGTCTGCACTGTCTTATGCAGTAAATCACATTTTAAAAAGTGGAGTACATTTACAAAATGTGTCTGCTAAGGATTTTATGGAGAAAGTGCAGCACCGAGATGATCATTTGGAAACACAACTGATCAATCTGATGGCTTGTCAGCGTGGGACAAATGAATATTGGTACCGACGCCATGGTGAACTAAAATGCATGTTACGCAATTTAGGAACACCAACATGGTTCCTTACCCTAAGCTGTGCCGAGTACGCTTGGGATGATTTACTGGATTTTCTACGAGAGGCCAATTCAAACATTAAAAACATCGAATACAAGACAGCAGGAGAACTGTGCTCATTGGATCCGGTTAATGTTTGCAGATATTTCAATCATAGATTTGAGGCTATGATGTCCTTCATCTGCAATAAAAAAAATCCACCCCTTGGAGAAGTAGTGGATTTCTTTTGGAGAAAAGAGTACCAGGCAAGAGGTGCTCCTCATATTCATATGCTGTTGTGGATCAAGGATGCCCCAAAGTTTGGAACAGATACTGATGAAGCAGTGTTATCTTACATTGAAGAATATGCAACATGTGGTATACCAAAAAGCACAGAAGAGAACAAGTTAAAGGAGCAAGTTTTACGTTTCCAAAGTCATCGGTGTGGAAAATACTGTCGACGGAAATACAAGAGCAAAGAAAAATACTACACTAAATGTCGATTTGGATTTCCTAGACCTGTTCTTTCAAATGGAAGAGTAAACAGTTTTATGTCAGCTGTGAGACATACTATCACAAGAAAATCACCTAAGAATACCTACAACCTTAAAAGAAAAGAAGAATCAAAAAATATAAATGACTACAACCCAGTCATTTTATCCATGTGGAACGCTAACATGGATATACAGTATGTAGCTGACAATTCCATTGCTGTTGCACGATATGTAACGTCTTACATTACGAAATCAGAAAAAACAGAATTGAAGGAAATGTGGGAAGAGATTTCTCACGAGAAGACTGTTAGTAAGAAGCTGTACAGTTTCAGTTTGAAGATGTTATCGCATCGAGAAATTGGATCCTACGAATGTTCAGATAGGTTATCTTCTGCAAGTCTCTACTCGAAGTCAAGAAGAATAATTTGGGCAAGTTTAGGCCTTGCAGCAATGAGAAATCGGGTACTGAAATCTGTTGGAGAAATTGAATATTTGGCCGAGAATGACCCAGAAAGTACAGATATATTGAAAACAAACATGTTGGACACATATTATCCCAAGAGAAGTCATCATCTGGAGAACATGTGTCTCTATGAAGTGTTGCAGAACTACATTTATTCACGGAAAGCTGCAGAAGACATTAATAATGGAAAATATAAAGTTGTTGGTGAAGAAGGATGTTTGGTGAAGCAAACCAAAGGAAGTTTGATAAATCACCGGAAGCTGAGTTGCGACACTACCGACAAGAAAGAATTTTACTACTTGGCTCTTTTACAGTTGTTTAAACCATGGCGTACAGAGGATGAACTACTGGGAGAATTTCAAAGCTATGAGGATTCATTTAATGCTTGCAAAGACAGCATACAATGCAATACATTCACAACTTATCTGCAAATGTTAAATGAAGAAATTGAACAGGAAACTACAATTGCAGCAGAAATAGCTAGAGACAGTTCTCAGGACAGCCAAAGTTCAGGAACACACAGTCAAGATCCCCTAGGACAACCAATCGTTGAAAATGAAGCATCAATAGCCATGAATGAAGTGGAAACAGCTATGAATCAAGCTCAAGAAGAATTTATAGACTTAGAAATTTTGGAAAGACAACTGAATCAAGAGCAGCAACAAATTTATGAAGAGATCAAAAACAAAATTGATCACGGATTTCTACATGTAAAAAAAGAGTGCTCATGCACATCATTTCATCCAATCAGGATGTATGTAAGCGGACAAGCTGGCACTGGAAAAAGTTTCCTAATTAAAGTCATCAGAAGCTACCTAAAGCAAAAAACGGATTCTACTTTGTCTTGTGTGGTTACTGCTCCAACTGGGTTAGCAGCATATAACATAAAAGGAATCACCTTACATCGTTTGCTAATGTTACCAGTGGAGCATGAGAACAAAATACAATTCAACAAGCTAACTGGAGAAGCATCCTTGGAAGTTTCACGAGTATTGAAGAAGATGCAAGTTCTCATTATTGATGAGGTGAGCATGGTATCAAACTTAATGCTTGCCTTTGTGCATTTAAGAATGCAGCAAATTTTGAAGACAGACTATGACGTGTTATTTGGTGGAAAACACGTCATAGTTTTTGGAGATCTTTTGCAACTTACTCCAGTTAAAGGACAACCAGTGTTTAATACTGTGACACATGAAGACACGAAGAAGTCATTGGGAAGCATCGGTAATACAAATATTTGGTCCTTCTTTGAGTACAAGGAACTTACAACTAATATGAGGCAAGCAAACGATGAAGAATATGGAAGTATTCTGAAAGATATCAGGATTGGACTACTCACAGAAGCTGGCAAAAAAGCATTACAGACTCGGCTGCTACATAATTTATTTCCAAAGGAAGAAATAGTTGCAGAGAAGATATACAAGAACATTGCAGAAAACAAAAGTGTCATCTGCTTAATGCCTACTCTACGTGAATGCTCAATATTCAATGAGGAGCTTTTGAAATTGGAAAAGGAAGAGATCAGGAAATTGGAAGCAGTGGACAAAATTGAGGATGGAAGAATTACTGTCACAGTAACAGGCAAACTGAAAAATAAATTGGACTCACTAGAGAAGAACATCTCCAAAACAGCTGGATTAGAAAAAAATCTATATGTTTGCATGAACTGTAGAGTGTTTTTAAGGAGAAATTTGGATGTTGAGAAAGGTTTAGTTAATGGAGCGATGGGAAGAGTTGTGGGTTTTATTAATTATCAGAAAAAAGAAGGAATTGAATGTTTAAAAATAAAATTTGATCAGATAGATGAAGTTAAAGATATTTGTCGTTGTACAGTTCGTTTTATGCTTGTGAAAGACTTATATGTACGTAGGAAGCAGTTTCCGTTTTCTCTAGCATATGCTGTAACTATTCACAAGTCTCAAGGATTGACTGTAGATTGTGCATTTGTGAACATTGGTTCAACTGTGTTCAAAGAAGGTATGGCATATGTTGCTTTGTCACGAGTCAAAACATTATCAGGTTTATTCATGATAGACTTTGAAGAATCAAAAGTTAGTGCTGATACAAATTGTGTAAAGGAGTATAATAGATTAAGAAGAAGCTATGCTCCTCATTTAGGTCAGTATCCTGTGTTGGAGAAACGTGTAGTTTCTCGTAAAAGAAAAAATGAGAATATCTGTAGTGAAGATGTAGAGAAGAGGAAAAAAAAGAGGAGTGATGTAATTGCAAGCAAAAAGAAAAAGGAAAATGAAGAACAGGTTGTAGGATGTCATTTTGAAAATAGCTCTGGTGTCAACTGCTACGCAAATGTAGTGCTGAATGTTGCATTTTATCTGGAAAGTTTGCAAGAGCAGATAATAGTAAATCAGGGAAAAAGATTCTGTTCAGAGCTGAGTCTCCTTTTTCAAAAGTTGAGTAAAGATAAAACTCAAATAGAAAGTGCTACTGACATTAGAAAACTTTTAGATGTATGTTCAGGACGAACACAGTTTTCTCAAAATGAACAGCAAGATGCACATGAATTTTTGATGTATTTTCTTCAGGTAGTGGAAGAAGAAGGAGTTCCCATTGACATTTTTTTTGGTCTCTCTTATAAATGGGAACATAGTTGTGATAATTGTTATAATATATGTGGCTCTATTGTTGATAATGAAAGGTTTATTTATTTGACATTGCCAGAGAGTAAAACAGTCACTTTTGCAAAATTAGTTAAAGATGCTAATCATAGCATGAAATGTGGTGAGTGTAATTCTGACATGTTTTCAACATTAATTTTAAAGGAATACGGACAGTATGTAATTTTAATGATGCAACGATGTAGAGCTGATGGTTCAAAATTGGATACTTTAATAAAGAAGTTTACAGGACAGCAATTATCAATTTCAGGAAAAACTTTTGTAACTGTTGCAATAATTTTCCATGATGGACCTACTGTTACTTCTGGACATTACACAGTTTATCTAAAATGTGAAAAAGGCTGGACACTGTGTAATGATTCCCAATTGATTTTCAAACAACGTTTGCCTTTTGATTTAGCAAATTCCTATCTAATCTTCCTGAAACCTAAATTTTAGAGAGACTTGGCAAGATCTGGACAAAATAATTTTACCATTTTACTGGATTACCATTGCAATTTTGTAAAAAAAAGATTTTTAAAATTATCATTTGGCCTAATGGAAAGATAACCAATTGTAATGTGGACTTTTTTAATTTTTAATGCAATTTTGAAAAACCAATAATTTAGAGATTATCGGTAACTTCTGCACATTTTAAATTTTGGAATGTTATTGGACTGCCATTGGAAATTTTTTCAAAAATGATTTAAAAAATTACTATTTGGCCATGTGGAAAAGTAACCAATTCTATTGTGGACTAAATAAATTATTCAAAAAATTTTCGTGAACCAAAATGTTACAGAGAATCGGTGAGATCTGGACAAATTAAACTTTAGAATTTTATTGGATTTCCGTTGGAAATTTATTCCAAAAAAAAAATTAAAATTACTATTTGGCCTAAAGGAAATGAAATCAGATGTATTTTGGAGTTATTTGAGATATAATATTGTGATTATAGTTCTGAAACAAACATATCAGACGGTATTTTAAAGAAATAAGTATTGGTATTAGATGATATTTTTTTACAATATTATGCATTTCTATAATGTTAAGTTTAATTAAAAAAAGAATCAGGGCTTTTTTAATACAATCTTTGTGATTGGTATTTTTTTTTGCCCGCTGTAAAATGATGAATGCAATTGCTTTCACAATTTATAGTGAAATGCAATATATTCTGAAAACAGCAAAAATAAGGCAAAAAGATTTTTTGGTAAAAAATGTAAATATGTGTACTGTATTATAAAATGTTTAAAAAATATTAATACTTTTTTCTTTTTTTCCAGATAGATATAGAAAATTTTCGAAAACTACAAACATTTTTAAAACTATTTTTTAAAAAAAGAAATGAATAAATATTTTTTCAGTGAGTATGGTAAGTCAATAATAATAATTGTAGTCTCTCAAGGACAATGTAATGTGATAAATGATTTTTAGTGTTTTTTTTAAAAAATAAAAAAAAAGTACGCGCACCGTACGCGTACGGTAAAAAAAAATAAAAAAAAGTTTTTAAAAACATATGTAAAAAAAAGATGAAAGATAAGGTTGGCTCTTAAAAGAACCGTTGTGTTCATGCAGGGACAGAGGAAAGGAAGCATGGGAAAATTATTCAAAGCGACAAATGTGCTGATCTATTTTGTTGTTCACTAGGGAAACACTGGTCTCCCTATGGCAAATTAGATCTTTACAAAATGTGCAATGAATATCAACCTTCCGAAATCGAGGGTTCATTTCCAGAGGGCCAGCAAAAGGAGATTCTCCCCCCACAGATGAAGGGCTCACCTGACCTGCAGAAGAAGGAGTAAGCCCTGCAGGTGATGGTCCAGGCTGAGCTGCTGTGGATGTACTGGCTCGTCTTTCTGAAGAGTTACCTCCAAAAAGATGACCATGTGTCCTTCTGTGTACATCCTGGAGGTGTCTCTTCATGGTGTGATTCCCAAAGGAATACTTCCTGTCAGGATTACCTCTAGAAAGTACACGCTTACACAGCCTGCAAGTAACTAAGGGTGCATTCACCTTTTGCTGGCCTTCTGGAAAAGTAAAATAATCCCAAACATAAGAAGGCTTTTGTTTCCTCGATCTCTGCCTCAAGACAGTGCTGCTAGTGCTAGCCTCACTCTCAGAAGAGCTCTGCTGTTCTGCCATCGTATCCCAAAGACAAACCAGCTCCTTCTCCCAAGGGATCACAAGCAGAAATGAGGGGAATGGGTGTGGTGTAGGAGAGTTCTAGAACTGAAAGTAGTTTCAACCAATCAAAAGTTGTGTTTCAAGATCACATGACCTACCGTACGCTTACGGTACGCTTACGGTACGCTTACGGCAAAAAGTACGCGTGCGCGTAAAAAGACACGCGCTTGCGCGCATGCGCATAACAGTCACTCCCCGGCACTTCCGCGTAACGTGCGCGTGTGGCGTAAGCGCGCACGCGTCCCACGCGCAGTACGCGCGGCTACGCAAAGTGCGTAACTATACGCAAGCAGCGTAGATAGATTACGGACGTTGCGTAAACCGTACGCTTACCGTGAGCTTACGGTACGCGTACTAAAAAAAAATAAAAAAAAATAAAAGAACTGGAAATAAATTTTACATGTTTATTTTAAAAAATATATTAAAAAAAAATATTTAAGGATTTTAAAAATTAAAGCATAGTCTTTATAAAAGGTAAGAAAATTAAATTAAAAATATGTTTGAAAAAATTGAAGAATAAAAAAAAAATTAGCATTTAAAAAACCTTGCAAATTCACTGAAAAAACCATGGGTTTCACACACGTTATAGTTAGGAATTAGCATTTAAAAAACCTTTGAAATTCAGTGAAAAAACCATAGGTTTCACACACGTTATAGTTAGGAATTAGCATTTAAAAAACCTTAGAAATTCAGTGAAAAAACCATAGGTTTCACACATGTTATAGTTAGCTGGACATTTTACTCGTAAAAAACCAATGAAATTGCCCCGTTATAGTTAGTTCAGCTAACTATAACTCGCGCGCCCGCAATGCACTGCTGATGACGTCACATATTACATCACTCATGACATGGTCAGTGACATCACTCATGACATCACTGATGACATCTCAAATGACATCACTGATGACATCACTGATGACATCATCCTTGTGATAGAGTGGCAGACCTCCTCTTCCCCTAATATAACCTTTGACACACACATTCAAAAATAGAAACTACAATGTTCAAAACAATGGACATACCAATACCAGTTAAAACAACATTTTCAGTAATTCTAAGATCCACATACACATCCACTCATTCACCAACAGTCCAATTCAGTCACTCATACATGTACTCACTCATCATATGTACTCATACACCTATACATCCTGTTACACAATGCCACTCATCCATAGAGTTACTCACACACATAGTCACTCATGCTAACAAAGAATCAAACATACATTTACTTGCATATACAGTTATACACACACCACCACACTTACTTCTACGGAAACTTACACATACTTAGTCTTTTAAACAATCACTTATAGAAACACATACTTATTCATACAAGAACTCTTTCAATCTCTCACTCTCACATATACTCACATATATACACCAATAGTCACATATACTAGTTTAAAACATATGTAGTTACTCATAAAGACACTATTGAGACAGTCATTCACTCAATAACACATCCATGCACACACTCATCCACCCATACAGTCCTGCACACATGCTGTGTTCAACACATACAAACAGTGAGTCACTCATTCATACACCTATGCACTACGTAATACCCCCCACCGAACCATGCAGACACTCAGACTGATACTCAAAAAACCAACTAATAACCTATATAGACACCCATGTATCTACTCACCAACCCATGCAGCCACTTATACACAAAGTGAGAGACTGATACAGATATATACATATTTAAACATTACTCACTAAAACATGTATTCACTATGATACACTTAATCAGTCAGTTAAACAATCAATTTTTCAAAAACAAATCATCCATTTAGACACTTATATACCCATTTATTCTTCCATCGACCTTGAGATATACATATATAAAACATATTTAATTTTCAGAAAAACCCACATTCACTGGATGATGTCATCAGTGATGTCATCAGTGATGTCATTTGAGATGTCATCAGTGATGTCATGAGTGATGTCACTGACCATGTCATGAGTGATGTAATATGTGACGTCATCAGCAGTGCATTGCGGGCGCGCGAGTTATAGTTAGCTGAACTAACTATAACGGGGCAATTTCATTGGTTTTTTACGAGTAAAATGTCCAGCTAACTATAACATGTGTGAAACCTATGTTTTTTTCACTGAATTTCTAAGGTTTTTTAAATGCTAATTCCTAACTATAACGTGTGTGAAACCTATGGTTTTTTCACTGAATATATATATATATATTACCCGCGGTCACCAGTAGGTAGTTACAGTTAGGACCTATTATCCATAGGAAAATCGTAACAGTCTTTTCCCACTAACTTTGGCGTTGATTGACAAATCTTCGCGAAATTTTCAAAACTCATGGGGTGCTCCGGTCAGCTCCTATCTTAAAAGTTTCGGGGTGATTCGGCAAGCGGGGGCTGAGAAAAAAGGGGGGTCCTAAAATGTGTTTTCTCCATGTTAATTCCAATAGGAACATTTTGACACGGCTACAGCCCGATCTGCTGAACGGAATTACACCAAATTTGGCAAAAAGCTAGCTCTTGGTGCAGAAAGATCCCTTTTTGTTAAATGGTGTAAATCCATTCAGTAGTTCATGAGAAATTAGAAAAAGAATATCTGGGTGGAGCCTAACGACACATCTCATTGTGAGATCTGATTGGCTGTCAGCACTTCATCCTGGAATTGCTGAGAACCATCTTGGGACCAATATACATGATAGTACCCCATTGAAAAGCATTGTAGTGAATTGAAGATTTTGAGGGTTACCAAAAGGAGAACTATAAAGGGTGATAACAGACTTTAGCTACATTAGAATTCATTTGTTGTTGGTACCATACTAATTTCAGGAATTGTGGTGTGTTCTAAGGTGATTTTACCCTGTGAAAAACCTTCTGCTGGGAAATCATGAATCATGTTTGAGAGAATACTGAAGATAAAATGAGAGAATATCTTTTGTAAATTCACATTATCTTTCTCAGTCATGTGAGAATGAAGCCTGTCATTCTCAGTAAATCATGTACATCCAACAAGGGCAGAGACTGTCAGTTGATTCCTTTGTGTTCTACTGCAGCTTCCCAGAGTGTTCTAAAGAACAACTAGAGCGCTAACAGCCTTACTCATGACAAAAGTATGGCACACCTGAAGCCATCTTGATTAGAATAAGCTGTTAACACTTAAAACATTTAATTTAAAAAGGAACAAAATGATGGGGTTCATTTTGTCATAGAAATTATGGTTAGTGCTCTAGAAAGAAAAATGAGGACATGTTTCAAGTGTGATCTCAAATATCTTCCTGTTATATTTTAACAGGAGCAGCATGTCAGTTGATGCGTTTGTGTTCTACTGCAGCTTCCTGGAGTGTCCTAAAGAACAACTAGAGCGCTAACAGTCATACTTATGACAAATTTATGGCACACCTGAAGCCATCTTAATTGGAATAAACTGGTAACTCTTCAAACATTTAATTTAAAAAGGAACAAAATGAGGGGGTTCATTTTGTCATAGAAATTATGGTTAGTGCTGTAGAAAGAAAAATTAGGACATGTTTCAAGTGTGATCTCAAATATCTTCCTGTTATATTTCAACAGGAGCAGCCTGTCAGTTGATGCCATTGTGTTCTACTGCAGCTTCCCAGAGTGTTCTAAACAACAACTAGAGCGCTAACAGTCTTAATTATGACAAAAATATGGCACACCTGAAGCCATCTTGATTGGAATAAACTGGTAACTCTAAAACCATTTAATTTAAATAGGAACAAAATGAGGGGGTTCATTTTGCCATAGAAATTATGGTTAGTGCTGCAGAAAGAAAATTTAGGGCATGTTTTAAGTGAGATCTCAAATCCTCTTCTATTTCATTAGAAAATTCTGACATGCAGACTGAAACAATCACTTTCAATACCAGCAGTAGACTTCCAGTTAACTCCCTGGTGAGCAGTAGCTTTACTACAGTGATTTAATGAACAACTAGAGTGCTAACATTCTGAATTTATGGCAAATGTGTGATACATCTGAATGCCTTCTTGATGGAAGTGAAAAACTGAAAGCATTTCCTACTGAGGAGACTGCAGTAAATGAGGAAATTAGGAAACTTCGTAACAAATAAGTCTCCCAAGATGGCCACCAGACAAAAAAGAGCCCAAATGTAGCACAAATATCACCCAGATGTAGCCCACATATAGCCCACTGACAGAAGTGTGCAAAACACTTTTTATTTTTAGTTTTTCTGCAGTTTTATATAGTGCAGACTGGTCAGGTATTGGAGCGTTACATCTTACTTGGACCTCTTATTGCGTATTTTGCACAAAGTACATGAGATTGATCATGCGAAACATTGAACTTTTTCTGTTAACCTGAAGTTGCTCTGAACCGGGCTTTGTAACACCCATGTTACCTACTGGTTTTAATCAATTCTCACTGTATTATATTAGGAAAGAGGATTTACTGTTTTTATGTACACTTTTATGATCTATGTTTCTAAATCAGATCGAATGAAGTTTAATGAATTCTATGGCAGGACGGAGGCGAGGATTATACATATCTTTCCTCACTTTATATGCATAGCAGTTCAAAGAAAAAGTAACACAACAATCATTAAACAAAAGACTACACAAACCATGAATCATTAGGGGGTAGTCTCCAAGGCAACTATAGTCCAATCATATCACAGTCCATCGTATATAATATTGTGACGTCCCTTCCGCTTCCTCTTTCTTCACTGCTCATCAGTTAAGTGCATTCCTTACATTCTTGGCTTAATCTGACGTAGTTGTTGTTTGTATAGCGGTTTCTTGTGCACGTTATTAGCATTATTGTCTTAGTATTGTCTCATTTTCCCTGCGCAGCAGTCTCTTGCCCGAGAGTGTTCTCCCCCTCGCAGTTTCTCCCGCTGTGCGCTCTGCGTGCGGTGAGATCCTGTCAGGCGCGTCTGGTCTGAGCAAGGCAGCTCCGTCGAGCGCTCCCGCTGGTCTTTACGCGCGTTTGGGAATCCGGTAACTCCTTTAGTGTCCGCTTGATTCCCGACCAACCCTCGCCTAATTTTGACACTGCTACGGGGTGATTTCCCCACAAGGCCACATTAGTGACCAGCGCCACCTGGTGGTGGGAATTGGTATTGCGCCTCAGTCTATTCTTTAGGGAATAGCCTAGCTGTTGGAGCACCAGTGAGGGGGCTGCCTTAAGGATTTTAAGGGAATTTGTCCTGTGCTCACACCCTCTGCTATCATGTCTTCTCCAGAAGGCCATTTTTACTCCTCCTACCAGGAAGTGGAGGAGGAAAGGCCCCCCAACTTCTCCCTCTAGCAGTGGACCAAGCCATCTCTCTGGCTATTTCTAGGGCGCTGGCTTCTCTTAGGGATCAGGTTGATAAGCTGTCGAAAAGCATCCCTGGGGTGTTCAGTGACCCAGATCTGGTGGTGGCGGGTCCCAGTAGCTACCAGATGGGGAATAAAAGGGCCGTTAAGCATAACGCGGGGCACCTGGAAGGGTTTATAAACTTACGGAGACCTTCCTCAAGAGTGCGCGAATGCTAAAACATGCACCCTGCCGGGAGGAGGAGTCCGGAGAAAATTGCGATGCTGTCACCACTGTTGTAGACCCCGACGGCGGGATTCCCTTAGAGGGAGAGGGTGTATCGGAGGATGATTTCTCCTCCGATGAGGATAAGGACTCGGGCGTCCCTGGCATCCAGAGTCCCACTCCTCTCAGTCCCGGGTTGGGGACAGGGTCCATTGGATATGCTCGAGCCTAACCAAATTTAGCATCCTAGGTTGGCGGAGTGGACCCCTGGCACCAAAGTGGCAGAGTATGTGGTGGGGAAAATCCATCAACCCCTTGAAAGGGAGGTCAGGTATAGGATGAGGGGAGAATGCCCCAGGCCCTCACTGAAGGGGAAGGTGGCACACATGTCTGAAATTAATGAGAAACTATGCACCTTTTTCTCCAAGTATATGAGCGATCCCAAGAAAGGATTTGATAGGTCTTGAACATAGTAGGGCCCTTGACCCAAATTATTCAATTGGCGGAGTGTTCAAAAGAGTCAGGATCCCCTTTGTCCATGGATATTGTGGCTGTTTGGGTGCACTACCCTAAACCCTAAAACACTGCCCCCTCCAATACCCAAACACCACTGCACTACCCTAAACCCTAAAACACAATCCCCAGCAAGACACCCTACACTACCCAAACATAACTGCACTACCCTAAACCCTAAAACACTACCACCTGTACAACTCCATACACTACCCAAACACCACTGCACTACCCTAAACCCTAAATCAACCCCCTACACTACACAAACAAGACTGCACTACCCTACACTGTAAAACACTACCCCCAGCATGACCCTCTTCACTACACAAATATTACACTACAGAAACACCATTGCACTACCCTAAACACTAAATCTACCCCCAGCATGACCCCCTACACTACACAAACACCACTGCACTACCCTAAACCCTAAAACACTACCCCCATCACGACCCCCTTCACTACCTAAACACACCTGCACTCCTTCAACCCTAAAACACTACCACCAGCATGACCCCCTTCAATACCCAAACACCACTGCACGACTCTAAACCCTAAAACACGACCCCTACACTACACAAACACCACTGCACTACCCTAAACCCTAAAACACTAGAACCCAGCACAACCCCCAACAGTACACAAACACTACTGCACTACCCTAAACCCTAAAACACTACCCCCTACACTACACAAACACCACTGTACTACCCTAAACCCTAAAACACTACCCCCAGCACTACCCCTACACTACACAAACACCACAGCACTACCCTAAACCCTAAAACACTACCCCTACACTACCCAAACACCATTGCACTACCATAAACCCTAAAACACTACCCCAGCACAACCCCCTACACTACACAAACACCACTGCACTACCCTAAACCCTAAAACACTACCACCAGCAAGACTCCCTACACTTCCCAAACACCACTGCACTACCCTAAACCCTAAATCTACCCCCAGCATGACCCCTACACTACCCAAACACCACTGCACTACCCTAAACCATAAAACACCACCCCCAGCACGACCCCCACACTACACAAACACCACTGCACTACCCTAAACCCTAACATACTACCACCTGCATGACCCCCTGCACTACTCAAACACCACTGCACTACCCTAAACCCTTCAACACTACCCCAGCATGACCCCCTACCCTACCCATACACTAATGCACTACCATGAACCCTAAAACACTACCCCCAGCACAACCCCCTACACTACTGCACTACCCTAAACCCTAAAACACTACCCCAGCACGACCCCCTACACTACCCAAACACCACTGCACTACCCTAAACCCTAAAACACTACCACCAGCACGACTCCCTACACTACCCAAACACCACTGCACTACCCTAAGCCCTAAATCTACCCCCAGCACAACCCCCTACATTACACAAACACCCCTTCACTACCCTAAACCCTAAAACACTACCCCCAGCACGACCCCCTTCACTACACAAACACCACTGCACTACCCTAAACGCTAAATCTACCCCCAGCATGACCCCCTACACTACACAAACATCACTGCACTACCATAAACCCTAAAACACTACCCCCAGCACGACCCCCTTCACTACCTAAACACAACTGCACTATCCTAAACCCTAAAACACTAACCCCAGCATGACCCCCTTCACTACCCACACACCACTGCACGACCCTAAACCCTAAAACACGACCCCTTACACTACACAAACACCACTGCTCTACCCTAAACCCTAAAACACTAGAACCTAGCACGACCCCCTACAATACACAAACAGCACTGCATCACCCTAACCCATAAAACACTACCCCCAGCACTACCCCCTACACTACACAAACACCACTGCACTACCCTGAACCCTAAAACACTACCCCAGCACTACCCCATACACTACCCAAACACCACTGCACTACCATAAACCCTAAAACACTACCCCCAGCACAACCCCCTACACTACACAAACACCACTTCACTACCCTAAACCCTAAAACACTACCCCAGCACGACTCCCTACACTTTCCAAACACTGCTGCACTACCCTAAACCCTAAATCTACCCCCAGCATGACCCCCTACAGTACCCAAACACCACTGCACTACCCCAAACCATAAAACACTACCCCCAGCACTACCCCCTACACTACACAAACACCACTGCACTACCCTAAACCCTAATACACTACCACCAGCATTACCCCTTACACTACTCAAACACCACTGCACTACCCTAAAAAGCCTAAACTCTAAAGAATTACCCCAGCACGACCCCCTACACTACCCATACACCACTGCACTACTCTAACCCCTAAAACACTACCCCCAGCATGACCACCTATACTACTGTACTACTCTAAACCCTAAAACACTACAACAGCACGACCCCCTACACTACCCAAACACCATTGCACTACCCTAAACCCTAAAACACTACCCCCAGCATGACCCCCTACACTACTGCACTACCCTAAACCCTAGAAAAAAAAACACCCCATGCCCAATCCTCCTTACCTCTCACTCCTCGTGGTTCCTCTCTCCTCATGGTTCCTGCTTCACATCGTCTCTGAGGGGCGGTGCACATCATTGTGAGGAAATGGAACAGCCTCTGTTTCCTTACAACAACGTGGATCGTCTACATGTTTTTTTAGAACGCATGGTCATTTACCATACATACCTTTGCAACAAAATGTGTTGTAAAGGCATGCTTGGTAAATGACCATGTGTTCTAAAAAAATGTGTAGTAACTACTTTGTGATGTACAACGCATGCGTCGTAATGCATGCGTTGTAATGGTATCGCAAAGTAAACACGTCATTGTAACGGCTGTTTACTGGTCGAAGATGGCCCCTGTTCTTCAGTGAGACGTTTATTTGATTAATTAGGAGGAAGGAATGTGTTTTTTTTACCGAAAAGTGCATTCCCAGCTGTTGTATTGTGAAAGTATTCGCGTGGCCTGGTTTCACTTCCGGTGAGACAGTGGAAGAGTCTGTTTGGATCTAAAGGAGTTCTGTTGTTGGACGGGGCCAGCGCGACATGACATCCGAAAACATAGCTAATGGAAAGCATCCTCCCTGAAATGTGGAGCAGTGCCACGAGAGGTCAACGAGTGTGCGTCCCACTGCAGTATGACCGTACCGCGTAACCCATGTGCCGCCTCCAGGGTATGGGAGGCAGAAGCGGCATTGCAGGTCCTCTTGAAGACCGTTGTAGCACTAATTCTACATTTTGGTACTAGGGCTTTTTAACTTTGTTGCTCCTGCCAGATACAAAGAGAAGATCCTGTGTTATTCAGTGCACTAGTTACCTTTTCTGTGGGTTGTGGTGCTTGCCACTTTGCTGCCCCGACGGTGCACACGACTGGGCACCCCACCTCATGTGCCATCTGCAGGGCCTCTGCCCTTGGATCACTGGTTTCAGTTTCTGGAGTGGCAACATAAACAGTTGCTCCCAAAGGACTAGCCTGAACACTTAGGTGAAAATCCTCTGCACCAGCATTCCACGGAAATTCTTTCCTAGCTCTCGCATGTCGACGAGGATGTCATAATAGCATGTCTCCGCTCGCGATACGATACCGTATGATGTCATCGGAGCCATAAGAGGACCTCGTAGGCGTGCTGACGTCAGTTCCACCCATTTTTTCTTTGCCACCGAGGCAAACAGGCGGACCGAGACATTTTCACATGTATACATAGTATAATAAATATATATATTTACTGAAAAAAACATAGGTTTCAGGCACGTTATAGATAGAAATTAGCATTTAAAAAAACCTTAGAAATTCACTGAAAAAACCATAGGTTTCAGGGGTGTTATAGTTAGCTGGGCATTTCCCTCGTACAAAACCATAGAAATTCCCCCGTTATAGTTAGTTCAGCTAACTATAACTCGCGTGCCCGCAATGCACTGCTGATGACGTCACATATTACATCACTAATGACATGGTCAGTGACATCACTCATGACATCACTGATGACATCATCCTTGTGATAGAGTGGCAGACCTCTCACCCTAATATAACCTTTGATACACACACTCAAAAATACAAACTAATGGACAGTGATAGCAGACGTATTGCATATTATATTTTTACTAAGAGGGAGAAAATGTGTATGCCCTTGAAAGTGAATTTTAAATTACATTCAGGGCGTTAATATGGCAATAGCAAAGCTTGATTGAATGCAGGCTCATCGAATGCCATGGGTGATGTTTTCCTTGTTTCCAATTCTTACATAGAGAAACCTAGTGGCATTCAAATAACATAATATTAGTCTTCATCCTTTTTACAAGAAACCTGTTAATTAAAGCCATCCGTAGTACAGCAAATTGTACATTCCCGGACTGTTTGTGAGTAACATGACCACATGCAGTACCTAGTGGCATCTGTATTTCAGGAGCCCCAGCTGATTACTTTGGAGGGTACAGGGCTCTCACTGTGCATGGCAGCAACATTGCACTTGGAGAGAGCCAAGGCCACATCATACAAGAGAAGGATGATGCCGAAGCAGAGCCCCGCGCTCTCATGAGGCCTATAGTGGACAATGGTGACGCACATGCAAAGTCTTTAAAAAGGCTGCTGTGCAGTAATTTCTAACAATGTGTGCCTCAAAAAGCGGTACTGGGTGGCAATCATACATACTGGTTAATTATTTTGATTGGAAGCGAAATGCACATCAGCAAGAGATTTCTTTAGTACGAGAATAGTAGGGAGTAATGGTGAATGTAATGGTACAGGGATAGACAGCACACACTACTGCTATATTGACATAGAATCGATTTGGGAAAAAGGGGGTAGTGATGGACAGAGTTTCTGAATGATGCAGAATACTCTTACCAAGTCAAGAGATCATGGTTTTAATCCATCACCGTTTTTTAGCTCACTGCACCATCCCAGCTCAGAACCTGGCTACATGCAAATTAGTCTGTACCTGTCCCAGTGCATGATGGGAACAGGGCAAACCAAACTACCAAGCCAATTCTTATACTGGGAAGGAAACAAGCTTCCGGGGACCGGTTTCTGGCATCACAGCCTTCGTCGGCCCGGCTTGCCTGAATCCTGATGGTGCAATGAGCAAGGGACTCACGTCTGAGCATACCCTCCCACACTGAGTGTGGATAAAATCGATTTGGGAAAAAGGGGGTAGTGATGGACAGAGTTTCTGAATGATGCAGAATACTCTTACCCTTGCTCATTGCACCATCAGGATTCAGGCAAGCCGGGCCGACGAAGGCTGTGATGCCAGAAACCGGTCCCCGGAAGCTTGTTTCCTTCCCAGTATAAGAATTGGCTTGGTAGTTTGGTTTGCCCTGTTCCCATCATGCACTGGGACAGGTACAGACTAATTTGCATGTAGCCAGGTTCTGAGCTGGGATGGTGCAGTGAGCTAAAAAACGGTGATGGATTAAAACTAGGCCTGGGCGGAAAATTCCGTTCCGTTCGCGGAATTTGCGGAATTTGGGTAATTTCGCGTTCCGCGGAGAACGCGAAATTGCCCAAAATTCCGCTTTCCGCGACTTCGCGAAATTTTTGCTTGTTCGCGTTCTCAAAATGCGTGTTCGCGAGATATTTCTCCCCGAGCACGCAAACAGCAATTGTGAACAGGAAAAAAGCATCGCGAACAAGCAATTCCGCGTGTTCGCGGAATTTCTGCGTGTTCGCGGAGATTTTTTACCGTTTCGCGGAGATTTGCGTAACGCGATTACGCGAATTCCGCCCACCCCTAATTAAAACCATGATCTCTTGACTTGGTAAGAGTATTCTGCATCATTCAGAAACTCTGTCCATCACTACCCCCTTTTTCCCAAATCGATTTTATCCACACTCAGTGTGGGAGGGTATGCTCAGACGTGAGTCCCTTGCTCATTGCACCATCAGGATTCAGGCAAGCCGGGCCGACGAAGGCTGTGATGCCAGAAACCGGTCCCCGGAAGCTTGTTTCCTTCCCAGTATAAGAATTGGCTTGGTAGTTTGGTTTGCCCTGTTCCCATCATGCACTGGGACAGGTATAGACTAATTTGCATGTAGCCAGGTTCTGAGCTGGGATGGTGCAGTGAGCTAAAAAACGGTGATGGATTAAAACCATGATCTCTTGACTTGGTAAGAGTATTCTGCATCATTCAGAAACTCTGTCCATCACCACCCCCTTTTTCCCAAATCGATTTTATCCACACTCAGTGTGGGAGGGTATGCTCAGACGTGAGTCCCTTGCTCATTGCACCATCAGGATTCAGGCAAGCCGGGCCGACGAAGGCTGTGATGCCAGAAACCGGTCCCCGGAAGCTTGTTTCCTTCCCAGTATAAGAATTGGCTTGGTAGTTTGGTTTGCCCTGTTCCCATCATGCACTGGGACAGGTATAGACTAATTTGCATGTAGCCAGGTTCTGAGCTGGGATGGTGCAGTGAGCTAAAAAACGGTGATGGATTAAAACCATGATCTCTTGACTTGGTAAGAGTATTCTGCATCATTCAGAAACTCTGTCCATCACCACCCCCTTTTTCCCAAATCGATTTTATCCACACTCAGTGTGGGAGGGTATGCTCAGACGTGAGTCCCTTGCTCATTGCACCATCAGGATTCAGGCAAGCCGGGCCGACGAAGGCTGTGATGCCAGAAACCGGTCCCCGGAAGCTTGTTTCCTTCCCAGTATAAGAATTGGCTTGGTAGTTTGGTTTGCCCTGTTCCCATCATGCACTGGGACAGGTATAGACTAATTTGCATGTAGCCAGGTTCTGAGCTGGGATGGTGCAGTGAGCTAAAAAACGGTGATGGATTAAAACCATGATCTCTTGACTTGGTAAGAGTATTCTGCATCATTCAGAAACTCTGTCCATCACCACCCCCTTTTTCCCAAATCGATATTGACATAGAATAGCAAGTTACAACTTGCAACTGCTGCACTCCGCTCACTCCAGTAACTTAGTGTAATCTCACAGAGTTTTTCAGTAGCAGTGCGGAATTCCGCAGAGTGAAACTCCGCAAACTTTATCCATGCCAACCATAAAGTCCTGGTTGGCAAATGTTTGTGCCTCCCCATCCCTGAACTGGCCAGATGATTTGCCTTTGGTGTTGACTGAGTCTGCAAAGTATTCCTGACAGGAAGACAGTGTATCTCCCCGCAAGATCTTAATGGGGTATGCAATAAGACTGCCTGCTGTACCTGCAAGTGCACCCGTGAACATCACAGATGACATGATACTCGATTACTGTAAAGGATATAGCTGATGTGGTGCAATCTGTCTCTCACAGGTTGAAGCTGCTACTTTAAACCTGCATCAGAAACAGTGCCACAACCTCAGTCCTGGTGACTGGGTTTTAAACAAGGAGCATACCCCTGAAAGTCTTGTTTGGAACTGAGATAGAAAGGCCTCGTCCAGGTGATTCTCATCACAAACTCTGCTGTTAAGTGTACCAGAGTACTGAACTGGGTGCATGCATTTCACACTTAGAGAGTAAGAAGTCCATATCAGGAGACAGTTTTCCTTGAGTCAGAACCAAGAGCCCTGATTGCAGAACAACCACATGCTGGACAATTGCAAGGAGCAATACGCCAAGAGACACAACAGCTAGGAGGAATAAGGGGCGAAGAACTGCAGACAGATTCCTGTGGTTGTATAAAATGGCATTGAAGTCTCTGAAAGTGAGGAAGAAGAAGAGACAAGTTCTCAACCAGAGATAACAGTTGAGACATCAGCAGATCAAATAGACTCACTGGGTGAATGAAGAAGTACTCTATTGATTGATATAAAATGTGTCAGTTGGTTGCATACCGCTAACCATTACTGAAGAAGCAGAATCAAGTGGTAACATGTCAAAGAGGAAGATCCGTAGACACTGAGAAGGTCAAAAAGAGTAAGAGCGCCTTGTTGCAGGTATTCTGCACCTGAATAGATATATTACATGAATAAGGTGTTAAATGTGTATGTGGAAGACTTGTTTCACATGTGATCAGATCTTTTTAAGCCCCATGACATCACACCAGAAATAAACTAGGACAAATATGTTTCTCAAAAGAAACGAGAACTTGGAGACACTGTTGAATGAGATTACAAAAGACTGAAATACATTGTTTTTGTGTTGAAGAAAAAGTCCCTAGTCCCAAGGCTGCAATATCAGAGTAGGGATAATAGCTCTAAAAGAAGATAGAGTAGGGATAGAGATGACTATATGAAGACTGTTCTAACTGTTCTGCTACATTTTGCTTGATAATCTGAATGCAGACAAACATATGTTTCCTAAACAATGCAAGATGCAAGATCATCATGGGTATTGCTGTTTTAGTAACATTGTTAATAATCATGCAAATATCAATAGGATTTATCTCACACCAGAGAAAGAGAGAATTCATTCTACATTGCTTCTATGAAACCTGCGCACAAAATAGATTACATTAAATTAAAAGATTAATTTCACGATTTCAAAAGATAACTATTTCACTAATTTATCCTTGGTTAGTTAAAGAATACACATAGGCACTAGACAAAAAAGACTGTTCTGTCTGTGCCCACTTACCCTTATTAGCTGTAGAAGTTGCATACCACCACATGCATTTGTCATACACAATCACATGTAGTATTTTCCTTAGCTTACTATAAACACTTTGAATATTTTTACTCAAATTATGGCCTGGTTCTTTCAAGAGTTCTATTACAGAAAAGCATGAACTGAAACCCAGAGGCATAAGAAATGGATACAGTTTGCCATTATTTTTGACCATCCATGCCTATAGATTCTTTTAAAAGCAAACAGAAGAAATGATGGACGGAATGCTAAACTATGCAAACATTCAGCCCAGTCACAAAGATCTTGATTTAATTCATCTTTTTTTTGCTCATCGCGCCACCCCATTTTGGACCCAGCCATATGCAAATCATTCTTGACCCTGATCCTCATGGGAAGAGTTCAGCCTGACCTTGCCATGCCAGATCCCCCTGGACCGGAAACAAGCATCCTGTGACTAGTTTCAGGGTATCACCCCTCATCAGCCATGATAGCTTTAATCCAGTGGCATAGTGAGCATGGTACCCATGTCTGGACATACTCTTCCCACTTAGGGTGGTAAAAGCAAACAAAACAAATGATGGAATGAATGCTGGACAATGAAAACATTCATCCCTAGTCACAAAGATCTGGGTGTAATCCATTGTCTCTTGCTCACCACACCACTCCAGTTTGGACCCAGCCATTTGCAAATCAGTCTTGACCCTGCTCCTCATAAGAGGAGTCCAGCTCGAACTGTCTATCCAGGCCCTTCCTTGTACTGGAAACAAGCATCCTGGGACCGGTTTCGGGGTATCACCCCTCTTCAGCCAGGCTAGCTTGAAACCAGTGGTGCAGTGAGCACAGGACCCTTCCCACTAGGGTGACAAAAGCTCAAAGAACAATTGATGGACAGATTGCTGAACAATGCATACATTCACCCCCAGTCACAAAGATCTGGGTTTAATCCATCATTGTTTTGCACACCATGCACCTCAGTTTTGACCCAGACATATGCATATTAGCCTCTTTCCTGCTCCTCATGAGAACACTAAAACCCGAACAGCTAAGCCAGGTCCGTCCGACCGGAAATAAGCATCAGGAAACTGTTTCTGGATATCACACCTCATCATAAGTGTTGGAGGAATTGCTGATGTTTATGTGTTTATTGTGAAAAATTTAAAGAGATTATCGACTCTGAAGTACTCTAAGATCCTAGTATATTGAGATAAGTGTAGATTGATGATTGAGAGTAATACAAATAACTTGTGATATACAATAAAATAACTACTAAAAGATTTGATTAATAAACTCCTTTAACTCATGACCATCTCTCATTATTGGCTAAAAATAGATTAGTGAATGTGGTTATAATTTATGTGATATACAGCACTTGATCTTCTCTAAACCAATGGCAATGATCCATTGGACCTGTAAGAGACCTGTGAAAGCAGGGATTAGCCCGGATGGTGCTAAACCAAGATTTTTCATTTAAACTAAATCCCCGTTCCAGCACTGCCCACCTTCAACTTAACTACTTAGCCGGATCTTTCCATTTTCTTAGTGAAAACAGTGTAGCACTGAACTCTCGGTAGATATGCCAAGGTCATATTTCCTCAACTGTATTGTTTGGTGGGAAAAGTTGCACTTGCTGGTAATACACTGTAGTCCTTCCATTCAATAGGGTCACCCAGCAAAACATCTGTTTTGAAGGCTCATCGTTTCTCAATCCTGGTGACCCGGATTATGGTTCACAAACAATAGGAAGGAGCAGTGGAGCAGCGGCGTAAAGCTATTGCTAGACGATCAAAGAGGACATAAGCATATTGGAAATTAGGTGGCTGTTCCTCCATATTAATGTACAATTTTCTAAAAAGCATCTGTATCTTTCTGAGCCAGTGGTGGAAATCTTTTAAAGGTTGGCGATAATTACCCTTTCGCTCACACTCTTGTACTTGTCCACAATAAGATCTGACAGAGACACGAACAAGTTTAAAATATTTATTTTAACTAAAATGTTCTAATATGCAGTATACATGCCACAACAAGCAGGAAAATGCATAACACTAATATGGTAAGCATACCAATTAGTCCGTAAATAATGAAAGGCGCTGTCATTATTAAAAAACAGTGTAACCTAATCTCCCTCCCCTTGTATAGAAGCAGAATGATTATATATCAGAAGATCCCCGGGCATTATCTGCAGACAACATACCTCAATCTGTAGATGGTAGATCTACATCATAGGTGCTGTCTTGCTCTTCTCCCTGGAAAGGTACCCCTCCAAGTGTGCGCTACCTATTTGTGTATTTCAATAAGAACAAAGTATGCATTCCCACACAACAGCTGTATCTGAATGCTGTGTCTAGGTGCTAGGGCCTGACCAGAACAGAATAACAAGGGGCATTGTTGTACGACCTTATACACAATGTTCAGACTAAATCCCAGGAACATGCAGAATGTGAACACAGCGATAGGTTCTCATGTGAAAACGGCAAAAGACATTTGCAAAACAAATCCTTGTAGTAATGTGTGCAAAGTAGCGAACAATCTGGAGCATGCTAACTCATGCTAACTTAGAGAAGACGGCAATGTCCCCATGGGCCATGTGACAGCTGCTCCTCCATATTAATGTATAATTTGCTAAAAAGCATCTGTAACTTTCAGAGCCAGTGGTAGAAATGTTAGATTTAAAAATTATTTTGAAGGTTGGCGATAATTACAGGCGTTATTGGATATACAGTAAACTTCTGTGTAAATATGCATTGTTTTGCTTCAGCTTATCAATCTAAATGTCATAGTTTTTGGTGCACAGTAGCTGCACCTCGTTTCCGTGACTAATGGCCTTCTGTCTAACGACTTGAGGCACCACACAGTTTTAAGTATCTGTGTGCTTTATAAGTTGAATTCATCCTAATTATCATATTCATCAAATGCGTTAATGTTTGCAGTAGTTTGAGGACATATAAACAAATGCAAATGGAAGATTTGTAATCATCTTCAATGTATCTCATATTAGGCAACTAAAAACGTTTTTTTTAGCATAAAACGGTGGGTAAAAGGTAAAGGATGACTGAAGTTGAAAGGAGGAGGTAGAGCAGAGAAGTTCAGCACCAGGAGAGCAACATGGAGGGCTGTACCACCAGACCAACAATTCCTAGTCTTGCATGTAAAATAGTCCAAAGTATTCCATCATTTGGGGACGCATCTGTATCTCCAGTGCCAGACTGCGGCAGCATAGCCATCCATATCTTCGGAGTTGAAGGACAGAGATACCAGTGAAGATACACTGTGTTATGAAAATATTTCTGTCTCGATTTACACAGATTGTTAAAATGTACTCTTTATAGGTTTTCTCCTCGAATGTTACTCTTGGTAAGGTTACGCTTGTCCTATTTGCAGGTAAAGGGAATCAAGGCAAAACTCTGAGTTTTGAAATAAGCAAGTGCACAAGGTGCTGAGTCACATGGGCAGGTTGGAGACATTCAACAAGCAGTCAATTTCACTTGGTTGAAAAAGAAATCCAAGCAAGGATAGTAACTTGGAACGCTTTGAAATTTTGTTCAGTAAAGAGCCCCCCAACAAATGCCCGAACGCCAAACTTTGAGTTGACCAATTGAAATACGATGTTCAAAACCTGTAGTCAGCACTTCGTAATTTCCGTACACCAGCGGTATGAACATGAGCAGCAAGAAAGAGGACGAGCGGAGCTGATGACACAGACATACAACTCTAATGATTCAGCGACCACTGTCCAGATCGACGAGACATAACAGTTTAGTTCTTCACTGCATAATGCCCACTGGGTAATGAATGAACTGCTGGGCAGTGGGACCAACATCCTGGAAGGGCTGAGAAATCAGAGAAAAACCTTAAAGTATAGGGTTGTATTTCTACTATTTATGACACAATGTCCAGAAAAGATCCAAGGCCTCGCCCACCTGATGGAGATGAACCTACTTGTCGATGGGAGGCAGGAATGCAGGCCCCAGATTCCTGTGCGGCAGGAGGTTAACCACACTCTTTCTTGTGCCCGGTGGAGCCGATAAATCCCTGCTGGGCTCCCACTACGTGGGAGATGAACCTTGTTACCGGTGGGAGTCAGGACTGCCAGCTTCAGATTCCCTTGCAGCAAGAGGCTGCCCATGCTCTTCCTTGCACCCAGAGTCACGATAAATCCGTACTGGGCTCCGGGACATTCCCGGGCAAAGCTCAGGCCAAGAGCGGACCCGTCTGTGAAACACATTGGCCAACTAACCCGTGATCAAAAAGCTCTGCTTTTGCTGACTCTCTGAACAATCCTGATCCAATGGGTAAGTGTAAGATACCTCAAGGAGAGCCGGGGTGGGGGAGCAGTCAACACCTTGGACTCTTTTTTGACCAGGTTGGTAACTGTCCTTTCTGAGGAGATCACATTTACGGAACACCACCTTTCCTTAGGTGAAGGGCGGAGAGAACCGATTCCAGCCGAAATCTCTCCGAATACGTCTATAGGTGCACAAACAGCTATAACGACTTGAGAGTATCCCCCTTAAGCCCACCTAATAATTCCCTAAACCAGGGAAAAATGGGCCCAACACCCCCCTCAGAACCTCCAATCAAAAGAAAAAGTGGTGGACCAAAGGCCAAGTCCAGCAAGGCCCTGAAAGTACCCCCTGTGGTGGACTTGGGTGCACTGATAAAAGAGCCTCTACCTAGGAGTAATGATGATTTATATCTAAGACTGGAAAAATTACTCTTATCATTAATTCAACCACTCACAGTAAGATCAGGAAAAATCGTGGAAACCCTAGATGCTCCATCGAAACAGGGGGTGGCTAACAGCAATGTTGTGGCTGGGGGTTTGAAGGCAATCACCAACTCACATCCACTGAAGGAACCCCCCCCATCAGGCGGGCACAGGGAAAAGGAACAATCGGCCACACAATCACTTGAATTTATTAACCAGGTTCCCTGCATTTAAGATCTTTCTGTGCAGCAGAGCCTTCACCACTGACTGTGATACAACAGCGGCAAATGCAGAATATAGGAAATAACATTCCATCTCTGGCCACTCAGGGTGATAGGAAGATAGGAGAAGTCCCAAGGGAAGGAAGGAGGTTACTCACTCTAGATCTCCCGTCGGCTGCTTGTCCCTATGTCATAATATTGGCAGACACCCCAGTACTGAAGGAGGGCTAGCAGTAGTCAACTGAGCAACTTATGACCAAAGCCCAGATTTGGCTGTCGAGAACTATGAAGGGGCTCTTGATTTCTACAGGAATATGATTATGGCAAGAAAAGTGGAGTGGGTGGGTCAGTTTCGAAAAGCCCTAATGGGCAATATATAGTCCTTAATTTTAATGAGAAAAGAGTGGTAAGAGATTACCCAATGAACCCACCCAAGGGTTAAGGATTCATGTTTAAGGATTCATGCCCTTCCTTTGGGCTAATTCTATACACCCCCAGGTAGTCTCCTTTTAAGATGGTGAGGAATGGAAATGGAACTAGCCCTCTAACTCTGCCTCTTTTGCCAGATATGGGGAGTTACAAAGTGAGGCTTGAAAAAGCGTTTCACCCCTCTGCAACATCTGGAATCTTTCAATTGACTGAATTATGTCCCCACAGCTCCAATTTTAAATGAAACCCTGATTAAAATGGCTGAGAACCGGGTGAAGTGAAAAGAGAGAACCAATTGTATAAAATAGCTACTTGGATGTGGTCGATACAAAACAAAAGATGGGTAATTTAGACTGGAAAAGCCTTTTAACAAAATTTACATCTTGTTCCTCCAAGAAACTTAGGAAACAGGCCATATATTTCTAAAAGGGTATAGATAATTCCAAAAGGCAGCCATTCCATCTATGATGGGTGGAGATTAGGGTAGAATTGCAACATTCGTACCAAATACACATTGGCTAAATGTGATGAAGTTCGTTAATTCCTCAATTTTACTATGTGAGGATCTAGGTGATTGGGACTGATTGCTGATCTACTATTATAATAATAATTTTACAGGATATATGGCCTCAGTTGCAGATAATTTGATAAGGGAAATATAATCAATGAAGAGCATCGGAAATGTATTTATATTTTATGGATGGGTGATTTTGCCGTACAGTCTTGTGACATTAAGACTTCATCTGTGTGTGGATTAGAGGACACAGATGGTAAGGTCCTCTCACATTTTACTCATAGTGAAAATGCTAATTTGCTGAATAGGTCTTTAACAACTTGGAATCTCGAGCTGATTAATATGCTAGACCCCGACACTGGACTACCCCAAAAGACATTTGAGAGTGCAAAGTCTGGATCCACTATAGATTATATTCCAGTATCTGAACCTCTTGTTGGAAGAATAACCCCAGCAGAGTCATTTTTCAACCTAATTAGTGACTATGCGTGTGAACATGTTATGGCCAAAATGCAATAGTTTAGTAGCAGATAAAGTACCTAAAATAATCTTAGCTAGGACAAATGGGTACTCACTCAAATGGGACAAGATTGATAAAGATGAGGTAATCACAATGATAATTAAAAAAAAACTGTGACCCAGATATGTTTAGATCCAACCTATGATCCAGAAGGCTTAATGATGGCATTCACAGATATATTGGCTGAGGTCAAAAACAATCTGTTCTGGAAGAACTCTCTCCACATCACCCGCCAGTTGGCTGGTTCGATATCACCTGCTCTAAGACCTTGAAAAATCTGCATGGTGCCCTGCCTTTAGAAGCAGCCCAAGACGCCAAAAACGGGTAAATGCCATGTGTAAGGAATATAGCAAGGCATGGATAGCAAGGATTATGGGCCTGTGGGAGGAAGCATAGGACAATGTGTCACTTGCTGCGGACACAAAAAAACGAAGGTATTTCTAGAGAGTGATAAATGCACCATTTTTTTATGAGGATTCTGATCCTACCTTAGATCCTTCTATACTCACATGGGGGAGAATGGATGAGTGGCTCATTTAAAGCACATTTTTAGAGCCACTGGTGTGACTTTAGAATCTTCTTAAAATCTTTCACAGGCAGCTACTAAGGAGACCTTGGTATACAACATTGCAGAGATGAGATTTGGGCTTGGCTCATTGTACTCCCTTAAAGGGACAAGGCCGGATGGGGTCCCAATAGATTTTTTTCTAGTTTATCAAGAGATTTGGATCCCATGTTTAACAAATATTTTTAATACTATAATTAAAGTGGGCCCACCAGCCTAATGGAACACAGCGGGGCATAGGTCCAACCCGCGAAACTTTAGCCCTATCTCCCTTCTAGATTGTACAGCAAAACTGAATGGATGACTCTTGTTGAACAGATTGGAGGATTGGGCCACAGAAAATAATATCTTAATCCCAGTGCAATGTGGTTTCCAAAAAGGCAAGGGGACAATAGACCAATGTCTTAATTTAAGTTTAACCATAGCAAAATATACATCTGAGAAATTCTTTATGGCCTTTATGGACCTGTCAGCCACTTTTGATTGTGTTTCCAGTCCAAAATTATTTGCCATTATGGAAGAGATGAGCATTGATGCACCAATAAAAATGTTTATCTGTCAGTTGTATGCCCAAGCCACTGCATTGTTCGCAATGACAGGGATGGAGATTGCACAAGGCCTTTTAAAATAAAACAGGGTGTAAGACAGGGTTGTGCCTTACTCCCTTTTTATTTTCAATATACACCAATGGGGTGCAGGCAGTTGTGATGAGAGACATGAACGATATAACCACCATTAATGCAGCACCCCTTCCAATACTTCTGCAGATGATGCTGTGTTAGTTGCAAGAATTGGGGTGGGGCTACAGAAACGTATAGAGGCTTCTTCCAAATTCATGACTAGTCTGGATCTTCATGATAATGAAGCCAAATCCTTTGCACTGGTGGCAGGCACACAAATTAAAAGACTCCCACTGTTTCACATAGAGTCTCGTAGATTGGCAGCAGTGGACACCTTTACTTACCTGGGGGTTATGTTTGACAGAAAATATACTTGGTCAAACATGGTGAATAATAGGGCCCTAGCAAAGGAGAAAAGAGTTAGGGCTATTATCAGCATCATTAAGAAGCTGGGTTCCAAGAGGATGGATGTAATAAAATAGGTGTATGCCACAAAATCTGTCACTGTAGCATCATATGGAGCGGGGTTTTGGGGAATGGCAGCAATTGACCAAAGAATAGAAGATGGTTTTTATAAAAGATTACTAGCACTCCCTAGTAATTGTCCAAATTTTACATGTCACACTGAGCTAGAGGCCCCATACATTTCAGAGGTAGTGAGACTTGCTCCGATTATGTTATGGCACTCGATATGAAAGAGCGACATGTTTAGTGTGACCCAAAATACCATTATGGATTGCCTGGATCTAGACATGGTACCTAAGACCACATGGCTGCAATATGTAAAAACAATGCTGGAAAGTCTAGGTTTCGGGGGTCTATTTATTAATCTTTCCAGCTGTAGATCCATGTCAAAAGAAATAATTAAACAAATATTCCTAGAGAAGTCTGTAGAAGCAAGTCGCACCAAAACCTCAGTAAAGTTATACCTCACATGCCCCCTCCTTATTTAGGTGGGTGAATCATAGCTGATATTTGTGTCAAATCCTCAACACCGTTTTATCCTAGTTAGATTTCGTCTAAACTATATACTGTTAATGATAGGCTTTCCCAAGAATATTTATCTGATAAACAATCTGCCAGTATGTCCGTGTGATAAAAGATCAGTCCAGTCCGGCTTGCAGATACTAATCTTTTGCAGTTTTTATAACTCACATAGGAAGAGGTATAATCTTCCCCTTCTGGGAAAATTCCATTTAAAACTATGCGGTCCTGCACTTCATTTTATAAAAAAAATGTCTAATCCCTTTGTTTGTTATATTACGTCCTCGTGGATACTAGAAGGGCCTTGATAGAATGGGATAGTGAACGATAAAAGGTATATGACTGAGATTAAGATCAAGGGCACATTGCACTGTATACCTTTGCTGGGATTGCCTTTTTATTCATTAGATTTTATCTATGAATTCTAAACTTGTTTTATGAGGCAGGTTACATGATATGTACATACATTTATGCATAATGCCTAGTTAGAAAGGACATACAGACTGAGCAAGTAAAGGATAAAATGGAGATGACTGAGATCAAGATCGAGAGCACAATGCACTTTATACTTTTGTGGTGATTGTCTTTTTAACCATTGGATTTCATAGATTGATTTTCAACTTTGCCTTATGAGGCATTTCATATGTTATGTACATATATTTGTATCTGAGATGTTTTTTATTTAATGTACTTTATATGCACTGGAAACAATGCGAAATAAAGATTTATAAACTGAACTGAACTGACTGCAGTTTATAGAGAAACATCATGAATAGTCCCATGCCCTATTTTTTCTTTCTCTTGAGCTTCTTTGCTCCCAAGCCCTTCTTGATGGGAAATTGACACGGTTTTCTACCTGCATATTGTAATAGATCAATTCTCCCTAGAAATGTCGTCAAACAAACCATTTGAAAAAGAAAAAAAGTCAGTTTATCCGGTGTATTCTGCAATCTTCAATCTCTGTTCACCTGTTGAGCAACACAAATACTTTACAATGATTTGATTGCTATAATTAATGGCCATTTTTAAACTCATTTAAAACATTATTCGTGTTTACTTATTTAGATGTTGTATTGTTAGAAATTGTGACTAGGTAACACCACCATCAGACTGAACATACCTGGTTTCCGTTCTTCCATGTTGTTTAATAGGAAAACGCTGTATTGAGAAGATTGCAAAAGCACTAAGGCAAACTTATGGAAACTAGAGAAAACTAATTTGGCTTGCAAGCTATTCATTGAGTGATAATTAATATTGTTTACAAGCACAATTTACTTATTGATCCGATCAGTTCAAATTAATATTAGTTTTCATGCCTTCAAATTAGTCAATTGAGATTCAGTAGAAAGTCGCTGTAGCAAAACATTAGATCAGTAGGATTCAGAATATAAGAAAGTAAGTGCATGATGTACAAAGGCATCATTTTGTGATTCAAAATATTTGAATCCTCCTGACGTGAATTTCCAATGGTATGTATGTGAGTATGAAGGTATAGAATAGGAAATCAGAAAGCTTTGCTATTGATAAATAAGGAATTGCAAATTCAGAGTAAGGCACCAAGTGTGACTGTCACATCTGCAGCCATTGATGATACCACAAAACTAGGAAATGCACAAGTGTGCAGTGCAGGAGAACACCAGAGAGTGTGATAGCCCCTGTAGCACCACTGTGACCCAGGAGCCACATAGCAATTTTGAGTCAGGCATAGAGAAGAAGAAATGTTGTGCCACTGAACTGCGGATCCTAGTGAAGACAATATATTTTCAAAAAAATCTGTTCAGAAAAACTTTCCTTATTATTGGAAAGGACATCTTTTGAGAGGACTCCATACTTTTTTAGATTGGATTATGTTGCTATTGTGGCTCTGTGCACTGTGACAATCATTCCACATAACATATGATAAAATGAACTATATCTAATAAGTGTACTTATCTTTTCATTAAGTCCACTGGTTGCTGGTACAGGAAGTGCAACAATTCAGTGGAAGTTAAATGTCACATGTAGGCTGCAGTGCACATTTACACCATGACTAGAAAAATATGATTGTAGGTTTAGCATTTTGTGCTCTATAATATAGAAAAATCTACTTTTATATAATAGGTTAGTCACCCATAAGTGTGCTGTATGCTTCTGCTGGGTGGTTCATATCAACATGGAACATGATAAATATTAAAATAACAGTATGTCTCCACAGTGTACAGCTACAGAATGCAGCTTTTATTGTATAGTGGCATTTTCTATGAAGAAACTTAGGGCCTGACTTAGATCTTGGTGGTAATGGTACCACTGTTGATTTTCTGTCGGATTCTCCATCCACCTACTAGGCAGTCTGCCCACTCTATTCAGATGTTGGCAGGCCCATGGATAAAAGACCATTGGAGTGCTGCCGTCCCCGTCAGAATTACTCACCCTCATCAATGACGCAATAGGGAAAAGCAGCTGTTGGAAGGAGTACAGTCATTTTGCCTGCCCGGCCAATCACGATGGGCCTTCCCTCCGACACAACTGTGGCGGCAAAACCTCCACACCTGAGTTGGCAGATTAGAAGAGATATAAGGCAGACACTTACCTTTTTCCACTTTCATACATTCTTTTCTGCCATGGACCCGATCTTCCAAAATCTACCTCTTCTGCTGCTGCTCGACGAAGAAGAAAATCAACCCCGTCATTGCTGGAATCAAAGATAAGCTCCTCTTTTACCCGTTGACTTGTCTCACAAGTATTATAATACCAATGTGCAATGCATATCTATGTAGAGTTGACATTTAAGAACTTGAAAGAAATGCAAAGAAACACACCTGCATAATTAAATTGTATTTCTAAATTTGATGCTAGCTGCCTTATAAAAAATGGACTTTTGCCCAAAAAAAGACATCAATCATAAAATCAAAATGTGACCATACAGGTGTGTTGAAATAAATTGCGTAAATATTCAAATTAAAAACATATGCATAACACATCATTGGGATAAGTGGGATACGTGATATTTCACTAGACAGGGTGTAACATTCATTTTTTAAATACCTGCTAAATAAATGTCAGTCCCAAACTTAAATCAGTTAACATTTGTATCCATGCACCGTTTTCCCTTGTCTAGTGCAATTCCTGTATTTTATCAGATTTCACTGCAGTGCTTTTGCCTCCTATATAACTGCCACGGGTGACCTCCTCAGGAAGGGGAATCTAGTGGGCACAGAGCCGTCACCTCAATGATCTTTCTCCAGAGGGGTGAATTTTGGAGGGGCGGGTTTGCATTTGGGAGGGCTGTTTTGGGGTTTGGTAGTGGTGGGTTTGGGTTTGAAATGGGTTAGAGGAGTGGGAGAAATATGTTTGGGTTTTGGAGGGTTGGGTTTGGGTCTTGAAGGGCTCAAGGCCAGAGAAAATAAATAATCAGAACAAAAAGAAAGGGCAGAATTTGTGGGAAAGGATTGGGTTTGGGTGGTAGAGGGAGCTGCAGTGGGCGATATGAGTATGTCTGTTTGTTGTGCAGTTGCATGGGGGCCTGGTGTGTGTTTTGTAAGTTTGGGAGTATGTATTTGGTGTTCAGGTGAGGGTGTGCATTGGGGTTTGGTTTGGTGTTGTTGGGGTTGTAGTGGTGGTAGTAATTGTGGGTATGGTGCTTGTCCTTGTGGGTGTGGTGGTGGTGCTGGGTATGGGTGTGGTGGTGGTTGTGGGCATGGTTGTGGTGGTGAGAATGATGGTGGTATGGTCGCTGTTGGTGTGGTGCTAGATATGGGTGTGGTGTCTGTATATTGTTTGGGTATGTGCTTGTGTTTGTTGGTGTGTTTGTGTTTATCAAATGAAATGAAAATGAAATAAAATCCAGTATTTGTAAAGCGCACAATTACCCGAGCGTGCCAAGGCGCTGGGGGCCGTCGGGAAGATTAAACGAGCTATTGCCTAGAGTCACATGGTGCTGGACTAACCTGCCACCGGCACCAGGGATTGAACCATGAACCCTGTGGTCCAGAGTCAGGCGCCCTGGCTGCTGCGCCACACCTCTTCTTTATGTCTGGGTGTGCTACTTGTGTCTTTTGGAGTGGTAGTGTGCAAGGGAGTGAGTGTGCTTGGAACAGGGTTGGGAATTGGATGGGAAGGGGCCTGAGTTGGGGCACAAGGTTGGGCTGTTTGGGAGGCTAGACCTATAAATGATCTCTGTGGGCCAGACATAACACTATGAATGCCTTCTAGGTATGCACCCATTTGTGGAATTTATAAACTAACACCCTGGATTGCATTCAGGAGTTCAGTGTGGTCTACAGAGACACTGCATAGGAGATTCAAGCCTCCTCATTCAGTGGAGCCTGGGAGACAGGGCCAGGGGGTGAGGTTCCTGCAGCGAAGGAGACCCCAGCTCTTTTGGGGGGTGGGTTTGGCAAACTGGGCGGCTCAAGAGGGAGAGTGGGGATGGCTCTCTGGGTGGCAGACAAGGATGCAGATGGAACAGTTGCTGTAGTGTACATCGGCACTACAGACTGGTCACTTGTGGAGGCCTCTGAAGATGATGTAGAGCTGGTTGCCCCGTGCCAGTCCCCTTACCCTCTGTGCCACTGTGTTATCGGTGTCACTGATCTCACCTGTTCCTGATGATGCTGAAAATACATATACAAATGTTTTATTATATCTGTGTAAATAGAAGAGACCTTGAACTTTGATCAAAACACATTTTCCAAGTTTTCATATTTCACCTGCTTCAAGGCACTCAAACTTTGGTTCTTTATTATGATTGTCTCATGCATGTAGGGAACACAATTCACAAATCATTTGGTCACAGTTTTGTAATTCCCCATGATAGTTCCTATATCATATATGATGTTGTCTCTTATCCAGTAATACTTATCTCTTATGATCCTTGCCCATCTACATTTCTGTGGGTTTGCTGTGATCATATGTGATATCTACAGTATTTGTCTGAGATTTATCTTTGTGAGTTTAATTTCATATTTGTAGATACAGTTATCTGATTCTTGGTCCTCATTGGGTAACTGCCAATTCCTTGAATTTCAAATCCCTCTCAGCACAGAGCATGATCTATCGGAGGATCAAATATTAGGAAAGTAAGAAAGTGGCCAGTAAATGGTACAGCAAAACCACACATATTCTTAACAAAACATGGTATTTGTGATATTTATCAAAAATACGCTTGTAAGTGTTTTAAAATATCTACAATTTTCCAATGTAGGCATATGAACCCAGGGGCAGTTAGGATCCGTCAGCCTCAAGGGTTCTGACCCATTCCACACCTTGCCACCATGGGAGAATGGAATCAGATAAAAAAAATCTAAATGAATCAGTAAACTATATTTGATCTTTTTCATCAGCTGGAGCTAGATCTTCTGTCTCACAAAAGAAATCCCGTATCTATTATCTATATCTATTATCTATAGTAGTCAACCCAAAGCATAAAAATCTCCCTTTACGTTTGCACAATCCTCATATTGTGGAAACTGGATGAAGCTGTTGTTGTGTTGCATCACTGAAGAAAGAACGTCTTGTATCACACCACTGAAAGTTGGTTGTGACATTGCACCAGATACTGCAACAATGTCTTGGAATGATCCTGTGGCCACAGAATGGAGTTATGCCAAGATTTTGATGTTATTGATGTTGAATTACTTTTCTGAGACAGAAGGTCAGGCTACAGCTGATTACAGACATAAATGAGTTTGTTTATTGAATCTGCTTTGTTGGATTAAGTCATGGTCTCCTGAAGTGGCAATGTCTAGAACTTTAAATGTTAAAATGGTGCTGATTATTTTGATTATGCATGGGTTGTAACGTGTTTAGTAAAGTAGGACAAACATTTCTTTCTAACAATTTAATAACATACAACAGTAAGGTTTGTGCCATATTCTTTTTTTGGTCATTTTTGGAGTTTCTTAGAAACATTAGCTACATGGCATTTATTTATGAATAAGCAATCCTTTTGTTTTTAAAGTTTTAATATGTGTGATGGAAGGAAAACATTGATGAAGAAACTGAGAAAATATACAACAACAGTCTTTGACTTTGTTTTATTTTTATACATCAAAACCAAATACACTACAACAGGATGTAAACACAAAAAGCTAACAATAAATATAAAAGCCATCCATAGTGAATGAAACTATTATAAAAGAGCCAAACTTTTTCGAAATCCGAAGTCCAAAGTGCAGCTGGCATCAGAAAGCTAAATGTGTCCAGAAAATACTCCACAGAGTGAATGGTAGTCACAGACTAGAGGACATTAGGTTCTGCATCTCTTTGTGGTGGTGGTGGTCTTGCCTTTCTCTCCTGGTGTTGTGATGGATGTGCGCTCCTCTTGGGGCTGGTGGATCCACAGCTGAAGGGACTGAGGTGGGTGCAGGTTTTGCCTATTGTGTCAGAGTCTCCCTCTCTGTGGCTGAGGCAGATGTAGTTGGCCCAGATTTTGTTGGACAACAGAAATGGGAGGATGGTGCTGGGAAAGTCCTGCACATATGGGTTTAAATGTCATGCAGCACCCCATTAAGAGAGCCCAAACTGGAGTTCAGAGTCTCCATCTGTATATTGTGCTCCCTCTGCAACTTCTCCGCCTCCCAGAGCTCTGTAAGGACATGGCCGATCATGTCTTGGGACCAATTGAGGGGATCCAATACTTGGGCAATGGTGGCCTGGCTGACAGTGAACCCAGGGACTCACTTTGCTGGCCCACAGATTCCCTCCCACAGTCACTACCCTGTGGCTTTGACCCAGTGTGCCCCATCCCACTGGGTCTTGGCTGAACTGGAGGTGGGGATGGTGTTTGTTGATCTGCAGCCAGGACTGTTAGGCACAAGATTGTGGTGATGTTGGTTTGGACACAGGAAGTGGAGGTATCCATATGCTATGGGTTGGTAACAGCTGGGGTGGGAGATGTAGGTGTGGGCTGAGTGTGACTCATTTGAATCGTTTGCCCAGGTAGACCAGATGGACCAGGCTCCTCTTCATCATCTGCACTTTCATGAGTGGAATCATCCCTGAAGGCTAGTTCCTGGTCTGTAGTGGAGGTATCCTCAGTGGCAGATTGTTGTCCACGTACTCTCGGTATGGGACATATAATGAATGTAAAGTTGTAAAAGACTGGATTATACTTCAAATGAGTTGGAAGTTAGAAATAAAGAAAGGAAAGATTGTATTATTATACTGAATGTACCTTCCAGTTGTGTTATGATAAATTACACAGACAGTTTAACTTATACATAAAACAACTTCAAAATAGCAGTTAAAATGATGTCCTGAAATGAAAATAAATTAGTAAATATACATAAGATCTACCGAAGATTCAACATAACACAGTAGAGAGGAGACATTTTACAGAAACCATTCTAAGGACCAGCAGGCAAAACATCTGACAATTACACAACTTAAAAGGATATATAGCATTACACACAAACACATTTAAAAACATGGCATGAAATAGAGATTGATAAACTACATAACACTTCAACATATGTGAAAACTAAACAGAAAAGAGAGAAAGTGCAAAATTACATTGCAATATTTTTTTCATAGTTTTAGTCATTTCAATTAAACATGCACAACAGTTGTAAATTAGTAACTTAAACATACCTAGTGAAAATGTGGAGTATGAACAAAAAACTTCACATTTAGAACATTAAACACATGTATGCAAAATGTTATTTGGCATAAAAACACCATTTCATCATATGAACTGTAATGGAGATTGAAACCTGTAATCTTAATTACAACAAAATACATGCAAACATTATTATACTAATAAATCTAGGTTTAACAGAGGTGGAAAAACGTATCAGTAGCTAACTTAAAATGCAGAGATTTAGGAGTAGTGGCACATTCCATAGTTTAACTTACCAGTCTCCACTCCACCATGGATTCCTGTCAAGCCTTCAGGATGTAGGCTCTGCAAGACCTTCTCCTCCCAGGGAAAAATTGGGACACTTGAAGGCCAGGGCACTCATCTCTCCTGCAGGTCATGCCACCTCTTCCCACTTCCTCCTGGGTGTGCAGGTTGTTTGCTATTGCATTCACTCTGTCAACTATTCTGACCAACATTTGCCTTTTCTGAGATATGGGTGCATTTTGGACCTGGGATCCAAACAATTGCGGCTGTACTCTAATCATTTCGTCCATCATGGTGGACAATTCTGCCTCTGTAAAATGGGGATTTCTCCTCCCTGCCATTATAATGTAATTAAAGTAAATTAATTTATGAACTCACAAGTGAATGAAACTAAATTGTAAAATTCACAAGAAACAGAGAGAGAAAAATATAAACCCAGAATACTCTGGCAAAATGTCTCCAGAAAAAGGTTGTGCTGTGATGGAATAGCAAAAGATCATGGAATGAAATGGAGTTTGTTTTATAGGGTGGTATGCAGGTGCAAATAATTAGGCAAAACACATCAGGTGTGTGATGCTAGCATCCATCCTACAGCCATAGGAATAGTCCAATGTTGACCGCAGCCAGCAACTGAATCACTCAGCCACCAAACCGCTGCTAGAACATCACAACTGTGAAATCTAAATAGGCTCAGCAAAATTATGTTACACTGAAGCTGTTGGAGTAATGTTAGTCAGCAGAGAAGTCTGCCTCGTGACAGCGGCAAACTGTTTATGCAACAGGAAACACTCTGTTGATGCAGATGATAGTTCAGCCAGCATACATCTAAATAGGGCGGTGGAATTCCATCAGCTTGGCGGAGTACTTGTATCATCCACCATGGAGGGAAGACTGCAGTCCCACCAAGATCTCAATCAGGCCCATAGTTGTGATTAAAAGTCTATTTAAAACTTCAGCTTGGAAAATGCAAAAATATTGATTCAAAGTTCTATATTGACATTTATTAAATATCCAGGTCAATGATGAAGTTAGATAATTGATAACCATTTAAAAAACTCATACTTTGTGCTATGCAAACACAGCAGTAATAATGATTGCAGTTCTGTTGGGCACCCTCTTGTCATGTAGTTCCTATATAACCTATACAGGATCTGCACGTTCTGACAACATACTTGGTGTCCAGACTGATTCCAACACCCCCACCGGATATGTTGGCCTGCTATACCAGCTAGCTCACAGTGCACCTGGAAACTCCTCTTACCAAGGAGAGAATAGTTCTTCGCAACAAGTGAACATGACAACCCTGATCCCTCAGGACTGTGGAAACAGTGTACTACTTTTTCTCAGTCACTCGTGCTCACTTAGTCTCAGAGAGTCACACAGAACAAATTGTAGGGACGTTTTTCAATAAGTATTTATTGAACGGTCGTTATTTGAGTGTAAAATAGGTGCGCTGAGACAACCATTGGGCAGTAACAGATATAAATGATTAAGAAAGTAAAAGGTTGGTAGATTTCTACTATCTTGGTATAATCATAAACACAGGCAAGTATACAAAATACAAATCAATAAAATGTGTACTCCTACGATGCTACCCTAACTAGATGTACCTAAGTGTACCTAGCATATATGTAGGTGTTAAGCCAAGAATCCCTCTAGGATAAAGTCAACCCCATTAACTGAAGTGAGAGACTGTGGGACCCCATCTTGGTCTCGAGTTGGACACCCCACAAGGGATGTTCAGACCACTGCGAGCTAGAGTATCTGCATGCAGAAACCTCAGCATCTCGCGTCAGTGTGTCTGCATGGAAGTCGTGATCTCCTCTCCCTATCTCAGCAAGATGTGATGTTTATATACCCGGAGTTATCCCCGGGGGTTCTACCTTGCTGTGCCACTGTCGGACTTAGGATGACATCGGGAATGAACCTTGTACATAGTTATTATGCAGGAGATGGTAGTCCTGCTGAGGTTCCAACAATCCAAGGATCCTCATGCATGATGTATGAGGCTATTGTTTCTGGGAAAACCCCATGTTCTGTAAGCAGTAGTGTAACTAGGTAAAGGGTCAGTCCTAACATTCTGCTATGTATGTAATGTAGGGATGAATATAGGTGAAAGGTTGGGATAATACCTGAGTCTATATTGGGGTACCTATATGGAATATAACACTGTCCTACCCATAGAGTGACTGATCTTTGATGAGGCATGACAAGTTTGTCTCTCACTAAAACAACAGTACTGCTTCTGAGAGCAAGAGGGTGGAGAACGGAAATTGCTTGGTACTTATCTGAAACATGGAAACGTAGGAATGGGCAGCAACAGGTGGTCATATGAGGTGATTAGACTTGGGTTTTGTAAGGCATATTTTAATAGATTGTGTAGAACTTCAATGCAAAATTAATTAAACGGATCATTTGAGGGTGATTAAATGGAAGGTATCATTGGATGACAAAAAGAGCATAATTAGAATATATGTTTGGTAGAGATGTAAGAAAGACAATATTTATACATGAATTACACATTAACCTTAAATGGAATAACACATCAAGAGCACCTTGTCAGACCAGAGTATTGGTCCCATTACAGTGGTAGTGTTTGAGGTCAATGTGAAAGATGACTGGGATAGTATTGGAATTGCTTTGAAGATTAGAGCGGCGTGGTTAAAAAGAAGGCTACAGGTTATCCATGGACGTTTTTAGCAACAAGATGCGCTTACACAGAGGTCCAGTCTAACGATGCCCCTAACCGGCTCGCCCGGTTTATATATATCTCCACAATGCATTTTCAAACCCCACGTCGCCCCCCCGAGCCAGCCCGTTACCACCAGTTGATGCCTAATAATAACCAGGATCATACAAAACGGCATCACAGTAACTGCTAGCAACCGGCGATAAGGATGAGACAAGTGCATAGTGTGTCTCTCTCATGTCATCCTACAGGATAACACATCCAGTAAATGAGTACACGCGCATGTAACATACCTTCCCCCTTTTATTTTCTCATGTCAAAACATAATCCCGGAATCTTGCAGGTAGGCGTATCACCCTCAACTCCCTAGATGTGTGCTTAGATATGACTGGCTCCATACTTTTACTGCAATTTCCTTCCTTCACGTCCAAAAACACATTGCTGCTGCAGGTATTCAGAACGTCCATTCTCCCCTTTGAACAATGACAATCTATTAAGATTCCATACTGTTCCTCCTTCCACAGTATTCTTGAAAACTTGAATGACCCAAATAGGGTCAGACCAAACGTTGCCCCTCTTTCCCCCAGCACTGGGTTTACGAATACAAACCATGTCACCAACTTCCACTTTTTGTCTGCCTGCAATACCATTCTTTTCCCTCAATTCTTGTTTCATCTTGAGTTTAGACTCATCCATTTTGCGCCAAATCGCTACAAAATCCAATTAAGCAATCTCATTGACCTTGTTCTTTTGTATCTTTAACCATAAAGGTACTAACTTGGATCCTGATTTAATTCAAAAGGACTAACTGAAGTGATAGAATTGGGAGGCATTCTATAGGCCAAAAGCATGGACTACAAAGCATTTCTCCAAATGAGACCACCCTTAATAGATAGTTGTATAGCTTCTTTGATCACACAGTTAACTGTTTCTACTTAACCATTTGCTTCAGGATGAAAGACTGCAATCCACCTATGTATCACACCACGTCTTATGAAAAAATCTTCCACGTTTTTACTAGTAAATTGCAGACCATTGTCAGTAACTATTTCTTGGGGAATACCTTCCCTACAAAAAAACTCATCTAAAAATTCTATCACCTTTTCAGATGTAACTTCTCCCACCATCTTGACTTCTGGCCACTTGGAGTAGTAGTTAATTAACACAATGCCATACACCTTTTGACTGGGTAAAACAGCAAATGGACCAAGGATGTCAATTCACAACTTACGCCACGGTGCCTCAGGAAGTTCAATAGGTTGCGGATCAGTGCCCAAGGCTTTGGTGGATTTGTCACTGAGAGCACATATACTACACAATCTCATTTGGCGTTCAACAAAGCTATTTATACTAGGCCACCTGGAATGTTCTTTAATCCGCCTCCTGGAACTTGAGATTCCCATGTGGCCCTCATGAGCTAACTCAATAATTTTTTCTCTCTAATTAAATGGAGGCACAAATGTGTCACCCCTGACAATAATACCATTCTCAATTGCCAATTCTTCCCGTACTTTAAAATACCCGATAATGTTACAACTCATTTTTATCTTTTCAGGCCATCCGTGTAAAATACAATGTAGTACCAATTTGAGTTCACTAACTTTCACAATTTCTTCCATCCATTTTCTTTCTTGGACAATAGCAATAGAGTTACCAATCAAGTTTATATCTGTTAACGTAAAAGCAGTTTAGACAAGCAGTCAGTATATACATTGTCTTTTCCATTCACATGCTCTAGCTGACATTGAAAATTCTGTAATCTGGAGGCAAATCTTGCTAACGTAGAAGACATGGTGTAGCCTCCTTCTGGTGTCATCATTTGAATCACAGGTTTGTGGTCTGTCTTACTGATGAATTTGGTACCCCTCAGAAAGTTTCTGAAATGTTCAGCACCCCAAACACACGCTAGCAATTCCCTTTTTATTACAGAGTAATTGTTCTCTGCATCCCTTAACGCCCTGGAAGCATGTGCAACAATCCATTCACTGTCATTGTCTTTTTGCAGTAACACGCCACCCAATCCATTATTGCTAGCGTCTACCATAACTACGCATTGTTTGCCAAAAATAAAAGGCCATAAACAGCGAGCATTCACCACAAATTCCTTCAAACGGGTAAATGCAATTGCAATCTCATTAGACCATATACATTTTGCATTCATTTTTAGTAAACATCTGAATATCTCCTGCTTTGATGCATGGTTAGGAATGAATTTCGCATAAAACTCAATTAGGCCAAGAAAGGCTATCAATTGCTCCTTAGGGCTTGGAACCGGAGCCTTAATGATGTTATCAACATGACTTTTCTTTGGTTTAATACCATTCCCACTTATGTTGTGCCCTAAATATTCCACTTTCAGTTTCCTGAACTTACATTTGTCAAGTCATAATGTAAGACCTTTTGATGATAAAGCTGAAAAGACCTTCTTTAAGTTGACATCTTCATTTTCTTTCCAAAAACCAGGATGTCATCATGAAATGCCCCCACACTTGTTACATCCTCCAGGAAAACAGACGCTGCACTGGCCAACCTAAAAGGCATGCGACAGAATCTGAATAAACCTTCAGGTGTGATGAAAGCAGTCAAGTTCTTGGAATCAATCACAAAAAAAGGTTCAAAGCCGGGGGGTCCTAGGGAAAACTTTTTAGACCGCACAGGGTTTATTCCCCAACGTTCAGATCAAAAAACAGTATGAAACCCTGAGGTCTAATAATACAAAAAACTATACAAAAAGAAGAAGGGTGAAGTGTAAACACAGACTAAGCCCGAAGGATACTACCTGGGGCAATCCCTTTTTAGGACGTAATCCCTCACTCACCCGAAGGTGACATGCTTCATCATTTGGGATTCTCCTCTCAGAGGAAAAACCTAGTTCCTCTGGGGGCTACAACCCCCTCTCTGAGAGGGAGGAGCTCAGGGATGTTTTGAAGGAGGATAGACTAAATCCACAAAGTCTGTGCGGCCGCAACAAAAAAACAAAGTAAACAAATCATATTATCCTCTTCTGTCAATCAGTCAATGCAACTGATAATATTGATAACTAGTGTACATACGGAACACAAAACGCTGCATACTCAACATAAACCTGTACATGATCACCAAAAAAACCTCTCAATCACGGTGAGTTGAAGTAAGTATAATAGGGAAGGTCTAAACACAATTGGCTCTATATACCAACCTCAGCATATTAAGAGGCAAGGTATAAGAATACATTTGTATCACCTTCTCTTGCAGATACCACATGGAGGTACGAGTTCATAGTGATAGCCACGGGATATCATCGTTTAACCCTCTAATGTCTGATTGTAATTTGTGTACCCACCATTGCTCACGTTTGAATAAAAAAGAAGAGCAGTCAGTCAAGTGAGGGGGAATAAACGGTTTCTCAAGAACTGTCCACTGCAGGTCATGGGGGCCATGTTTAGCTGCAAGGAAATGGTTGGTCAGTTTAGTAGAAGATCTACCACACCGGATAGTGCTCTTATGTTCCAGAATGCGAGTTTTTACCCGGCGGATGGTCATCCGTTTGGCAGTGCTAATAATAAGAATAAGCCAATCACGGGTGCACCTCCAGGCTATCAGAGACCAATCATTTAGGAAGGTTTTATCATCTAAAAATAGTCTAGGTGCATTAGTTACAATGAGACCAGTCAGGGCACAATTGCCCCGAAGGTACTAAGTCATGATGGCTCCATGTATGTACACTCGTGAATGTGATTTCTTGAGTATAAGAAGTTTGGCCCAGTCTCCTTCTGAACTAGTAGAAGGCCCTTGGAAAGTGTCAATGATACTGGATGTGCTAAGAAGAGCCTGAGCCATAGTGTCATCAAATGCTAAACCTTGGCGTTCAGCCATAGTGATAGAAGCAAAGGAAAAAAGTCAGTCTCAACCCTCCAGGGAAATAGAAGCTCACAAAACAAATAAACACAATAATAGCAACGAGGAGTCTCCACTGCTGTCAGTTAAACACAAAAAATGTGTCAATAGTAAAAGACCCACAGCTGTAATAGCTGTTCATGAAACAATCACAAAAAGAGGTTCAAAGCCGGGGGGTCCTAGGGAAAACTTTAAAGACCGCACAGGGTTTATTCCCCAACGTTCAGATCAAAAAACAGTACGAAACCTGATCAGAAGAGCTTCCAAACGGGCTTCCAACAATAACCGGGAGGCTCTTCTTGAACCAAAAGTTTCAAAAGACAGTAACAACAGGTTGACCTGTGTACACACTTTCTGTAAGTTCTCTAATCAAATTAAGAAAACCATTTTGACCAATTGGAAGATCTTGAATATAGGCAAAGAGAAACTACCTAGACCTCTATTTGCTTTTAAACATAGCAGTAATTTGAGGGATCAGTTGGTACACACTCGTCCTCGCATGCACAAGCCTGACACACAGCACACTCTCTGGGGTTTATTGCCTGAGCGGGACATTATCCTTGTGGTTCCTGTGCAGCCTGTGGTCACACATCGATGACCAAAGAGAATGACATAGGCTCGATCAGACCCTGGATACTCAAATGCCACACCAACTGCAACAGCACTAATTTGATCTATTTGATCACATGTCCCTGCCAGTTGCGGTATGTTGGTATGACCACCCGCCGGGTAAAAACTCGCATTCTGGAACATAAGAGCACTATCCGGTGTGGTAGATCTTCTACTAAACTGACCAACCATTTCCTTGCAGCTAAACATGGCCCCCATGACCTGCAGTGGACAGTTCTTGAGAAACCGTTTATTCCCCCTCACTTGACTGATTGCTCTTCTTTTTTATTCAAACGTGAGCAATGGTGGGTACACAAATTACAATCAGACATTAGAGGGTTAAACGATGATATCCCGTGGCTATCACTATGAACTCGTACCTCCATGTGGTATCTGCAAGAGTAGGTAATACAAATGTATTCTTATACCTTGCCTCTTAATATGCTGAGGTTGGTATATAGAGCCGATTGTGTTTAGACCTTCCCTATTATACTTACTTCAACTCACCGTGATTGAGAGGTTTTTTGGTGATCATGTACAGGTTTCTGTTGAGTATGCAGCGTTTTGTGTTCCGTATGTACACTAGTTATTAATATTATCAGTTGCATTGACTGATTGACAGAAGAGGATAATATGATTTGTTTACTTTGTTCTTTTTGTTGCGGCCGCACAGACTTATAGGTGGCGGTTGATTCTGTATATAATTTTTAAATTTCATTTACTAGCAGACATTTTCCCGGCAACACTGAGTTGCTGAGGACGCAGTGTTCTGTTGTCACACATGCGCATTGATCACAAGGCATTCCCGGCGGTATGCAGGGTTTGCTGAGGATGCAGCGTCTTGCTAGGACGCATGCGCATGAGCTACAGGGCATGTAGAGACGAATCGAGGCACGGACGAAGTACAGATGGCCTCGTTAGATTTATTCTTTATTCTTTATTCTTTTCCCTTGTAGCTTTGGGTAGAAGATAGGCTCAATGTTGGCCTATGATACACAACTTAGGGTTTCTTTACATTTTTTTTACATTTTTTCGCTCGCAGCTAAGGGGTGTATCGTGCCCGTGTCACATGGCTTCCCTGATTGGCCCCTTTTGAATGAAGCATTCAGATTGGCTGATGCCTCCGCTTGTAGGCTTTTTATACGAGAATCTGTCTCTGCCGCGGGACCTCCGGCTTCAGGCTCATGGCAAAGCCGGTTCACCAACGGAGAGGTAGGCATCTCGTTTCTGGGATTTTTGGCTTTTGCTAGTTAAATTTAGCTATATTCTTCAGTTCAGTTATGCACTAGGTAGTTTAGATACTTATTATGATTTCATTATCTCAGTTTTGAGATTGATGTGGCGCTATTGCCTAATTTACATTTACACCCATTGAGAGTTTGATTTCCTCTGTTCAACAAAGGATTCCTTTTGTGGATAATTCCCTTTTCTTTTGTTACATTTTTACAGTTTTCACAGGGTCTTGTGTAGTTCACTTTCAGCCTGTGTGAGCACACGGTTCTGACCCCTTCTACTCTCTGTGCTGAGCTAAATATGCTCGTTGATCCTTTGTAGCTTCGTGGCGAAGTTAGTTGTTAGTCTCCCCCTCAGATTTAGTTGGTCTTTAACCTGCTTTGTTAGGAGTGTTTAGCAGAGTTGTTATGCTAAGCCCCTTTGCACTATGCAGTTTTTATGTTTGACTTCATCAGCGTTTTTCACCATACTTTTGTAGAGCGGTGTTCCTTTCCTGAGCGGTTGCCAGGCGGAGGTTGGTGACTCACCCAGTCTTGACGGGTGAGTTTTTTGCATTTACTTGAGCACATGTGTGTGGTTTATGATTCTGGTTTTATGCATCATTATCTTTGCTGTATGAATACCTAGTAATCTTCATATATTTTCTGTTTAGGTGAAGGTGTAACACACCAGTGACGGACACATGCCATGTGATTTCATGTGTCTTCTGTATCCTTTATGTGTGTGGTTTTCACACGTATGTTTTGGCAGTAGCTTGAATGGTCCTGAAGAAAGCCTAGCCTCCTGGTAGGCGTTGTGGCTGAAACATGTCAACCAATATTTGTTAGTAATTCACCACAGTCTATGACCTTTGGACTTGTGGTGTACACTATTTTAATCCTGGTCATGCACGGCTGTTAATGACTACCTTGTTTCTGTGTTCGCCGTCCTTGAACTAGTTTTATTACACCTTTTTCACTTAAATGTTTTCTGATCAGCACTGCACTCCTCACTCACACTATTAGCTCATCATTTGTGGATTTAGTCTATCCTCCTTCAAAACATCCCTGAGCTCCTCCTTCTCAGAGAGGGGGTTGTAGCCCCCAGAGGAACTAGGTTTTTCCTCTGAGAGGAGAATCCCAAATGATGAAGCATGTCACCTTCGGGTGAGTGAGGGATTACGTCCTAAAAAGGGATTGCCCCAGGTAGTATCCTTCGGGCTTAGTCTGTGTTTACACTTCACCCTTCTTCTTTTTGTATAGTTTTTTGTATTATTAGACCTCAGGGTTTCATACTGTTTTTTGATCTGAACGTTGGGGAATAAACCCTGTGCGGTCTAAAAAGTTTTCCCTAGGACCCCCCGGCTTTGAACCTTTTTTTGTGATTGATTCCAAGAACTTGACTGCTTTCATCACACCTGAAGGTTTATTCAGATTCTGTTGCATGCCTTTTAGGTTGGCCAGTGCAGCGTCTGTTTTCCTGGAGGATGTAACAAGTTAGGGGGCATTTCATGATGACATCCTGGTTTTTGGAAAGGAAAATGAAGATGTCAACTTAAAGAAGGTCCTTTCAGCTTTATCATCAAAAGGTCTTACTTTATGACTTGACAAATGTAAGTTCAGGAAACTGAAAGTGGAATATTTAGGGCACAACATAAGTGGGAATGGTATTAAACCAAAGAAAAGTCATGTTGATAACATCATTAAGGCTCCGGTTCCAAGCCCTAAGGAGCAATTGATAGCCTTTCTTGGCCTAATTGAGTTTTATGCGAAATTCATTCCTAACCATGCATCAAAGCAGGAGATATTCAGATGTTTACTAAAAATGAATGCAAAATGTTCTCTGAGAGGAGAATCCCAAATGATGAAGCATGTCACCTTCGGGTGAGTGAGGGATTACGTCCTAAAAAGGGATTGCCCCGGGTAGTATCCTTCGGGCTTAGTCTGTGTTTACACTTCACCCTTCTTCTTTTTGTATAGTTTTTTGTATTATTAGACCTCAGGGTTTCGTACTGTTTTTTGAAGTTCTTGGAATCATCATCAAGGACCACCTGGTGGTAAGCACTTGTAAGATCAATACGGGAAAACACTTTCACTCCCACTAAGGTAGAAACCATATCATGCAAATTGGGAAGGGGATGAGAATCAACCCAAATAGCACACAATGTCAATTTAACAGAATGTTTGACCGAAATTACTACCGGAGATACCCATTGCGATGATTCGACAGGTTCAATTATGTTTTTGTTGCACATGTCACGTAACATAACCTTAAGTATATCTCTGTATGATAATGGTGCATTTCTAACTCTATGGAAAATAGGGATAGCACCCTCTACAAGTTTGATGCAATGTTTGAATCCCTACTTCTCTCCCAATTGATTATTGAACACCTTAGGGGATGATGTTTGTAATTCTTGGATAAACTCAGCATTATTATCACCATTGATAGTGTAAGGATCAATAGCGAACACTTAGGGATTGTCTGTAGGATCTTGTCTTACTCCCATCTCCTCCTGATATGGCCATCCTAACAATGATTATCCTTTCAATGCTACATATATTTTGCCAAATGTGCGACGTCCTGTAAATTCCAAAGTGGCCCAAGGTATCCTGCTAAGTCAATTTTGTGACCCGTGTAGCTACAGGAGCAATATCTGGAGCAATTAGACATTTATAAGACCAGTTCTTCTTGACACTCTCAAGAGAAATTATGGTGTACCAAGCACATAAATCTACTAGTACATGTGTACTAATACCATCAATGTGAATATCACACAAAGGACATTTTGTCATCTTCTCATTCCATCAAATGCTCAGACCAGTGTTAACCAAATAATCATTCATAATTTCATTGTCTTTATAACCCTGGATAAAAATCATTCTTTTATGAGCTGGTCTACATATTATACTGAAATGTCCTTTCTTACCACATCTAGAGCAAATTTTATCAGCTGCCGGACATACTTTTGCATTGCCTAAATGATTATTAATGCCACATCTGTAACATAGGTTGACATTACTTCTACCATCCTGTTGTATACATTGTACTTTTCTTGTGCATTCCTCTGTATGACATCATTTTTAGGTGGAAAGTACTTTCTTACTTTTTCAGAATCTTTCAATACAATATGCACATCTTTTTTCTCAGTACTTCCTATTTCTTGTACAAACTTTTCTGAGTGCTCAATAGCTTTTGCAATTGCAATAGCAGCATTTAAAGACAAGTCAGAAGATGTCCATAATCTTTCCTGAATTTTCTCATTATTGGTTCTCATTAAAAGCTAACCCCTTAAAACCTGCTCAAAATCACATGTGACAGTTAAAGATCTCAAAACAAAAACATACTCCTCAATAGACTCATCAATATGTTGTTTCCTAGTATAAAATATAAACCTTTCCATAACAATATTGGTGTTCTTACCATATCTTAGCACTAATTATTTAGAAGCATATTGATATACATCAATATTACCAGGATTACTTAAAACAGGTAAGGTCTTAAATTCTTTTAACCCCAATCCACAAAAGCAGTGCTGTAATAGTGCAAGTTTTCTCTCAGGTTCGCATTCCTCCCCGTCTAATTCTGCAACATATGCCAAGAATACTGGTTCCCATATTTCCAAGTCCATTGGAGGTTCCCCAGGTACAGGAAGAAAGGATAGGGGTGGTACAGTTTCAGACATGCTGTATAACAAATCAAAAGAACTTACAAATAAGTAATAATCTTAAATATCAATTCCTGAAAGGTAAAATGGTTAATAAAATAACCAAGGTAGCCACCGTTGTCTAGGAGACGGCAATTAAGCTAGTGCATGCATCACCGTAGTAAGCGTGCACATTCAGTACATATACAATTCAGAAACTACGTAATAGCTGAGAAGACTCCTTACAATGTTGCAGTAGCGATAGCTTACAAGAGAAATGGCATAAGTGTCAGTATTTACTTAGGTGGCTGCGTTCGTGTCGAGACGGCATGGCAGTAAAGAGTAACGCTATCTTTGGAAACGACGCAAATACCATGACGGTGCTGCGGTGAATCTATTTCATTTCTTTTATGTAACCACAAAGAAAACGCACTTTACAGAGGCAATGGCTTCAATCCCACTCACGAATCCAAAAGTGGGCTGACAAGTTGACCAGTACCAAGCAGAACATCACCGCAGCCAGGAAAAGGAAAGGAAATGGACTAAAACTGATTTGGACCAATCACAGTGAAGTACTCCATACTCCGAGCTCGATGCAAAACAAAACAAATTGGTCGGGAATTCAGCCAATCCAAATCCAGGCTAAATTTAATAGCAAATCCAGTCCATGTGAAAATACCCAATCCTTGAAGTGTCACATGTAGCTCCCGCTTGTCACCATTGTTGAAAGTGCTTTGAAGATTAGAGCGGCATGGGTGATAAGAAGGCTACATGTAATCCATGGAAGTTTTCAGTAACATTTATTAACAGCAACAAGATGCGCTTACACAGAGGACCAGTCTAATGATGCCCCTAACCGGCTCGTCTGGTGTATATATATCCACAAAGCATTTTCAAAACCTGCATCGCCCCCATGCCAGCCTGTTTTCCCTGTTGATGCCTAGTAGAAACCATCAAACACAAAGAGATGATGGATGGAGAGCTGAAACTTTTCAGGGTCTCACCCCAAGTCACAGATCTGGGTTGAATCCATCATTGTTCTTTAGCTCACTTCACCACCTCAGTTCAGACCCATCTATATGCAAATCAGTCTTGACCCTGTGCATCATGGGAACAGTCCAGCCCAAACTGCCAAGCAGGTTTTCCCTGAACCAGAATCAAGCATCCTTGTAAAAGTTTCGGGGTAACACCCCTCATCAGCCAGGCTAGCTTGAATCCAATGGCAAAGTGAGCCAGGGACCCATTCAAGTGAGCAAGTGGCGCGTTCAAGAGATTAAAGGGCAATGGTTCTTTGTGGTATTCTTAAGAACAAATAAATCTAATAGTAAATTAATCTTACATGTCAGTCATTGATATCAGATGACAAATATAAACAAAGCAGAAAAATGAATGACAAGAGCCATAAAACAAACATAACGTTTAGAACATTTCATTCATCATAATCGTGCTCAGTGCTCATGTTATCACACAGTGCAGAAAATCATAACATATATAAGAATGTGTCTAATACAGCATTGGCCGCTTACTTTTTTGTTGTTGTTGTTTGTACAGAGTAAATAATAAATATCCAATGGCTGAGGCGTAAATGGTGTTTTCTCCCACAGCAGTTTAAAGAGTACAAGAGTATAAGTGAGCACGAGCAATATTTGACACCAGTGATCAAAAAGATACTGACGGTAGGGTGTGAAGCAAAATCCAGGGTTGCCATTGAAATACTGCCTCAGGAGTTGGCCTGAATGAAGAACCGCCACAACAGGGCCGAGTTTGGATGCAAAATAAAAAATAGAGCCCCTGCAGAAGTCGGGAGATCACAAAGAATCAACAAGAGAGGAAGGGATCTACACGGCTAGTCCCCTCAATAGTTTATTCAAAATCAACAAAGCCAGTGTAAATTAAATCCAAAAAAGGGGGGGGGGCACTGTTAATCGAAGGAGCAATGGTCCACAGATTCCAGACAAATCCATATGTTGTTGAAAAGAGTGTAGACCTCAGTGAGAAATACCCATTTGGTATTAAAAGCCCTCACTCGCCAACCTGGTTGGTGACATGCTTCATCATCGGGCTCCACTGGGATGACCGAATGTCATCCCAGTGTGCTGCAACGCCAGGTTACTGCGGAGCGGGGTTCTTGTGTGGGGATAGTGAATTTAAAATATCCAATTAAGTCAAAAAATAAAACTTTAATAATTTTGCTAATTGGAAAAGACTAAAAGGGAGTGAGGGTCAAAAAAATAAAAGACCTGGTTCACTCCGCGGCGGTCAACATGTTTCTGCCTCTATGAGTGTTAGTCAGGCATTCTTCAGGACCAGAGTGGATGTGCGGAGCCCCGGTGGTATGAACACGCTAAGGTTCACCCTACCGTGGACTGCTGTGTGAAATTTTTTTATTTACAGTGAAAAATCCGCCAGAATATATTAATTATGGGGAGAGGAACGAGTTTATTCTGATATTAAGAAAGACAAACAAACAAACAGACAAAACAAGAGAAGAATCATCAGTGTTTGTCGCAAACTCGTACTCTAGATCTCAAGAGTTAAGAACAGTAGTGCTCAGAGGACAAATGAGTGCCGCTAGATCTACCTCAGGTGCAGAAAGGTGAAGATATGTGCACCTAGGTGTATCCAAGTATCAGTGTTTGATAAAGCCAATGGCTCGATATCATATCAGAAGTGACTAATAGTCATATATCGGAACGCACGTGAAATGTTTGCGGCGTGCCACTCAAAGTACGAATAAATGGGGAGGGCTAGGGAATGATTCAACTGCCCCCGATGCTCAATATGCAGGAATTAGGGTAAAATCTTACAAAGAGGCCAATCCGTTCGATGCCTCAAGGATCCCGGGAGGGGGGTGGGAGCAAAATGGCACACCCTGCATCATGGAAAAGGAAAGAAAAGAAAAAAGAGAGGACGGGTCACTATCTCGAATGGAGACGAGCGATCCCGCTTACCTTCTAGGGCGGGGAGCAGTGTGAATAACTTACGCCCTTGCTGCTCGGCACCCGTGTTCCACCTACACAGCCTCTTGCTGCCGGGTCCGGATGGTGGAGACCTGGGACCGGAGGTGCGTATAAGAAGGCAGTCTGAGAATCCCCGGTCGGGCTGACAACGAGAGCTAAGACGTGATTGGGTAGAATCACCCAGCTCCGTTGCTGATTGGATGTAAGGATATCCAATGGGAATAAAGTAAAGAAAGAGTGAAACGAAGTCGTTCCTCGTATTGAGCGACGTGCCATCCATTTAGCTCATTCGAGATAGTGACCCGTCCTCTCTTTTTTCTTTTCTTTCCTTTTCCATGATGCAGGGTGTGCCATTTTGCTCCCACCCCCCTCCCGGGATCCTTGAGGCATCGAACGGATTGGCCTCTTTGTAAGATTTTACCCTAATTCCTGCATATTGAGCATCGGGGGCAGTTGAATCATTCCCTAGCCCTCCCCATTTATTCGTACTTTGAGTGGCACGCCGCAAACATTTCACGTGCGTTCCGATATATGACTATTAGTCACTTCCGATATGATATCGAGCCATTGGCTTTATCAAACACTGATACTTGGATACACCTAGGTGCACATATCTTCACCTTTCTGCACCTGAGGTAGATCTAGCGGCACTCATTTGTCCTCTGAGCACTACTGGTCTTAACTCTTGAGATCTAGAGTACGAGTTTGCGACAAACACTGATGATTCTTCTCTTGTTTTGTCTGTTTGTTTGTTTGTCTTTCTTAATATCAGAATAAACTTCTTCCTCTCCCCATAATTAATATATTCTGGCGGATTTTTCACTGTAAATAACAATTTTTCACACAGCAGTCCACGGTAGGGTGAACCTTAGCGTGGTCATACCACCGGGGCTCCGCACATCCACTCTGGTCCTGAAGAATGCCTGACTAACACTCATAGAGGCAGAAACATGTTGACCGCCGCGGAGTGAACCAGGTCTTTTATTTTTTTGACCCTCACTCCCTTTTAGTCTTTTCCAATTAGCAAAATTATTAAAGTTTTATTTTTTGACTTAATTGGATATTTTAAATTCACTATCCCCACACAAGAACCCCGCTCCGCAGTAACCTGGCGTTGCAGCACACTGGGATGACATTCGGTCATCCCAGTGGAGCCCGATGATGAAGCATGTCACCAACCAGGTTGGCGAGTGAGGGCTTTTAATACCAAATGGGTATTTCTCACTGAGGTCTACACTCTTTTCAACAACATATGGATTTGTCTGGAATCTGTGGACCATTGCTCCTTCGATTAACAGTGCCCCCCCCCTTTTTTGGATTTAATTTACACTGGCTTTGTTGATTTTGAATTAACTATTGAGGGGACTAGCCGTGTAGATCCCTTCCTCTCTTGTTGATTCTTTGTAGTTCAGCAGCGCACAGCTGTGAGAGACTATTTGCCCCCCTGACTTCAGGCGGTGGTTTCTTCCCTCCTCCCGGGACACACACACACTCTCTCTCTCTCTCTCTTCCCTTCTTTTGTCATTATGGCCTCCCTCGGTCTCACTTTCTCAGATTCTGAGGTGGATGCTATCTTAGCACGCCCCTCATTATTTGCAGACCCTTCCATATCACAAACAGTAACATATGCAAGCGAATGGGAACAACTCTCTGAGTTGAAGAAAAATCGGATTCGCACGATACTTCATGGCACAATCCTAACGGAATACTTAAGGACTAATACAGCCCCAAGGGGCCTATTAGTAACCAACGCTCCACGTATCTTTCTGGAGGATGCCACCTTCAGAAAAGACTGGGCAATGATAGCATGGCATTGCACTCGAGCCTGGCTAGTCTTAATCATTAAAACAGCCGTCTGACTGTCTGAGGCAATTATGATCGAGATTACTCAGACAGAGACACAATTTAAAACCACACTCACGGGTTTTAAAAAACGACTTGATGAACTTAACAAAGACATCAACGAATATAAAGAAAATCTCACACAGAGCAAGGTGAATCAATTTCAGAAAGATCTGAAAAAATTTGAATTTAATAAAATCTACCCCTATGCTGACCCTACCTTCGTTGCCATACGTAGAACTGAAACCAACTCCTATGGCAAGCAAAGAGGAAGAACACGCCCCCCTTCTAACCAAGCACCTTGGTCAAACTTTCCCCCACAACAAGGAGTTATGGGCCCACACCCCATGCAATTCCATTATCCATTCAATCCACATCTAGGTTGGAATCCTGGATATGCGTCCCCTATGTACCCCCCCAATCCCTTTACACAGAACCCTTTTTTAGAAAGGGGCCAAAGGGGAAAAGGTTGGCGGAGAGGGCCCAACCAAAGAGTACACTGGGTACAAGACGACCCAGTAGGCAACCACACCCGGAGCAAGCAAGCACAGGAACAATTGGCCACGGGACCGAGCACCTCGACAGCTTGATCGTCAATCTATCGAACAAAACACTGACAGATCAAGAGAGGTCCATATTGGAAAAGGGATTGGGCTTTGTTCCATCAGCCCGTCCCGACAAATTCCGCCTTCACTGTGAACTTGCATTGTTCTTTAGGAAGTTGAAACTAAAAGCTTTCTTCGAGGATCGCATCACAGATGAAGCTGACTTGGACGTAGGGGATACCCCCCTACGCCCACTATCCACCTTTAACCCCCCTCCACATACTATCCCTGTGGAAATTACAACTTTTGAACGAGCTGTGTTTGCAGAAATTGAACATCTAGACATTACCACTACCTTTAAGAATCTGAGAGCAGATGAGTATAGAGCCAACACCTCTCTTCGTGCGGACCCCAATCTCACCATAAAACCTGCAGATAAGGGGGGCGCAGTTGTATTACTGAACACCGCCGATTACGACAAAGAGTGCCTCCGACTGCTAAACGACCGTCGGAATTACACACCACTCCTTAATGATCCCTCCGGTGAGCTAAAGGTTCAGATCACGAGTCTTGTTGAAGATGCACAGACACAAGGTATCATCACCAGGGCTGAAGCACGATTCCTCACCGAAGGACCGGGAAATATCCCTTACTTTTACACACTCCCAAAAATCCACAAAGAGAGATTCCCTCCCCCTGGACGTCCCATAGTCTCGGGGATCGGCTCTCTTTTGGAACCCCTCTCTCGTTACTGCGACCATTTTCTGAAACCCTTGGTCCAAAAATCCACTACTTACCTTAAGGATACTAAGGACCTACTGAAATTACTCAACAACATCACGTGCTTAGAAAACACCATACTGGTGACATTAGACATAGAAAGGCTATATACGAGCATCCCCCAGGACGAAACCATCAGGGTCCTAGAAGAATCACTTGACTCCACTCCTTGGGAGTATAGAACTACAACGGAGTTCATAATTCAATGTGCCTCATTGGCCTTGAAAAAGAATTTCTTTGAATACCAGGGACATCTCTATCTCCAATCCACAGGTACTTCCATGGGGAGTACCTTCGCTCCCAGTGTGGCTGGATTGTACGTATATGCCTTTGAACAAGAGTTTATCCTCCCTGCTTCGAATCCACATCACTCTTCCATAGGCTTATGGAAGCGATACATAGACGATGTGTTATTGATCTGGCATGGCAGTAGCAACGCCCTCCAGTCTTTCCTCACATGGATCAATACCCTGAATCCAAACCTGAACTTCACATACACCTTTGATCATTCTGAAGTTGTATTCCTTGATGTCGTGATCACTAAGACACAAGGCTCGTTTCAGACTAGGACCTATTACAAGCCTACCTCGAGGAACAACCTCCTCGAGTTCACTAGCTTCCATCCACGCACTTTGAGGGAGAATTTACCCTATGGACAATTTCTCCGCCTACGACGGAACTGCACTACCTTGAGCGATTTCAAGGCCCAATCCCATGATCTGACTACCAAACTGAGAGCTAGAGGGTATCCTTCCCCTCTCCTCTCCAGAAGCTATAAGCGTGCGAGAAATCAACCAAGGGATGTACTCCTAACTGACTATGTGAAAGATACTGCTTCCATTCCACTAACATGTGTTACCACCTATAGTACCCTATCCAACCAACTGAAGAAAACCATCAACAAACATTGGGGGATAATTAACAGCATTAATCGCAAGTGGGATAAACCGCTCTTTTCATTTAAACGCGCTCAGAGCCTCCGCAATAGTCTTGTACACACACGCCCTTTGATGCTCTCTGATACCTCACAAAGAACTATTACTGAAGCATGGGGACTCCCCAAGATAACTGGACATTTTCCTTGCTCTGATTGTAGCATATGCCATCTGACCTCACACACTAAAACCCTCAATCTTGAACCCAACAAGGTCTGGACCCAAAGAGGTCATACGAACTGCAACACATCAAATGTGATTTACCTTATAACATGTCCTTGTGGTCTACGATACGTAGGGATGACGACGAGGAAGGTCAAACTCCAGATATGCGAGCACCGGAGCAATATCAGGTGTAAACGTGCTACCACCAAAATGAGCGAACACTTTCTATCCGCCAACCACACAACTAATGACCTAAAATGGACTGTCATTGAAGAGATATCGACAGGCAGAAACATCCCTAAGACACTCTTTGAAAAGGAGCAGAGATGGGTTTACCGTCTGGGGACTAACCTTCATGGGTTGAATGATAATGTACCTTGGACTAACATTCTATAAATGTACTTATGATCAACAGGAGGGGTAGCGGCCACCTTCGGTACTCTATGTACTCGTGTGACCAGAGACCGTTTCACTGAATTATGCAACTTTGCAGAATCGACATTCCCAGCTATGATGGCACACTGATTGCTCACATAACTCGGATTATTACTAGATATTATATCAGAGAACAGCCGGGGTCACTTTAGGTTCCTCTCCCCCTATTTACTTATGCATCAGTCAGGTACCTCCTGAACATGCGAGTTTACCGTTCAGTTACTCCAAAGCACAGCCAACCTTAGCGCATGCACAGTTCTTTGCCTTTTCCCATTTGTGGTCTAGTTATTATAACTGGCCCTTTGGCACGTTCTCCGTGTGGACTGTGTTAGTCTCATCTGTTTCCAAATCGGAACCTGTCAATAAAGTTTTGTGCCCCCTCTCCCCCTTTTTTTCTATCTGGCACGTCGCTCAATACGAGGAACGACTTTGTTTCACTCTTTCTTTACTTTATTCCCATTGGATATCCTTACATCCAATCAGCAACGGAGCTGGGTGATTCTACCCAATCACGTCTTAGCTCTCGTTGTCAGCCCGACCGGGGATTCTCAGACTGCCTTCTTATACGCACCTCCGGTCCCAGGTCTCCACCATCCGGACCCGGCAGCAAGAGGCTGTGTAGGTGGAACACGGGTGCCGAGCAGCAAGGGCGTAAGTTATTCACACTGCTCCCCGCCCTAGAAGGTAAGCGGGATCGCTCGTCTCCATTCGAGATAGTGACCCGTCCTCTCTTTTTTCTTTTCTTTCCTTTTCCATGATGCAGGGTGTGCCATTTTGCTCCCACCCCCCTCCCGGGATCCTTGAGGCATCGAATGGATTGGCCTCTTTGTAAGATTTTACCCTAATTCCTGCATATTGAGCATCGGGGGCAGTTGAATCATTCCCTAGCCCTCCCCATTTATTCGTACTTTGAGTGGCACGCCGCAAACATTTCACGTGCGTTCCGATATATGACTATTAGTCACTTCCGATATGATATCGAGCCATTGGCTTTATCAAACACTGATACTTGGATACACCTAGGTGCACATATCTTCACCTTTCTGCACCTGAGGTAGATCTAGCGGCACTCATTTGTCCTCTGAGCACTACTGGTCTTAACTCTTGAGATCTAGAGTACGAGTTTGCGACAAACACTGATGATTCTTCTCTTGTTTTGTCTGTTTGTTTGTTTGTCTTTCTTAATATCAGAATAAACTCGTTCCTCTCCCCATAATTAATATATTCTGGCGGATTTTTCACTGTAAATAAAAAAATTTCACACAGCAGTCCACGGTAGGGTGAACCTTAGCGTGTTCATACCACCGGGGCTCCGCACATCCACTCTGGTCCTGAAGAATGCCTGACTAACACTCATAGAGGCAGAAACATGTTGACCGCCGCGGAGTGAACCAGGTCTTTTATTTTTTTGACCCTCACTCCCTTTTAGTCTTTTCCAATTAGCAAAATTATTAAAGTTTTATTTTTTGACTTAATTGGATATTTTAAATTCACTATCCCCACACAAGAACCCCGCTCCGCAGTAACCTGGCGTTGCAGCACACTGGGATGACATTCTGTCATCCCAGTGGAGCCCGATGATGAAGCATGTCACCAACCAGGTTGGCGAGTGAGGGCTTTAAATACCAAATGGGTATTTCTCACTGAGGTCTACACTCTTTTCAACAACATATGGATTTGTCTGGAATCTGTGGACCATTGCTCCTTCGATTAACAGTGCCCCCCCCCCTTTTTTGGATTTAATTTACACTGGCTTTGTTGATTTTGAAGAAGTCGGGAGATCGCCAGGATAAGTAACCGTCATACAAGTGGCGCAAGAATGAGAAGATGCCAGAGCCAAAATCAGCGGGATGCAATCAGAACAAATCTGTAAATGTTTCATTTTTGATTCCCACAGACGTGAAAAACAATGGAACGTTGTACTGGTTCTAAACGCCAAAGAGTATGGCACCGATTCAGCAGTTAAATATTGTATTAAAAATGTCGCGAGTACAATTCTAGTTGACTGTATCATCCTATTTGTAGAGCAGATATGAACAAGTGGCTTGCACTAATTAGTTTGCTACAGATATTAGAATGCAATGGCCATTACACATTGCATTTTAATTAGACTAAAAAATGTCAGCCTGCAATAAAGAGAAATAAAGTGGAATTAACCCTGGCAACGATTGTTGTATCCTAGTGGTAATCACAAAAACAAATGACCAAATGTATAATTAAAATGCTAAATTGGGATTTTGGCGAGACAACGTATTTGACCAATACACTTCTGCTCTGCATTATGCCCAGAAGTCCGCATTTGCATATGAAGCATTTCGATGTGTGCGAGGCATCCAAAATCCATTAAGGTTTAGTATGATGCAGATGTTTCTAATTATGTAGTCACCATTGACTTAACGCGTGAGCATGTTTGTCCTACAGCCGCAGGTTTGTTTGGATTTCTCATAGATTTTGACAATAGAGAGTCTAATCGTGTTGTAGAACCGGCATTCCCAAAATGAGTGCTTTCTTCTTATACACTTGTAACATAGTGCATTTATTTTATATATATTTAGACAACAGTTATATGGCTATCCATTAAACTATCCATGCAAACTATCCATGCAACATTCCACTCACATCCAAAGTGACTTGCTTGATTTTGCATCCAGGTGAAGGGTGTGACCAGTTCAGCAATTCGTTTATTTCCGGGTAGAGATGGGTAGTGCAATAATTTAGTTTTCATGTGAAAGAAACGTGTTACGTATCTTACACTTTGTGTAAATAGGAGCTCCACTGTGTTAAACTAACCTTCCACACGCCCAATATTCTCACATTAAGCCGTTTTTGTGATTGCCTGAAACGCAACGGTAGTTTGTCAAATACTTTTCAGACTAAATCCAATTTTTACCATAATTCATTTGGACCCCCATGGACCAATATAGAGACATAACATCGTGTTTCCACAGCAATGCAGTTTTGTAAAGAGCCCTTAATGAAGTGCCATGCAACGTGGCCCCAATCCTTTTCTATGAACAGGAAGAGGTCAAAGAAAACGGAGCAGTTAATTATCTCATATGCAATAGAGGAAGATAGCGATGGAGTAGGCTCCTTTCTAGATCATTTTGTACATAGGTAATTACATATTTTTGCCCACAACGATAATGCAAGAGACATCTGTGTCCAGGTGAAGAGGAACTGTGAGGTATAGTACCTCAATTTCCCTTTTCCTCGTCCCATTCCTTAATAGTGAGCTCCAATATCCTGAGCTGGCAATTGACCACTTACATGTAGGATTATGCAAAATCTGTATAATTTGCATTTGCATAGTTACGTGAAATTTCACAAGAATTATGTGAAATTATGCACAATGCATTAGGTGTCATTCCTCCTCGTGCTAAACAAGAGAAGAAAAAAACATAAGTGCTGCGAAAAACAGCCACTTGCATATCATTCATGTTTTTCCTGTGCTAAAGTTTAGCAGCGAAGGCAGCATAATTACAAGATGTGGCATAACAGCATAGTTGAGAAATTTTGTGTAATACATCTAATGCAAAAAAACGAAATTATGAGTGATTATGACAGCATGATAGAAATTTCACCCGAACCTACTAATGTGCATTCTGATGAAAATTATTTTATGTTGGGGGCGTGGCTTGGATGGCAATGGGTGCAGTTGCCTAAATCCAGCACTCCGCCGAACCTGGGAGTGAGCAGCCAAAAGAACGCACAAGCGCAGATCTCAAAGGGAAAAGGAACACATCAAAGTACGTCGGAAGGGCAGAGGAGGAGAGTGACCCGGGCCCCGAACCCCACATCGATAGAGAAAGGAGAAAAGCACCGAGAAGAGAGATCCTGATGTGGAGAGAAGAAACCAAGATGGCACCTAGCAAGTGAGAGCACCGCCGCTGCCATAACTGCCGCTGAGGAACTGTGCCCAAAAACAAACACCGGAAGCCTCCCACCAGCTAGCGCATCTAAGGTTAGTGCGGGGGTGCTTCTTGCGGGGGCGTACCGGGACAACAGAAGATGGAGGGCGTGATTTCGAGAGAGGAAGACGTCTAGTCCTTTTTGAACGAAACTGAAACTGAATAAGGGGGTCGCCATTTTAGGTCTGATTGTGAAACCAACGCGGACGGAAAAGAAATAAGAGGAGTGAGACTTCAATGGTGGGGGGACAGGAGAAGCGGGGCCTCAGGGGAGCAAAGAGCTATTTTTAAGTGTGTATACTTAACGCGCGAGCGCATCTGAAAAATAAGAGCCCCCACCAGCAACGCCAATCCTCTGACAGCAAACCTAAAGAGGCAGAAGCGAAAGCGAAACTGCCAGTGCGGGCCGCCATTGCAGAGCGAAAGGCAATAACAGCGGCAGTCGTACCAGCGCGCCAGAGATGAGAACATGAGAACATGAAAAAGCAATCGAGGTTTGAGGCAACATGAGGAAGTGTCCATATCGCCCCACAGCAAGACCATAGAGGATCCAAAAAAAGCAGTGGAGAAAGACAACACACAGTTAGAGCGACAGTAGAAAAAACAAAAGAGAGAGACGGCGGAAACAGCACCAGTTAGTCATAATAGCCAGTGTGCAACAAGAAAGGAGCATAACTAAGGCATCGGCCGGAAGAATTGATCCAGTGACACGCGAATACTGGGCGGGGTGAACTGCCTCTAATTCCCAGATGCTGACATGGGCTCACACTTAAAGGGGGCACAAGCCACGCAGCATCACACCGGCACAATAAGCACGGCGCCAAATAAAAACAAACCGGCAAGAAACAGAAAACCAGGCACGATTTATCTCAAGGTATCTCAACATATGAGGAAAGAGTGAAATAATTATGCATAACAAGAGAGGAAAGATCATAACTCAGTGGGGTGCATAATGTAGAACATTACAAAGTGAGTAGGCCCAGCCGGAGAGAAACAAGAAGACCAAGAGGATAACAACAAAACCACCAACAGGGCACATAGTACTATAGAACAAAGACACAAGATATAAGAAGACACAGGAGACACCCACTACCGCGTCCAACATGGAAAAAGACTGAACAATTACTAAGACAGGCAACCATCACAACCTACAACAAAGGGAAAGATCAGACAAGAAGTGCACATATGCCCTTAAGGTGATAATACAGCAGTAAACCAACGCTAGAGGAGGTTTGAGCGGCAACCATCCAACTCAAATAGAAGGAGTGGCGTCGACAAGGGCTAAGTGCAGACAACAAGAGCAAGGACAGGGACAGCGTCAGGACAAGCCCCCCATTACAGCAAAACCAACCACGGACAGAGGACCACAAAAGCCCCCCACAAAACAACAAGGCGGCGACACACAGCCACTTGCATATCATTCATGTTTTTCCTGTGCTAAAGTTTAGCAGCGAAGGCAGCATAATTACAAGATGTGGCATAACAGCATAGTTGAGAAATTTTGTGTAATACATCTAATGCAAAAAAACGAAATTATGAGTGATTATGACAGCATGATAGAAATTTCACCCGAACCTACTAATGTGCATTCTGATGAAAATTATTTTATGTTGGGGGCGTGGTTTGGATGGCAATGGGTGCAGTTGCCTAAATCCAGCACTCCGCCGAACCTGGGAGTGAGCAGCCAAAAGAACGCACAAGCGCAGATCTCAAAGGGGAAAGGAACACATCAAAGTACGTCGGAAGGGCAGAGGAGGAGAGTGACCCGGGCCCCGAACCCCACATCGATAGAGAAAGGAGAAAAGCACCGAGAAGAGAGATCCTGATGTGGAGAGAAGAAACCAAGATGGCACCTAGCAAGTGAGAGCACCGCCGCTGCCATAACTGCCGCTGAGGAACTGTGCCCAAAAACAAACACCGGAAGCCTCCCACCAGCTAGCGCATCTAAGGTTAGTGCGGGGGTGCTTCTTGCGGGGGCGTACCGGGACAACAGAAGACGGAGGGCGTGATTTCGAGAGAGGAAGACGTCTAGTCCTTTTTGAACGAAACTGAAACTGAATAAGGGGGTCGCCATTTTAGGTCTGATTGTGAAACCAACGCGGACGGAAAAGAAGTAAGAGGAGTGAGACTTCAATGGTGGGGGGACAGGAGAAGCGGGGCCTCAGGGGAGCAAAGAGCTATTTTTAAGTGTGTATACTTAACGCGCGAGCGCATCTGAAAAATAAGAGCCCCCACCAGCAACGCCAATCCTCTGACAGCAAACCTAAAGAGGCAGAAGCGAAAGCGAAACTGCCAGTGCGGGCCGCTATTGCAGAGCGAAAGGCAATAACAGCGGCAGTCGTACCAGCGCACCAGAGATGAGAACATGAGAACATGAAAAAGCAATCGAGGTTTGAGGCAACATGAGGAAGTGTCCATATCGCCCCACAGCAAGACCATAGAGGATCCAAAAAAAGCAGTGGAGAAAGACAACACACAGTTAGAGCGACAGTAGAAAAAACAAAAGAGAGAGACGGCGGAAACAGCACCAGTTAGTCATAATAGCCAGTGTGCAACAAGAAAGGAGCATAACTAAGGCATCGGCCGGAAGAATTGATCCAGTGGCACGTGAATACTGGGCGGGGTGAACTGCCTCTAACTCCCAGATGCTGACATGGGCTCACACTTAAAGGGGGCACAAGCCACGCAGCATCACGCCGGCACAATAAGCACGGCGCCAAATAAAAACAAACCGGCAAGAAACAGAAAACCAGGCACGATTTATCTCAAGGTATCTCAACATATGAGGAAAGAGTGAAATAATTATGCATAACAAGAGAGGAAAGATCATAACTCAGTGGGGTGCATAATGTAGAACATTACAAAGTGAGTAGGCCCAGCCGGAGAGAAACAAGAAGACCAAGCGGATAACAACAAAACCACCAACAGGGCACATAGTACTATAGAACAAAGACACAAGATACAAGAAGACACAGGAGACACCCACTACCGCGTCCAACATGGAAAAAGACTGAACAATTACTAAGACAGGCAACCATCACAACCTACAACAAAGGGAAAGATCAGACAAGAAGTGCACATATGCCCTTAAGGTGATAATACAGCAGTAAACCAACGCTAGAGGAGGTTTGAGCGGCAACCATCCAACGCAAATAGAAGGAGTGGCGTCGACAAGGGCTAAGTGCAGACAACAAGAGCAAGGACAGGGACAGCGTCAGGACAAGCCCCCCATTACAGCAAAACCAACCACGGACAGAGGACCACAAAAGCCCCCCACAAAACAACAAGGTGGCGACACACGAAATCGAACCATAGTTCTGAAAGGTAGAGGAAGGTTCACAACTACAACAAGAAAAGAGAGGGCTATCAACCATGGCTGGTAATGATGGGAAAATCACACAGCAGTCGAAAAAGAGCGACACTCTAGATTCCCCCATCAAACAAAGACCTGATATCAATAGCACACTGGACATGATTCTGAAACAACTGGCGGAGGTCCACGACCTAGCCAAATCAACTAAACAAACTATGGATGCAATACAACTAGAACTGGCCACGGTTAGAGCAGGAATCCACGTGGCAAACAATCAGACTGACAGAAGTAGAACAGAGGGTCAGCGACATAGAAGATGGGGAACAAAAGGCAAACAAAGCACTGCTAGAACTAACCAAAACAACCGCAATACTCCAAAGACAAACGGCAGAACTAGACGATAGAAAACGAAGGGGGAACATTAGAATCCTGGGGGTCCCGGAGGGGAAAACAAAAAAACTGGGTCATGCATCGCCTTTATACAAGACATGATCCTCAAAATCACGAACCTTAAATTTGACCACCCTCTCGAGCTGGACAAGGCCTACAGAGTACCATCCTACAAACACACAAATAGGTCGGTACCACGCACCACAATATGCAAACCACTCCGGTTGCAACACACGGAAGCTATCTTGGCAGTTGCCAGAAAAAAACAAACTATGCAGTGGAACGGCCACAAAATAATCCTCACACAAGACTACTCTAAACCCACAGTGGAGATAAGAAAAGGGTTTCTGGCCCAGCGAGACAAATTAAGGAAGGAGAACATCATTTTCTCATTTATAGGCCCTACAAAGTTCAGAATCACCGACAAAGGAAGAACGCACGTCTTTGAAGACCCAAAAGAACTGTCCAGATACCTACAAGGACCCACACAGCAAGAGATGGAAACCTCACAAGCAGGTACAAGCAAGAGGTGAGCCTCACCGGAACTAAGAGTGGAATGAAGGAACGAACAAAGACTTAAAATTGACCACTCAGGCATGCTCAGGACCTGAAACTATTTCTACCGCAATACACACAACCGACCTCAGGCAGGACCTAAGCTCACAAATATCTACCTCGAATGGTCGATCCAATCTCATGAAGGAAACTTGAAACCGTACCAGCGCAAGAAGTGGTGAGATCAGTGTATCGACAGCAACAGAGCGTCTAACTTGAACAAAACCAGTTGACGGGACTAAGAAGAGAACAATATAACACTATATCCTTTTGGGGACCGCAACTATAGGAACGTAATAAGGGGGAACGAAGTAACCATGAGGGAATACCTATATTGGTAAATAGGGACTTTAGTGTGCAAGGGAAGATAAGAATGTGGAGGTGTATCTATATCGCGGCACTGGCATAAAGAATCATAGTATACCAGGGGGGTGGAGCGGGATCTTTGCTGTCGCACTTCCAGAATACGATGTTTTGGTACGGGGAGGGAGAGGGGTAGGGGGAGGGAGGTTTTTTAGTGTTGTTTTTGTTATGTCAGTACTCTATGTCAGGTACACCTGCTTGGATTCGATCCATTGCACTCTATCCTATCTGAACCCTTCTCTCTACACTTCTGCATGCAAGAAAGGAAACGCCATTAAGACCTGGGGGGAGCACAGAAGAGGGCCCAACAGGGGGAGACACAGTTAGTACCCACCCACTATCCCAATAGGAGAAGGAGCAATTTCAAACAGAATGAAAAAAAGGTTTTGGGTAAACAGCGAACATCCAGCATAAATAAATGTCACTAGACAGCACAAAATCCTTAGCGTCCAACCTAAAGATAGTCTCCCTAAATGTAAAAGGTCTCAACCACCCAGTTGAGAGGAAACACACCCACTTAATATAATAGAACACACTGACATTGCGACAAGAACTGTCTCGGACCACTCCTGCATCAGCCTATTGCTGTGCGGGCGACACAATGAAGATCATCCACGTAGATGGAGATTCAATAGCGACGTCTTGTCAGACCCGACCAACAAAGATAAAATAGAAGAAGCCATTAAAGATTAGAGGCAATCCATGTCACAGATTCAGAGAACGCTTGCGCGCTGACAGAACTCACAAAAATCCGAATACAATAGAATCTTGAGCGAAATGGCCGGAATGTGGATAAACAAATATAAAGCAATCAACCTATGCGAGGTCAACAAAGCAGGGAAGTTCCTGGCCTCTTACCTGAAACACAGAAAAAGACAGCATACCATCTCATCAATCACAGACTCACAAAACATCACACACACAAGACACAAGGAGATCCTACGAACATTTAGTGAGTTCTATCAAGATCTCTACAAAAAAGACCAATCTCTGGACGAAGGTGGTTGCACCAAGTACCTAGACAGACTAAACCTCTCGAAGATAACGCCCGAGGAAGCACACACTTTGGGACAGGAGATAAGTTCAACAGAAATCGATATGGCAGTGAAGTCTCTTAAAGATAACAGAGCACCCGGGCCAGACGGTTACACAGCCACCTTTTATAAGACTTTCTTAACTCACCTGCAATCAATTATGAAAAAAAGTATTTAACCACTGCGAGGGGGCGGGGATGGTCTCACAAAACATGTCCGAAGCAAATATAATAGTTATCCCGAAAGAAGGCAAAAACACAAAGTTGCCCCAAAACTACAGGCCCATCTCTCTAATAAACGTTGATTGCAAAGTATACGCCAAAATCCTGGCAACAAGGCTTAACAAGGTTCTGCCACAGCTGATAAGTAATGCACAGGTAGGATTCCTTAAGACACGCATGTCACATGCCAACACCAGACTCCTGTGTCATATACTCGAAAGGGCCGCCAAGACTGGCAAACCAGCAGTGACCATCTCACTGGACGCTGAGTAAGCGTTTGATAGGGTATCATGGCATTTCCTGGAGCAGTGCATGCAGACATACAACTTGGGGGCTCATTCACACGGAAACTTATGGCACTATACGAGAAACCCAGAGCTCGAATTGTAGTCAATGGGGCAGCCTCATAACCCTTCACCCTGCAGCGAGGGACAAGGCAAGGTTGCCCCCTGTCCCCCTCGCTGTTCCTACTGGCCCTAGAACCACTGATTAGGGATATCAAGGCCAATGAGGAGATCAAGGGGGTCACCATCAATGAGGTCACAGTCAAACTAGCCGCGATCGTGGATGACATTCTCATTGTCACAGAAAGCCCTAAACCCTCTATCACGGCCCTCATGGAGACCATAGATAAGTACTCAACCCTCTCTGGTTACAAGCTAACTAAGGACAAATCAGAATGTAAGCCACTTAACATATACACCACTAGAGAGATACTGGGGGATTCGGGCCTAGCCTGGCAAACTGGTTTCATTAAATACCTAGGTATACACTTCGGGAATGACCTCAAAAGCACACTTAAACAAAATGAAAAACTAATGCTAGACAAGACAAAGATGCTGTTGGAAGGTTGGTCATCCAAATTCATAACATGATGGGGGAGGATAGAGACAGTGAAGATAATGATCACCCCAATAATCAACTACCTGTCAAATATGCTCCCTCTAATACTCACAGACGAATTCCATCGCAAAATAGACAAGATGCTAAATAATTTCATCTGGCAAGACAAAAATGCCAGATAAGCCTTAAAAAACTAAGATTAGATAAAAAACTGGGGGGCCTAAACCTGGCGGATTTCAAAACTTTCCAAACGGCATTCTTAGCGAAACAGGGGAGCTACTGGATCCTGCCCAGTCAGGGCTACACACCACTCTGGGTGGGACTCGAGAGAGCGATACTAAACAACCTTGAACCATTAGCTCTCCTAACAGCTAATCAACAGATACTAGCAGCAAACCCAATACTCAAAAACACGAGAAATGCCCTACTAAAAGTAGATCAAAGGATGGAACACAGCATAAAAAACTCATGATGGGAATCACTGTGGGCAAACGCAAGGATAAAATACAGAGGCAAACCGCTATCTATTTACTCATGGAAAAAAATAGGTATCCCCCACCCTGTCCAGCTTGAAGAGGGAGGTAACCCCTCCACTTTCAGTATGCTAAAAAACAAACATAACTTACCAGACATTGAACTATACAATTTCCTTAAAATCAAAACAGCCCTGACCAAAGCGAAACTCTCTAATGTCAAGCCCTCAATCATCCAATACATAACTAACCTCAACAGAATAGGCCACCAGGTATCACATCTTTATAGACTACTACGACCCAGCTCAACCAAACTTACTGAAAAGACACTCACTTACTGGGAGTCTCAACTCGGAGGCACACTCAGCGAGAAAGAGATCCAGATGCTATGGACCTCCCCTACGCAAAACAAAATATCCCAGGTTCTAGCTCAGACAAAGTTCTGGATATTACACAAAATCTACCTGACCCCGGCTCGCTGGTGACCCTGGGCCTGAAGGCCAATGATCAGTGCTGGAATTGCAATAAGGGAAAGAGGGACCTAGCACACCTTATATATTACTGTCCCAAAGTCAAAGCATTCTGGGAAAAAATCTTCACTTTCTTAAACAAAATGTTAGGTTGCACTATAAAAACGGAATTTGCCACCCTGGTAACTGCTTTTATTAAGACAGAGGTAGAATCACAACAAGACAGAGACCTACTGGATCTCCTTCTAACAGCGGGAGTCAAAATCATACGCACTAAATGGAAAGACATCTCCAAGGCAACGTTCAAGGGATGGTTCAATTGGGTGACATATCTCAGAGGCGCTGATACAGTTGCCCTACGTGACTCACCATGGAGACAGCCCTGCAGGCGGATGTGGCCATCCCTGGTCAAGTACCTAGACCCATATGAGCCACCCTGAATAGGACTAGTAGAACGACCCGGAAAGCAAACCCTCATGAGACACTAGCGAGAAAATAGAACTTCTGGCATGCTATATCTCTTTCCCTATCTCTTTCTCTCTCTATCCTAATTTCTATCCTTGCTGCTTACATTCTCTCTCTTTCCCATACAAGGACAGTGTATGGGGAGTAGTCAAGCTACCGGAATTGTACTACAGCTAACCCAGCCAGTTTTGTGCTGCCCTGTAACAACAAAGCGATTCAGAGTACATGTGATATGTTATATGTTAAATGTCATATGTTGTTAAAAAACAATAAAAAGTATATTGAAATAAAAAAAAAGAAAATTATTTTATGTTATACCATATGGTTGTTGTTTCGACTTGGAGTGGCATTGGTTTTATTCAGATACAAATTCAGTCCTAAATGTTTTGGAATCAAGTTCATAATAATGGGATTAGATGTAACAAGATATTTACTTAAATATTTAAATCTATTTTTTTCCACACTTATTTGTGCTCATTTTTCACCCTGTGGTTGTGCATTCTACTCCCTCTGACATAAGTGCTGCAAAAGGAGTTGGCATTCGAAGAAACATCGAAAGATATATGGCCTAATTAAAATGTTGGCGGATATGGAACTCAAACTGACAAACCATTACCGTGAACTTCTGTCACTGCCATTCCTGTCAATGCTAGAAATGTCAGCTGGGTCCTTTCTACAGTTGTCAGGTGTCACCGCCATCAGGGCAGTGGAGCAATTTACTCTGTCGCCCTAGCAGAGGAACTGGCTTCCCGCCAATATATAAAATGGGCCCCTTGTCCCTAACGGAAACAGGTTGTTATTGCTGCCTGACTTCGGTCTTTTTGACCCTTATATTTCACACTCTACAAGGCATATAGGTTTGTCTTGAGTTGTGAGAAGAAACCATGAGTTAGTGCTACGGAAGCAGGCATGCAAGATGATTAGGCCTGGGCCAAAATTCCGTTCCGTTCGCGGAAATTGCGATAAATTGGCATTTTCGCGTTCCGCGGAAAGCGCGAAAATGTCAAAATTTCGGCATTCCGCAGCTTAGCGATAATTTGTTTCTTGCTCGCGCTTGATCGCCTTACCTGAATCCCTGCGTTTGCCGACAAGTTTTCGCGATCCGGTCGCATTCTCCACGAGATGTTGGATTGTTGGTAGCCATTTGCGCTGTCTCGCGTCAGTTCGCGCCCGCAGTAACGTCATGCGTCGCGCGATCACGTCTTTCTTCTTGCGATCATGCACCGCGAGACAAGTGAAAACAAGATGGCCGTGCCCACGAGCAACCGCATGGGTAAGTTGGCGAGCCGCGACCACGCAGAAAATACCGCGAACGGGCGGGAAAAAAACTATATTTCCGCGTGTTTGTGGAGATTGTTAACATTTTCGCGATAATTTGCGAAAGTGAATTTCGCAAATTCCGCCCACCCCTAAAGATGATTTAGAGGCATGATGCAATAATGGGCTCATCCCCATTGCATCGGACTTTATTAGTAACATGTAAGGGGAAGTAAACAAGGGGAAGGTACATTTCTAACTTTCCTGAAAGGCTCCATCATATTTGAGGGAGCGGTAAGGCTAAGTTAAAATAAATTGACAGGAACTGCCTGGATGGTTGGTTCTTGTCAATGGTTAAAATGTCTGCCAGCTAAGCGCACATTTCAAAATTTGGCAGTCAGGACCTCCATCAGCTGACGGAGCAATTACGTGGCCAAATATTAAATCAGGCTCTTAGTCTCTTTTTTGACTCTTGGAATCCTCCATGGTGGCAAGGCACGGTTGTATCCGAAGAGAGCTCCAAGTGATCTGATACCTTCTCCACAAAATCTAGTTGAAACTGATTTGCTGCTGCAGAAAAGCTCAAAGCAGGAGAAACCTGTATCATCAGCCTAATGACAGTACACTTTGGGTAGATTGTCTTGGCAGGATTGTCCGGGTCCTACTGAGGTCTAGAAGTCCAAACATTTTTAAAGTCCTAGGTTGTCAGGATTATTAGAAGAAGTCAAGTTAGACACAGCCAAGGGTTTCAGGTCCCTGGAACCAGCACTTGGGAGTCATGACTCATTCTAGCAGGGGCCATTAGCAAGGTCCATGTCAGGTCCACTTGATGCTGGTAAGCTGGGCACTACAGGAAAAGGTCTCTCGCAACTTGTTGAGGCCTGTAGCTTAAACAGGAGGTGAGTCTTATGACCCTTGGAGTCCGGTTCTTCTTTTACCTGGGTAAAAGTGGGAGCAGGTCCAGTTCTGCAGGCTTCCTTACTGGTCTCAAACAGAAGGTGTATCTGTTCTTCCACAAGTCCAAAATGATTTAAAGAAGGTCCCCAGGGGTGCCATATTTATGACTGGCATTAGCTTGTGGGTCAGGCTGACACCTGGCACCTCATTAACCCAGTAGGATATATGATCCCAAGGGTAACCCTATTAACTTTTGCAGCAGTTCATGTGTGTTCTCTTGCTAACAAACTCTCACGAAATCTACATTGGAGAAATCCTTCTCTCATCATGCCAAGCATGTGTGCCAATCCAGATGGTGAGGTCATAGTAATGAGAAGTTGCTTCCTGCTTGGCCACTTGGGCAGCCTGTCCTCTATAGGGTTTGGTGCCTGCTTGATGGAGAGGATAAAAGAGAAGGTCAGTGCAGGTGTGAGCTACATCTGTGTGACACATAGCAGGGCCCTTCGAAGCAAATTAGGTTCCTGGACCTAGCCCAAATGATGTTCCTATTGGTATGATCAAAAACAACTCCCCACACCCAAACCATTATCTGTGCTGTGGGAGCAGTTTTCCTCCCTCATCAGGACTAGATACACACTGGGTTGCTGTTAGAGAGCACTGTGGAACCTAAGAGTGAGTGTGATCCTCTGGATACCTGCTGGGCACTGGTGAGGAAGGATCCCTAAGGATTAACAGAAACTTCGGAGACTGGTGGCAGACTGAGATCTAAGATGTAGCATGGGCGACAGGACCTAAGTGTGAGTGTGATCCTCCAGAGTCCTGCTGAGCACTGGGAAGGAAGGATCCCTAAGGATGAACAGAAACGTTTGCTATCTTGCTAGTGGTTAAGAATATTTGGTAGGGTGTCACCTGAACATTTTTGCATCAGATCATTCGGGGCACATGGCAGATGGCTCAGTGAGCCAGTCAGTGGTTGAGCATCATAAGGCCCTAATGCAAGGATATTCAAAACCCCAAACTTCTTGTTCACAGACCTGTATCTGTAAGATCTCTGTGATGCGTTTTCCTCTTTTTGTCTTAGACACAACGCCATAGTATAATTTATGGTCTTGCTGTTTGTTCCATGGATTGCCACAGCAGCTTGGGTGCTGAGATGGAACCTCGAGTCTGCTTGGCAAATCCATTTCCGGACAAATGTTGGTGGAGTAAGCATGGATGCTAGCGGTAAAGCAAGAAGGATTAATTGCACATTTTGTTTATGTCAGTGTAGGCAGGTTCAGGAGCACCATATGCAGATATCGCAGTCTAGGCAGTTTGGATAAGGATGATCTCCGAGTCCTAGGTGAAACACACATTCCACTACTAGAGACTCAGCAGATACAAGAGAACTAAGTAGGCGTTTAAATACTGTAAAACAATTACCTTTTATTAAAATTGCCTTGTTGCATTAAAAATACCTCAATGGAACAGCCGGGAGGAGACAGGTATCCTTTAAGATCTACGCGAGGTGAAACTCACAGTTCAAATAGGAACAGCGAGGCAAGTAGGGTACGTTGAAAGGAATAGTAAGCGAGCTTCGGTGAAAAGGTAAAACGTGTGGTATTTGCTTAAAGCAAGCCTCCACAGAACTTCAGAAGCCATATCTTATCTTGCAAATGCTTAGAAAAAAGCTGGAGGGCAGTCAGAGATAAACTTGTGAATTGGGCTGTGACAAGAATTATGCCATCTTGGGATCCTTTTTAAATTAAGCCCAGACAACTGCAGGAAGCAATTCATAATGGCAGGGGCATACACACCTCTGATGCTAGAAAACCAGCTTCAAAATCAATGTTTTTCACATAGGAACACTATATCTAAGAGAGTATCTTTAGGTCCATTTGCCAGAAGTTATTATCCCTCAGTTGAGATAGTAAGTAGGTTTGAGTCTCTTACTATGAGGGATGATCTGGAGAATAGCAGAGGCTGCCTTTATTTGTGCTGGTGTTTATGGCCCTAAAATAATTGGCCCTTGAATCCTTAAAAGCGTCTTTTCAAATCTTCTAGATTCACTTAACTATAACTATTCAGAAAGGTTTTCACAGTGATCACATGCAAACTCTCCTTTGCATTGTGCTTGCTCATTAACCATGATTAAAGGCATGGGGGTAATTGCCACATGGTGCATGCGAGATGGCACAACTGGAGATCATACTTTTAACAGCAAGAAATATGGCCATTGCTGGAGGTTGGATTTCTTTCTAATAGATAGGCAAGTAGTGGAGTGGGTTAAAGAAGTACGACATGCATCCGCACATCTACCCGATTATTCATCTATTTCCCTAGAGTTTAACATGTCTCATGAACAATGCTATTCCATTTGGATAATGGATTGACAAGTCATCTTAAGGAATGGCACTGAGGATTTTTTTTAATTTTAATATGATATCTGCAGTTATCAGAATGGTCCGGACTCCTACAAAGCTTTCTTCAGAGGGAAGATTAGTGATATTTCCTATACCAATTTGAAAAAAAGAGAAAGACAAATGCTATCAAATAGAGGAGGAGATTGGGGTATTGAAAAATGTTCGGAAAACCCAGATACGTAGAGGCGGATCAAGCAAGCATTAATATTTGCATTGGAGGAGCATCAGACCAAACTTAAGTTTAGTAGGTTCTGCATTAAGGAAATAATGTTTTAATCCATTGGCCTATAATTTAATAGGATTTGTAAATATGGTTAACTGAAAGATGTGCAGTTGACATAAATCAACAGTTGAAATGAAATTAAAATATTTAGAAGAAGAGGTATGGAAAGTGATAAAGGTAAAGAATCTTGAGAGGTAAGGCAGCTGGGCCTTATAATATTCTACTGGGCAGTATAGTAGAAGTGCCCCGTGGGTGCCACTGCTGTTTGTGCCCACTTTGCGTGCCTTCAGGGCACTTTGGCATTACAGAAGGGGCTGCAGGTGCTTGTGCATCCCCTTCTGTAATACGCCAGCACTTCCTAAAGAGAACATTCCCTCATTTACATGGGGCAAGGCCCCATCCCAATGAGGGAATCCCTTTGCCTCAGCACTCGCGTTGTATTACAGATGCGGATGCAGAGGCAAAGCAGCTCTCAGGAGGCACACTAACAGTGTGCCACCTAACAGTCTGCCACCTAGAAGGTGGCACACTCTCAGTGCATCCTCTCATTGTAGCCTTCTGGGGGGCAACAGGTGGTCCCACTGATCCTCCAGACATCCCCTTGAAGGCGGGTGCAGTGACTGACTGACCACCTGCCTGCAAGCGGCTTAAAAGCAGCTGCTCAGTTTTTCACATGAATGCGCTGCTCCCAGGGCAGCGTGAGTTCACGCCTACCTTGGGGGCAGACCATTCATTTTAAGGGGGGGCATTTTCCTGGATTGCGCTTGGTGCACCTTTTGAAAGGTGCGCCCAGTGCAATCCAGGAAAATGTGCTGCATCCATAATATTGCCCCAGATGAGGTTTACTTAGAAATAAGCAGGAACATAATTCTGGTATGAAAATCCTAATTAATTTAATTTTATTAAAAAAATGTTCAGATGCCTCCTTCTTGGGATGAATCAATTGTAACTTTAATTTTGAGGACAAACAAAGCAGCAATCAAGTGAGAGTCAATTTGAGGCCAATTACGCTTCTTCATGATGATAAAGTACATTTTTTCTACAGTATTTAGTGAAAATTTAAGTCTATTGCAAATAGCGTAACTCATGAAGGGCAAAATGTTTTTCACAAGGTAGATGGTTGCGTGATCTGACACGCACACACTTATTGGGTCAACAGATCTGCTGGAGCCTAAAACAGCTGCTGGCTGTAATAACACAGAATGCCACAGAACCTTTCAAGATAGTCAATTAGACATATTTTAGGAAGATATTGACACATTTTGGCTTGATGAATGTGTTTTCCAGGACATTAAAATTGATATATACTCCTCCTAAAGCTGGGGTCTTGGTCAATTGGAGTTTATCAGCACAATTCAACATAACACAGAGACCTAGGCAAGAGTGTATGTTTTCTCATTCTATTAAATCACTATATTGAACTATTTGCACAGTTTATTAACATCATTCCATTTGTCTGTCATTACAGAATTACTCTTTATGCAGCCATAATATACACTTCAGAGCTCTCAAATACAGAAGAGGCAGTACAATTTTGGGAAGCAGTCAGGTAATCAGATTAATGACGCAACATCAGAAGTCATGACCTGAAATATTTCTTGTGAAATTAAACCAACACATGGTAAAATAAGATCTTTAGGCATAACTGTGGCCAATGCTCTAGACAGTGTTGCTGACATTAACCTCAATAAGCCCATCAAGATGATAGAAAAATTACTGACTAAGTGGTGAATCTTCAATTAACTTAGGATGGGCATATACACGTAGTAAAATTGTCTATTCTTTCCAAACCTACCTTTCTATTTAATTGTTTTCATTTGGGTATGTTAAAATGCTACTTCTAATCTAAGAGGTAAAATGAGTACCTTTATATGGGCCTCTAAATGCATTAGAATTTCCCTAAATACTTTAGAAAGGTATAGCTGAAGATATCAAAAACATCAGCTGGGCTGACGCCTAATTATCTGCCCCTTTATGGAGTCATGGAACGCAAATTTAAAATATGACACGATTCTTTCTGGCGTAGTATTTTTCCCTATTTCCACCACGAGAGCTCATCGGTACCGATGAGCTCTCGTGGTGGAAATAGGGAAAAAATACTACGCCAGAAAGAATCGTGTCATATTTTAAATTTGCGTTCCATGACTCCATACGGATTGAACCAATCAGAAGAACTGTACATACACCTATGAAATAACACTATCCCACATAAAGGGGCAGATAATTAGGCGTCAGCCCACTGGAGGGCTTCATTGAAAAGAGGAGAAAAATATTGTGCAATTGTATAAAAAAGAAATTGAGTTCGAAAAAGTTCGTAAAATATTTACCGGTTCTTATCAACCTATAGGGTGGTGTATAAAGCCCACCAAAGGGCATAATTGAACCAAGCAGCATGATGACACATGTGGCGAACCGGTAAAAATAACAACAGGAACAGAAAGTCAATAAAAACAAAATTAAAAAAAAAGCACCAGAGTTTAAAGAAAGAATTGGAACTACAAGACCCATAAATCCATGGGACTCCGAAAAGGGCGGCAACAGGATATTGCTGTCAGGGGACTTCCTTCACTTATCTTTATTTAAAATGTATTTGGTTAACATTTGTAAAAACGACGACCGTGAGCAAGGTATTGGAGTATACCGAAACGCGTCGGTCAATTCATTGGTTTTGCTGAAAAGTACGGAATTATGAAATAAAGAAAAGCAATTGAAAAGCTGTTGGAGTGCGACCTGCTTCTTCTCTTGGGAGGAATTGTCTTTAATATTGGCGGTTTGGTTCAACCGCAAGGCCACGCACCCGCCGAGTAGCGCCTGGAGCAGATAAAAACTGAACCACCTGGGACGATATATATATATATATATATATATATTATCTACTGGCGGTCGCCAGTAGATAGTTATAGTTAGGACCGTGTTTCCATAGGAAATCCGCAACATTCTATTTGGAATAACTTTGGCGCCGGTTGACGAATCCTCGCGAATTTTTCAAAACATATGGGGCGCTACGCTCCGCTCCTACCCTGAAAGTCTCGGGGGGATTCGTCAAGCGAGGGCTGAGAAAAAAGGGGGGTCCCAAAACGCGTTTTCCCCATGCATTTTCCCATAGGACCTTTAGTCCGAGCTACAGCCCGAACGGCTGAACAGAATTACTTGAAATTGGGCAGAGAGGTAGTCCTCAGGTCAGGGATGTGCCTTTTGCAGGTCTGGTGTAAATCTGTTCAGTAGGTCCTGAGAAAATAGCATGTAAATCAATATATATATCTCCGTGTGCTTATGGTAAGCTTACCGTACGCGTACGATGCCGTGCGCAAGCTCAATTCTGATTGGTGGTTACATGACTGTAAACATTCGAATCGGTCGAAATCCGAAAGTATCGGCCGCCATTTTCTGTCTCTCGCACTGAAAAACAAAGGTTGATAACATGAAAAGGGGGCAACGAAGAGAGTTGCAGACCCCCTAGCGTTCGTCAGGGGGTTCACGAAGGACCAAAAAGTATGAAAAATAAATGTAATAATTTTTTTTTTAAATCGCGGAGTGCACGTACGGTAAGCTTACCGTACGCGTACGGTAAAATAAAAATTAAAAAAAAAAAAGAATTAACAATCACATTTAATATATAAATCTAAGGACCCCCAAGGGAGAAAAAATCAATTGATATTTTGTAAAAAATGGCGAGGTGTGCACGGTACGAAATGTGCAACGTGGGCGCTCGGTGTGCGAAGCGCACCGAGTGCCCACAGCGCGCGCACGGTGCGCAAAGCGCACCGTGCGCGCAAAAATTTAAAATAAATACATAACTTAGCATTTAAAAAACCGTAAAAATTCACTGAAAAAACCATAGGTTTCACACACGTTATAGTTAGGAATTAGCATTTAAAAAACCTTGCAAATTCACTTAAAAAACCATAGGTTTCACACACGTTATAGTTAGCTGTACATTTCACTCGTAAAAAACCAATGAAATTCCACGTTATAGTTAGATCAGGTAACTATAACTTGCGCGACCGCAATGCACAATGTGTCATTTCAGATGTCATCATTGATGTCATGAGTGATGTCACTGACCATGTCATAAGTGATGTAATATGTGACATCATCAGCAGTTTATTGTGGGCGCGCAAGTTATAGTTACCTGATCTAACTATAACGTGGAATTTCATTGGTTTTTTACGAGTGAAATGTACAGCTAACTATAACTTGTGTGAAGCCTATGGTTTTTTAAGTGAATTTATATATATATATGTATATATATATATATATATATATATATATATATATATTATCTACTGGCGGTCGCCAGTAGATAGTTATAGTTAGGACCGTGTTTCCATAGGAAATCCGCAACATTCTATTTGGAATAACTTTGGCGCCGATTGACGAATCCTCGCGAAATTCTCAAAATAGGTGGGGCTCTCTGCTCCTCTCCTACCCTGAAAGTCTCAGGGGGATTCGTCAAGCGGGGGCTGAGAAAAAGGGGGGGTCCCAAAACGCATTTTCCCCATGCATTTTTCCATAGGACCTTTAGTCCGAGCTACAGCCCGAACGGCTGAACAGAATTACTTGAAATTTGGCAGAGAGGTAGCCCTCAGGTCAGGGTTGTGCCTTTTGAAGGTCTCGTGTAAATCTGTTCAGTATTTCCTGAGAAAATAGCATTTAAATCAATATATATATCTATGGGCGCGCTCCAAGCGCGTACCGTAAGCTTACAGTACGCGCACGCCGCCGTGCACGAGCGCGATTCTGATTGGTTGTTAGATCTCAGTAAACATTCGAATCGGTCAAAACCAGGAAGTGTCGGCCGCCATTTTGTCTCTCGCAGTCTGAGGGTTTGAAAAACAAAGGTGGAGAACGTGAAAAGGGGGCAGGGTGGACAGTTCCTGACCCCCTAGCCTTTGTCAGGGGGTCCCAGAAGGACCCCCAAGGGCAAAAATTAATTTTAATTTTTTTTCGAAAAATCGCCGAATGCGCGTAGCGTACGCGCACGGCGTAAACGGAGAAATTCCGCGAGGAAAAGTTCGGCGAACTTCGCGTAACTATTACGCGTACCGTGCGCGCACGGCAAAAAAAATTTTTCAAAAAGGAAAGCTTAAAAAAAATACAAAAAATTGTGAGGTAAGGTTGGCTCTTAAAAGAGCCGTTGGGTTAATACAGGGATGGAGGAAAGAAAGAATGGGAATATTATGAGCGTCTACAAACGTGCTGGTCTATCTTATTGTTAATAAGGGAAACACTGGTCTCCCCAAAAACAATAAGACCACAACACGTTGTACACCTCATTGAAAACCTCCGAAATCGAGGGTTAATGTCCAGAGGAGCAGAAGAAGGTGATGCTTCCACCTCAGAGGAAGGGCTCAGCTGAGCTGCCGATGATGTACTCGGCTGAGCTTCTGAGGTTGGGCTCCGGTGACTTACTGAAGAGTTTTCTTCAGTATGTCGAGCAAAGGTCCTGGGATGTTTATCCCTAAGGTGTCTCTTCATAGAGTGATTTCCAAAGGAATACTTCTTCCTTGGATCTCCTCTAGATAAAACACGGTCACAAAGTGTGCAAGTGACCAATGGAGCATTGACCTTTTTCTGCCCCTCTGGAAAAGTAAAATACTCCCACACAAAAGAATCCTTTTGTTTCCTCCTTCTCTGTCTGATGATGGTGCTGCTAGGCTCACTCTCAGAAGAGGTCTGCTGCTCTGCCATTGTATCTCAATGTCAATTCAGCTCCTTCTCCTAGGGGATCTCAAGCAGTAATGAGGGGAATGGGTGTGGTGTGGGAAGTTTCTGGAACTGAAAGTAGTTTCAACCAATGAAAAGTGTTCTTTGTGGATCACATGACCTACCGTGCGCGCTCCGTAAGCTTACGGTACGCGCTCGTAAACAAGTACGCATGCGCAAACGTGACGCTTACGGAGCGCTTACGGAGCGCGTACGTAAGATGCACTCACGCATGCACATTACACGCCCCTGCGTAACCGCGACGTTGCTTCCGTGCAACGCGCATGCGTGTACGCGTACGTCACGTACGTATCACGTAAGCGCACTGTACTTATGACGTACGGAGCGCGTAGCGTCAGTTTACCGTACGCGCATCGTATCACGTAAGCGCACCGTACTTATGACGTACGGAGCGCGTAGCGTCAGCTTACCGTACGCGCACGGAAAAAAATGCAAAAAAAAAATTAACCATTCCATAATGCAGGATATAGTACATATATTATTTTATACATAGGTTTACCAAAAATCTCAAACAAACATTTGCATTTAAAAAACCGTACAAATTCACTGAAAAAACCAAAGGTTTCACACACATTATAGTTAGGAATTAGCATTTAAAAAACCTTGCAAATTCACTGAAAAAACCATAGGTTTCACACATGTTATAGTTAACTGGACATTTCACTCGTAAAAAACCAATGAAATTCCCCCGTTATAGTTAGTGCAGGCAACTATAACTCACGCGGCCGCAATCCTCTGTTGATGCTAATACTGTATCTTTAGCTATACATATATTACAAATATTTATTTTTCATAAAGACACATATGTCATCAGTGATGTAATATTTGACATCATCAGCAGAGGATTGCGGTCGTGTGAGTTATAGTTGACTGCACTAACTATAACGGGGGAATTTCATTGTTTTTTTACGAGTGAAATGTCCAGCTAACTATAACATGTGTGAAACCTATGGTTTTTTCAGGGAATTTGCAAGGTTTTTTAAATGCTAATTCCTAACTATAACGTGTGTGAAACCTTTGGTTTTTTCAGTGAATATATATATATATATAGATATATTCACTGAAAAAAACACAGCTTTCAGGGATGTTATAGTAGGGCTGACATCTCACTCGTACAAAACCAGAGAAATTCAGACGTTATGGTTAGCTGAGCTTACAATAACTTGTGCCCCCGCAATGCACTGCTGATGATGTCACATATTACATCACTCATGGGATGGTCAGTGATATCACTGATGTCATCTCAAATGACTTCACTAATTACATCATCCTATGAGTGTGAGTGTTTCTAAAAAGTATAAAAATGTTACATATATATGAGCCAAGGTGTATTTGAAGAATTAGTAGGTGTATGAGTGTCTTATTGAATGTACGTGTGAGTGACAAATCTGTTTTAATGTGTGTTTCAGTCTGTCAGTTGGTGTGTAAGTGGCTGCATGGGTTGTGAGTAGGTACTTGAGTGTCTTTATGGGTTATTGATTAGTTATTTGAGTACCTGTATGGTTGCCTGAGCATCTGTGTGGGTGGGTGAAGGGCTGTGTGACTCCCTACATGGATGTATGAGTGGGTAAATGCCCTGGGTGTATGGGTTCATGAGTGCATGTGTTTCTCTGTGAGGGACGGTATGGTTGAGTGAGTATGTGTATGGCTGTGTCAGTGAGTGTATGGATGTCTCAGTGGTATATGGGGGAGTTACTGCATATGTGAAAGGTAGCATATGTGAGTGTTGGAGTGTATAAGTGACTGAATGTGTGCATGAGTGGATGTGAAAGTGGCTATATGGGTGAGTGTGTGCTTGTGTCAGTGATTGTAGAAGAGGTTATGTGTTACTATCTGTATGAATAAGTGAGGTGGTGTGTGTATAAAAGTATAGGTGAGTAAATGGCAGTGTGATTGATTCTTTGGGTGACTGACTAGGTGTGTGAGTAACTCTATGGGTGAGTGGGGGTGTGTGAGTGTCTGTATGGATGTATGAGTGCATATATCAGTAGCTGTATAGATGAGTGATTGCATGTATGAGTAACTGTATGGGTGAGTGAGTGGATGTGTGAGTAGACCTATGAATCAGTGAGTAGGTGTATACTAACTGGTAGTGGTGTGCCTATGGTTTAAAAAGGTAGTCTGTATTTTAGAGTGGGTGTATGAAAGGTTATATTGGGGTGTGAGAAGGTACATCAGATATTAAGTGGATTTTGTCATGAGTGATGTCAACAGTGATGTAATTTGAGATGTCATGAGTGATGTCATTAGTGATGTCACTGACTATGTCATGAGTGATGTAATATGTGACGTCATAGGCAGTGCATTGCACAGGCTGAATTTCTCTGGTTTTGTATGAGGGACATGTCAGCCTAACTATAAAGTCCCTAAAACCTGTGTTTTTTTCAGTGACTATCTAAGGTTTTTTAAATGCTAATTCCTAATTCCTAAGTATAACGTCCATGAAATCTGTGTTTTTTTCAGTGAATTTCTAAGGTTTTTCAATGTTAATTGCCAACCATAACGTCACTGAAACCTCTGTTTCTTTCAGTAAATTTCTAAGGGTTTTTGAGTGCTAATTTCAAACTATGTCTACATAGGTATAACATATACAGAAAGAGGAAGATTTGTACAGAAAGTAGCAAGAGACTTGCAGAAAGAGGGAAGAGAGGTGTAGAAAGAGGAAGAAAGGTACAGACAGAAGCAAGAAAAATGCAGAAAGAGGCAACAGAAGTCCTGAAACAGGATGAAAGGTAGAAAAAGAAGCAAAAGAAGTGCAGAAAGAAGCAACAGAGTTGCAGAAAGAGGCCGACTTTGATTGTACCTTTCCACAGCCTAATCACTAATCGTTCTCCCAAGATGTCTTAAACCTCACTTTTCTCTTGAAGGATCACTATTCATAGACTGCTCAGAATGTTAGGCCTACCAAATGTAAAACAGCAATCCTAACCATATCACTGTTGTAAGTTTGTGAAGGTATGCATGCGTGTGTCTGTGCTTTTACCTAGTGACATGTTACATAAAAATAAACCTACACATACTTGAATACCTGTGTTTCAAACAGCATACTCTGTACATTTGTATACAAAAAAGTGTAGGTATTTCTTTCTGCTCAATACAGGGCAGATGGATATTCATTAATAAATTTGAGGGGCTCTATAACACCAATATACATAAGACATATCTGCCTGTGCAACTGAATGACAGAGCAGACCTGAGAACATTTAACCACCTATAGGAGAAGCTACCCACTGGTTAAGCTACAATCTTCAGAAGCATAACACATGTGAAAATACATGTAAACATAGAACTCAGTCATGAGAGCAAGCAGGCCTTTAAACTTGAAAGCTTGCATTTTCCATTTGAATATATGAATATGCAAGAGAAGTGCAGAAAGAAGCAAGATAATTGCAGAAAAAAAAGAGAGGTGCAGAAAGAGGCAAGAGATGTGCAGAAAGAGGCAAGAGAAGTGTAGAAAGAGGCAAGAGAAATACAGAAAGAGGCAAGAGAGGTGCAGAAACAGGGAAGAGGGGTGCAGAAAGAGACAGTGGGGTGTAGAAAGAGGTAATAGATGTACAGAAAGAAGCAAGAGAAGTACAGAGGGGTACAGACAGAAGCAAGATAGGTATAGTAAGAGGGAAGAGGGGTACAGAAAGAGGCAAGAGGGGTGCAGAAAGAGGCAAAAGGGGTACAGACATTTTCAAGAGAGGTGCAGAAAGAAGGAAGAGCAGTACAGAAAGAACTAACAGAGGTGCAGAAAGAGGCAAGAGGGGTACAGAAAGAGGCCAAAGAAGTTCAGAAAGAAGCAAAAGAGGAACAGAAAGAGGGAAGAGGGGCACACACAGAGGCAAGAGATGTGCAGAAAGAGGGAAGAGGACTGCAGACATTTGCAAGAGAGGTGCAGAAAAAATCAAGAGAAGTACAGAAAGAACTAACAGAGGTGCAGAAATCTGCAAGAGGGGTGAAGAAAGAGGCCAGATAAGTGCAGAAAGAAGCAAAAGAGGTGCATAAAGAGGCAAGAGTGGTGCAGACAGAGGCAAGGGAGGTATAGAAAGAGGGAACAAGGGTACAGAAAGAGACAAGAGGGGTACAGCAATTTGCAAGAGGTGCAGAAAGAAGCAAAAGCAGTGCAGAAAGAAACAACAAAGGTGTAGAAAGAGGCAAAATGTGTGCAGAAAGAGGCAAGAGAAATGTGGAAAGAAGCAACAGAGGTGCAGAAGGAGGCAAGAGAACTGCAGAAAGAGGCAAGAGGCATGCAGAAACAGGCAAGAGATGTGCAGAAAGTGGAAACAGGGATGCAGAAAGAGGCAAGAGAGGTACAGAAACAGTCAAGAGAAGTACAGAAAGAAGCAAGAGAAGTGATGAAAGAAGCAACAAAGGTGCAGAAAGAAGCAAGAAAAGTGATGAAAGAGACAAATGAGTTGCAGAAAGAAACAAGAGAGGTGCAGAAAAAAGCAAGAGAAGTGCTGAAAGAGGCAAGTGAGGTGCAGAAAAAGGCAAAAGAGGTGCTGAAAGAGGCAAGAGAGGTACAAAAAGATGCAAGTGAGGTACAGAAACACACAAGAGGGGTACAAAAAGAGGCTAGAGAAGTGCAGATAGAAGCAACAAATGTGCATAAGGAGGCAAAAGAACTGCATAAAGAGGCAAGAGAGTTGCAGAATCAGGCAAGAGTGGTGCAGAAAGAGGGAAGACAGGTGCAAAAAGAGGCAAGAGTGGTACAGAAAAAGCAAGAAAGGTGCAGAAAGAAGCAAGAGAAGTGCAGAAAGAAGCAACTGAGATGCAGAAAGAAGCAAGAGGGTACAGAAAGAGGCAACAGAAGTGCGGAAAGAAGGAACAGAAATGCAGAAAGAGTCAAGAGAAGTACTGAAAGAAGCAACAGGTGCAGAAAGAGGCAACAGAAGTGCAGAAAGAGGCAAGAGAGGTGCAGAAAGAGGGAAGATGAGTGCAGAAAGAGACAACAAAGGTGCAGAAAGAGGGAAGAGAAGTGCAGAAAGAGGGAAGAAAAGTGGAGAAAGAGGCAAGAGAGGTGCAGAAAGAGGCAAGAGAGGTGCAGAAAGAGGTAAGAGAAGTGTAGTAAGAGGCAAGAGAAGTGCAGAAAGAGGCAAGCGAAGTACAGAAATAGGCAAGGGAGGTACAGAAAGAGACATGAGAGGTGCAGAAAGAAGCAAGAGAAACAGGTAAGATGGGTGCAGAAAGAGGCAAGAGGGGTGCAGAAAGAAGTAAGATAGGTAAAGAAAGAAGCAAGAGAAATACAGAATGAAGCAACAGGGGTACAGAAAGACGAAAGGGCAGTGAAGAAAGAGGCAACAAAGGTACAGAATGAGGCAAGAGAACTGCAGAAACAGGAACAAGAGGTTAGAAAGAGGGAAGAGGGGTACAGACTGAGGCAAGAGAGATACAGAAAGAGGGAAGAGGGGTGCAAAAAGAGGCAACAGGGGAGCAGACATTTGCAAGTGATGTGCATAAAGAAGGAAGAGCAGTACAGAAAGAACTAACAGAGGTGCAGAAAGAGATAAGAGGAGTACAGAAAGAGGCCAGAGAAGTTAAGAATGAAGCAAAAGAGGTACTGAAAGAGGGAAGAGGGGTACAAACAGAGGCAAGAGAGGCGCAGAAAGAGGGAAGAGGGGTGCAGACATTTGAAAGTGAGGTGCAGAAAAAATCATGAGAAGTACAGAATGAACTAACAGAGGTGCAGAAATCGGCAAGAGGGGTGCAGAAAGAGGCCAGATAATTGCAGATAGAAGCAAAAGAGGTGCAGAAAGAGGCAAGAGTGGTGCAGACAGAGGCAAGAGAGGTGTAGAAAGAGGGAAGAGAGATATAAAAAGAGGCAAGAGGGGTGAAGAAATTTGCAAAAGAGGTGCAGAAAGAAGCAAACGCAGTGCAGAAAGAAGGAACCAACAGACGTGCAGAAGGAGGCAAAATAACTGCATAACGAGGGAGGAGAGGTATAGAAATAGGCAAGAGAGGTACAAAAAGAGGGAAGATAGGTGCAGAAAGAGGCAAGAGAGGTGTAGAAAGAGGGGTGCAGAAAGAAGCAACAGAGGTGCAGAAAGAGGCAACAGAGGTACAGAAAAACGCAAGAGAAGTACAGAAAGAGGCAAGAGAAGTGCTGAAAGAAGCAACATAGGTGTAGAAAGAAGAAAGAGAAGCGATGAAAGAAACAAGTGTGTTGCAGAAAGAAACAAGAGAGGTACAAAAAAAAGAAAAAGAGGTGCAGAAAGAGGCAAGAGAGGTACAAAAAGACACAAGTGAGGTGCAGAAACAGACAAAAGAAGTGCAGAAAGAAGCAACAGAGGTGCAGAAGGAGGCAAGAGAACTGCATAAAGAGGCAAGAGAGTTGCAGAAACAGGCAAGAGTGGTATAGAAGGAGGGAAGACGGGTGCAGAAAGAGGCAAGAGGGGTGCAGAAAAAAACACGAGAGGTGCAGAAAGAAGCAAGAGAAGTACAGAAGCAACATAGGTGAAGAAAGAGGGAAGAGAAGTGCAGAAAAAGGGAAGAGAAGTATAGAAAGAAGCAACATAGGTGCAGAAAGAGGCAAGAGGGGTGCAGAAAGAGGCAAGAGAAGTGCAGAAAGAAGGAACAGAAATGCAGAAAGAGTCAAGAGAAGTACAAAAAGAAGCAACAGAGGTGCAGAAAGAGGCAACAGAAATACAACAATAGGCAAGAGACTTGCACAAATAGACAAAATAGGTGCACAAAGAGACAAGAGAGATGCAGGAGGAGGGAGGAGGAGTGCAGAAAGAGACAATGGGGTGCAGAAAGAAGGAAGAGAGGTGCAGAAAGAATCAAGAGAAGTGCAGAAAGAAGCAACACAGGTGAAGAAAAAGGGAAGAGAAGTGCAGAAAGAGGGAAGAGGGGTGCAGACAAAATAAGAGAGGTGCAGAAAGAGGCCCAAGTGGTGCAGAAAAAGGCAAGAGAGGTACAGAAAGAGGCAAGATAGGTGCACAAAGAGGCAAGAAAGGTGCAGACATTTTCAAGAGAGGTACAGAAAGAAGCAAGAGAGGTGGAGAAAGATGCAACAGAAGGGCAGAAAGAAGCAATGGAGTTGCAGAAAGAGGCAAGAGGGTTGCAGAAAGAGGCAAGAGAAGTGCAGAAAGAAACAACAGTGGTGCAGAAAGAGGCAAGAGGGATGCAGAAAGAGGCAAGAGAAGTGCAGAAAGAAACAATGGAGATGCAGAAACAGGCAAAAGAGGTGCAGAAAGAGGGAACAGAGGTTCAAGGGTAATATCTGGGTGCTTAGATCAGTGCATGGGTAGTGCCTGAGTAAAAGGATGACTGCAAAAGTAATGCCTGGGTCATTGGATGAGTGCATGGGTAGTGCCTGAGAGAATGGATTAGTGCAAGGGTAGTGCCTGGGCGAATGGTTGAGTGCAAGAGTAGTGCCTGAGTGATTTCATGAGTGCATGGGTAGTGCCTGGGTGATTGCATAAGTGCAGGGGTACTGCCTGGGTGATTGGATGAATACATGGGTAGTGCCTGAGGGACTTCATGTGTTGAAGAGTAATGTCTGGGTGCTTAGATCAGTGCATGGGTAGTGCCTGAGTAAAAGGATGACTACAAGAGTAATGCCTGGGTCAATGCATGAGTACAAGAGTAGTGCCTGAGAGAATAAATGAGTTTATGGATACTGCCTGAGTGAATGGTTGAGTTCAAGAGTAGTGCCTCAGTGATTGTATACGTACTTGGATGATTGCATGAGTGCAGTGATAGTGCTTGGGTTATTATATTAGTGCATGGGAAGAACCTGAGTGAAAGTATTAGTGCAAAGCTAATGCCTGTGTCACTGCATGAGTGCCTGGGTAGTTCTTAAGGGAATGGATGAGTGCTTGGGTAGTGCCTGAGTGAATGGTTGAGTGCAAGAGTAGTGTCTGAGTGATTGCATGACTGCATTGGTAGTGCATGGGTGATTGCATGAGTGCAGGGGTAGTGCCTATGTGATTGGATGAGTATATGGGTAATGCTGGGACTGGAAGGATGGGTGCAAGGGTAATGCCTGGGTCATTGTATGAGTGTATAGGTAGTGCCTGAGTGATTGCATGAATGTATGGGTAGTGCCTGGGTGATTGCATACGTGCAGAGGTACTGTCTGGGTGATTGGATGAATGGATGGGTAGTGTCTGAGTGACTTCATGCATGCAAGGTGTTAGACCTGTCAGCCCTTTGGGTGGTCCCTCCTCATCATTATTTATTTTATCCCACTTTTGCCTCAAACCCTGTTATAATGTTTCCTTTTTGGGAACCACCAGACTTTTTAGTGTTGATGCAGGGTCAGGGAGCCATTTTCCCTACCCCTGGAACTTCTGTCTGAGGGCCTGAGACACAAAATGGTGGCCACCCATTGTCACCTGTGACATCACCAGAACCCACTGGAGGTTTCTAGAACCTTCTGTAACATTCTAGAACCCTGTGACAGTGGGAGGCAGTTTAGAATGTTGGGAGGCCATCTCAGAGTGGCAGTTGGCAACTGACTGGAGAAGAGAGAGGACAGAGATAGAAGGAGGTCGGAGTAAGGCAGCAGGGGGGGAAACCAGTGCTTGGAGTGGGGTCCAGAAACCCACCCTTGATGCTAGTCCCTACTGACCAAGCCCAGCCTAAAGCCCTGTGTGGGACCAAGTCCAGAAGAACCATCTTTAGGAACTGAACATTTGAAACAGGCCTTAAAGAGGAAGAACAGCAAGTTCCTGACCTGTTCAGTGGTGTCCTCCTGGAGTCCTGACGTCGAGAAGCCTGGTGACCTGGGGCCTGAGGTAGAGAAGCGGCGCTGACAGAAAGCAGACGTCGTACCCGGAGCCGCCAGAGGTCGAGTGAGGGCGCCGACGGAGGTCGTGGAGAGGCGCCGGAGGTCGAGTGGAGATTCACCCGAGGTCGAGGTGAGGCGTCGACGGGGGAGTGAAGTCCGCCCACCGGAGTCGCCGGAAACTGAGGTGAAGCGTGCCGGAGGTCGGGAGTGGAGATCGCACTCCGGAGACACCCGGAAGCGGGGAGACCGTGACCCTGCGACGCCGGAAGGCGACATCGAGACGAGGCCGCCCAGCGACATCGAGTCGAGACCGCCCAGCGACATCGAGTCGAGACCGCCCAGTGACATCGAGCCGAGGCCGCCCAGCGACATCGAGTCGAGACCGCCCAGCGACATCGATCTGGAGCCGCCTCACGGCGTCGACACGGTGCCGAGCGGAGCCGATCATCGTGAAAAGGGCAGTAAGTGGTAGAGGGGGTGTTTAAGGCCCCGTGGAGCCCTAAAAGACCATTCTAGGGGCTAGAGGGGTGTTAGAACCAGCCTGGGAGTGCCAGGGGTAAACTAAGACTGGTGCAGTGACATCTGTGAGGGGCTGTGTAGTTTGGAGGGCCAGATCATTAGGTTATCCTCATTCTGCCTCAGCTTAGGTACCAGCCTTGACCAATCTGGGTGGGACACCCCCATGCCATCCAGGTGTCCTTAAGTTGTGTATGGGCAAAGTAAGACCAAGTGACCTCATGAAAATGTTTTGAACTGTAACTGTCATTGATTGTTTTACCTTATTTATTGAAGGTGCTTTATTTATTGTCTTCCACTAATTTATTCCTGCACTGTATTTATTGTCTGACTGTATTTATTTGGCGTTTATGTTTATTGCACATCTATTTATTCTTTGCTTAATGATGACCTGAACCTATTTATTGAAATTCCAAAGTTGCATTATTTATTTGACCTGCTCTTTTGTAGAAAAATCCTATTGTATTGTATTTATGTTATGAAATCTGCAACCAAGAGAAAATAAGATAAAGACATATATATTTTCAACTTGTCTTTCATAATTTTTACGGTGTAGTGTTGTTTTTGGAACGGATGAACGCATGGTTATTGTGAGGGTGTGACGTACGCTTAACACGGTGCCTGACCCCCAACCGCTCGAGCCAAGCTACCACTGTGCTGGGAACCTGGTGACTGCTAACCCGGTTGCCCGGTTTCCAACATAAAATTGGTGTTCAGCGGTGGGATAGAGCTGTGCTTGCGTCTACTCAACAATAACTTTGGGTAGTCCATAGGCCTACACCGGGAGTTTTCTCCAAGCGGACTTCCTAATTTTGAGTTTTGTTTTTTCCAAATTTACTTCTGGTGGTGGGAGGAGGTATAACAAAAGGTACCCCCCTGCATAGCTTCTGTAAGCAACTGTCTTCTATCCTGAGTGGGCAAAATGGAGTTTGTGTTGGAGGATGTGGAAACTTATACTGTGGCCCAACTCAGGGAATTTTGTCAGAGAGAGGGGGTGTTTTGTCCCCAAGGTGCAAAGAAGGGTGAACTCCAGACCAGCTTGAGGGCTTGCGGGGAGGCACGGCGAGAAAGTAAGGTTGAGAAGGAGGACAGGGATGGAGAGCCTGACAGCGAGGAGGCTGGTTTGTACCAACCTGAGGTGGGGAACCTAGTAGCGGGCCCCGGAACACTTTCAAGGAAGGGCAGCAGTGTCTCTAGCAACGGCTTATTAGAAGCAGAATTCACTGACCGGGGGGAGAAAAGACAGCTCACATGGGAATTGGCGAAGCTGGAGAAAGAAAAGGAGGAACGGAGGATGGCTCACGAGTTGAGGCTCAGGGAGATAGATCTCCAGATCCTACGGGTCGGGGCACACCCTGTTCCTAGTGGTGGCAGCGAAGAAAGAGAATTCACCAGGGAACCCAAACCCTATTTGCCGAAAGACATAGTAGCCAGCTATAGTGCGGAAGATGATATCGCCAAGTGGCTAGCGGCCTATGAGATCTCATTAAGAGTCCATGGGGTTCCAGAGAAATATTGGGGAGGGGGATTGTATAAATACATGCCTCCAGCTGGCAGGGATACATTATTGGCCCTCGAGCAGGATGAGCAGACCCACTACCCCACCATGAAAGTGGCGCTCGTGAGGAAGTTTGGACTAACACCCGAGAAGTACCGACAGAAGTTCCGGGGTAGCCACAAACTGGGCACACAGAATTGGGTGGATTTCCTGGACTATGCAAAGAAGGCATTAGAGGGTTGGATACAGGGCAGTGAGGTGAGGGACTACGAGGGGTTGTTTGATTTGATGTTGAAGGAACACCTGCTCGAGAAATGTTTCCCTGAACTGCGTCAACACCTGGTGGATAGCAAGCTGACCAATCCCCGGAAGCTTGCTGAGGAGGCGGACAATTGGGCTAGTACCCGAGTGTCCACAAGGGGGACTGGAGGGGACTCTCAAAAGACCGGACAGGGCGCCCCCCAGAAGAAAGAGGGAGGGGAAAAGAAAACGGAGTTCTCTAAAGGCCCCCAAAATAGTTTCCAAGGGAAGGGAACAGGATTCACCCCTAGGGCTAACCGACCCAGAAACCCTAATCATGGCCAGAGTCAGCAGCCAAGGGTTGTCCATTGCTTCGAGTGCGGTGGTGCTGGACACTATAAGGGAGATGTGAAGTGCCCGAAAAGACCACCCCCTCCCATCAGAGGAAAGGCCCCTGGAGTAGCTAGTGTAGTGCTCGGGGAGGAGATGCCCTTAGGTAAGGGAAGGGAGTGGGCGGGTGTCACTTTAATGTCCCTGGGAGAACGGGAGATGGTTCCTAAGATCCAGGTGCCCGCAAATACCACAAAGTATGGGCAGTGGGTCACCATCAACGGCCAAAGAGGGGAGGCTCTGAGAGACACAGGAGCCAGTATGACTATGGTACGTAGCCAACTGGTGTCTCCAGAGCAGGTGATTCCCCATGTACTCCACCCTGCCGCGATGGCTGACGGCAGAATGGGCCACTATCCAGTGGCCGAGGTTCCATTTGAATGGGAAGGGGTTGCAGGGTTGCTTCGAGTTGCCGTAAGCCCTGCCGTGCCAGTCGATTGTCTGCTGGGGAATGACATGGAGCATAATGCTTGGAAGGAGGTGGAATACCGGACTCATGCTGAGATGCTGGGTACACCTGACTGGGCCTGTGTCAGCACAGGGTCTGCGACTACCCGGAGGGGGAGTTCGTTTAGGCGGGAGCCTGGAACAAAGGCACCGCCGGCTGCCAATCAAGGGAAGAACCGAAGGCAGGAGGAGCCTGCCTCGGCACCCGCGCCCCGTGTGACGGATAGGCCACCGGAGGTGGTGGACCAGGAGTCCGCGGGGGGGATGTTACCGAACTGGAGAACCTACCCATCCCGGCCGAGTGGCACGTGGAGGGAGGGCCGACCAGGGAGGAATTCTGCAAGGGCCAGAAGGAGTGTCCTACCCTTGAGGGACTGAGGCGACAGGCCGAAGCCCAGGCAGCAGGGAACGTTGAGGGGAACTACCACATTTACTGGGAGGATGGCCTCCTCTACAGTGAACCCAAGGCACCCATGCACGGATCGTCACGGGCCTTGGTTGTCCCTCAACGTTACCGAGCCTTTCTCTTGGGATTGGCTCATGAGATCCCCTTGGCAGGACACCTGGGGCAAGACAATACCTTTGCCCGGCTTGTCCCGCACTTTTATTGGCCTCAAATGAAAGTGTCGTCCGACACCTACTGCCGGACGTGCGTGTCTTGTCAAGCCAGTGGGAAAACAGGGGTGAAGCTGAAAGCTCCCCTGGAACCACTTCCTGTCGTTAGCACCCCCTTTGAAAGGGTGGGCATCGACATTGTGGGTCCGTTAGATCCGCCTACTACAGCTGGTCACAGGTTTATCCTGGTTTTGGTGGATCATGCCACACGGTACCCAGAGGCTATACCTCTGAGGACCATTACTGCACCTGTTGTGGCTAGGGCCCTGATGGGAATCTTTACCCGAGTGGGTTTTCCCAAGGAAGTTGTGTCCGACAGGGGGACCAACTTCATGTCAGCATACATGCGGGCGATGTGGAAGGAGTGTGGAGTGACCTACCGGTTCACCACTCCTTACCACCCCCAGACCAATGGACTGGTGGAGAGGTTCAATAAAACCTTGAAAGGCATGATCAGAAGTCTGCCTGAAAGCCTGCGGAGGAAATGGGACGTCCTCCTACCCTGTCTATTGTTTTCTTACAGGGAAGTGCCACAGAAGGGAGTGGGCTTCAGCCCCTTCGAGCTTTTGTATGGGCACCCTGTGCGTGGACCTCTCAGCCTGGTGAGAGACGGATGGGAAAGAACTCCCAGAAAGCTTCCCCAGGACGTGGTGAGCTACATGCTGGCCTTCCGGAGCCAAATGGCTAAGTTGTGGAAGCAAGCTTCTGACAACTTGGAAGCCAGCCAAGCAGTGATGAAGGCGTGGTATGACCACAATGCTCACCCGGTGGAGTTGGAGCCTGGCCAGAAGGTGTGGGTGATCGAACCAGGAGAGCTTAGCGCCCTCCAGGATCGCTGGTCAGGACCCTTTGAGGTGTTGGAGAAGAAGGGTAAGGCTACCTACTTGGTGGATCTGAAGACCCCTCGCCAGCCCCTACGGGTGCTGCATGCCAACCGCCTCAAACCCCACCATGAGAGGCCCGAAGTCATATTGCTAATGGTGACTGACGGAGCAGAGGACGTGGAAAGCGAGCCTCTCCCTGACTTATTTGCATCTCAAGAGAAGGATGGGTTGGTGGAGGGAGTGATTCTCTCCCCGTCCCTAACTCCTGAACAGCAGGAGGAGTGCCGCCAGGTCCTGGGGCAGTACTCTTCGTTGTTCTCCCTTGTTCCGGGTAGGACTCACCTGTGCGTCCATGACGTGGACACAGGAGACAGCCCACCTGTGAAGTCAAAGATCTACCGGATGACAGACAAGGTGAAGGCCAGCATTCACAGTGAAGTCACTAAGATGCTGGAGCTAGGAGTGATTGAACCTTCTAGCAGCCCCTGGTCCAGTCCGGTGGTATTAGTACCAAAAGCTGTACCACCGGATGCCCAACCGGAACTGAGGTTCTGTGTGGACTACCGGGGACTGAATTCAGTAACCAAGACTGATGCTCATCGTATCCCGAGGGCGGATGAACTGATTGACCGGCTGGGAGCTGCCCAATATCTAAGTACCTTTGACCTTACTTCCGGGTACTGGCAGATCTCTCTGACTGATGGAGCTAAGGAAAGGTCAGCCTTCTCCACGCCCAAGGGCCACTACCAGTTCTGCGTGATGCCCTCTGGGCTCAAGAATGCACCTGCCACGTTTCAGCGTCTGGTGAACCAGATCCTCACTGGAATGGAGAGTTTCTCTGCTGCTTATCTGGACGACATTGCCGTCTTCAGTAACAGCTGGGAGGATCACTTGCGTCACCTGCAAACTGTTCTCCAGGCCCTGAAGCATGCTGGTTTAACGATCAAGGCCAGTAAATGCCAGATCGGGCAGGGGTCGGTAGTGTACCTGGGACACTTGGTGGGTAGGGGAGCGGTGCAACCCCTCCAGGCGAAAATCGAGGCTATCATGGCCTGGGAACCCCCCAATACTCAGACTGAGGTCCAAGCTTTTCTGGGCCTCACCGGATATTACCGCCGCTTCATGAAGGGGTATGGGACCATTGTGGCCCCACTCACGGAGCTTACGTCCAAGAAACAACCTCGACGGGTAGTCTGGACGGAGGCTTGTCAGCAGGCCTTTGTGAAACTGAAGCAAGCCATGTGCGAGGCCCCGGTCTTAAGGGCCCCAGATTTCTCCAAGGAGTTCATTGTCCAGACGGATGCATCGGAACATGGCATTGGGGCAGTGTTATCGCAACTCAATGAAGAAGGTCTGGATCAACCCGTGGTCTTCCTATCCCGGAGACTACTTCCCAGGGAACAGAAGTGGAGTGCAATAGAGCGTGAAGCCTTTGCAGTGGTATGGGCTCTGAAGAAGCTGCAGCCATACCTGTTTGGCTCGCACTTCCTAGTTCAGACCGACCACAGACCCCTTCGGTGGCTGATGCAGATGAAGGGGGAGAATCCCAAGTTGCTAAGGTGGTCTATCTCCCTACAGGGAATGGACTTTCAGGTGGAACATCGGCCTGGAGTGGACCACGCCAATGCAGACAGTCTCTCAAGGTATTTCCGCCTTAGTGATGAGAACTCCCAAGGGGTTGGGTAGCTCTCCCCACTTTCAGCTGAGGGGGACGCGTGTTAGACCTGTCAGCCCTTTGGGTGGTCCCTCCTCATCATTATTTATTTTATCCCACTTTTGCCTCAAACCCTGTTATAATTTTTCCTTTTTGGGAACCACCAGACTTTTTAGTGTTGATGCAGGGTCAGGGAGCCATTTTCCCTACCCCTGGAACTTCTGTCTGAGGGCCTGAGACACAAAATGGTGGCCACCCATTGTCACCTGTGACATCACCAGAACCCACTGGAGGTTTCTAGAACCTTCTGTAACATTCTAGAACCCTGTGACAGTGGGAGGCAGTTTAGAATGTTGGGAGGCCATCTCAGAGTGGCAGTTGGCAACTGACTGGAGAAGAGAGAGGACAGAGATAGAAGGAGGTCGGAGTAAGGCAGTAGGGGGGGAAACCAGTGCTTGGAGTGGGGTCCAGAAACCCACCCTTGATGCTAGTCCCTACTGACCAAGCCCAGCCTAAAGCCCTGTGTGGGACCAAGTCCAGAAGAACCATCTTTAGGAACTGAACATTTGAAACAGGCCTTAAAGAGGAAGAACAGCAAGTTCCTGACCTGTTCAATGGTGTCCTCCTGGAATCCTGACGTCGAGAAGCCTGGAGACCTGGGGCCTGAGGTAGAGAAGCGGCGCTGACAGAAAGCAGACGTCGTACCCGGAGCCACCAGAGGTCGAGTGAGGGCGCCGACGGAGGTCGTGGAGAGGCGCCGGAGGTCGAGTGGAGATTCACCCGAGGTCGAGGTGAGGCGTCGACGGGGGAGTGAAGTCCGCCCACCGGAGTCGCCGGAAACTGAGGTGAAGCGCGCCGGAGGTCGGGAGTGGAGATCGCACTCCGGAGACACCCGGAAGCGGGGAGACCGTGACCCTGCGACGCCGGAAGGCGACATCGAGACGAGGCCGCCCAGCGACATCGAGTCGAGACCGCCCAGCGACATCGAGTCGAGACCGCCCAGCGACATCAGGCTGAGGCTGCCCAGCGACATTGAGTCGAGACTGCCCAGCGACATCGATCCGGAGCCGCCTCACGGCGTCGACACGGTGCCGAGCGGAGCCGATCATCGTGAAAAGGGCAGTAAGTGGTAGAGGGGGTGTTTAAGGCCCCGTGGAGCCCTAAAAGACCATTCTAGGGGCTAGAGGGGTGTTAGAACCAGCCTGGGAGTGCCAGGGGTGAACTAAGACTGGTGCAGTGACATCTGTGAGGGGCTGTGTAGTTTGGAGGGCCAGATCATTAGGTTATCCTCATTCTGCCTCAGCTTAGGTCCCAGCCTTGACCAATCTAGGTGGGACACCCCCATGCCATCCAGGTGTCCTTAAGTTGTGTATGGGCAAAGTAAGACCAAGTGACCTCATGAAAATGTTTTGAACTGTAACTGTCATTGATTGTTTTACCTTATTTATTGAAGGTGCTTTATTTATTGTCTTCCACTAATTTATTCCTGCACTGTATTTATTGTCTGACTGTATTTATTTGCCGTTTATGTTTATTGCACATCTATTTATTCTTTGCTTAATGATGACCTGAACCTATTTATTGAAATTCCAAAGTTGCATTATGTATTTGACCTGCTCTTTTGTAGAAAAATCCTATTGTATTGTATTTATGTTATGAAATCTGCAACTAAGAGAAAATAAGATAAAGACATATATATTTTCAACTTGTCTTTCATAATTTTTACGGTGTAGTGTCGTTTTTGGAACGGATGAACGCATGGTTATTGTGAGGGTGTGACGTATGCTTAACACGGTGCCTGACCCCCAACCGCTCGAGCCAAGCTACCACTGTGCTGGGAACCTGGTGACTGCTAACCCGGTTGCCCGGTTTCCAACACAAGGGTAATGTCTGGGTGCTTAGATCAGTGCATGGGTAGTGCCTGAGTAAAAGGATGACTGCAAGAGTAATGCCTGGACATTGCATGAGTGCAGGGGTACTGCCTGGGTGATTGGAGGAGTGCATGGGTAGTGCCTGAGTGGCTTCATGAGTGCAAGGGCAATGTCTGGGTACTTAGATAAGTGCATGGGTAGTGGCTGAGTAAAAGGATGACTGCAACAGTAATGCCTGGGTCATTGGATGAGTGCATTGATAGTGCCTGAGAGATTGGATGAGTGCATGGGTAGTTCCTGAGTGAATGGTTGAGTGCAAGAGTAGTGGCTGAGTGATTGTGCAAGTACATGGGTAGTCTCTGGTTGACTGCATGAGTGCAGGGGTAGTGCCTGGTTGATTGCATGAGTGCATGGGTAGTACCTGAGTGAAACTATGAGTGCAAGGCTAATGGCTGGGTCATTGGATAAGTTAATGGATCATGTCTGAGGGAATGGATGAGTGCAGAATGAGGGGAAAGGGGTACAGAAAGAGGCAAGAGAGTTGCAGGAAGAGGCAAGAGAGGTGCAGAAAGAGGGAAGAGGGCTGAAGAAAGAAGAAACAAAGGTGCAGAAAGAGGGAAGGGAAGTACAGAAAAAGGGAAGAGAAGTACAGAAAGAGGCAAGAGAGGTACAGAAAGAGGGAAAAGGGGTGCAGACAAAAGAAGAGAGGTGTAGAAAGAGGCAAGAGGGGTGCAGAAAAGGCAAGAGAGGTGCAGAAAGAGGCAAGATAGGTTCTCAAAGAGGCAAGAGAGGTGCAGAAATTTGCAAGAGAGGTACAGAAAGAAGCAAGAGAGGTGGAGAAAGAAGCAAGAGAAGTGCAGAAAGAAGCAACAGAGGTGCAGAAAGAGGCAAGAGGGATGCAGAAAGAGGCAAGAGAAGTGCAGAAAGAAGCAATGGAGATGCAGAAATGGGCAAAAGAGGTGCAGAAAGAGGGAACAGGGGTGCAAGGGTAATGTATGGGTGCTTAGATCAGTGCATGGGTAGTGCCTGAGTAAAAGGATGACTGCAAGATAATGCCTGGGTCATTAGATTAGTGCATGTGTAGTGCTTGAGAGAATGGATGAGTGCATGTGTAGTGCCTGAGCGAATAGTTGAGTGCAAGAGTAATGCCTGATTGATTTCATGAGTGCATGGGTAGTGCCTGGGTGATTGCATAACTGCAGGGGTACTGCTTGGGTTATTGGATGAATGCATGGGTAGTGCCTGAGGGACTCAATGAGTTGAAGAGTAATGTCTGTTTGCTTAGATCAGTGCATGGGTAGTGCCTGAGTAAAAGGATGACTGAAAGAGTAATGCCTGGGTCATTGGATGAGTGCATGGGTAGTGCCTGGGTCATTGGATAAGTGCATGGGTAGTGCCTGAGAGAATGGATGAGTACATGGGTAGTGCCTGAGCGAATGGTTGAGTGCAAGAGTAGTGCCTGATTGATTTCATGAATGCATGGGTAGTGCCTGGGTGATTGCATAAGTGCAGGGGTCCTGCTTGGGTGATTGGATGAATGCATGGGTAGTGCCTGAGGGACTTCATGAGTTGAAGAGTAATATCTGGGTGCTTAGATCAGTGCATGGGTAGTGCCTGAGTAAAAGGATGACTACAAAAGTAATGCCTAGGTCATTAGATGAGTGCATGGGTCGTTCCTGGGAGAATGGATGAGTGGATGGGTACTGCCTGAGTAAATGGTTGAGTGCAATGGTAGTACCTGCATGATTGCATGCGTGAATAGGTAGTGCCTGGGTGATTACATAAGTGCAGGGGTACTGTCTGGGTGATTGGATGAATGCATGGGTAGTGCCTAAGGGACTTCATGAGTTGAAGAGTAATGTCTGGGTGCTTCGCTCAGTGCATGGGTAGTGCCTCAGTAAAAGTAAAAGTGTAATGCCTGGGTCAATGCATGAGTACAAGAGTAGTGCCTGAGAGAATAAATTAGTGCATGGGTAGTGAATGGTTGAGTTCAAGAGTAGTGCCTGAGTGATTGCATTAGTACATGGGTAGTGCCTGGGTGATTACATGAGTGCAGGGGTAATGCTTGGGTAATTATATTAGTGCATGGAATTAGTGCATGGAAGAACCTGAGTGAAAGTATGAGTGCAAATCTAATGCCTGGGGCACTGCATGAGTGCCTGGGTAGTCCTGAAGGGAATGGATGAGTGCTTGGGTAGTGCCTGAGTGAATGGTTGAGTGCAAGAGTAGTGTCTGAGTGATTGCATGACTGCATGGGTAGTGCCTGGGTGATTGCATGAGTGCAGGGGTAGTGCCTGGGTGATTGGATGAGTATATGGGTAATACATGACTGGAAGGATGGGTGCAAGGGTAATGCCTGGGTGATTATATGGGTGTATAGGTAGTGCCTGAGTGATTGCATGAATGTATGGGTAGTGCCTGTGCGATTGCATAAGTGCAGGGGTACTGTCTGGGTGAATGGATGAATGCCTGGGTAGTGCCTGAGTGACTTCATGCATGCAAGGGTAATGACTGGGTGCTTAGATCAGTGCATGGGTAGTGCCTGAGTAAAAGGATGACTGCAAGAGTAATGCCCGGGACATTTCATGAGTACATGGGTAGTGCCTGGGTGATTGCATACGTGCATGGGTAGTGCCTGGGTGAATGGTTGTGTGCAAGAGTAGTACCTGAGTGACTGCATGAATGCAAAGGTAGTGACTGTGTGATTGTATAAGTGCAGGGGTACTGCCTGGGTGATTGAAGGAGTGCATGGGTAGTGCCTGAGTAGCTTCATAAGTGCAAGGGCAATGTCTGGGTGCTTAAATTAGTTCATGGGTAGTGGCTGAGTAAAAAGGATGACTGCAACAGTAATGCCTGGGTCATTGGATGAGTGCATTGATAGTGCCTGAGAGAATGTATGAGTGCATTGGTAGTGCCTGAGTGAATGGTTGAGTGCAAGAGTAGTGGCTGAGTGATTGCACAAGTACATGGGTAGTCTCTGGGTGACTGCATGCGTGCAGGGGTAGTGCCTGGTTGATTGCATGAGTGCAATGGAAGTACCTGAGTGAAAATATGAGTGCAAGGCTAATGGTTGGGTCATTGGATAAGTTAATTGATAGTGCCTGAGGGAATGGATGAGTGCAGAAAGATGGGAAAGGGGTACAGAAAGAGCCAAGAGAGGTGCAGAAAGAGGCAAGAGAGGTGCAGAAAGAGGGAAGATGGCTGCAGAAAGAGGGAAGATGGGTGCAAAAAGAAGCAAGAAAAGTGCAGAAAGAAGCAAGAAAGGTGCAAAAAGAAGCAAAAGAAGTGCAAAATGAAGGAACAGAGGTGCTGAAAGAGGCAAGAGAGGAGCAGAACATGGAAAGAGGGGTGCAGAAAGTAGCAAGAGGGGCACAGAAAGAGGCAAGAAGGGTGCAGAAAGAATCAACCGAGGTGTATAATGAGGCAAGAGAGGTGCAGAAAGAAGCAAATTATGTGCAGAAAGAAGCAACATAAGTGATAAAAGAGACAAGAGCGTTGCAGAAACAAACAAGAGAGGTGCAAAAAAAGCAATAGAAGTGCAGAAAGAGGCATGTGAGATGCAGAAAGAGGCAAGACAGGTGCAGAAAGAGGCAAGAGAGGTGCAGAGAGAGGCAAGAGAGGAACAGAAAGAGGGAAGAGGGTACGGACATATGTAAGAGAAGTGCAGAAAGAAGCAACCAAGGTGCAGAAAAGGCAAGAGAGGTGCTGAAGAAAGAAGCCAGAAAGGTGCAGAAAGAAGCAAGAGAGGTGGAGAAAGAAGGGAGTTGTAGAAAGCAGAAGAGATGTACAGGAAGAGACAAGAGAAGTGCAGAAAAAGGGAGAAAGGTGCACAAAGAAGCATGTGAAATTCAGAAAGAGGCAAGAGAGGCACAGAAAGAAGCAAGAGTGGTTTGCACAGCATTAGTACCAATTAAACACCCACATTTAGCAGTAAATATGAGGTGACCATTTCAGGTTTGCAAAGGGCCTTCCACCATACTGTAACACTTGTCGCTGCATTTTTGGTAACGTTTGACCTGTTTGAGCTAGAAACAAGGTTTTTTTTGTTCAAATCGGTAGATTATGCAACAGATGATGAATTATGTGGCAAATGTGGAAAATATCTAATTGTGTGAAAATTGGTGCAGCCAAACAGTTGCATAATTCCAGTGGTCCTGTTCATATCTCTGATTAGTTCCAGAAGTGCTCCTCAGTGGTTCAGTCTTTTTTTTGTCTTATTGATTTATAGTTTAGCTTCTACAGAAACGACGAAGAATAAACCTGAGGTTACCACTCCACAACACAGACTACCATACTACATATTTACTCTGTATAACACAATCCCACTCTACATAATTCCTATACACTAAATACCACATACTTACTATCCATATCATTTCAATGCACAACACACCACATAATTCCTCTACACATACCGTACATCCACTCCACTTGAAAACACATTAATAAAAAACTTTTACATTTACAACGCCAATAGCCCTAACTTTCGCAAATGTAAAACCTATTACATTGCAAATGTTTCTTAAATAGTAGTTGTGTTTACAGAGTGGTGGAGAAAGGGGGTGGGCCTCTGACCAGCTTCAGGAATTCCGCTGCATAGCACTTACAGAAGGTACCAGGAGGGCTTCTTGGCCCCCAAAGTCTCTCAGCAGGAAAGTGAACATCATCCCCCAACCAGTATTTTGCCAGGAGGTGCCTTTGCAGAGTGGTGGAGAAATGGGGGGTGTTGCCTCCGAAGACCTCTTAGCAATCCCACTTTGTTGGACTTACTGGAGGTAACAGGAAGGGTAGTTGTCCCCAAGAACATCCTTTGGGGCCAACTACCCCTTCTATTACCCCCAGTAAGTCCCATTCAGCAGGATTGCGAAATTATCATAGCAGGCCACGCCCCCTTTTCCCACCACTCTGCAAACACGCTCCCTGGCATGCTCTTGAATAGGGATTGAAGTCCTCTTTGTTGCTGGGGGTCCTTAGGGGCCAACCTGTTACCTGCAGTAAGACCCATACAGTGGGATTGCTTGTTTCCAGTCCAGGGAGGACCTGGCATGGCAGTTTGGGCTGGACAGTTCCCATTGGGCACAGTGTCAAGACTGATTTGCATATGGCTGGGTCCAAATTGGAATGGCATGGTGAGCAAAAAAACAATGGATTTAGGCCCAGATCTCTGCACTGGGGTGAATGTATAATATTGTTCTGCATTCTGTCTATCAATAGTTCTTTTTGACTTAATCTCCCAACCCAGAGTGTGCCATGAGGCACGTTGGCAGAGTCATGCAGGAAGGGGGTGGGGCCTCTGGCAAGTTGTCGGTTTCTTTTTTATTTTTTATTTTAGAAGGGGGGCTGTGTGGCCCCCTTCTCTTAAGCCTTTTGGTCCCTGGGGACCCCATCCTCGGGGCCTGAGCCATTATTTCTTTTCTAAATACAAAGGGAGGAAGGTCACGGCCCTCCCCCTGAGGCCGATTATGGCCCCTGGAACACCATCCCCCAGGGCTAGGCTTTTGTTTAATATTCTTTTGTAAAGGGGAGAGTGGCCATGTGGCCCCCTTCCCCAGGCTGATTTCGGCCCCATGACCCCATCCCCAGGGCCCGGCATTAAAAAAAACTTTAAAAATAATTTAAGACAGGTGGACTGGCAGGTGGGCCTGCAAGCTCCCCTTCCCATGGCAAGTTTTGGCTCCGGGGACCCCATCCCCCAGGGCCTGACCTCTATTTTTTTCATTTTTAATTGGAAGGAGCCGCGTGGCCACCCTCCTGAGGCCAATGTAGCCCTGGTTGCTCCATCCCCCGGGGCATGACCAATCCTTTTTTTATTGAATTTGTTTTAGAAAGGGAGGCGGCAACTAGGCCTAGGCCAATTTCCTCCCCGGGGACACCATCCCCCAGGGCTTGGTCTCTTTATGGGGACCGTGGGGGAGCCCCAATCTCCCTTGGTCACTGCCAGCTCCCTGCATCCTGCGGCAGCCAACATTGCTTTTGAGAAAGGGAGCTGTGACATGCAGCTCCCTTTGTCCAAAAGCAATACAGCTTCGCTTCATGGAAGCAAGAGCAGTTTTCCTGCTCTTGCTTCCATGAAGCCAAGCAGGTGTTAGCTATGACAGGGTGGGAGAAGTGCTCCCGCCCTGCCATAGCAAACTGCAATGTCCCGGGGGTGGGCACCACGGGACATTGCTGGAGCCAGCCCTGGGGGGTGGCGGTCCCCAGGGTCATCTAGGACTCCTGGAGGGGGGCCACGTGGCCCATCTCCCATCAAGTTTAAAGCCGCAGGGACAGTGGTCCACTACAGAACCCCACCCTTAATTTATGCATGCCCCTTTAAAAAATGTAGTGTGGGGTGGCGGTCCCCAGGGCTCCGGGGGGCACATGCCCCTCACGCGTAATAATGAAAACCCAGGGGAGATGATGGTCCCTGGGCTTCATGGGGGTCAGGAACCTCCTCACACATTTTGATAAAAGTAAAGCCCCGGAGAGGTGGTGGTCCCCATGGGCCCGCGCCAAATTTTGTCATTTCCCCCAGGACCTGGCCCACCCAGGAGCTTAATTAAATGAAGCACGGGAGACCGTGCTTTATTTGTTTAAAATTTTGAGCGAGATTCACGCCCTTAGTGTGAATCCTGCCGATCTGTTTTTTTAAATGCTTTCTGGGTCCTGGGGGTCCCTGTGGGATACCCTGAGCAGGCGTAGGGGGTCATTGTGTTTCTACCCTGCCCCCTTTTCTTTATTTTTTTATAGTTTTTTTACCTTTTTCCTTGTGATGCGGTTCAACTGAGTCACAAGATGGCTGCCAACACTTCCGGGTTTGAAGTGTTGGCAGCTAATCAGATCTCAGACTTGAGATTGGGAGGGTTTAGCTAATCAGATCTCACAATCCTGAAATATGGATATCTGTTAATGTTTAAATTTCTCGCAAACTACTGAACGGATTTACATCATTTAAAGCAACGAGTGTTCTCTGGACCAAGAGCTACCTCTCTGCCAAATTTAGTATAATTCCGTTCAGGAGTTCAGGCTGCGGCTGCGACAAAAGTTTCCTATGCCCCTGCTTGATGAATCACCCGAAGCTTTTATGACAGGAGCTGACCGGAGTGCCCCATTAGTCTGAAAAAATGTCACGAAGGTTAGTCAAACGCTGCCAAAGATATAGCCAAATCAAAAAAATGCTTTTTGAGTAGAAACAAGGTCCTAACTATAACTACCTACTGGTGACCACCAGTAGGTAATATATATATCCACCCACACATATTTATATATTCACTGAAAAATACAAAGGTTACAAGGACATTTTCTCATTAATAATTTCACTGCAAATGTTGCAGAAATATATATGATGTGATAGAAGAAGAGTGATGTAAATATGTGTGGTTAGAAGCAGTGCATGGCGAGGGCATGAGTTATTGTTCCCTTAGGACACAACTTATGAATACTAGAAATAACTATAACTATAACTGCTGAATGTCTATGGTTTTGTGTGTGTAAAATCTGCCCCTAACTATAATGTCCATGTAACATTTAGTTTTTTTAGGGGATCTCACATTTTTCTAAAATGTAAATTGTACTATGATTTGACCCATAAGTTCAATTTAGTAATACACATTTTCACATGCTTATAAATATATTTTATCAATACATTCATTTTTAAAATATATATTTTAAAAATAAAAATGTAAGAATTAAGGGAAGGTAACTTTTGTAGTCGTTCTATAGATGAAAGTCTTTCTATTTTTTGTCTTCATTTTATGGATCTGTGGATCTGTTGCAAATCCTTGGAAGAATAAGGAGTCTGCTGGTTATATTGCACACTCTAAAACAACAGCACATTTAATAAAAAAATAAATGCTATTGCAATTTCCATAAGTGTATCACTGCCTATGTTTCGGTGCATGCGTGGCTCTGTTAGTGCATGTGTGAGTGGCTCTGTGAGTGGTTTTGTAGATCTGTGAGTGGCTGTGTGAGTGAGTGTGTGAGTGGCTGTGTGGGTCTGTGAGTGGGTGTATGAGTGATTGTATGGGTGTGTGAGTGGGTGTGTGTGAGTGGTTGTGTGGGTGTGAAAGTGGATATTGAGGGCCTATGTGAGTGCCTGAGTGTGTCTGTAAATGGTTATAGCAGTAATTGTATGGGTGTGAGACTGGGTGTGCGAATGTCTGAACAGGTGTGTGAGTGATTTTCTGGGTCTCTGATTGAGTGTGTGAGCAGCATCATAGATGTGTGACTGGGCTTATGAGTGGTTGTGTCAATTGGCATGTGAGTGAGTGCTCGGTGGGTGTATGAGTTGGTTTAAGTGGCTTTGTGAGACTCTGAGGGGTGTGGGACTGACTGTATAGATGCATGAGTGGATGTCTCAATGATTTTCACCCATTCCCCTTTTCTTTTCCTGTATTTGCCGTTTTCCCTTTGTGCCAGGTTTAACTTTTCTTTTCCTGAATTAGTCATTTCACGCTTTTTGGTTAGCCCGCTTCCTGGCATTTTGGGAAGCCCCACCTCCCACTGCCCAGTGCCACTCCCTCCCTCAGGATGTACTTATTGAAGGCCACACTGTGGCCAAGCAACCAGCATGCCGAAGGCAAGCCCTTTTGTGCGTGTACGCACCAGGACCGTGCCCAGTGCCAGGAACCCTGGCCCTTTCACCATTAATCACTACACCGCCGCCAAGCTTTTGGCCCTGGCCACCAGATGCAGAAACAACTGTTGCATCACCCCTCCACTACCTACAGAGTGACCCAACACCTGCTGCCGCTGCCGTTTCACATGCAGCAGAGCCACCTGTGCTTCTCTCACATAGCCAAGCTCTGACCCCCAGGAACAGCTCCAGTGCATGCTGCTCAATGCCCGATCCCTTGGCAAACACAGCATAGAAATCTGGGGTACCACCATCACCCTCACTCCAGACATGATGTTCATCACTGAAACCTTGCTCACCCCATCTTCTAACCCCAAAATTGTGTCTGCAATGCCCCATGGCTACATGATGATACACAGAGACAGCATCAATAAACACAGAGGTGGCATTGCTATCATCCACGAAAACACCCTCCAATTCTTCTCCACCGAAGATAATAATACCCATCAACCATGGAATACCTCAACTTCCAAATCCACATGTATGCCAAGACAACAATCAGAGAAAGCCTCACCTATAGAAACCCAGGCCCCCACCTTGGCTTCTGCAACACAATCTCCAAATTCATCACCCCGCTAGGAATTGACTCCAAACACTATCTCGATGACTCAAATGACTCAAATGACTCCAACTCCGCCAGCCTCTTTGAATGCATACGCAACATCGCCTTCCTGCAGCTGGTAGCCAGTCTCAAACACAGCAGAGAACACGCACTGGATCCCATTTTCACAACCAGCCATAGAGTCAGTCCATGTCATCAATCTAACATGGACTGACCACAGCATCGTCCACTTCGCCGTCGCATGTTCTCCTGGACCCACCACCAAGCCCTCTAACCCTTCCACTGCAGATGGAACAAAATCATTGAGACCCAGTGGACAATGGCTCTCAGCACCTACAGACACACCACCACCAGCAACCTGGAACAGGCCATCCAAAACTTCTCAGACTTGATCTCCAACAGCGCCAATACTATTGTCCTTATAAAACTGCCCAGCACCAACAGGTCCAGCAAGCACACAAGTTGGTTCACCCCCACACTCCAGGCCATCAAACAAGAATGCAAGCAATAAGAGAGATGATGGCATTCCAGCAGGAATCTCATGGACCTCTCCACATTCAAATCTGCCCTCAGTGATTACCACCTTTGCCTCAAAGAAGCCAAGAAGGAAAGAAGCAAGCTCCAATCACACAAAGGAAATCTCAGCATTGTCAGAGAGCTATCCTGCCCTTTAGCCACCAAGAACACTATTAGCCCCTCCCAATCACTTTTTGACACACTGGTGGACGACTTCTACAACACGATATAGGACACCTACTGCAACTTCAACCCCCCCAACCCACTGACTGCAGCCACCTCCTAACACCCATAGATGTCACCCAGCACCACCTGCTCACTGCCTGGAAACTACTCATGATGCCAAGGATGTCAGCCATCATGACCATAATCCACTCCAGAGCACCAATGGACCCCTTCCACACCACATCTCCAAGCTGGGACAGAAGGAAATTGGCACTACATTCACCGACATCCTGAATGCATCCATAAACATGGCCACCATCCCCGATGCATGGAAACATGCTGGGGTTAAACCCCTCCTAAAGAAGCCACCGCCTAACACCTATGGACGCCACCCATCACCACTTGCTCTCTGATTGGAAACTACTCACGATGCGAAGCACGTCAGCCATCATAACCTCAATCCACTCCGAAGCTCTGACTGACCCCTACCCCCACATCTTCAGCGCAGAACTGAAGATAATCAGCATCACACTCACCGACATCCTCAATGCATACATCACCATAGGCACCGTCGATGCATGGAAACACGCCAAGGTTAACCCCTCCTAAAGAAGCCCTCTATTGACCCCAGTGAACTCAAGAATTACCATCCCATCTCCTTGCGCCCCTTCCCAGCCATGGTCCTGGAAAAAGCCATCAATTGACAGCTCACCAAACACCTGAAAGTAAATAAACCTGCTCTACATCTTCTAGTCCAGTTTATGTACCAATCACAGCACTGAGACCACTTCTCGACTGGGGTGAGACAGCTGCCCTCACCACACCCACATCACAAGACTCCACCACAGAGGCATCAAGGGAAACACACTTAAGTAGATCACCTTCTTCCTCTCCGGACAAACTCAGAGAGTCTGCCTTTTAACCCTCACCTCAAAGAGTAAAACCATTATCTGCAGCTTATCACAAGGCCACTCCCTCGGCTCCACCTTGTTCAATGCTAAATGACTCTACTAGCCGGTATTGTCCGCACACAGGGACTCAACATCATCTCCCATGCTGACCACACCCAACTAATCTTCTCCCTCACTGAAGACCCCACCACCACCAAATCCAACTTCCAGAGTGCCATGACCAGCATCGCCAATTGGGAGAGGTCCAACTGCCTAACGGTAAACTCAAACAAGATCAAAGTGCCGATCTTCAGGAGGAACACCTCACTGTGGGACGACACCTTGTGTCCTACCGCACTCTGAACCACACCAACTCCCTCAGACAACACCTGCAACCTCAACATCATACTGGACACCAAGCTCACAATGTAGCACGGATCAATGCAGTCTCCTCATCCTGCTTCCACACCCTCCACATGCTCTGAAAGAGCTTCAAATGAATCCCCATGAACACCAGGAAAACAATCACTCATCACCAGCCGACTGGACTATGGAAATGCTCTCTACACAGGAGCCATCACCCAACTCCTAAAGAGACTACAGACTATAAAGAACACCGCAACCAGACTCATCCTCAAGCTCACCAAACTGACCAGCATCACCCCCAACACAGAAATTTACACTATCTCCAAATCCAGGAGAGATGCCAGTTCAAACTACTCACCCACGTCTATAGAGCCCTCCACAACCTTGGACTAGCCTATGTCAACCACCGCCTGAATCCACAACAAAAAACTACCAAAGTGTGCTTCTTTACAGAAAAAGAGTATTAAAAAATAGTGACCATTTAGGAGTGGTATAACAAATGCAAATGATGACAGGAGCTCTGTGATTTGGTAAGAACAGGAGCATGAGTGAGAGCACAGTGGGAAGAGTAGCCATTATTGGCAATTTTGTGGAAGAGAATTGAGAGATTTCTGACTTGAGATTTGCAGCGGAAAGTAGATATTGACAGATATTAAAATAAAAAGTTAGACAATAGCAAAGAGATTTTGCGGGTATGTTAATTAGGTTGTACTATAAAAAAAGTACATTTTATAAAAAACCTATGAGTGTATATTAGATGAAAGAAGATGTGTAGCTTCTGGACACTACAGAAAAAGGCAAAAAAGAATGTTGTTAGAGAACATTAACTAAAAATATAGTGAGCAGCAAAGGAGGAAGAGGAATTACTATACTGAAAATATAGTTATTCTCATAAGACAGCATGTATGAATATGTTTGAAATTAGATGTGGGAGGTTGCTTATAGTATGTAATTTAATAGTATGCAATTTTCACCCACTCAGACAGCCAGGCTGGCATTACATACCCAATTACACACCCACAAAAGCACTTATGTACCACTGACTCATACAGCCAGACTGTGACTGACACACTCAGTCACACACCCATAAAACCATTCACAAAACCATTTACTCACCTATACATCCAATTACATAGTCATTCACACACCCATACAAGCTCTGTCATGCAGACTCAAACACCTATGCAGCCATTTACGTACCCAGCGCTCGGACAGTCATTTACACACGCAGTTACACATGGTACACCCAGTCATCCACCCATACAGCCACTCATATGCCTATTTACAAAACCATACAGCCAATCACACACCTAGTCACACAGCGACAGAGGCTCTCACACCTGCTCACATACCCACACACTAATAGAGACACTTGCACAAGAAGTTACACACCCAAACACACACTAACATAGCCAGTTACCAATCCATACAGCCACTTATATGACCATTTAGACACCCATACGGTCACTAACGCACCCAGTCACGTACCCACACAGCTACTTACACATCCAGTGACACACCCACAGAGGCACTGATACACTCACTCACATTTCCACTCAACCACACAGACACCCTTTCACGCACCCATACAGCCACTCATATACCCAATTATATACCTACACTCAGACACTTACACAGGCTCTTACTCACTGACATAACTACTTATCAATCTACTCACTTGCTTATAGTATGTATTCTAATAGCATGTAATGTAAAGTTAAATGTATTCTATATTTGCTTTTCAGAAATCTACTTGTGTTTAAAGAAGAGGATTTACAATGTCAAGAAAGACACAAAGGAGAAAAAAGCAGAAGAAAGCAGAAGAAAGAGTACTATGTGCTTAATAGTGAAAGCAAAAAAGGATCTGATAGGGAGAACGTGCTGGAAAAAAGAGCTGCTGGTAAGAGAACTAATGAGTTTGTTAAAGCAGTACATGGTAAAATGTAAACCGTGGAAAGTGTTTCAAATAAAAAGCAAGGTTTACAATCAACTCACAAAGGAGAAGAACTCAGTCAAATTGAAGGTGAAAAATGTTGTTAACAACACCTAATTTGAAAAGGAGGGGAAAAGAATTTAAAGAAATACGATTGAGAATGTTTAGAAGTAGGGTAATACAGACTTTGGTATCAAACATGAAGGAATACGAGAGGAGAAGCTCTGAAACAAAGCCAATATATTGAGAGTGTGGTTGATAGAGCTTTTGCCCTGAAGCGCAAACTATTCATTTGATACTAAACTGAATCAGAACACTTGATAAAACAGCTGTGAGGAAGAAGATTCCATGCTTTAGACCCTAGAACTGCAAAAGACTTTTCACCACAAGATGGTAGTCAAAAAAAAGGAGGTCTCAGAAGTTCTCTGAGGATGATGTTATGTTCTGCTGAGGTAGCTAAAAAAGGTACTCCCATTGAAAAAGAAGAGATGATTGCTATAAATTTAGTGGAAGAGCTTGGCAAAGAGGTGCAAGAAAGCCATAGCCATGCACTTATTTGTTAAAGGGACTGCAATGTTATTTTTAGTGTTCGGCAGGAATCAATTGATACATTAAGAAATGCTCTACGTCAATTTCCAGATAGTAGTGGGAAGCAGAAAATTGTAATGTTGCAAGTGTTACAAACATGGAAAGTCATGAATATATACTCATTTAAGAATATAGCCCTTTACATCGCATGCATTTACAATGCATGCAATTACAATGCGGTCTTTACAACGACCGCGTTGTTTCATCACAGTATCATTACATTGCTCTAGGGGGCGTGCTGGACGTTGGAATAGTATAATTTACTATTCCAACTCCAGTGTGTGCAAAGGTAGGGAAGGTGTTGGAATAGTAAATTATACTATTCCTTAGTTTTGAGCGCCCCCTAGAGCAAGTCGTTGTAATGACTTGTGTTGTAATGGTACTGTAATGTAACAAGGTTGTCATTGTAACAACCGCGTTGTAATCGCATGCGTTGTAACACATGCAATGTGATGGCTGTTTCCCCTCATTTACAAGGGCAATCATTAGCATGTCTCTCCAGGAAAATGTGCAGAATGTTTCAGCATTTTTCTGCATTTTTGAATGTTGGCTGTTCATCCTTAAAAAACATTGAAATTTAGTTAGAAGTCTTTACTTTGTAAAGAGTCCTACATTGTATTTAGGAGCAATGAACAAACCGCTTTTGTATGGTACAGTGTCTGAGGAATGTTTGCGAAGATCTTCATTTATATTTCTTTGGTCCTGCAGTGCAGTCTGGGCAACATGAAGAGGTGGTATGTTCAGGTGTAGAGGAACAAAACACAGATTTTAGTACTGATAACTTTAGACAAGAAGCAGCAGAGCTTAATGCAGTTTCTACAGAAAAAACAAACTATATTTGTATATGTCTAGATTTTGCAGTGTATTTATTTGTAGAGGAACATTTTGAGTTGTTGGCATGCCAGATCATGTGCATGCATTGCTGACAAACTAGAGGACAACTAAATGCATGCAAGAACAATACCCAATAAGTGAGAGGTGGTTGAAATTCCAGAGGAACTTCGACATCTGAATGTTTATAAAGGAATTCTCATACAATCTATACACTCTTTTCAAGCAATATTTCATATGCAACCAAAGACTGGGAAACTAAAACCCACTGAGCTTCAGAAAGGACTTAAAGTTAGAGTTGTATATTTACCTTTAGATTTTTTTTTTTTTTTTTTTTAAAAACCTTTATTCTGTAAGATCAGTGACACAGCTATTCAGCCGACAACCCGGAGGTACGGCAGCTTTAAAAACCCAACACATGCTAGCGTCAACATTCCAATGACAGGAGAATCGAAGGTTCTGTTTTAAATAAACACAAATCCAAACCTAAACACAAGCAAGGCGATAAGTACCATAAGCACCAGAACGGGTTCTCATCAGGGGAAGCGAGCCCCATTTCGTCTAACAGGCACAGGTCTGTAGTAAGGGAAGGGAGGGGAAGTCAGAGACTCAAGAAGACATACACATATCAGCAAGAAGTTCAAAGCCGGAAAGAAAGCTAAGGGGAAAGCTGCTCCTCGGGCGGATCCGGGTCCGGGGGCAGGCATATGCCCCCTCTGTACTGGTTCCAGCACCCCCATACAGAGTGCCATTTCCGAGGGCCCCCTCGAGCACAATACACTGTCTTCTCCCTAAATATGCTCCAATCCATGTTTTCCATCCATGCTGTCAATGTAGGAGGCCCATTAGAGCCCCACAGACGAGCAATATCGCGCTTGGCAATCATGTTACCCAGGGTCACCCACTGAGTCTGTGCCGCGTCGTGGTCAGTAGGACCCCAAACATTCAGAAGACAACACCGCGCCTCAGGCTGCATGACGATGCCCGTCACCTCCCCATCACCTCGTGGATGCGCCTCCAAAACTCCATAATCGCACCGCATTCCCAAATAATATGTAGGAAGGTGCCCACCATACCACAGCCTCTCTTACATAAGCCCTCCTCAGAAAAACCCATATGGACCAGCCTGGGCCCCGTCACGTAGACCCTATGGAGTATTTTAATCTGCACCAACCGCAGGCGCGCGGGGATCGCAACCTCTTTGGGAGAGGAAACTGCCTACTGCCAGTCCTCGTCATCTAGTTCAAGGCCATCCCTGGTCCATTGAGCACGTAACCCTAGAAGAAGATCTGCCCGAACATTAATAAGCTTCTTATAAATGAGCGAGATCGTACTCTCTGGCATATGGCCATCCAGGATCCGGTCCTCTAACGGAGAGGACTCAGGCACCTTCTCCCCTTCTACAAGAACTGACCGCAAGGCGTGGAACACTTGAGCGTATCGGAAGAACTCCGTGCTCCCCAGCTCATATTCCTTCTGCAGCTCCTCGAATGATTTTATCCTACCCTTAACCAGGAGGTCTCCAACCCTGGATATGCCGATCAGGTCCCATTTCTCAAACCCTTTTGTATGCCAAAGCTTACCCAGAATATCGGAGTCAAACAGAGGGGTAGCGAGGGTAAGCTTACCCTTCCAGCCCAGTGAATCCGTCGCAACCTTCCATACATGCACAGCCACCCTGGTGGGCCCCGTTAGGGTTAAGTCTAACGACTTCGAATACAGCGCTCTGGAGTAGTTACCCCCACGTAGCAACCATCGGTCCATGGCGAAGCCAGGGCTCAGCGCCGGACCATATACACCATGGTTAATCGCACTCAACTGGGTGGCCCAGTAATAACGTCGGATGTCCGGAAGCGCGATACCCCCGTCGTACCACGGAAGCGTCAACTTAGCAATCGCTATACGCGGACGCCCTTCCCACAATAGCGCGCGCTGGTGGCTTTCAAACTCACGGAAGTAACTGGCCGGGACCCAGTCAAGAGTATTCTGCAGGGCATAGAGGAAACGGGGAAGAGACATCATCTTGAACAGAGCGGCACGGCCAAGGAGGGAAAGCGGCAACCGCCGCCAGCCCGCCACGTCCCGCCGCAGACGCGCCAAGGGAGGGAGCAAGTTCTTCTCGTATCGCAAAATGGGATCGATGGAAATATAGATCCCCAAATACAAAAAGCCCTGCTGGGCTATCTGGAGCGGGCAGTTGCGCGGGACAGGCGGGACATCACCACACAGGACATACAAGTATGACTTCCCCCAATTAATGACAAGACCAGAATTTCTACCAAAAGAAGTCAAGACGTCACAAACCACTATCAGAGATTTCTTAGGCGAGGCGAGGTATAGCAGAATGTCGTCGGCGTAAAGTGAAATATGGTCTTCGTGGTCAGGCGACCAGCGAATCACACGTATGTCCGGGTGCCATCGTATCCACGCCGCCAGCGGCTCAAGAGCAAGTGCGAACAATAACGGCGACAGGGGACAACCCTGCCGGGTGCCTCTCCCGAGCTCGAACGGTGCCGACGCCCGCCCGTTCACCACGACGCTGGCGAGAGGTCCCTCATAGAGCAAACTCACCCAGCCCACAAATCCAGGCCCAAAGCCGAACTTGGCTAGCACAGCCCACAGGTACGCCCACTCCACCGTATCAAAGGCCATCGTGGCATCGAGGGACGCCACAACAGCCGGCTCCCGCATCGTGCCCGTCCTGGCAATCACACCATGAAGGCGTCTAAGATTCAGTGCAGTGTTACGGTGCAGGATAAAGCCCGACTAATCCGGGTGGATCAAGTCGCCAAGCACCCGGACCAGGCAGTTAGCAAGGAGCTTGGCAAGGATTTTCGGCTCGGCATTGAGAAGTGATATCGGCCGATAGGAGCCACATTTGTCACGGGGCCTACCGTCTTTATGTATTACCACAATCGTCGCCAGCCGTTGGTCGAGCGGAAGAAACCCATTCACCCGCGCCTCCACGAACATGGCGCGCAGGTGAGGAGTCAACTTATCCGGATGAAGCTTATACAGCTCAACCGGCAAACCATTTGGGCCCGAAGCCTTACCGGAGCGCAACGCGCGGATAGCACCCGCCACTTATATCTCCATCGAGGTCATCCCTATCAATGGCAGAAAGGCAGGGCAGAGCGATATCCCGCAACAGGTCACACGAATCCTCAGTCGGCCTATCCGAGACCAAGGTGTATACCGTACGAAAATGGTCCGAAAAACACTGAACTATACCGTCAGGGTCAGTAACAACCTCTCCCCCATCCGTAGACAACTCCGGCACCACTCGATTGACACGCTCTTTTTTGTCCAGCCACGCCAGCAATTTCCCGGCCTTATTGCCGACATCATACAGTCGACCCTGCTGCTCCCTATGAAGGGTCTTAGCAGCGTTCGTCACCAGATCCCTATATTCCAGTTGCTTCAAGCTCAAGTTATGCAGTGTGGCCGGTGTAACATCCTCTTCCAAGGCCACTTCCAAAGCCGCTATCTCGTCCTCTACTTGCGTCACCTCGGCATCTCTCCGCCGCTTGGCGGCCACTACCAGGGAAAAGGCCTCCCCCCTCAATACAGTCTTAAAAGCTTCCCACAAGGACACCGCAGATTCAACTGAACCCTGATTCTCTTGAAAATAGCGGTCAACTGACTTCAGCAACGCACTGCGCAGCTTGGGGTCACGAAAATACCAGGGGTTAATGGGAGCCACCCTGCCCCCCGCCACCCGGCCAATATTCAAGCGGGCCCACATAGGTGAATGATCAGAAATGCCCCGTGCCAGGTGCCTAGCCTCAGATACCAAAGAGGCGTGCGCAGCCAGAGTGAGCAAGTAATCAATCCGGGAGAGACTCCCGTGGGCCCCGGAATGGAAGGTATATTGTCTCTGAGTGGGGTGCCGTAGCCTCCAACAGTGTACCAGACCAAAAGTGTCTATAAAATCGGGAAGCCACTTCTGAGCACCCCCGGTGTCCCTGGGCGGAAACCTATCAAGCATTCCAGAACCAACCGCATTGAAGTCTCCTCCCACCACCAGCATCCCTTCAGGGAGTTCCAACAAGGCCTTGCCCAGATCAGCAAACGTAGAGGCCTGCAGGGCAGGAGGGACATAAACAGAAACCAATACCAACTTTCTGCCCTCCCATCTCCCCGCCACAGCCACAAAGCGCCCCCTGTCATCAGCAATGATGGAATCAACCTCGAATGGTAGGGAAGCTCTAACAAGTATGCCCGCACCCCTGGAGCCCGAGGAGAACCCCGAGTGAGCAATGAATTTATAGCCCTTTCTGTTGAGTGCATAACACGTATTCCCTATAAGATGGGTCTCCTGCAGGAGGACCACATCTGGCGAGGTCCGTTTCAAGAATTGCAGGACTATCCCCCGTTTAATACGATCCCCTAAGCCATTAACATTCCAGCTGATTATGCTTAAGCCCCTATCCCCCATCCCCGAACACAAAGAGACCTCCACCCCCCCCGGAGAACCACGATCGGACAATGCTGACAACAATTGCTATGCCTTGCAAGAAAAAAAAACACACCCCCCAACAACAACCCCAACATCCCAACCCCCCCCCCTGCACCCCTGCGTCAGCTTACAAAGCCCCCCCAACTTGCAGTGTGCCTGTCGCCCTATCAAAAACAAATCTACAGAAAGTACCCCAAGGGAGGCAAGAGCTCCTATCTTCCCCCCACCGCCCTCCCATTACTGCAGGAAGGTGCGAGTCACTGTCCGGGGGTGAGTCAATACGTGCCAACACCGGAGGTATCACTTCTGTCCATCACGATCGCCTTCCGCTCCGTCCACGCTGTCCCGGCCGGGCTGCCGCCGAGGGAGCACATCCAACCAGTCCCCTGCCATGTCCGGTGATTCGAAGAAGAAAGTCCGGTCCTCATACACCACACGTAACCTGGCGGGGAAAAGCATGGCATACTTCAGGTCCATATCTCTGAGCCGCCGCTTCACCCCCAGGAAACTCTGCCTCTGTTTCTGCACCATCTGGGTGAAGTCAGGATAAAAACTCACAGAGGCGTTCTGAAAAGGGACCGGGCCTGTCACCCTCGATGCTTGCAGGATAGCGTCTCGATCCCGAAAATTAAAAATCCGGGCTACAATCGGTCGCGGGGGGGGCTCCCACCTTGGGCCGTCCTCCAGGCACTCGGTGAGCCCGCTCCACCGCGAAGAACTTGCTGAGGCCCTTAGGCGCAAGATGATTCACCACCACATCCTCGACGAGTAAATCCACGGAGAGATCCTCTGAAGTTTCCGGGACCCCAATAAGGCGCATAATGCGCACATTATTGCGCCGGGCCCGACCTTCGAAGTCCTCGAGCCGGCGGGCGGAGAGGTCACTCGCGGTTCGTAACCCACGAACCTCAGCCTGAAGTTCCGAGACATCGTCCGCGAGACCCGTGGTCTTGAGGTCCAGGGACTTGACCCGCTCATTGGTTTTGCCCAGGTCCGCGCGAATCAAGTTGACATCAATCAGAATCATGTCCACCTTGTGCGCCAGGGTCTCGAACTGTCGCCCAATCGAAGATTGCATCCCATCTATCGCCCCTTTGATATCCTGCAGCGATAGCTCCGAGGCAGGGGATGAGTCGGCCTTCTGCGCTTCCAGCGACTGTCCCGATCCACCAGGCGACCCCTTCTGCTGGGCATAACGATCCATATTGTTGGATTGGGTATAGCCTCCCCGCCGAGTAGTCTTAGACTTCGACCTGTCCGCCTCCGATTTGGTCGACATCCCGAACAGCAGAACAATCAATTGCTAAAGGACGTCCCTCACGCAGCTAGAGGAAACAGGGTCAAATAGGACTACAACAGTCAGTCAGGACCGAGTGGAAGTCCTCCAGACAGAGGAGGATATGCGTGAAGCGCTCCCAAGCCAGAGCAAACAAAGGGCGAGAAAGCGAAAGTGAAAGTGCAGCGGCATCCGTCCGTCAGTTCACACCTCCCAGGGCCGCTGTTGTTCAATTAGTGGCCGGGCATCCTGCCAACGCAAGCCCCAGGCTTTCTTCGGAGGTAGGCCGCAGTCTTCCGCCATGCACAACTTCGGTCCCCGGTGGGCGATATTCGTCCGGACAGCGTCAGTCGCCCCAGCTGTGACTCATCTGCAGGATTCCATGCATGAAAATCAGGATTTAGGACAGGATAAGTGCAGGAGGGCGCGAGGGTAGCGGGAGCTCAGGACTCACGCGGCCATCTTGGTCAAGCGCTAGGCTCCTCCCCCGTACCTTTAGATTTTAAACACAATATGCACTGGTAGTAGAGAGAGATTTGGAAGAACAGCTTGTTATTCTAGTGAATGGTGTGCTCACAAAACACAAAACAATCTTGCAGGGGCTAGTGGATGTAAATAGGATGAAGAAAGCTTCAGTGTATCTGAAAGTGAATAATGTGCACAATAAAGATTTAGATGTTGTTGAACATGGTAGTTGCATGGAAGAAGAAATGTTGCCTTCCCAAAGTGGATCAAAGTAGATCTGAAGAAGCATATGATACAGTATCTATCTAGTACATTCAAAAGAGGTTTTGGGGGTTGCCTGTGAACTGTATCAGATAAAAACAAACTAAAGAAGCTCCAATGAGTGTGTTGGAGAAAAGGTTATAGGCTCAAAGCTTTCCTCGATTATTTCCAACTGGAATTGGTGGACAGTATGAAGACCACCCTGTAAAAATACCTGCAGCAGAGTATTGGCCAACAAGAGTATATTCAGAGGACCCTAGATTTCGACAAAGTATTCCATATGTATTCCATTTCTTGTTTGAAATTGATTTGTCTGGACAGTTGTATGGTGTTAACCATATTCTTAAGACAGAAGGTCATGTATAAAATGTGTCTGGAGAAGATGTTGTTGAGAGAAATTCACAGAAAAGATTAGAAGCATAAGTACATTTTGATAGATTTGATGGCATGCCAATGTGGCATTGGTGAGTACTGGTATCGTCATTATTGTGAGCTCAAGTGTATGTTGCCAAATGTAGGTGCCCCAACTTGGTTTGTGACACTCAGTTGTGCAAAGTATGAATGGGATGATTTACATGAGTGTTTGAGAGAAGCAAACTCTAGCATTAAAGGTATCGTTTTGAAGACACCTGGAGAAATTTGTTATTTGGATCCTGCAAATATTTTCTGGTATTTTATTCACATATTACCACCCCTTTACTGATTTCTTTTGGAAAATTAGTACGATGCAAGAACATAATCATATGCTGTTGTGGGTAGATGATGCACCTACATTTTGGAACATATACAGATGAGTCTGTACTTTCGTTCAAGAAACATTATATTACATGTAGCACTCATAAAGACATTGCGGAATGAAGCCTAAAGCAGCAAGTACTGCTTTTCCAATCACATAGTTGTAGAAAGTGCTGTCTGTAGCTGAAATACAGAGCCAAAGGAAAATTACGTCTGCAGGGACTCATGCACCTTCTCATAAATCACTAAAAAACACATACTACCTCAGGAGAACAGAGTCATCAAAATATATGAATGACTACAATCCTGTCATTTTGAAGATGTAGAATGCCAATATGGATATTAACTTTGTGGCAGACAACTCTATAGCTATTGCTTGTTATGTTACTTCATACATAACAAAGTCTGGGAAGACAGAGATGAAAGATGTGAGGTAAGAGATCTCTGCTTAAAAGTCTCTAACAAAAAAATTGTGCAGCTTTAGTTTGAAGTTTTTTTCACACAGGTAAATTGGATCTAATGTTACTCTTCCCCTGCTACACGCTCTACCCATGGAAGAGCTAAAGGCGGCCTATCAATTTGGATCAAGTTGAATCTCTCGGTTGCCGTAACTCTTTTTGCTACTGGATACCCAGCATTCCATGTGGTGCTAATTAACGTTAGAGAGGGGTCTTTTATTTTTATTTAATAAATTATTACAGAAATAATTAATCTATTTCTTCTCATTACCTTTTTGAATAGTTGTTTCTGTTTATTGCCAATATCAAGCTAATTGGCTCCAGTAGCATCTTCCAGCCAAGATATCTGCTTTGTGGTGATTTCAGTACTAAATTGGGAAACCTACAAGATGATTTAATTCCCTAGCTTTACACGCGGATGAGTTTGTTGATCCCCAAGATAATGGCTGGAGTGTACTCACCTTCAGGGTGAGGAGTTGGTCCAAAAAGTAATGCTTGTGGCTCATTAACTGTATCATATCTGAGTATCAGTGGGAGGACCTATGTCTACGTCTTGAAGGAGTTCTTCCTTTGAGCAAGGAAATTGGGACTGTAGCGGGTATTGAGCATTCCAGTGATGGCTTGCAGCTCTTATAGTCTCTCTTAAGGATCCAAAGGCTACATTAAGTTCTCATCCAAAGAAGCATTTATCTGTATTTTGGGGTGTTTGTCAAAAAGTGTAGTTGATACTTTAGCTGTGTTTTTTCAGCATAAATGCCTATGTTATGTATTATGAACTTTTTCTTAAAACCCCTTTGCCCTGATTCAGGATGTGCATGCTTGTTTGATGGTCAGTGCTCGGCTGCAAATAGTAGCCTGAGGAAGTCACTTTTTGAGCAACCTCAGGACGCAGAGGAGGTGCAGGAGACTAAAAGGGCCTAATATCATACCACCAAGGGCAGGAAAACACATCTAAATAGCAGGGATTGGGACTCCCTAGAGCGCGCTGCCTCACAGAAAAATTGCAAACCTTTTTGGGGTATTATCGCCAGGTTGCGTCATAGGGACATACCACCCCTTGAACGATTGTACTGTAATATTTTTGCCGCAAATTGGGCTAGGCACTTCTTGATTCATCAGCTTGGAACAGACAAGAGGCGAATTGCACTTTGAAGCGCCTACGTAGAAAACCAACCCCTCTTTCAGGTTTTCTGTTAGGAAACTGAATTAGCAATTAGACAGAGCTCAGGGAGCAAGACCCCAGAGTCAGATGGTATACCTATGGGCATTCTAAAATCTAATATATGTGCTATGGGACCACCTGCTGACAAATCTATTTAATAATGCCTTTTGTTCTAAGCCACCCAATTTCTGGGCTCAAGGAATAATTGTTTCTATTTTCAAAATAAGAGAACAGGGATCACCTAAATGCTATTGCCCCATTTTACTGATTGATAGCACAATGAAGATCATTGAGAGAGTAATCCTTAACCGTTTGCAGGCTTGGGCTAATCTTAATAACATTTTACACCCCAGCTGGGAAGCAGCCTTTACAACGCAACAGTTACAATGCATGCAGTTACATCGCATGCCGTTGCAAAGAAAAAGGTGTGCAGCAGTGGATAGAAGAACTTCCAGTGCTCCCCCGACAGAAAGTCATGGCAAAGTTTGGTGTTGCAATTGCATGCAATGTAATGGCATGCATTGTAATGTCACATATCCACCCCCGCCAGTACGGTTGTCGACCTGGGCTAGGTACAGTGCAGCAGTGCTCAAACTTACATCTGGTAATGGGAAAGAATATTATCGCTAAGCACTGCCCTCTGTACCTTCCCTTCATGGACCTATCTACTGATTTTGATAGCATAGAGAGGGCTTAGCTGTGGTTAACCTGCCTAGATCTTGGGGTGGATGCTTCATTTGCAAATTTCTTGTATATTCTGCATGGGAACCTAGTTGCGAGAGTTAAGTCTCTCAGGGAAAATCACATATGCTTTCCCCCTCGGCAGTGGTGTGCGGCAGGTGTGTATTTTAGCCAAGCTACTGTTTATAATTTATATAAATAGATTACATGATTATCTGAAAATAGCTACCACAGACGTACCCAAAATAGCCAAATTCTACCCACCAATTTTGGAAAATCTCATATTATGGCTTGCGGTCCAGGGAAGAGAATCCTTGGGTCTCTAAGTGTCTTTAAACAATCTATGAGCTCAGTCCAGTGCTTTAACTATCTGGGCGCCATTTTTTATTCTTCTGGTTCTTGGCAGTCTCTAGTGAATGACTCTAACCTAAGATTAATTAGAGCTGCAGGCTCTTTGTTCACCTCACTGATAAAGAAGGCAGAGGTTTGGTTGCCCCTTAGCTTTAAAGCAGTGTAGTGATACTGTTGCAGGGAATGAAATGAAAGAGAAGAAGGAAGTTGTGAAGAAACAAAACATTTAAAATGAGGGAGATATTATTGGTTACCAATTGTTGAACCCCTCTGGTGTAAACTGCTATGCTAATGTTGTAGTAAACATATTATTTGCATTACCTCGTGTTGTAGATGCAATTCAAGAGAAACAAAAGAAGGTATTGTGTTCTGCACTGCCTGTTTTGTTGCACTGTCTGCGCAGTGACAGAACTAAAATGCATTTACATCAGGCATTCAAGACATTGTAGATATATCCAGTGGATCTGTACAGTTTACTCAACATGCTCAGAAGGATGCATAGGAGTTTCTAATAGTGATGTTTGGTGTTTTAGAAAAGGAAGATATGCCTGTTAATGAGTTATTTGGATTTAGTTACTCGTGGCACCATTAATGTGATGATAGCTCATACACATCAACTACACAAAGATAATGGGAGTGTTTTATATATTTAATGTTTCCAGGTTCCATAACTGTGCCTTTTGAGAGATTAATGAGAAAAGCTACACAAATTAATGTATCTCCAAATTGTCAAACAGATATTCTGCCAACTTTACATGTAGCAAGGACTGACAAGTATGTCAACTTAGTGCACAGCAGATGGCAGTGAATTAGATACTGAGATCACTAATTTTAAGGCAGGACAAATGTCTATTTCTGGTTGGGTGGACAAAATGTAATGATTGGAACCCTACATTCAGACAAGGACTGCCTTAGACGTTACCATATTCCTATCTTTTGTTTTAGGAACCTAAGTTCCAAGGAGGATGACAATTGTAAAAGTGGAATAGTCCAGTTATTGTAGATGCATTATCAGGATTTATGACATTATGCAGCCTTCCAAGGGTGATGTCTTTATAAGGATTTGCCTATGCTGGTGTAATATAAATCTAATAGCGTTACTCTAATTTTCAGCATATGTTGCTTTGGATAAGTACTGCACGTATAGGTAAAATTATTGTTTATAAGATTGTAGTGGGTGCTACAGTCTATACTATTCTGTCCCCCCAATTTTCAGGGATGATTCTTTAATTCTTTATACTGTACATCATTTATGTTGTACGAGTATAAAGACTGAGAACAGTAAAAAACGGAAAATAAAATGTTGATTTTATTATAACATAGCATTAAAGCATGTATTGCTAATTTCTACGTTTAATTTATGATTTTATAAATGTAATGCTAATACATATTTGTTTTTTTCCTTTATTACACAGATGAATGGCACCATCTATTGAGCTATACGGTTTACAAATTACTTCTTCCAGTGTTGATGCATTAGATTACATAGTGAGGGTATGCTAGTCTACAATTTATGAAAACATACACCCACTTACAGTCCCATATAGCCACGCATACACACCCACTCACATACTTATACGGACTCTCACTTCTCGCACATCCACACAGACATTAAAAAGTAACACATGCACACCCATACACACACTCAGACAGATAATCAGATACCCGCACACTCACTTACATACCTATGCAGGCACTCACATACCTATTCACACACTCACACAGCCACTCAAGCACCCACTCAAACAACTATGTAGCCACTCTCACTTACATCAGTGAACTCATTTCATCAGTGATGTCACTGACCATGTCATGAGTAGTGTAATATGTAAGCCTGGGCGGGTAACTCTGCTCTGCCACCGGAGTTTACGGAGTGTTGCCTACTCCGTGCTCTGTTGAGAACGTGGAATTCAGGCAAAACTCTGACTCCGTTGTGGAGCGGAGTTAGGGCGGAGCACAGATGTTCAGTGAGAGTGTAAAAAGAGAGGCAGTGGTTCAGGTATGCGGATCTGACATTTTGGAGGGCTTTGTAGGTGTGCGTGAAAAGTTTGAAGATGATTCTCTTGTCGACAGGTATCCAGTGAAGGTCTCTCAGGTGGCCAGTGATGTGGTTTAGGAGTGGGATGTTCAGGATGAGTCTGGCAGAGGCATTCTGGATGGTCTGCAGTTTTTTGTGGAGTTTCTGTGTGGTGCTGGTGTAGTGTTCGTTGACGTAGTCATGTCTGCTGCTGACAAGTGCATAGGTGACAATTTTCCTGGACTCGTGAGGATCCACTTGAAGATCCTACGAAGGAGGCAGAGCATGTGGAAGCAAGAGGATGAAACAGCGCTGATTTGGCAGTTCATTGAAAGCAAGGAGTCTAAGATGATGCCGAGGTTTCGTGCTTGGTCTATGGGTGTAGAGGGGATTCTGAGCACTGCAGGCCACCAAGAGTCGTGGTGGAGGGGGGCAACCCAGGATGAGGACTTCAGTCTTGTCTGAGTTAAGCTTGAGGCAGCTGTCCTTCACCCAGGTGGTGACTGCCTTCATCCTTTCGTGGAAGTTGCTCTTGGCAGCTGTGGGTTCGACTGTGAGGGACAGAATCAGCTGGGTGTTGTCAGCATAGGAGACTATGTTGAGTCCGTGGCTTCTGAAGATGGCTGCAAGCGGCCATCTAAATGTTGAAGAGGGTGAGGCTCGGAGAGGATCCCTGAGGCACTCCGCTGCTTATCTCTGTGTGTTCTGATTTGGAAGTCTGACTCTCTGCATTTGGCCAGTGAGTAAGGAGGGAATCCATTCTAGGGCTTTGTCGTGGAAGCCGGCATTGTGGAGTCGTGCACAGAGGGTGTGGTGGGAGACAGTGTTTAAGGCAGCCGAGCGGTCCCGGAGGATGAGGGCTGCAGTCTTGCCTTGGTCGGGAAGGGTGCAGATGTCATTTGTAGTGGTAAGGAGAGCGATCTCAGTGCTGTGGTTGCTTCTGATTCCTGATCTAGAGGCGTCCAGAACGCTGTTCACTTCAACAAACTCGAAGATTTGGGCATTGATGGCTTTCTCAATAACTTTGACTGGGAACGGGAGCAGAGAGACGGGTCTGGTGTTCATGAGGTCCGTCGAGTCGGAAGAAGATTTCCTCAGCAGGGGGTTGGTCTCTGCATGCCTCCAGTCTTCCAGGAAAGTTGTGGACTCGATGGAGCAGTTAATGGTGCAGCAGAGTTTGGCTGCAATGGAGGGGCTCTGTTGAAGATGTGGTGCAAGGGGACTCCAGAGTGGATGCTCTTCATGATCCTGAAGGTGTTGTCAGAGGTGAGGATAGTCAAGTTGGTCATGGTCTGCCAGAGCCTGGAACTATTGTGTGTAGTGGTTGTGGGTGGGGTGGGTGAGTCTTGGGTTGTGAAGCTGTCATAGATCCCCTTGATCTTGTGGTGGAAGAAGGTGGTGAGGTTGTCACAGATGTTTTGGGATAGGGGATGTCTGCTTCCTCCGTGCTGGGTTTGGCAACTTCTTTGACTACAGTGAACTGTTCTTTGCTGGTGTGTGCGTTGGCATTGATGAGTTCCTTGATGGCTGCTTTCATTGCTGTTCTGATGAGGTAGTGGTGTGAGATGATAGTGGATTTAAAGGCTGCATGGTCTGTTGTGATCCTGCTGCTCCTCCATCTTTCCTCTGGCATCTGCAGGTGGGCCTGGACTCTTGGCGGGTGGAGGAGAACCAGTTGCTTTCTTGGAGGGCTGCTTGCCTGAGGGTTTCTTGAGGGGGGCCAGTGTGTTGGTACAGTCAGAGATCAAGTGGTGGCTGTTGCTTGCTGAGGTGTTGGCATCTGTGGATGTCTGTGGTGGGGTCATGCTGAGCGAGGTGGTGAGTTTTTCTTCAGTGACCTTGCTCCAGCTTCTGTGAAGATCATGTTAGGCTTGGTGGCATATGGTGGGTTTAGTGAAGGATAATTGGATGCAGCGGTGGTTAGTGCGGTGTGGCTCGTAGGTGTGGCTGACGGAGATGTTGCTTGTGGAGAAGATGCGGTCAAGTGTGTGTCCTACTGAAAGGGTTGGCATTGTGACCAGTTGTTTGAGTGTGATGGTGGTGAGTTCTCCAGTAGGGATGGGATGTTGTGGTTTTTGAGGTTGTCCAGTAGAAAATTTAGGTCACTGAGGAGGATGTAGTCCATTGAGGTGAGAGCATGGTGAGAGATGAGGTTGGCTATGGCTTCGCTGTGGGAGGCCTGGTCCTTTGATGTCTGTGGAAGAAGGTGCTGTGGAGAGTGGCATTCAGGTGGGTCTGGATCTGGAAGTGGAGGTGCTCCATGTCGGGTGAGTGGTCATCAGAGCTGGTTGTGAGGCAAAGGGTGTCTTTGTGTACGATGGCATTGCCTTCTTCCAGTCAGCGGATGCAGTACTTGTGGATGATTTTGTATCCACTGGGATGGCTGTTGCGATGTATGGGGCCGAAGAAGGCGGTGTCGGGGAGGTCGAGTAGAGCAGGTCCCAGATCTCCACGGTGTGTTGTTTGAGGGAGTGGGTGCTGAGTAGGACAGTTCTTGAGGGTCATGCAGTTGGTTAGTCTGGTGAGCGGAGGTAAGTGCAGGTGCAGTTGCAGGTGCAGCAGGTGAATGGGTCTTGGGTGTTCTCCAGTGACGTGAGGTTGCAGGCAGAGTGGTGTCAGGTGTTGAGGGTATGGAGAGTGCTGGCATCATAGCCATGCATGGCCTGAGGACTACAGTCCAAGGCTGTTCGAAGTTACCATTAAGTAGTATGAGGGGAAGGGCTGGACAGCTGGGAGGAGGGAAAAGTGGCAAGAGGCACTGGAGGGGGTCAGGGCCACAGGGGACAAGCAGCAGCTGGAACAAGGCAAGAAAAAAGGAGCAAAAAGTGCAGAAGTTAAAAAATAGAAAGAAAGTGACAGAAAGGCAGAAATATTACATTATGGAAAAGAAGAGATCAGAGGAGAAAAGGCAGAAAGCAGAGAGATAGAGGGCAGAGCAGCAGAGCAAAGATGCTCCTCACTGGACCACAGGTACCAGGCAGAGCTTTGCAACGAGGAAAGCTACTTACTGACAAGGTCAGTAATCATGCTCCTCTCTGACTCCTTTTGGAAATTCTGTCACAAGAGTCTACAGGGCCGCAGTACCGATGGCAGTATGTCCTCCGGTGGCAGCACCCAGCTGGTTTTAGCGTTCGGGGCTGTTCCTGCTCCAGTGATCACACCGCAAGTCACACTTCCCTTCACAGAGGGTTGATCTCCTTGCTCTGGTGACATCCTTTGATCCTCATGCTTCCTTTGGTGCAATTTGCAGTATGCATGCTGGGCACACTTTGGTCACAGAAGCAGCTTCTCGGTCCTGGGGGACCGCCTAAACCCTTCACCTCAGCATCTCCATCTCCTGGCATACGGGTCACCATCACTGCACTCACAATTCTGGTCACGGTGACCTGGCATTGATATTCACGGTGGCCCCCTCACTGGCACATGGGTCACCCACTACAAAGTTGTGAAGGCCTCGCACCCTCCTCAGCCCCCTCCTTGTGAACTGTCATTGAATCAATGAGTCCTTTAAAATGTACACAGAGAGCCTGGCTCTCCCATCCTCTAGTGCATGGCCCTTTCTTGCTGACAGGAATGCAGCAATACACAAATCTGTCTGGGGGGATTCCTCTACTCCCCATGTTTTCAGGCCTGGGCTTCCCACAATCGAACCTTAGGTCCTTCATGTAATGCACCAGTGCAGGCATACTTGCACTGAGTGCACATCCACAGCATTCTTACTTAAGAGCACTGTTATCTTCATGTATTATGATACCACAAGCATAACTACATACAGCAAACACATTCAGTCTGTGCACACTGTTCATTTCTGCAGCCTTTCTGTATTGTACCAGTGTGTTATTTTAAAAACACACGCTGCCAGCATACACATATTTACCATGTGTGCAATGTACCACACTTCACCCCTTATGTAGTGTACTACTTGCGAGCACACATACAATCACACATGTTTCTATCAAGCATGTGCCTACACATCAACCTGATGTAGGTCAGGGGTGAGTTAAGCACACAGCAGCAGAATTTTTAAAAAGGTGAGTGAGGCTGTAGCCCTCACTCCAGTGACACAGATACAGAGGTCCTGTTCACTACTACTGATCACCACAAGGTATGCTGCCACCACTGTACTTGCGCTGCTTAACTCCTGGTGAAGGCGGTAGCCTTCCAGAAGTATGAGGGCAGCGCTTTGGTTGACCCTTCCAGTCCAATAACACTGCAATATGTGAGACAGACCTATCTCACGGCGCACACACATGATCCGTGTTCTCCTATGACGAAAAATCAGCATTAGGAAACCAGTCAACAGTACAGTTGGGCACTCACGTCTCATACCATGCAGAGGACATTTCTGTCACAACAATGGAGTATATACACTCATATTGGCTTCATATTTCCATGCATTGCCATAAACAAGTTTATGTTTAGTAATTTTTAATCACCTTTTCAATTCACGGGTTGCCAAATTTCTTTTGACATGATGTGTTTGTGTCTTCAGCTATTTGTTCATCACGTGGTTCTTGTAAGTGAGTGACAACAAAATATGTGTTTTACATAGTGCATTTAGTGCTCACCTATCAATCCAGACATCGTCACAGACATGACTTTGCCACATGTCATTGTCATAACACCTTTCAAGAAACCATTCATAATAATCTGATGTACATCATCACATCATGTGTTCACAGATGGCATTTGTGGTTGGTTGACATTTGTTTTTTGTTTTTATGCTACATGTAGGCCCTGGAACAGAACAATAATATCAAAGACACAAGGCATTTTGATGCTGCGCACAGCAGGCAATTGCTAGGGAAAGGAAAGACTTGCATTATCAAAATCAGAAAAGTATGGCTTAAACATGCGGAGTGTAAGAACTTTGATGACCCCCGCTACCGATATCAATGATTGATTCAGTGTGTTGGGGTGTTGCTAAATGTATCATAAGCTAGGGCCACCAAAGGTAGCCAGATTGCAACTGCGAGGTCAGGGACATTAACAGTGCTGTTTGAAGCCATCATGATTTCATGATATGTTTCACACAATGTGGCATTTTTACTAATAAATGCAGAATTTGTGTATTCATTGTCCGTTTGCTGCACCACTGGTCTTTTCAGTAATCACAGTGGTTGCATTCCTTCATGATTTTTTATTACGCTCATTGATCAGCCATTTGTACCTATTGCGATAACCTATGTCTCTGAATTGCTTTTGACTCACACATTGAAATAGAGGATATTCCTTCATTTAAAGTATAAATGAACAGCTTGTGCTGCAATCCCACTTTAGTGCAATACACAGCACCTACAGCACATGGGTAGTGGGCCATAGAAAATGTTTCTTGCACAAAGTCTCTGCATTTCTGCCTGTGGCATCTTGATGTTGTGGTGTATGGAGTATATATGCACTGCAACAGCATTAGTGGATATTACACTGTAATATTTCAACTATGATTCCCCATGTGCACTGGACTAAGCCTGTGGCAATGGTGTTCAATTCAGCTTGATTCACATGGGAGGGGACTGCATACCATCTAGCCGTTTGTGTTATCAGATCTCCTTCCACGTAGAAAGACATTGTATGCAATCAACGGGGGACTGTTAAGAATTTTGGTATCAAATATGATGGTACCCTTCCCTTTCAACCGCAAACTCAGGTGGTGATGGGTATGTGTTTTGGGCTCCTCTCAATGCTGAAACAATGTATTCCCTTACTTTCCAGGGATGCAAGGAAAACAGTGGTGCAGGCCTTGATCACACCCAGATTGGATAGTGGCAATGCCATATACTTGGGTCAACCAGAATATCTGCGAAGCAGCCTGAGTCCTCCTGAACTTCCCTTCACATGTGCACATATCCCCTTTCCGAAGGCTCTCCATTGGCTTCCCACTAAAAAATAGATTCTCTTTACAACACGAGTCCTTGTCCTCAAAGTATTGCATGACACCTGTGCTAGCTATTTGAGAGAGAGGATTAAAGATTATCTCCCCTTCAGAAGCCTACAGTCCTCCCTTGATCGGCTGGCCAGAGTCCACAAGATACATTTTGCAAGAATCGGAGGCAGGTCCTTTTTCTACCTAGGATCTGTTGCCTTGAATAAGCTATCTCGGGAGTTAGGAACCAAGCCACCAATCTCTAAGAGATAGTTAAAAACATGGCTCTCCCAACAAGAGTAATATGTTGACCACGAGGTGCAGTCGGCTGGGAATTAGCATGGGGACACTCTTCAGAGTATGCACTCTAAAAATCTCATACATCCAAATGCCATTGAGACCAAGTGGGAAGAGATTGCATGCCATCCAACCATATGTGCTATCAAATTTCTCTCCACGTGGGAAGGGATTTTGTGCCTTCAAACAGTATGTGTTATCAGATCTCCCTGCACCTGAGAAGGGATATCAGATCTCCCACCACGTGGGAAGGGATTGCACGCTACCTAGCAGTATGTGCTATCCAATCTCATTCAACATAGGAAGGGATTGCACGCCATCTAGCAGTATGTGCTATCAGGGCTCCCTCCACATGGGAATGGATTGCTTGCTATCTAACAGTATGTGCTATCAGAAAGGCCATCACATGGAAAGGGATTGTGTGCCATCTAACTGTGTGTTCTATCAGCTCTCCCTCCCACTTAAAGAGGAAGTCACAGATGACATCTGATGAGGAAGAGATATATGCCTTTCTCTGAGATGGCGGAAGTTGATGCTCATTACCCGAAGACTCTCTCGTCCTCTGCAGTGGATTCATGCGTCTATGATGCATTGCACCTTCTTTTAATAGCTGCCATTTACAACTGCATCGTTTTGGACAGACAACTGTGCCCATCACAGAGTTGTTCATTGTCGGGAGACTACTTTATTTTACATTGCATATTCATGGTCACTGAGTTGCTGAACCTTTGCCACTGTAGTTCTGCATATGTTTTATAGGGGTGTGTGTAGTTGGAACGTTTTGCCTTGGCAAATTTCCCATGATTGTCAGGAATACAGATACAACCTGAGTTTTACATACTTTAAAACTGCATTTCTTTTAAGGTGTTTTAAGAAAAAATATATCACCAACATTCATCCACTTTAAAAGTAACTGGAAAATTGTCTGAGGAGACACCACCACTTTGCGGTGTGCTTTGCTGTGTTGGCCTGCAGTGGCTGATTCTGTCTTGGGCAGTGAAAGGACTGGACTGAACTTACTGCAACTTCCTTTTTGTGAGTTTCTCCAAGGGCTTGAGGAAGAGCTTGCCCCCTGTTCAAGAAGTCTCAGGAACAGCAAAGACTTCCAGTTCTTCTGCCCTCAGCACTGGGGACTGTGTGTTTTGTGCTGCAATAGAGGAAAAGCAACCCAATGCCATCTACAATGCCACTGCCGAAACCGTGTCCTGAAGGCACCACAAAGGGCACCGCCGCTACCCCGCACCACAACCCTGGTCTCACCGATGCCACCACATGATGCCGCCACCAAGCCGCTGCTTGCACCGCGACCTGTGAGCACCGCACTCCACACCGTCCCACTTCATGACGCCGCCATGGTATCCCCAACTATGGCGCTCCACTCTGACATCGACGCCACTGCTTGCACCGTGGTTCGAGGGCACCACTCATAAGTTACATGACACACCATCCTCATCACACACTGCAACCATGGCCTACTGACGCCGGCGCCATCGACTCCACTTTGTCAGCTGACAACAGCACTTCAGCAACGACGATGCGGCTGCTTGCACCGTGACCTGCCAGCACCCCGATGAGCACTCCATCACTTTGCACCGCAGCCCTGGTCTCCTTGATGCCACTGGACAACCATCACCGAGCCGCTACCTGCATCACGACCTGAGGGCACCACATGCCGCACGGCTGTACTTTGCACCGCAGCCCCGATGTCTGCAATGCTGGTGCTCCAGACTTCAACTGCGAGGAGTTCGATCTGCAGCTTGTGTGACTTCAAGGGCCCGACGATCCCTGCACTGACCTCCAGAACCGATGCCTGTGGACTCCGTGCTTTCGGAGCTCAACGAGAGGTCTCCCACACCCTGCATTTCTAAAGGTACTGTTTTCCCTGTCTTCCAGACACCGTAGCTGGCCAGCGATGCCGCGGTCAGCCACAACTGTTTGGGTTGGTTGTTCACGACACCGTGGTATCCGTATACGGAGCTATCGACTTCAAGGAACTTTTACTCAAGTCTTGTGTTACTGTTGGTTATGTGCAAATGCTTTACACACTGCTTCTAAGATGAGCCTGACTGCTCGTGCCAAGCTACCAAGTGGGTGAGCAGGTTTTATTTTAGGATTGTAACTCCCTTATCCTGACTAGAAGGAAGGGTCCCTACTTGGACAAAGGTGCAAACCTGTGCCAACTAGAAACCCCCATTTCTAACAGATACATACATACATATGAACATAAACATGCTACACCTACATATCTAGGTTAGGTACACTTAGGCAAATTACTTATGGTGCGCATTTTAGGAATATGCAAGTGCTACTCTTTTTATCTGAGCTGTTTATGTTCATCTTGTTATCACTGTGGTAGAAATGTATCTACTTTTTACTATATTGGTACTTGCAATCTTTTTCGTATGCTTCTGTCTCCTGATTGTTGCAGCAAATATGTTTTACACAAGACTGACGCTGGACCAATAAACACTTATTGAAACGTCCAAACCGCCACCCTGTGTATTTTCTGAGAATAAGTAAGCACGAGTGACTGAGCGGAAAGTACTGTACTGTTTTCCATGATCCCTGAGGAATCAGGGTTGTCATGTTCAGTGGTTGCCAAAAACTACCTACAACACTGTAAGATACAGGGCAATGGTAGTGGCACTGTGGAGCTAGTTGGTCTAAGGACTGACATATCCTGTGGGGGTGTCTGGAAGCGGTTTGGACACCAATCCCTTAGTTTAAGTCACTCAAAACGCACAGCTCTTGGGGATTCCTAGGAACTACACGACAACTCTATACTCTCATTTTATTTTTGTTCTTCCATAATGTATGCAGGTGTTTGTGTAATGAAAATGTTTCTAATCAAATCACTGTTTGCTCTCTTTGTATTTTGGCCAAATTTACACATGTGCAGCACATTTTGCGCACATACTTTTCTTGATGAAGTAGATACAGATTTACTAGAAGAATGCTTCCAGAATTTCCATTTAACTGAACAATTTAGGAGCATCTCAGAGGCAGGTACAAATTGAACTTCTGAGTCAGTTCTATTGGTATTTGTTTGATGATACTAGATTTAAGTGTAAATGTCAATTATCATCTCAGAATACTAATAAAATAAATGAGCTCAAAACATAAATCTTGCAAAGAATGAGTGACATTTCTTCAATCTAAAAACTCTGGTAATTACACTGACATTTCAATTTGCTATTTTTCTCCCACATTGCTAGCAATAACCATCATTTGTAACACGTGTAATTTCAATCAAAACTTATTTCTTTCAGCAGCTGTAATGATTGTATGTAAGCAAAGTAAATTAGCATTGAAATATGTAGATATCTAGACATAAAGAGTTAGTTTAACGTGCAATCAAAAAAATAAATTGTATATATATATATATATATATATATATATATATATATATATATATATATATATATATATATATTATTTACTGGCGGTCGCCAGTAGATAGTTATAGTTAGGACCGAGTTTCCATAGGAAATCTGAAAATTCTATTTTGAATAACTTTGGCGCTGGTTGACGAATCCTCGCAAAATGCTCAAAACTAATGGGGCGCTCCGTTCAGCTCCTACCCTGAAAGTCTCGGGGTGATTCGTCAAGCGGGGGCCGAGAAAAAAGGGGGGTCCCAAAACGCGTTTTCCCCATGCATTTTTCCATAGGACCTTTAGTCGAAGGTACAGCCCGAACGGCTGAACAGAATTACTTGAAATTTGGCAGAGGTAGTCCTCAGGTCAGGGAAGTGCCTTTTGCAGGTCTAGTGTCAATCTGTTCAGTTGTTCCTGTGAAGATAGCATTTAAAAGCATATAAATATCTATAAGCGCGCACCGTGTGCGCACCGTGCGCGCACCGTGCGAGCACCCTAACGTGCGTGAGCGTAATTCTAATTGGTGGTTACATGTTAGTCAATGTTAGTCAACGTTCGAATCGGTCGAAATCAGGAAGTGAAAAAGGAAGGTGGCTAACGTGGAAAGGGGGCAGGGTAGAGAATTCCTGACCCCCTAGCCTTTGTCTGCTGATGACGTCAGATATTACATCACTGTATTTAGACACTTATTTACCCATGTCTTCTTCCATTAATCTTTAGCTATACATATATTATAAATATTTATTTTTCATAAAGACACATATGTCATCAGTGATGTAATATCTGACGTCATCAGCAGAGGATTGCGGTCGCGTGAGTTATAGTTGCCTGCACTAACTATAACGGGGGAATTTCATTGGTTTTTTACGAGTGAAATGTCCAGCTAACTATAACATGTGTGAAACCTATGGGTTTTTAAGTGAATTTGCAAGGTTTTTCAAATGCTAATTCGTAACTATAACGTGTGTGAAACCTATGGTTTTTTCAGTGAATTTGTACGGTTTTTTAAATGCTAAGTTATGTATTTATTAATGTATTTTTTTTCAGGTTTTTCACCGTGCGCGCACCGTGCGCGCGCCGTGGGTGCTCTGTGCACAGGGTGCGCACCTCGCGATTTAAGGGGGTCAGGAACTGTCCACTCTGCCCCCTTTTCACATTCTCCACCTTCTTTTTTTACCCCCTCAGACTGCGAGAGACAAAATGGCGGCCGACACTTCCTGGTTTCGGCCGATTCGAATGTTTACCGACATCTAACAACCAATCAGAATAGCGCTCGCGCACGGCAGGGTGCGCACACAGTGCGCGCACGGTGCGCGCGTATAGATATTGATATACTTTTAAATGCTATTTTCTCAGGAAATACTGAACAGATTTACACCAGACCTGCAAAAGGCACTTCCTTGACCTTATGGCTACCTCTCTGCCAAATTTCACATAATTCTGTTCAGCCGTTCGGGCTGTAGCTGCGACTAAAGGTCCTATGGAAAAATGCATGGGGAAACTGCGTTTTGGGACCCCCCCTTTTTCTCGGCCCCTGCTTGACGAATCACCCCGAGACTTTCAGGGTAGGAGCTGAACAGAGCACCTCATTTGTTTTGAGCATTTTGCGAGGATTCGTCAACCAGCGCCAAAGTTATTCAAAATAGAATTTTCAGATTTCCTATGGAAACTCGGTCCTAACTATAACTATCTACTGGCGACCGCCAGTAGATAATATATATATATGTATATATATATATATATATATAAATATATGTGGTAGAAAGTATCCCGACACTGTCAGCTCCACTCCTCTCGGGGTCGGTGCGAGTTCCCGGGTTCGGGTCCCGGTAAATATTGATGAAAATTCCACCGCACTTAATCCACAAAGGAACACTCGCACTCCAAGGTCCGTTATTCAAGAAAGTTTTATTGGCTACGCGTTTCGAGCAGACGCTCTTCTTCACTGGCCACAAAAAGTATAACACTCGTCCTCCATTTGTAATGAATGTAAACATAAAAAGCGGACCAAGCGTTGCTCGCTATCCGAGCAATGTAATAAACAAAAGACTTCAAATCACTCCAAGTGAGAAAAGAAAAAATCCTTGAAGTTTACAAACGCCCCTTGAAGAATATCGTTTTTTACAAACAAATATGACTCTAAGATCTCGACCCCCAGAGACAGTACGTGGAAAAGGAAGAGGAAGAGGCGCAAACCTAAGGGGAAAAAAACAAGGAGAGGGGGAAAGAAACGCCAAAGAAGCAATGCCGCATGGGAGACAAACACGGCAATCGAAGCAGAAGTAATGGGTGAGAGAAACTTGACAGTTTTAAATTTATCTTCCCATGTTTTGACTAAGGCGGAGGAGTCGCTGCTTGAACTTGGTTTGACTTTTTGCCCGACGGCAAATTTTGATTACACCAGAACTCGAATTGATGTGTTTCTGTTTGTCCGAAAGTTGAAATTGATGAAAATGTTTTTACAAAAGAAAAAACGTACTTTGGAGGGTGGTACTTCTGAAGGTGCTGTCAGTTCTGGTGCCCAAATTTCTAAAAATCTGTGTTTAGAGGACATAGAAGGTTTGGCGTCTGCATTGGAGCTGTGTGGGGATGGAATTGGTGAGAGGGATGAACGTTTCATGTTGGAACAAATGGGTTTGGAGCTCTCTGGTACAGTTCCCACCAAATTTAAACCAAAGTCCACTTTCAATCCCAATACACCACACGACTCACTTGACACTTTTCATGAAGTGGTCACTAGGGATTTGATGCATATTTGGGACACTATGAAAAATAGACATGCACAGAACTTAACTTTTGAACAACGACAGGCATTATCCACTCTGAACAGTGATCCGGGGTTTGTAATTAAACCCTCGGATAAAGGGGGTAATGTTGTCCTTTGGGATATCAACCTGTACAAACAGGAGGCCAATACACAATTGATTCTCTCTGGTAATTACACCAAATCAAGCAGGGAAGACTATACCTTGGCAGTGAATGTCTATTATAATAAACTTGGGGAATGGAGGAAGAATGGCCTTTTAGAGGAAGATGAATACCGTTTTCTCTTTGTTAAACATCCGGTAGCACCCTGTTTTTATATGTTACCCAAGGTCCACAAAAGTCGAACCATTCCCCCTGGCAGGCCAATAGTATCAGCCAAAGGTAGTTTTCTTGAGAACACCTCTGTCTTTTTGGATGCTGTCCTTTCTCCCTATGTTCTGTCTCTTCCATCATACTGCAGGGACAGTACAGATTTCATTAACAAAATTGAAGGTATAGGGTGGCAGGAGGATTTTTGGTTGACAACAATTGACGTGGTTTCTTTGTATACCTGCATCAGACACTGTGATGGAGTACAGGCATGCAAACCTTTCCTTAGGGACAGGTCTATCTTCTTGTTTGATCAGACAAATATGCTTTTGGACATGTTGATTTTTTGCCTAAATAACAACTTTTTCCTTTTTGAGGATCAATGGTTTAAACAGGAGGTTGGCACGGCGATGAGAAGTTGCTTTGCGCCGAGCTACGCCTGTATGATGATGGGATGGTGGGAGGAGCAACTGTTGTGGACGGAGATGAATGAATTTTTGACGAAAAATATAGTCTTTTACACTAGGTATATCGACGATATTTTTCTGATATGGGGTGGATCAAGGTCAGATCTTGATAGACTTTTTGAGACTTTCAATAACAATAGTGTTAACCTCCGTTTTACACATAAAGTTGCCCAGGATGAGATGGACTTCCTTGATGTACGAGTCAAGATTGAAGAGGGCGTTTTGACCACTAGCCTATATAGGAAGTCCACTGCTGGGAACAGCATTTTACATGCTAGGAGCCACCACCCTTTCAGATTAAAGTGGAGTATCCCTTATGGGGAATTATTGAGGGCCAAACGCAATTGCAGTTCTGAGAGCAGCTTTGAGAGAGAGCAGGAGACAATGTTGCAAAGGTTCCGAGAGAGGGGTTACCCTGAGGATGTCCTTTTGACTGCTCAGAACAAAGTAGCTAAACAGAAGAGAACCACGTTACTGATAAAGAGACCTGTCCCCGAAGAAAAGTGTAACACCATTAGAATGATTACCACATTTAATGTGGCGGCAAAAGCAGTCAGCCACACGCTCAACAAACACTGGCATTTGGTCAGAAGTGACCCAGTGGTGGGTACAAGTGTTAATGTACATCCTCAAGTTACTTATCGCAAAGCACGTTCCTTACAGGACATGCTGGTGAGAAGTTATTTGGGAGCGAGTAAGAAGCTGACATGGATCCAACAGCAAAAAGGCTTCTTTAAATGTGGGAAATGCAAGGCCTGCACTACTAGCAAAAATGTCAAGACTTATCCCTTACCCACAGGGAAGACTGGTCTTATCAAGAAGTTCATTAATTGTAACTGTGATTTCTGTGTGTATGTCATCAGGTGCCCATGCTCCAAATTGTATGTGGGAAGTACAATTTTTCCTGTAAAGAAACGGATTTTGGAGCATCTTAGGGCAATCAGAAATGTCGATTTGAACTACTCAACAGCCAGACATTGGTTGAAATATCACAATAAGGATGCTAACTGTTTTTCATTCTTTGGAATTGACAGGGTGCCGGCTAACCCCAGAGGGGGAGATCGTCAAAAACAACTAAGAATCCTGGAGTCACAGTACATTATTCTTCTTGAGTCGAAGAATCCCTTTGGCCTCAATGAAGATGAGGAACTTTTTGTACATATCGGATGAATAGTTAATGGAAATGTTTTTTCAACATTCAGTTTGGTTGTGTGACTTATTTTTCACTCCTAGGACAATGGTTTCCAATCAGTACCCCCTGCTCCCTCCTGCTATATTCATAATCTCGTAGTGAACAATATTTTGTGATTTAGTTTTTCACTCTAAACTTTTATTGTATGGGACCATGTGTTTAATGGTCACATGACCAGTGTTTACTGGAGTGTTCATATGGAAATAATTGTTTGTGAAAAGCATACTTGTTGTTTTCAGTATAACAGCCACTTGGCTTTCTGGATTTCACTCACACTCTTTTGTTTACGCACTTGCGTTTGTAAACTTCAAGGATTTTTTCTTTTCTCACTTGGAGTGATTTGAAGTCTTTTGTTTATTACATTGCTCGGATAGCGAGCAACGCTTGGTCCGCTTTTTATGTTTACATTCATTACAAATGGAGGACGAGTGTTATACTTTTTGTGGCCAGTGAAGAAGAGCGTCTGCTCGAAACGCGTAGCCAATAAAACTTTCTTGAATAACGGACCTTGGAGTGCGAGTGTTCCTTTGTGGATTAAGTGCGGTGGAATTTTCATCAATATATAAATATATATAAATATAAAAATATATATATATGAACAAGGCTTGTGTGCTTGATTCAAACTGCCGCAGCTCAAAACCGAAAGGCGTGTCGTCCATGCGGATCAACCAAGCAAGATCTGTGATAAATTCACCATATTTCCATTCACCAAGGTAAAGGATGATGATGACGCCGTGCCTTGCTGGAATAATAATTATTTAATTGTCAAGCCTGGTGAACAAGCCTGCAGGACAAGCGAAACGTGTCCAGCAGCTGACAATCAAATAATTATTATTCCAGCAAGACACGGCGTCGTCATCCTTTACCTTGGTGAATGGAAATATGGTGAAAATATATATATCTATATATATATTCACAGAACAAAACATAGGTTTCAGGGATGTTATAGTTAGCTGCCCATTTCACTCATACAAAACCATAGAAATTCCTCCGTTATAGTTAGTTCTGCTAACTATAACTCACGTGCCCGCAATGCACTGCTGATGATGTCACATATTGCATCATTCATGACATGTTCAGTGACATCACTGATGACATTACTGATGACATCTCAAATGACATCACTGATGACATCATCCACTTGACAATCTGATACACCTCACCATATACTAGTATAACCTTTCATCACTCACTGTAAAATACAGAGTACCATATTTGAAACCATTGACACACCAATACCAGTTAAATACCCACTCACTGATTCCTAAGTCTACACACACAACTACCCATTCAACAACAGAATCATCTATACATGCAGTCATTAATTAATAGAACACTATCAAATGCACTTATACACATATACAGACATTGACACATCAGCAGTCATCTTAATCGGTTATGCAGTCATCCTACTCACTCATGAAAATAATGTATCGCACTTAAATTTACTCACTTACACAATTATCCAACAATACCTCATTTATTCAAACACATAGTAACTCATCGTTAATAAGTTAAAAAAGCACCATTACAATTATACACTCATTCATATAGTTACTCTCACAATCACTGACTCTTACACATACTTATTTATATACACCAACTCTCACATACAATGCCTTTTATTTTTTTACTTTGTTGAAGATGTACAACTAAAACATATATTCACTCACCAACGCACAAATAAATACACTCAGTCACCCAAACAACTGTTTCCACATGCACTCTTAAACCCATACACCTAGTCAATCAACCATTCACACATCTATGCATAGAGTTACACACACCCCATCCAACCACACACAAACTCAGTGTCCTATACAAATACTCACCCAACTAATCAATAACTAATATACACACTCATGTAGTTAGTGACCAACTGATGCAGCTTGTTATACAACAACAGAGACAGTGCTGCACACATTCATATAGTTTAGTTACTAATCCATGTATTAAGTGAGACACTTTTAATTACTCACTTAAAAAGACAGTCAGACAGCTACTAAATCCTCCATCCAGGCAGTTATATATCCACTCAATCTTCAATACAGATTGGTATATATATATATATATATCAGACATATTTAAATTTCAAACTAAACCATATTCAGTGGATGATGTCATCAGTGATTTCATCAGTGATGTCATTTGAAATGTCATCAGTGATGTCATCAGTGATGTCACTGACCATGTCATGAATAATGCAATATGTGACATCATCAGCAGTGTATTGCGGGCGTGTGAGTTATAGTTAGCAGAACTAACTATAACGGAGGAATTTCTATGGTTTTGTATGAGTGAAATGGGCAGCTAACTATAACACCCTTGAAACCTATGTTTTTTTCTGTGAATTTCTAAGGTTTTTTAAATGCTAATTTCTAACTATAACGTCTCTGAAACCAATGTTTTTTTTCAGTGAATATATAAACATATAAATATAATCTGCATATTTATATAAATATAAATGCATGCAAACATATACATATACATATATGCATACTTATGCATGGTATGTACATGAAAGTTTGAAAAAATCTAATACAAGCAAAGCTAAAAAGCCACCTAATTACAAACAGAATTGCTTTAACTTAAACGAGGGCGAGACCTATTGCATTTTCAATGCTTGTTTACTTTGATTCCATCAAGAAGGCATTCAGATGTGTCACACATTTTCCATAAATTCTGAATAGTAGCCCTCTAGTTGCTCATTAGATCACTGTAGTAAAGCTACTGCTCACCAGGGAAGTCTGCTGCTGGTATTCAAAGTGCATGTTTCAGTCTGCATGTCAGATTTTTTAATGAAATGGAAGAGGATTTGAGAAGTCAAAATGTGCCCTAATCTTTCTTTCTGCAGCACTAATCATAATTTCTATGGCAAAATGAACCCCCTCATTTTGTTCCTTTGCAAATTAAATATTTTAAGTGTTACCACTTTATTCAAATCAAGATGGCATCAGGTGTGCCATACTTTTGTCATAAGTAAGACTGTTAGCGCTCTAGTTGTTCTTTAAAACACTCTGGGACATTCTGTCATTGGGCTATACCTGGGCTACATCTCGGTGATATTTGTGCTACATTTGGGCTCTTTTGTCTCTGGTGGCCATCTTGGGAAACTTATTTGTTTTGAAGTTCCCTAATTTCCTCATTTACAACAGTCTCCTCAGTAGGAAATACTTTCAGGTTTTTTACTTTCATTCCATCAAGAAGGCATTCAGATGTGTCACACATTTGCCATAAATTCGGAATGTTAGCACTCTAGTTGCTTGATAGATCACTGTACTAAAGCTACTGCTCACCAGGGAAGTCTGCTGCTGGTGTCGAAAGTGCATGTTTCAGTCTGCATGTCAGAATTTTTTAATGAAATAGAAACGGATTTGAGAAGTCACTCAAAATGTGCCGTGATTTTCTTTTTTCCGCACTAATCATAATTTCTATGGCAAAATGAACCTCCTCATTGTGTTCCTTTTAAATTAAACTACGCACTCTCTACTACTCACTCGCTACTACTTTCTACTACTCACTCTCTACTACTCCCTCTCTACTACTCTCTACTACTCTCTACTACTACTCTCTACTACTCACTTTCTACTACTCACTCTCTACTTCTCTCTACTACTCACTCTACTGCTCTGTACTACTCTCTACCACTCACTCTCTACTACTCTACTGCTCACTCTCTACTACTCTCTACTACTCTCTCTCTACTACTCCCTCTCTACTACCACTCCACTACTCTCTACTACTCACTCTCTACTTCTCTCTACTACTCACTCTACTGCTCTCTACTACTCTCTACCACTCACTCTCTACTACTCTACTACTCACTCTCTACTACTCTCTCTCTCTACTACTCCCTCTACTACTCACTCTACTACTCTCTACTACTCTCTACTACTCACTCTCTACTACTCACTCTCAACTACTCACTCTCTACTACTCTCTCTACTACTCACTCTCTACTTCTCTCTATTACTCACTCTACTACTCTATACTACTCTCTACCACTCACTCTCTACTACTCTACTACTCACTCTCTGCTACTCTCTACTACTCTCTCTCTATTACTCACTCTCTACTACTCACTCTACTACTCTCTACTACTCTCTCTCTACTACTCACTCTATACTACTCACTTTCTACTACTCTACTACTCACTCTCCACTACTCACTCTCTACTACTCGCTCTCTACTACTCCTTCTACTACTCACTCTCTACTACTCTCTACTACTCTCTCTCTACTAGCCACTCTCTACTACTCACTCTCTACTACTCACTCTCTACTACTCTCTCTCTACTACTCTCTACTACTCTCTACTACTCACTCTCTACTACTCTCTACTACTCACTCTCTACTACTCTCTCTCTACTACTCTCTACTACTCACTCTACTACTTATTCTCTTCTACTCATTCTCTACTACTCTCTCTCTACTACTCTCTACTACTCACTCTACTACTTATTCTCTTCTACTCATTCTCTACTACTCTCTCTCTGCTACTCAGTCTCCACTACTCACTTTCTACTACTCTCTACTACTCACTCTCTAATACTCACTCTCTACTACTCTCTAGTACTCACTCTCTACTACTCACTACTACTCACTCTACTACTCACTCTTTACTACTCTCTACTACTCTGTACTTCTCACTCTCTACTACTCTCTACTACTCACTCTCTACTACTCACTCTACTACTCTCTCCTACTCACTCTCTGCTTCTCTCTCTACTACTCTCTACTACTCTCTCTACTCTCTACTCTCTACTCTCTATTACTCATCCTCTACTCTCTACCTCTCTACCTCTCTCTCTACTACTCTCTACCTCTCTACCTCTACCTCTCTACCTCTACGTCTCTACCTCTACACCTCTACCTCTCTACCTCTCTCTACCTCTCTCTACACGCACATATATGCATATGCATTTATATATATGTATGTGTATATATATACATACATATATAAACATATATATAATCTGCATATCTTTATAAATACAAATATAAATGCATGCATACATATACATATATGCATGTTATGTGCATGAAATCTTGAAAAACACTAATAAAAGCAAAGCTAAAAAGCCAAATAATTACAAACAGAATTGCTTTAACTTAAACGAGGGCGGGACCTTTTGCATTTTCAATGCTTGTTTACTTTGGTTCCATAAAGAAGGCATTCAGATGTGACACATTTGCCATAAATTCTGAATGGTAGCACTCTAGTTCCTCATTAGATCACTGTAGTAAAGCTACTGCTCACCAGGGAAGTCTGCTGCTGGTATTCAAAGTGCATGTTTCAGTCTGCATGTCAGAACCTTTTAATGAAATAGAAGAGGATTTGAGAAGTCAAAATGTGCCCTAATTTTTCTTTCTGCAGCACTAATCATAATTTCTATGGCAAAATGAACCCCCTCATTTTGTTCCTTTGCAAATTAAATGTTTTAAGTGTTACCACTTTATTCCAATCAAGATGGCTTCAGGTGTGCCATACTTTTGTCATAAGTAAGACTGTTAGCGCTCTAGTTGTTCTTTAAAACACTCTGGGATTTCTGTAATTGGGCTATATGTGGGCTACATCTTGGTGATATTTGTGCTACATTTGGGCTCTTTTGTCTCTGGTGGCCATCTTGGGAGACTTGTTATGAAGTTTCCTTATTTCCTCATTTACGACAGTCTCCTCAGTAGGCATGCTGTCAGTTTTTTACTTTGATTAAATGAAGAAGGCATTCAGATGTGTCACACATTTGCCATGAATTCAGAATGTTAGCACTCTAGGTGCTCATTAGATCACTGTAGTAAAGCTACTGCTCACCAGGGAAGTCTGCTGCTGGTATTGAAAGTGCATGTTTCAGTCTGCATTTCAGAATTCTTTAATGAAATAGAAGAGGATTTGAGAAGTCACTCAAAATGTGCCCTAATTTTTCTTTCTGCAGCACTAATCATAAATTCTATGGCAAAATGAACCCCCTCATTTTGTTCCTTTTTAAATTAAATGTTTTAAGAGTTACCACTTTATTCCAATCAAGATGGCTTCAGGTGTGCCATACGTTTATCATAAGTAGGAGTGTTAGCGCTCTAGTTGTTCTTTGGAACACTCTGAGAAGCTGCAGTAGAACACAAAGGAATCAACTGACAGTCTCTGCCCTTGTTGGATGTACATGTTTTACTGAGAATGTCAGACTTCATTCCCACATGACTAAGAAAGACAATGTGAATTTACAGAAAAATATGCTCTCAGTTTAGCTTATAGATCACCTTCCAAACCTCTGTAGGAAAAGCATGTGAAAATAGTTTTCTCTCAAACATGATGCATGATATCCCAACTGAAGGCTTTTTCACATGGTAAAATCACCTTAGAACATACCACAGTTCCTAAAATGAGTATGGTACCATCAATAAATGATTTATAATGTAACTAAAGTCTTAAAACCTTCTATTATATGCAATGCTTTTTAATGAGGTGCTATCATGTACATTGGTCCCAAGATGGCTGCCAAGACTTCTTGGATGAAGTGCTGACAGCCAATCAGATCTCACGATGAGATGTGTGGTTAGGCTCCGCCCAGATATATATGTGATTTTACTTTTGATTTTCTCAGGAACTACTGAACGGATTTACACCATTTCAGCAAAAGGCACAACTCTGAACCAAGGTATACCTTTCTGCCAAATTTGGTGTAATTCCGTTCAGCAGTTCGGCTGTAGCTGCGTCAACAGGTCCTATGGGAAATTGCATGGGGAAAACGTATTTTGGGACCCCCCTTTTTTCTCAGCCCCTGCTTGACGAATCACCACGAAACTTTCAGGATAGGAGCGGACCGGAGCTGGCCAAAAGTTTGGAAAATTTTGCGAAGATTTGTCAACCGGCGCCAGTCTTATTGGGAATAGAATGTTGCGGATTTCCTATGGAAAATAGGTCCTAACTATAACTACCTACTGGCAATCGCCAGTAGGTAATATATATATATATATATTCACTTAAAAAACCATAGGTTTCACAAACATTATAGTTAGGAATTAGCATTTAAAAAACCTTGCAAATTCACTGAAAAAACCATAGGTTTCACACATGTTATAGTTAGCTGGACATTTCACTCTTAAAAAACCATTGAAATTCCCCCGTTATAGTTAGTTCAGCTAAATATAACTCGCGCGACCGCAATCCACTGCTGATGACATCATCCAGTGAATATGTGTCTTTCTGAAAAATAAATATTTTTTATATATGCATATCTAAAGGTTAATGGAAGAATAAATGGGTAAATAAGGGTCTAAATGGATGTTTTTTTTGTAAAATTAATTGTATAACTGACTTATTAACAGTATCTTAGTGAATACAGTGATTTAATATGTAACGTCATCAGCAGTGGATTGCGGTCGCGCGAGTTATATTTAGCTGAACTAACTATAACGGGGGAATTTCAATGGTTTTTTACGAGTGAAATGTCCAGCTAACTATAACATGTGTGAAACCTATGGTTTTTTAAGTGAATTTGCAAGGTTTTTTAAATGCTAATTTCTAACTATAACGTGTGTGAATTGTATGTTTATTTTAGTGAATTTGTAAGGTTTTTTAAATGCTAATTTATGTATGTATAATTATATTTTTTATATATTTATTTTACAATAAACTACCTATGTATATAGTTATAGATTTTTTGGAAAAAAAAATGTTGTTTTCACCCTTCGGGGTCCTTCAGGGACCCCCTGACAAAGGCTAGGGGGTCAGGAACTCTCTACCCTGCCCCCTTTTCACATTCTCGACCTTTCTTTTTCACTGTCACACACAAAATGGCGTCCGACACTTCCTGATTTCGACCGATTGGAATGTTGACTGACATCTAACCACCAATCAGATTTACGCTCGCGGACATTTGGTGCGCGCATATAGATATTTATGTACTTTTAACTGCAATTTTCTCAGGAACTACTGAACAGATTGACACCATATATGCAAAAGGCACATGCCTGACCTCAGGACTACCTCTTTGCCAAATTTCAAGTAATTCTTCGGGCTGTACCGAAAACGTGTTTTGGGACCCCCCTTTTTTCTCAGCCCCCGCTTGACAAATCACCCCGAGACTTTCAGGGTAGGAGCTGAGCGGAGCGCCCCATTAGTTTTGAAAATTTCACGAAGATAAGTCAACCAGCGCCAAAGTTATTCAAAATAGAATTTTCAGATTTCCTATGGGAACTCGGTCCTAACTATAACTATCTACTGGTGACCGCCAGTAGATAATACATATATATTACCTACTGGCGGTCACCAGTAGGTAGTTATAGTTAGAACCTATTTACCATAGGAAATCCGCAACATTCTATTTGGAATAACTTTGGCGCCCGTTGACAAATCTTCGCGAAATTTTCAAAATTTCTGGCCAACTCCGGTCTGCTCCTATCCTGAAAGTCTCGGGGTGATTCATGTAGCGGGAGCTGAGAAAAAAGGGGGTCCCAAAACGTGTTTTCCACATGCAGTTTCCCATAGGATCTTTAGCCGCAGCTACAGCCCGAACTGCTGAACGGAATTACAGCAAATTTGGCAGAAAGGTAGACCTTGGTTCAGAGTCGTGCCTTTTGCTTAAATGGTGTAAATCCGTTCAGTAGTTCCTGAGAAAATCAAAATCAAAATCACATATATATCTGGGCGGAGCCTAACCACATATCTCATCGTGAGATCTGATTGGCTGTCAGTACTTCATCCAAGAAGTGTGGGCAGCCATCTGGGAACCAATATACATAATAGCACCTCATTAAAAAGCATTGCAGTTAATAGAAGGTTTTAAGACTTTCGTTACATTATAAATCATTTGTTGATGGTACCATACTCATTTTAGGAATTGTGGTGTGTTCTAAGGTGATTTTACCATGTGAAAAAGCCTTCTGCTGTGATATCATGAATCATGTTTGAGAGAAAACTATTTTCTCATGCTTTTCCCACAGAGGTTTGGAAGGTGATCTATAAGCCAAACTGAGAGCATATTTTCTGTAAATTCACATTATCTTTCTCAGTCATATGAGAATGAAGTCTGATATTCTCAGTAAAACATGTACATCCAACAAGGGCAGAGACTGTCAGTTGATTCCTTTGTGTTCTACTGCAGCTTCCCAGAGTGTTCTAAAGAACAACTAGAGCGCTAACAGTCCTACTTATGACAAACGTATTGCACACCTGAAGTTATCTTGATTGGAAAAAAGTGGTAACTCTTAAAACATTTAATTTAAAAAGGAACAAAATGAGGGGATTCATTTTGCCATAGAAAGTATGATTAGTGCTGCAGAAAGAAAAATTAGGGCACAATTTGAGTGACTTCTCAAATCCTCTTCTATTTCATTAAAATATTCTGACATGCAGACTGAAACATGCACTTTCAATACCAGCAGCAGACTTCCCTGGTGAGCAGTAGCTTTACTACAGTGATCTAATGAGCAACTAGTGTGCTAACATTCTGAATTTATGGCAAATGTGTGACACATCTGAATGCCTTCTTCATGGAATCAAAGTAAAAAACTGAAAGTATTTCCTACCTAGGAGACTGAAGTAAATGAGGAAATTAGGCAACTTCATAACAAATAAGTCTCCCAAGATGGCCACCAGAGACAAAAGAGCCCAAATGTAGCACAAATATCACCCAGATGTTGCCCAAGTATAGCCCAATGACAGAATGTCCCAGAGTGTTCTAACGAACAACTAGAACGCTAACAGTCTTACTTATGACAAAAGTATGGCATACATGAAGCCATCTTGATTGGAATGAAGTGGTAACACTTAAAACATTTAATTTGCAAAGGAACAAAATGAGGGGGTTCATTTTGCCATAGAAAGAATGATTAGTGCAGCAGAAAGAAAAATTAGGGCACATTTTGACTTCTCAAATCCTCTTCTATTTCATAAAAAAATTCTGACATGCAGACTGAAACATGCACTTTGAATACCAGCAGCAGACTTCCCTGGTGAGCAGTAGCTTTACTACAGCGATCTAAAGAGCAACTAGAGTGCTAACATTCAGAATTTATGGCAAATGTGTGACACATCTGAATGCCTATTTGATGGAACCAAAGTAAAAAACTGAAAGTATTTCCTACTGAGGAGACTGCAGTAAATGAGTAAATTAGGAAACTTCATAACAAAGAAGTCTCCCAAGATGGCTACCAGAGACAAAAGAACCCAAATATCACCCAGATGTTGCCCAAGTATAGCCCAATGAAAGAATGTCCCAGAGTGTTATTATGAACAACTCGAGCGCTTACTCTCTTACTTATGACAAAGTATGGCACACCTGAAGCCATCTTGATTGGAATAAACTGGTAACACTTAAAACATTTAATTTAAAAAGGAACACAATGAGGGGGTTCATTTTGCCATAGAAATTATGAATAGTGCTGAAGAAAGAAAAATTAGGGCACATTTTGAGTGACTTCTCAAATCCGCTTCTATTTCATTAAAAAATTCTGACATGCAGACTGAAACATGCACTTTCAATACCAGCAGCAGACTTCCGTGGTGAGCAGTAGCTTTACTACAGTGATCTAATGAGCAACTAGAGTGTTAACATTCAGAATTTATGGCAAATGTGTGACATATCTGAATACCTTCTTGATGGAATCAAAGTAAAAAACTGAAAGCTTTTCCTACTGAGGAGACTGCAGTAAATGAGGAAATTAGGAAACTTCATAACAAATAAATCTCCCAAGATGGCCACCAGAGACAAAAGAGCCCAAATGCAGCACAAATATCACCCATATGTAGCTCACATGTAGCCCAATGACAGAAGTGTGCAAAACACCTTTTGTTTGTGTATTTGCAGTTTTATATAGTGCAGACATGTCAGGTATTGCATTGCTTTACATGAGCATTGGTTACATCACACAAGATCAAATTCATTTTGGTTGTAGACATGGGGAGATTAAGTGATTTGACCAGAATCACAGAATGTTGAGTTGAAGCAGAAACTCCAACCTGGTTCCCCAGTTGCAAAGTCTACAGCTCTGGAAGTAGCACCACATCCTCTCCCCTAAGTGCAACATTTAATCAAGTGATCAACTGGATAAAAAAACATAAAGATAACAAATAATTTAAAAGTGCTTTGTCGCTATTTGAAAACTCAGAAAATATGTCCTCATTTTAGTTTTTTAGAGCACTAACCATAATTTTGATGCAAATAAGACCCTCTCATATATGTAATTTCTAAAGGAAATGCTCTAGGTATTACGGTTTGGATTACATCAAGATGACGTCAGACGTTCCACACTTTTATAATAAATATAGAATGTTAGCAATCTAGTTGTTCATTAGGATACTGTTGAGAGGCAGAGGCCAGGGGCACGGACTCTGAAAATTTAAGTCAGGTAGGAGGGTGCAGAGGCAACAATTTAACCACACTGGGCAGGCAGGAAGGGCAGTGGCAGCACTACAGACTATAGAGGACAGTGGAAAGGCGGGCAGGGGCAACAAACCAACAATACAGGACTGGCAAGAGAGGCTGTAGCAATATAATAGACCATTGTGGGCAGAAGGAAGGGGCAGTGGTAGTACAACCATACATGCCAACAGACGCGATTCAGCCAGGAAACGTCCAATGTTTTTAAGCTCACATGGGCTTTATTTGATCTGTCTCCTGTCTTCAATCTCCTCGTTTTCAATGTAACTCAAAGGGGAAAATCAATACCCCAGTTTTTTTTTCAAAATCTCCCTCTTACAAAGTTCAAAATGTTCGCAAGTATGGTACATTGGATCATGGAAGGCAGGAGGAATTGGGGTAGGGACATGGACTCGGATAACAGAGGACAGGAGGGACAGGGAGAGGTGCACCAAACTGACCCTACAGGGCAGGCATAAGGGTTTGCAGCAGCACAATACACCACACAGGGCATGCAACAATCCATAGAAAGCAATAGGGAGGGGACAGGGCCATGCACACGGACAACAGAGAACAGACAGGAAAGAGGCACTGGTAGCTTGCTGACCATAATGGACAGACAGGAGAGAAAGCTGCAGCATAACAGACCATAAAGGGCAGGAGGGACGGATCAGGGGCATTACAATGGAACAGACAAGCCAGGAGGGAGGGAATATGGGTCTGCACATGGAAACAGAGGGCTGTGGGCAAGGGGGCAGGGCAGGGACAGCAAGATGACCATGGAGGTCAGGCAGGATGGGCACTAGAAACAAGACACACCATGGAGAGCAACAGTGAGACTATGATGGCATACACACAGACCATGGAGGGAAGGTGGGAGGGGGACAGGGGCAGCTAGCTGACCAGACAGGGAAGGTGGGAGGGGCCGTGGCAGCACAGAAGACAATACATGGCAAGCGGGAGGGTTAGTGGCAGCACAATGGCTATGATGGGCAAGAAGGAGGGTGCAGGGGTATGCACAAAGGACCATGGAGGATAGAAGGGAGGGTCAGGACCTGGGCACAGAGAAGAGAGTTCAGGGGAAGGGGCCTCACAAAAGACCGTGTGGGGCAGGCAGGAGAAGCAGTTGCAGCAAAACAGACCAGGGAGGGCAGAAGGGTGTGGCAGTCAAATAGACCATGGAGGACAGGAGGAAGGGGATAGGGGCATGGCATGTGGACAGGCAGGGTAGACGTGGCAGGGATAGGTTGCAGTCATCTGACAATGCTAGGCAGGTGGGAGGGGAGTGGCAGCTCAACAGAACACTCAGAGTAGATAGGAGTGGCAGGTCCATGGAACATGGTGGGCAAAAAGGATGGAGCAGGGGCATGCACAAAGACATCGGAGGGCAGGGGGAAGGAGAATAGGGGCAGCAAGCTAAGCATAGAGGCTAATAAGGAGGACAATGATGGGGCATAGAATTGGGCAATGGAGGGCAGGAGGAGTGGACTGGTACATCATGCTAAATGGAGGGCAGTGGCAGCACATCAAACCATGCATGGCAGGAGGGAGGAGGCTAGTCCATGGATTCAGACAACAGAGGATAGGGAGGAGGTGGATGGGGCAGCAAGCTAACTGTTCAGAGAAGGTGGGTATTAGGAACTTTATTGTTTTTAAAATGTGTGTCTGTGCGAACTACTTAAAATATGAACAAGTATGCAGCATAATCTCACTTTTATTCAGGAAGAAGAGGACATTTGTGACTGTGACTCCGGGCTCACTTGGCAGAAACACCACCTGACCCTCCACCCCCATCGCAAAATATAATGCCCGTGAAAAGGGTAGGTGGACTCAGTGTTATATAGAACATAGTCCTGAGAGCACGATTGAAAATTAAAACTAGATATAGTATATGGTATAAACTATGCACCAAAAAGTGTGATATAAGATGAACCGGGGCGTGAAATATAATATGCAATACATTGTGCGCAATGACAGATTCATTGGAGAGCGCGAGATAGCACAGGCACTAGCGCGTGCTATGCGATATGCGCCTTGGAGTGTAATATGCACAGGGCAGTGTTGTGTAACCTAACTAGTCTCTAAAGTTGTAATATAAAATATGTGCTGGTGAGTGTAACGTTGCATATGCACTGTGACAAAGATATGGATCCCAGATTGTAATATGTATGGCATAGCGCTGTGTGTTATAACATATGCATCGAGGAAGGCACGTTAGATGGGGCATGACATATTCACGGGGTGGTGTTACAGTGCACATGGGCTAGAGAGTGTCATAGCATACGCACTAGCTGGTGGAATACAACACAGAGGTGTGTGGCACTCGGCGGGCACTGGTGGGTGTAACACAGCATTGGGCTCAGCCAGGAGCACGCTGTGACTCTCAAGTGAGGTTTGTCTCCTTTCCAGAGAGTAAAATAAAAATTATTACACATCCGGCGGTGGATGTGTGTTTTATTAACCGTGAGGGGGGTTTCTTGCATAGTTTTGTCGAATTTTTGTCGAATCCCCTTTGAATGGCTTGGTGTGCGTGTATATTAAATTGTGTATAATTGGAGAGTACCCACTGGCGGGGGTGCCGGGATTAGGCACGGTAGGGCATCAGACACATCAGAGCTTCACTAGCGGTGTAAATACATTCCATGTGGATTCATTGTATGCATAGTCGCCTTTTAATGAATATCACGCAAATCTTCATGGTGATAGGTACATACAGCATGTCCTAGGTGTTTCTATAAATATATATTTTCAAAAATAATAAAAAACAAAGTCCGGCCCGGGGGGTTGAGGTCCCTGGGGCCATAAGTGGCCTGAGGAGGGGGGCAACGCAGCCCCCCTCCTAAAGAATTTTTTTTTTTAAAAAGGCCATGACCCGGGGGTTGGGGTCCCCAGGGCCGATTAAGGCCTTGCGAGGGCCAAATGTATTTTTTTCCACACAAAAAATTAGGGTGCAGGCCCTGGGGGATGGGGTCCCCATGGCCAATAAATTAGAAAAAGAAGAGGGGCCACACAGCCCTCCTTCTAAAAAAAATAAACAAAATAAAAGACCGGCATCGCGCCTGAGGCCACGCCCCCTCCTTGCAAAGCGGTACAAAAGGGGGTGGTGATGGACGGAGCATCAGAACCAATCAAACCCTCACACCCAGTCAACAGATCTGGGTTTGATCCATCACCGTTCTTTAGCGCACTCTGCCACACCAGTTCAGACATGGCCATATGCAAATCAGTCTGACCCTGTGCCTCATGGGAACAGCCCAGCCCGAACTGCCAAGCCATGCCTTCCCTGGACTGGAAACAAGCTTCCTAGGACTGGCTTCTGGCATTTCAGCCGTCTTCAGCCAGGCTTGCTTGAATCCAGTGGCAAAGTGAGCAAGGGACTCACGTCTGAGCATACCCTGCCAACTTATGGCGAACAAAGCGGTACAAAAGGGGGTGGTAATGGACGGAGCATCAGAACCAATCAAACACTCACACCCAGTCAACAGATCTGGGTTTGATCCATCACCGTTCTTTAGCGCACTCTGCCACCCCAGTTCAGACATGGCCATATGCAAATCAGTCTGACCCTGTGCCTCATGGGAACAGTCCAGCCCGAACTGCCAAGCCTGCCTTCCCTGGACCGGAAACAAACTTCCTAGGACCGGTTTCTGGCATTTCAGCCGTCTTCAGCCAGGCTTGCTTGAATCCAGTGGCAGAGTGAGCAAGGGACTCACGTCTGAGCATACCCTGCCAACTTATGGCGAACAAAGCGGTACAAAAGGGGGTGGTGATGGACGGAGCATCAGAACCAATCAAACACTCACACCCAGTCAACAGATCTGGGTTTGATCCATCACCGTTCTTTAGCGCACTCTGCCACCCCAGTTCAGACATGGCCATATGCAAATCAGTCTGACCCTGTGCCTCATGGGAACAGTCCAGCCCGAACTGCCAAGCCTGCCTTCCCTGGACCGGAAACAAGCTTCCTAGGACCGGTTTCTGGCATTTCAGCTGTCTTCAGCCAGGCTTGCTTGAATCCAGTGGCAAAGTGAGCAAGGGACTCACGTCTGAGCATACCCTGCCAACTTATGGCGAACAAAGCGGTACAAAAGGGGGTGGTGATGGACGGAGCATCAGAACCATCAAACACTCACACCCAGTCCACAGATCTGGGTGTGATCCATCACCGTTCTTTAGCGCACTCTGCCACCCCAGTTCAGACATGGCCATATGCAAATCAGTCTGACCCTTGCCTCATGGGAACAGTCCAGCCCGAACTGCCAAGCCATGCCTTCCCTGGACCGGAAACAAGCTTCATAGGACCGGTTTCTGGCATTTCAGCCGTCTTCAGCCAGGCTTGCTTGAATCCAGTGGCAAAGTGAGCAAGGGACTCACGTCTGAGCATACCCTGCCAACTTATGGCGAACAAAGCGGTACAAAAGGGGGTGGAGGTGGTGATGGACGGAGCATCAGAACCAATCAAACACTCACACCCAGTCCACAGATCTGGGTTTGATCCATCACCGTTCTTTAGCCCACTCTGCCACCCCAGTTCAGACATGGCCATATGCAAATCAGTCTGCAAATGCGCCCCCTGGCCAGGTGTAAGTTGGGGAATTAATTCCCCTTCAATACTGAGGGTCCCTGAGGGCCAACTAGCCCAACAGGTATCTCCAGTATGCGCCAGGGAGCTGCATTGCAGACAGGTGTTCTGAGGCCACGCCCCTTTTTACACCTCTATGCAACGCAGCTCTGTGGCACTTACTGGAGGTACCTAGTGGGCTAGTTTGACCCTAGGGACCCTTAGGATTCAAGGGGACTTCATCGCTCAACTTAGAACGGCCATAGGGCACATTTACACAGTGGTGAAGAGAGGGGACGGGGCCTGAGGTGACGTGTGCAAACACGCCCTGTGGCGCGTTTTAAGTTGGGGAAATAATTCCCTTTCAATCCTGAGGGATCCTGGGGGCCAACTAGCCCACCAGGTGCTTCCAGTAAGCGCCACTGCTCTGCTTTGCAGAGAGGTGTAAAAAGGGGCACGGCCTGCACCAATGGCGCTTACTGGACGTACCTAGTGGGCTATTTTGCCCCTGAGCCCCTCAGGATTCAAGGGGACTTAATCTACCAACTTAAAAAACGGCCACAGGGCGTGTTTACACAGTGGGGAAGGGAGGGGACGGGGCCTGAGGTGACGTGTGCAAACACGCCCTATGGCGCGTTTTAAGTTGGGGAAATAATTCCCCTTCAATCCTGAGGGCCCCTGGGGGCTAACTAGCCCACTAGGTGCTTTCAGTAAGCGCCACTGAGCTGCGTTGCAGAGAGGTGGTCCAGGTCGTGACACTTTTTACACCTCTCTGCAACGCAGCTCTGTGGCACTTACTGGAGGTACCTAGTGGGCTAGTTGGACCCTAGGGACCCTTAGGATTCAAGGGGACTTCATCTCACAAATTAGAACGGCCATAGGGCGCGTTTACACAGTGGTGAAGGGAGGGGACGGGGCCTGAGGTGACGTGTGCAAACACGCCCTGTGGCGCGTTTTAAGTTGGGGAAATAATTCCCTTTCAATCCTGAGGGACCCTGGGGGCCAACAAGCACACCAGGTGCTTCCAGTAAGCGCCACTGCGCTGCGTTGCAGAGAGGTGGTCTAGGCCGTGCCCCTTTTTACATCTCTCTGCAACACAGCTCTGTGGCGCTTACTGGAGGTACCTAGTGGTCTAGTTGGACCCTAGGGACCCTCAGAATTCAAGGGGACTTAATCACCCAACTTAAAACGGCCACAGGGTGTGTTTACACAGTGGGGAAGGGAGGGGATGGGGCCTGAGGTGACGTGTGCAAACACGCCCTGTGGCACGTTTTAAGAGGTAGTTTTAATCCCCTGCCCTATTATATACTAGGGGCTGACAGAGGAGGTCATGCTAATCACAGGGGGACCCCAACGCATAGTGTTCCCTAGTCTATGTAGGTGTTTTCACTGTATTCTGAGTGTCTTACCAGCACTGGCTCTAGGACTGGTTAGTCATACTCAGTTACCACCAGTATCTGTCTGAAAAAGTTGAGGGTACAGGGTGATTTTGCAACAAGGCTTCTTTCTGCTCTTCTGTTTGTTCTTTCTGCACGTTATCCTTCTTCCTGCACTTTTCTTCGTCTTTGAGGACTTCTGTTGCTTCTTTCTGCATTTCTTTTTTTGCTTTCTGTGCGTTTTTCTTCTTTCTTCACATGTCCTATTTCTGTAGGCATAGTTAGAAATTAGCATTTAAAAAACCTTTGAAATTCACTGAAAAAACCATAGGTTTCAGGCACGTTATAGTTAGGAATTAGCATTTAAAAAACCTTAGAAATTCACTGAAAAAACCATAGGTTTCAGGGGTGTTATAGTTAGCTGGACTTTTCACTTGTACAAAACCATTGAAATTCCCCCGTTATAGTTAGTTCAGCTAACTATAACTCGCGCGCCCGCAATGCACTGCTGATGACGTCACATATTACATCACTCATGACATGGTCAGTGACATCACTCATGACATCACTCATGACATCTCAAATGACATCAGTGATGACATCACTCATGACATCATCCTTGTGATAGAGTGGCAGACCTCCTCTCCCCCTAATATAACCTTTGACACACACATTCAAAAATAGAAACTAAAAATGTCAAAACAATGGACATACCAATACCAGTTACAACAACCCATTCAGTAATTCGAAGATCCACATACACATCCACTCATTCACCAACAGTCCTATACAGTCACTCATACTTGTACTCACTCATCATATGTACTCATACACCCAGACATCCTGTTACACAATGCCACTCATCCATAGAGTTTCTCACACACATAGTCACTCATGCTCATAAAGAATCAAACATCCATTTACTTGCATATACAGTTATACACACACCACCACACTTACTTCTACAGAAACTTACACATACTTAGTCTTTTAAACAATCACTTATAGAAACTAAGGGTGGGCGTAGTTCGCGAAGTAGCACTTCGCGAAGCTACGCAAAGTGAAGTTCGCACTACGTGAGCTACGCGTAGCACTTCGCGAACTGCGAAGTAACATGTTCGCACTGTGCAAGATGTTGTTTTCAATGATTGCACAGTGCGGACAAGCAACCGGCACTGTGCAATCATTGAAAATGGCATCTTGCACAGTGCGAGCTGTAGTTTTCTGCTGCTCGAGTAGATTTTTACTCGAGCTGCAGCTTTCTCAACGCGAACTGGTAGTTTCTCATCGCGAGCGGTCGCGAGCATACGCGTCCCCTCGCAATGAGAAACCTGACCTTCTCGCGTTGGGAATCTCGCCGGGAGGTTTATTTTCCATGCTCGCGATCGCGAACAAGGAAAAAGTCTCGCCAGGATGTCATTTTGCTTGCTCGCGGTCGCGAGCAAGCAAAAAATGACCGCAGCACTACGCAACACTACGCTACGCGTGTTCGCACTGTGCTACGTGCATTTCGCGTAGTGCGAAGTAGCGCGAACTTCGCAAACTACGCGAGCGTAGCGTAGTGCTTCGCCCAGGCCTAATAGAAACACATACTTATTCATACAGGAACTCTTTCAATCTCTCACTCTCACATATACTCACTTATATACACCAATAGTCACATATACTAGTTTAAAACATATGTAGTTACTCATAAAGACACTATTGAGACAGTCATTCACTCACTAACACACCCATGCACACACTCATCCACCCATACAGTCCTGCACACATGCTGTCTTCAACACATACAAACAGTGAGTCACTCATTCATGCACCTATGCACTACTTAATACCCCCTGCCGAACCATACAGACACTCAGACACTCATAATGATACTCAAAAAACCAACTAATAACCTACATAGACACTCATGTAGCTACTCACCAACCCATGCAGCCACTTATACACAAAGTGAGAGACTGATACAGATATTTACATATTTTAACATTACTCACTAAGCCATGTATTCACTAAGATACACTTAATCAGTCAGTTATACAATCCATTTTTCAAAAACAAATCATCCATTTAGACACTTATATACCCATTTATTCTTCCATCGACCTTGAGATATACATATATAAAACATATGTAATTTTCAGAAAAACACATATTCACTGGATGATGTCATCAGTGATGTCATTTGAGATGTCATCAGGGATGTCATGAGTGATGTCACTGACCATGTCATGAGCGATGTAATATGTGACGTCATCAGCAGTGCATTGCGGGCGCGCGAGTTATAGTTAGCTGAACTAACTATAACGGGGAATTTCAATGGTTTTGTATGAGTGAAAAGTCCAGCTAACTATAACGCCCCTGAAACCTATGGTTTTTTTCAGTGAATTTCTAAGGTTTTTTAAATGCTAATTCCAAACTATAACGTGCCTGAAACCTATGGTTTTTTTAGTGAATATATATATATATATATATATATGCTCATGAATCCTTCTCCTCTTTTGGCAAGGTAACCACCACAAGTTTCATCACTATGCGCTGCCTGATGATGCTTGTGCAACTGTAGAAGTAATTACAAGCATTAATAATCTGTGGTTCCCTTTGCTACTAATACATATATAACTTGTTGAGAATTCCAACTAGTTTAATGCATATTTAGATATACATATCATGTGTAATCATTATCTTGATGTGGAAGTTATCCTTGATGCTTCACAGGATTAAAAAAAGTTTTAATGCACTCAATTCCTAAAACCATTAACAAGTCAAAGGTTCAAAATAATTTTTGAGTTTGTTCCTCAATTATACCTGACTTTCAGAATACTTCTCGGCAGTCACAAAGTTGTTTTCTAGCAAACTCTCAAGGAAGAAACTGTTTATGTAAAAGGTCATCCTAAATCCAAGTTGCAAGGACTTGCCTGCTCTATCATTGTAACACAATTGCACAGCAAGGATGCTGTGAAAAATAGAGCAGAGTTATAACCAATGTTGCATAAAAGGATTAGGTGCATTTCCATGTATGCAGGATGTTCCCACACTGGGCAAAGGAAAGAAAGGCTGATCTCTCACTCCAGGCACCAGAGAGGTTTTATTTGAAACTTGGAGAGAAAAAACAAACCGTAACGAATGGAACCTAGATTACAAGAGAGATGTGTTGAAATGTTGCTCTTAGTCGCCATCTTGCTTTCTTCTCAGAAGATTCTGCAAGGGTTTGGCAAACACTTTCCTTATCTTAGTAAATGTCAGTTAGGGGTGGAGGGATTGGGTAGGGGCTCTCAGATTCAAAATTCTCACTGCATTTTTAGACCTCTACACCAGGAGTCTCCAACATTTTATGCATTAAGAGCTACTTATGATCAATGAATCTCATTGGGAGCTACTAATATAATTAGTGTTGTAATTGTAACCATATCAGAAAAGATTTCATAGTGGCCACCATGTGCATGATTACTACCAGGGATCACTTCAGTGCACTAGGAATGGTTATCAGCAGTAATGTAAAATATTTGTCAAGATGGATTGCCTCTTGCATATGCAATTTATAACAGCCACAACTGCAATGCCACTGTCAGGAAACAGTAGCATGTGCCTATATTATCAGAGCGAGGATGCTCTATTGGGAGACCACGTTAGAGTGTGGAATCTAATTACAGTCAGCCCCGGTTAGTACTACAATTCCCATGAAGCAATGGGAGAGTTTGCAGCTTCAACGCTGTCTATCATGAGGCTTTATAACCGGACTACGCACTTCGGTGGGCTTGCGTAATTACGGATGATACTTTGTCTCGTTGGTGGTCTTCGTTCCGGGTTCTCTACCCAGGGAAAGTTTCTTCATCAGGTGAACAATTGACGGCGAGCTGTGGAAGTGCTCGTGTACCCAGGGTTTCCCGCATCTGCAGTCTCTGTAGTTCTGAGGAGACCAAGAGTGAGTCTGCTCTTCACGGATTTACCGAGGTGAGATGACAGTGCTGGAATGGTGGTGCTCCATTTCCCGAGGTCAGTGCCCCGAGCCTCTGCCTGAAGTGCCTCATTGGTGGCAGTGAATCGAACTGCTGACCGGTTGACATTTCCTTTTCTTTATTGGATTGCCTACATAACTTGTGCTTTGCTTTTCCTGGAATACCCAAAGGTATGCCACAATACTTGGAAAAGGAGAACCGTTTTTTCTGTTGTATTCTATTTACTTTTTGACTTCCTTGACAATTGGCTCAATTCTGGATTTCTTGTGCCACTGCAGTGTTCTGGAAGAAGAGATCTTGGAGTTGCGGATACAGAGGTTGGGTCACAACCTTTACTATAGCCGAACATTTAAATACATTTTCTTCTTGCTACTTTTGTTTTTCCTTTTGGAATCGAAGGCTTCTGCATAATTTTTGGTTTCAGTATAGTTTTTGGGGTATGTATGATGTGCAGCCTGGTTCACTTTTTTAAGTGTTTTGGGTTAAAGGTATGTGAAGACTAACATATCTTTCCTGTGCTCTGATTTAAAGGATAGAGAACCTAGTTTGGGGAAAAGACTATATGGGAAAAGTGAAGGACTACCATGGTCTAGTATGAGGTATGTGAATCATGCTTATTAGTGAGACTTTTTGAGAGTAGATAATTGTGCTGTGTTAATCATTATTTTCTCTTCTTCCAGGGTTTCTTCCTTCTTCCCAGCTGTTCCCTTCCTATTCCTTCCCTGGCTTGATCACCCTAATATTCTGTATATACATATCGGAATTGAGAGTATCAAGAAGTGGACCCAATTGAGCATCGTTCGGATCCTGAGGAGTTCATTCTTCCATCTTTCACCAGTGGAAGTCGTGACAGCCTCTGGCAACACGGATATACTATGTTTATAATATTTCTCCAAATGCTACCTGATTTACCAGTCAAATATCATCTTTAAATATATTTTGGAAATTCAGCCATTTTTCTCTAAATATCATCTTTTTTAAAGTTCTGAAATAACAAATTTTCCTATTGAAAATACATTCTCAATTTTGAGGTATATGGGTTACAGTACCTCCTACTGTACATTATAAGGATATTGCAAGTCAATGAGGAGTTCATATAGAGGCAGAAAATCGCATGCCAAGTACCTTTCTAAGGTCAAATAACTCCAAGTTGGTTTACAGTATACCTGTAATGTACAGTAGGTACTTTATCCCATATAATACGAACAATACTTTAAGTATTTGTATTAAGACTGCTACCAATCCAAGGATGTCAGGTCTAACATAACACAAAGCAACAATCTTTTCCTACCTTCGCTGGTACAGCAGCACCGAGCTGCATAGTCTTTCCAGTTATTATGGCACTAAGCAAACACACAGGACGTAATTTCCAGAAGCTTCCCTGTGGCTTTTGTTATAAAAAAAGTCTTCCTTGAAACAAGCCAGCAAACTTTCAATATGGAAAAAATACTGGTCCTTTTGCTTTCACACACAACTTGTTGAAAACTAAAACAGCGATATGATTAAGCATTCACTAAAGACATGAATTCTCTCCAGTTAAAGCATGTTTTTTGTCTTATGCTGACTAAAGTCTGGACTCCATTTTGTATTGTCATGTCTCCACGTGCTTTGCACGAGAAGAGTCCTATCTTTCGCTAGTTGCTCTTGTAATCTGCCTAGTAACAGTCTATAAATAGCTCCTTTGTCCGTCTGGCGCATGCCCAGACTTGACCACATCTGTTACTAGTTAGTCCTTGTTTGACCATGTTTTCGCGGGCTCAGGAAATTGTTAACTCCGCCCACATATTGATCCTGTATCGAAAATGTCCATAAATGGTAATGAATTTTGCTCCATGTTGTATCCACCCACTTATGAGCCCCTCTGTTGTATATAAAAGGGGACCGTGTACGCAAGTTCTTTGTGCTACTCTATGCAATACTGAAGAGTGTTGTGTAGGTTGTAGGACCACCCTTAAGGGTTAATAAACTCTGTCTTTGTATTTGCAGTTTCCGTGCCAACTTCCTTCTAGCTTTTGTTACAGGAGAGCGAACCCTTGTATTCTGCGGGCCTATCTGGGGCCTGTACTCATCAAACTGTGCCCACTAATAGCATCTTTCAATTTAAAAATATCTGCTAAATGTTTGCCTTTTGCATTCGCTCGCAAGCTGCATTCTTGTAAATAGTAATGGATAAAACTGATGCTGCCTCGTTAAATTAGTTGGTCCCTATAATGTAGTGGGGAAACGAAATAGCCTTGTGGGCTGCAACAAAATGAAAGCAGGATTTATTTTTTAAATGCTGAAAGAAATTTTACTAGAGGCTTTTCTAAACATCCTCACCACAGCTGAGGTATTATTGCTGCATAAGCCATGCAGCATTTGTCATAACTAGGATTTCAGAAGCCTTGTTTATGGCATTAGGCACAGCAGTGAAGGGTTCTTCTGTGTCAGAGAATATTTTCTGTGTCTCCCTGCAATTAGCCTATGAACCTGTTTTGTTTAACTGCAAAGAATGTATATTTTCATACCAGGCACAATCTCTTCCTTCCACCTTAAGCCTGCCCTACTCAGCGCTGGATACCCTTACTGGCGATTAGCCACTCTCTACAAATTCTCATAATATAGCATAACATAATACACCATAAGATGCTGGTTTCTTTTGACAGCTAAAAACAGGTAAGATGGCTCCGTGCATGTGTAAGAAGCGTAATGTCAGAAGTCACCAATTATAACTCATTATAAGTGACTTCGGATGGGTTTCCGCATTACAGGCAGAATGCGTGTCAGAATGAGCCTGTAATAAGTAAATAATGTTGTTCTCATTATAAGGATATTTTAGTATCTTTAGTATTTTTTTTATATATATAATAATTCAACCAAGCAAAAGTTCCTGATTAGTAGGCTAATCTACACACAGGGGAGTGACCTACAGATAGCTGGAGAGCTATCAGTCAGTAGCTCACAAGCTACTTGTTGGAGAAGCCTGCTCTACACAAAGAAAAACGGCTGAGAATAAGCATAGTAATACAAGGAGAAGGATGAACCAGCATGCTAATGAAACACTGTCTGACCTGTGGGGGAACCTCTTTCATCCTGAACTCCTGGAAATGTTGTGGACTCTGTCTCCATAGCTAGTGGCAGTAGCTCCCTCACTCCTCTCAGGGCCAGTAGAGGGTGGGAACTCTGAAGGAAGACCATCCCTTTTCACTTCTATGCACTGGTCCTGTTTGTGGGTGCATCAGGGCTGCATATTTCAGTCTTCTGCAGGACACGTAGGCACCCTTCAATTGGCAGAAGGCCTGGGTACATGGGGATTACAGGCAGAGTGAGTGAACTGTACTGTCTGAGGTTCTTTTAGTGCTGTTGTCAAGAAGATTCCAGATCAGGATATCTCCAAGTCTTTATAGGAGGTCAGATTGAGACCCCTACAGGTTCACCTCTTCTGAGGGGAAGAAAAGTAGCAGTGCCACAAGATGTGAATAGAATCCAGATAAATGTCAAGTTAATTTTTAGGTATCAGGAGGAATGTCTGGAGACTGGAATGCACTACCAGAAGCATCAAGCAAGAAGCTATATCTAAATAAATCCAAGAAGTTCATATCACATGGACAAATAGCTGTTTCTCTTGTGTGACCTTTTCATCTTTGCAGTAGGTGCCATGAGCATCAAGGGTTCTTGCTGTAGTTGCAAATTACCAATTAGCAAGCTGTGCTCCGCTGGATGACCAGGAGCATGCTTGAGCTATTTGAACTAAAATTGCCAATTTTTTAGAGGTGGGTGACGTACATCCAATGTACCTACCTAAGGAGCCCCATGCCTTATCTCTGAGGCCCTTGAGGAGCCTTCATTTGGTGAAAACCCTAGCCCCACTCAGCATTTCCTCTCCACACACACTTCAGCTGTAAAATGAGAGCAGGAGAAATAAGCCTTCCCCACACCGTAATTGGAGTCAGGATGCCAGTGCAGGAGAGGGATGCTGCACATCATGCTCTGAAGACCACTGTGTAGTTAAGGAAAAAGAATCCCCAGATGCCAGTGGTTGCATCAAAATTTAAACAGGAAACAAAGAACCAAAAAGGAAATATCTGCATTACCAAAGCTACCAAATCGAAAAGGCTGCAGTGAGGAAGAGGAATGTTACATTAGCCTCAGGGACTTTTAAGAGTTTACATACTATTTTGATTTTGGGTTCCCGAAGGTAAAGGGGCACCACCTACAGAATCATTAAGTCATAGAAAGGTAGCATTATGGTACTTAACGGTTAAGTACCCTCCCATCATAAATGAAATACGATCTTTCTGCAGTATGACCCTAAGTATGACATTTTTATTTTTAAAACTGTTAAAATCAATATGTTTAGCTTCCAATACTGAAAGTCAAAATATCTTCAAAAGTGTGGTGAGAGACTGAAATGGACATTGACTTTGAAAGGTCCATCTTAGGATTCGCTGTTAGGCAGCTTTTAGCTATCAGTTGTTGAAGGCACTATACCACACAGTGCACAGGGCTTTAAGTCATCCCATTACTCATCATTAGATAGCTTTATTTATCAATCTCATTGCATTCTTCTTATTCAGTAGGTTCCCTTCCTCTCCTTAGGTTATCCCGTCCTGTAGCGTAGCTTGTTTATCATGTTTTGAATGGATGACTTGTATCCTTCCACTGTTCACATTTAGAAAATATTTTTTTCTTTTAATTTGAGCACTCCATGTGTTGTGGGGATTCTGCTCATGCACAGAATTATGCGCAGGAAACCAGAACCTCAGTGAATTGTGGTGTACCAAAAAACTCACCTCAGTACCCAGAACCCCTATCTGACTAGCATCAGTGTCTCATTTATTTTCCGTATCATCTCGAAGCTAGCAATGATTAGACAACCCAGAACAAGCGACGTAGAGTACTCTCAGGAATGGTGGGAATCAGAAACACCTTTTCGTTATAATTCTCATATCAGTCCACAACAAGAGGAATCAGAGACACGGAAATGTTTAAAATGTTTATTTTCAACTACGTGCTCTAAGGTTTAGTACTTTGGCTAATATAAGCAGGCAAATGATTAAAAATAAAACCAACAGCATTGTTACAATACCATAAAAAATGAAGGGAGAAATCATATTAAAAATGATAGTGGAAAACAAGTCCTTTAATACTTTGTGAACCACCCTCCCTTCGCTAGTAAACTAGTTTTATAAACTAATAGAAGGTCTCTAGGTTTAAATGGGGAACCCCATACCTCAAAGATCAGCTTAGGTGAATCACATCACAGGATCAGCTCTGCTCTCTGTGTCTGGAAAGGTTTTCTCCAAGTGTCTTAATCATGCATGCAAATTCAATATTAAAGGCATCCGAGTTTCAGATATTTGCAGCTGTGTGCGTGTTGTGTCTAGAGCGTGGGCCGATCAACCTGAATTCAGCAGCATACATTGTTATTTGACCTTGACGGCTTCTGCACACAGTGTTCAGACTAAGGTCGCGGAACACGTCTAGGGATGTGAACAACAGACCGTTCTCATGTGAAGAAAAACCAAGCAAGCAGTTTTACTTGTAATAACAGCTACCTGTTGTGTCATGTGCAAAAAGCAGCAAAGTGGCAAGATGGCGTTTAGCTTCTAAAACGCTTATGCTAACATAGCAATGTGTGTACATAAAACCCCGTTCTCACTACACCCTCCCTTGATTGGACCACAAACAAAATAGGGAAGTAGGAACGCAGAGTTCAATTTCTAGCGAAACAGAACCAAGTTCATGTATTGCCAAGCCATATAATTGGCAGTGAAAGTTCGAAAAAATGTGTTGGGAAAAGAGAAAAAATTAAAACATATCTCAGGGGCGCTATACAGCCCAATGTGGAGTAAAAAAAAAAAAGAAGTTAATCATCCGTATCAAGGCATGCGGAAGTTGGACAACTGCCAATTTAATCCATCAATGTGTAGGCACAATAAGTTGCAACTGCCTCCAAGAGGAAGTCATTATAATGTTCAGTAAAAGAGTCAGCCATCCAGTCAAGTAAAGTAAACAAACATACATGTTCTTTGACAACCGGAACCTCTAGCACAATCAGAGGACAACTTGCGTGTTCTTCAAGATAGCTTCTCAGCAAGAAGTCATATGCTGCCGCATATATATCCCAATTTCCTAGGACTCCATGCGCCGCTCCACAGGCCATTATCCCGATAACAGAACAGTCCAACTCATGAGCCACTAAGGGACTCATTAGTCGATCATAATCCGGGGCAGGAGACGCCGTGTTCGACAGGCACAAATCCAGAGCCCATTCAAATGGACAATCTAGGCAATGAAAAACAGGTTGCACGCAAGTAAAGTATGAGAACCGGAAGGAGAATCCATAGGCTACGCTCAAAGTGGCCAGTGGTAATGTTCCATAGTAATCAAGCATCCGGTTGCGCTGTAGAAGCAGCCGGGGCAGGATGTCGTGTAGCCATTGCGGAGCAAGCAAACCAACAGGAGCACACCAACAGTCAGGGCAAGAATCAACGGAAGCCCACCGAAGACGCTGGAAAAAATAGAATGAAAAATGCCGATATCACACCAAATATTGTTTGAAAGGAGGTCACAAGGCCGGAGCCCACAACTTTGAAAAAATGCACCAAGCCAGTTGTTGACGAGTCATTGAATATAGTATGAATCAGAGCACCGAAATGAAGGGGGAGATCAGTATTTAAAAGCGCATGCACCTCGGTGCGGGTGTTTGCTACATGAAGGACAAATGTTTCACGGGAGGAAGTCAGGGCGACTTCTTTTAGAGACAATTGAGCCCTTATTCTGCTCATCTTGTTGAACTCTGCTTTCAAGGTTGGTATGGAAGGCCAGATGGATATATCCAGTCTCCCATGCAGGGTTGGGAAAAGGACATTCTGACAACAGACTACCCGTTGTGAGACAGTTACAATGTATGGAATCCCCATGAGCATCCTGCAACATGCCTCATTATTGAAAAGCAAATACCTACCGTTAGCTAATAACGTGAAAGTGGGCGTTATTGCTGGCACAGGATTTCCCTTCAGAATGCAAGCTAAATTTGGTGCGTGAACATTGCAAGCGCCATGCAATTGGATGTTCCTACAGACTACTGAGTGATCAGATGTGGAATTGCATTCCTCTCCTTTTCAATAAACCTCTTTACCCTCTATCAGGCATCTGTATGTAAATGGGAGTGACCAAACTTCATGCAGGAAAGCGGTACCCAATGGTTTCGTACCTGCCTAAGGCATAGTGTTTCATACATGAACTGAACTTAAACAATGGAAATGGTAAAGTGATCAATCCATGGATAAGCCCCACAGCAGAGTTCGATTCGGCCACAGAAAAAAGGTAAAGGTTCCAACTTTTCGATATGCAATAATGAGTATGTTGCATCCTTCATGGACATGAACTGTTGTTTAGCAGTTTAATTAAAGGGCAGGAATAAGGATGAAGTGTCCATGTAGTCCCAGGGAACTTTCCAAGCCTTCAATGTTTGTAAAGTCCATGCAAACTGCATTATAGAGTGCAATTGATTTTGACCACGGTATAAAACTGACATATAATCCTGCACAATATCCACAAGAGATGAAACAATATTATCTAATGTGTAAATTCTGGAAGAAAGGGTGTTAGTGCTATTATCAATGATAGTAAGCACTTTTTCCAAATGTGCTTGATCAATAGCTCTCAATATAGAAGCAGCCTCAATCTGAGATAATTTACAAACTTCGTTGTAAACAGCATACACTCATCTTTTGGACCTGCCACCCACAGGGCCCTTAACAAAATCATTCAACTCTACCTTGTCATTCAATTTGGATAAATGAAGCTTAACAGATGCCAAGGTGGAATGTTGCAGCTAGTTTTTCCTACAGAATAGGTAGTAACAGAATGGGAAGATTCAAATCGGGGGTCTATTCTAACCTGTGTATAACCGGGGATCAGACCCAGAAAACGATGTTGACAGGAATCCGAACCTCTTCTGCCGTCATAGCCATTCTTCAGGATCTAAGTTGGAAATATTGAAGGATGTATTTGTAATGAATGACTGCATTTCATCAAGGGACAGATCTGTGTGATTAGCCCATGTTAGATAAGCATCCAGATCAGGAATAGAAGGGGAAGTCATCTCTTTAGAAGTAGCCAATCCAAAGCAGGTGGTTTGAAAAATAGTAGAATTCAAAAACAACAGGTAGTTAGGTATAAGGCATGCACGATGGAGTGCTTCTTCACCTTGTACCTACCATGCTTTAGAACCCCAAACAGATTTAAGATCAATTGTATCTTTCCACAGCTCATAGCCCCCCTATAGCAAATTCATCCATAAAGGACTTTGAATATAATAATTTTGTGTGGGTCAGTCTGACTTTGGAGGCTGACTCAGCAGCCATTTTAAAATAAAAGGCTTCAGGTTCAGATACACTGAAATCAGTAAAATATGTACATTTTTTCAGTAGTGTTTTGGAGCTGCCATCCATTGGTGCGGGACAATGTTCCCATTGTGTATAATTGACGAAATTTCTAAATGTATTAGCTTCATGCAGGAAATGATTGCCATAGTGTTGGTAGCAAATCAACACTCCTTAATTTGCTATATCTAAATACAAATCTTCAGCATCAAAAGCAGCATAATATTTCAAATCAGAAAAAAAGCCTCTACGGCTTGGACATCCCAATCATCAGAGCGTATGTTTTGTTTCACAACATCCCCCATAGAAACACGAAGTGCATTGGGGACATTTATCACCTCTGTGGGACCATGAATTTGAAATTTAACAGCATCCCATACAATCCCATCCAACACAGGCCAGGCAGTAATAATTACAAAAGTCTGGTCCCTCTTCATGATGTGTGATGAGGAGTGGGGTGCCAAAGTTCTATCAATTAATCTAATTGTAGATCTTTCGGTGAGATAGTGTCCATTTACTAGACAAAAAAATACAACCACATATCCAGTTGACATAAACAAAAAAATTGTTATGAGCACGAGCCAAATGTAAGTCCAAGGGGGAATTAAAAAAATGTCTCTTAAACCAAACGGCAAAAATAGAAATTTTCAATGGGGCTTTCGATGTTGTAGAGTTAGTGTCAAGAGAAAAACGTGACTGGTCAACTGCACTTGATTGTAAACCAGGCAACAACACATCTGTGGGATAAGTATACTCAGTATCTTCAACTGGACCACCAGCCGGTGGAGGCAATAAAGGATTAGTAACCGTATGCATCTCGATGGCAATGTCAGGCCTGTTGGTAGTCGCCAGAGCCAAAACAGAATTTCTCAGCATTGCTGGACAAGAGACCACTGGAGTCATACTAAGAAGAATAAGCCACTTATTGTAGTTTGACATTGTCAATGAAGATGTACCTGTTATCCTTGCGACCAGGAAGTGGAGGTAAAATTACTGTTCTTGTACCCTGCACACCAAGCACTGGAACCGGTGCATAATAAGAGGGGCCAAACTCCTTCTTGTTCTCCACCTTCTCATGGACCAGGTCACTAACTCGAGGTAGCCAGCCGACTACCGTAATCTGAAGCGCAGCATCAGTTGTGGAGGGCATTTGTTCCTTTGCAAGACTGTCTCTGGTCTCTTGTGGATTCTGTAATACAGCAGAATGATCATCTACGTCAAAGGGTGCAGCCGACACAGACATGTCTAAACCATCAAGGTCCTGGACAAACATCTTAATGCCAAAGAGCCTTTCGTATGGGGTCCGCCCACCCAGAGACCTCATGGGGAGATTATTAAGTGCACGTTGAACGCTATACAAATGGGCCAACCAGTTCCTGCCAGTACCTAAAACCCTAGCTGTCAGGGATTGCATTAAGTCACAGTTCATTTGTTCCACATCGCTATTGCCCTCAAGCCTGTATGGAGACGCAAATTTGACTTGGACCCCCCCAAAGATCTCATGGCATCCTTGTATGCCTTGGAGGCGAACGCAGGACCTTGGTCAGAATGAAGGGTACTACATGTAAAAATTCCCACAAAGACACGCAAATCCCTGATGACAGTTCGAGCATCAGCACTCCGCTGAGGCCAGACCCATAGAAAACGTGTGCACAAATCCACTGCAACTAAGATGTATTTACACGCAGTATCAGAGGAGAAAGGACCGCAGTGATCTAAATAAACGCACCCAAGTGGGTTATTAGATATGTACAACTGTTTTTGTGGTAGACGCGCAGCAGTCGAAGGTTTAATCTGCTGGCAAATGTCACAATTAAGGACATAAGCACGAGTCTGTTTATACAATCCGCGCCACCAGTAACGTTCATGTAAGATAGTAACAGTCGGAGAAACGCTGGCATGGGCAGAAGCCATACCTTCGTGAGCGGCTGCTATCAAGGAAAGTCTGCAGTCCGTGTTGGGAAGCAATCTGTCACCAACGTCTTTAATTCTCACATAGGAAACTTTATCAGGACTTAAATGATAAGAGTATTTAGAAGGGAAACCCCAAGGGTAATTATCACCCTTCTCTGTTGTAGCAATTGCTGCCAAGATGTCATCATCAATCTTACTTTTGAATCTTGTAACTGCTGCTACTAGATATGTTGCCACTGCTGTGTTCGCTGCCTTATCAGCTAAACTGTTTCCAACAGCGTGGACACCTACTCGTTGGTGCCCAAGAGTATGAATTACATTCATGAGCGGCAGACGTTGTTTAAATTCTGTGACTCGAACCCAAAGCATTTTATGCTTGATTGTGCTACCTTTGGAATCACGATACTCATTTTGAGACCAAAAGAATAAATTGTCGTGGTAAGACTGAACACAGTAAAAAGAGTCACTCACTATAAGAGTCGTCACACGAGGATCAGCAAACTCTAGTGCAAGCACCAGAGCACGAAGCTCTGCCAACTGAGCCGTAGAATCACCCAATGTCTGCGTGTGCATGACATTAGATTTGAATTCCCCATTCACGAAAGTACCAGCCACTATTGCGCAGGCTGCTGAATAAGCATGCTTAGAATCCGTTGCCGGTTGCGCCGAACCGTCAGTTTAAATGACACAATGGTAATCCTCAAGCGGGCGCAAGGACAGAGGAGCCGGATGAAGAAATTTATACTGCAAATACTCCTGAGTGTGCAATGAGGCATCAAAGATGTAAGTGACATCCGGAGACATCAAAGAAGTGGCCCATTGTATCCAACGCGGATGCAAAGCTTTAGAATTTGGAACACTGGCTTTCGTTACTGCCTCTAGGGCAGGATACGGTGTGACAACCAACATACGTTTCCCTTGCGACAGCGCTCTCTCTTTCAGAATCGCCATCTGCACTGCAGTGAAAACGTTTTCGACAGTGGAAAAGCGCATTTCAGCCGAAGTGTACAGTTGTGATTTGTAAGCAATAGGGACTGTGTCGCCCTCATTGAATGTTAAGTACGTGAAACCCACTGCGCCAGGCACAAATCTTATTACCAGGTTTGTGTGGTTATCACACATCAGTAAGTATTTAGAAGCAAGTAGATCAGCCTGCAAAGATTGCAGGATAGCTGAATGTTCTGGCAGCCAGCTCGATTTGGAAAAAGGTGGTTGTACCAAGGCATATAGCAGCTTGATACGTTGGGCATAATCTGGAATGGAAGTACGTCCGAAATTTAAAAAAAACAGCAGAGATTGTAGTTTTTTCAGGGTTGTGGGAAACATGTGCATTTCTCCAGGAAGTGAGGCGCTAAACCTCGACCTTCATTGTTGAGTTCATAGCCCAAAAACAACACTGTATACTCTGCAATGTGTGATTTTGCAAAGTTGAATTTGTAACCGAAGTCCGCAAACATAACAATGATGCGGTCAACGTGACACAGATGCGGCCATAATTCGTCGTCTGTGAGATAGATATCATCAACATACGAGTACGCATTAGGGTCAATGCTCTCCAACAGAGAGACTACACGCGTGGCAAAGACACCTAGACTGTTTTTGTAGCCCATGGCTAATCTTTTAAACTGTTTTTGTTTGCCGCCTGAAGTAAAGGCTGTCCCATTGACTACTAATAGAGGACAGGTTATGGCTATAAAAGCCATTGGAGATGTAAAGTGTGGTCTTAAACCTTTTTCTCATGAGACTATCAACAAGGGCAGAATTGTGGGTATTCTGTACGGCACAGGTCCGACAATGAGAGTTCAAATGACGGTATTCCAAAACTAGGCGGTACGACCCATCAGGTTTGGTTACAGTGAAAAGAGGATTATTCATGTGTGACACACATGTTTCAATTACACCTTGATATTCCAATTGTTCAAGGATTTCTGTGATGTGTGGTCTAACTTCACGGCACATGGGATATTGGGGTTGTGGCTGTGGCATAAATCGTAATGGAATCTCATGGCTAGGTGACAATTTATCCCACCCAACCGGAGTACGGTACAATGCCGGAGCAAGCACTTGTGCCTACTCTTCTGCAAAGTTTTGAGCTTGCTCTTTCGGCACAATGTGCGCGAAAGATGGGAGGATTACCTCCTCCCCTCTGAGAGCTGCCAAAACGAAAGCTGGGGGCCAGTCCGGCTCTGCTAACAGAATGTCATATGTAGAGGTCAGATTTTCCCCAAAAATCCCTTTTAAGGGACGTTGTATGTCACCTTCTATTAAAAGGACTATGTCATATGTCAGGGGGAGCCACTCTAGTGTCAGCAGTTTCTACAGTAATGAACGTATCAGTTGTTGTCACCTTCAGATATGGGCGCAGTGCTTGCCGCACTATTGTAACTTCAGCCGCGCTGTCTAGCAGCGTTAGTGCCCATGTCAGGTTCCGAAGCTGCGTTCTCACTATCTGTGGCATACCTCGCTGTTAGTGCAGCAACCTTCTTTTTCTGAAACGGGGGTCGCTGATGTGCAAACTCTTCCTGCTTGCCTTTACCGTCAGCCGGGTGGGGCTGCTCATGTCCTTGTTGGGCACCCTAACCTTTGCCACATTTTCCTCCACCGGACTCTGAGACCGATGTTTCCTGTGAAGAGCGAGGAGAACATTGTTCAGGAACCTGAAATCTATCAGGAGACCTATTTCTAGTGCAATCGCGCAATTCTTTTGCGTTCAGTAGTCACTTGTACTGGTGTTGCGGGCCGAGACCCATGTTTCTGTTGCTGCTTCCCCTGTTTTCTAGTTTTCCAATTTTGTTTAGGAAAAGTTGGATGGTCGCGTTTAGGAGACGTAACCATCTGAGTTTGCGGTTGCGCTATTGTTTTAGCAAAAGGCTTAACTCCTAAACTATTGCGGCCAATATTCGTATAAGCCTCCACAATAATTTTCGGTAACTGTCAGGGTTTATCAACGTCGTCGACGTGGCACAGGACATTCGACATTTGAAAGTTAGCATCTCCCTTGACGTTAGCAAGGATGAGATCAGCAACTACGTCGAACACACCGACCAGTCTTATTCCTAACTCGACCACCACCTCCGGACCGTGTTGATCCTGAACACGCTTGATCACGGAGGGCGGAACAGTCATAGACGGTGTGCCGAAGCACTTCGATTAGACTGCTGCAAACACTTTACCCCAGTTCTGACAATCATTAACCTCTGGGACTAAGTCTTTCTGCAAACTAATGGCAAGGATCCTGTGTTTTTCCACAGGAGTATAATTTGGAAATACTGCTTCCAGCTGGTCACATTTCTCAGCAAGCCAATAAGGCATATCGTCCTTATTCTGGGGTCGCTTTCCCATTGCCGAATTAACCATGACGGGACTAATAGTAATCCCGGCCGGGCCAGCTAGTTGCGCGCGACTCCAGGTGCTGCCACCTGGACATTGCGAGAAATGTATTGCACTAAAACCCTATGTACCGTAATCAAGGCGGTATGGAGTTGACGTAAGTCATCCAGCAGGGCTTGCAAATAACGTGGATGTGGTGTAAACCCGGCCAAGACTGGCCAAGTGGCCCTGGAATGGACAAGGGACCCAAACGAACCGGTGTAACCGTGTGGGGGAGGGCGCCATCGAACCAAATATGATGCTGCCGGGGGAAATAGGAATTTCTTGCGTTCTATATGGCGTGTAATTAGCTGGGACCGCCGTAGGAGTTTATGTGTGAAACGTCTTATCATCTTCATTCACCTCCGGCAAAGTAACCCAAGAGTAAAACAACTCATAGGGAAACGATGTATCGGTACTCACTACAAAGATAATAGCCACCCCATCATCAGGCACACCGAACTGCATCAAATGACGCCAGAGAGGTGCACGACTATGCGCTGTAATAGCGACTTCAGCCATAAGGACACAGAGAAGAAAAACAATCTATATAAACTCTAGCACAAAAAGGGTATAAGATAAAATGAAACCTTTTTAATTGTCAAGCTTGAGAGAACCTATATATTAACTATTTAGGTAGGTTTAAACCGTCACTCCCATCAACCGGAAACAAGAGTGAGGGTGTTGTGGACAAATATAAGCACTACTAAGGCGTCTCAATCATAAGACCAAAACGTTGGGTGCGCCATGTTGCGGGGATTCTGCTCATGCACAGAACAATGCACAGGAAACCAGGACCTCAGTTAATTGTGGTGTACCAAAAAACTCACATCAGTACCCAGAACCCCTATCCGACTAGCATCAGTGTCTCATTTGTTCTCCGTATCATCTCGAAGCTACCAATGATTAGACAGCCCAGAACAAGCAATCAGAGACACGGAAAAGTTTAAAATGTTTATTTTCTACTACGTGCTCTAAGGTTCAGTACGTTGGCTAATATAAGCAGGCAAATGATTAAAAATAAAACCATCAGCATTGTTACAATGCCATAAAAATGAAGGGAGAAATCATATTAAAAATGATAGTGGAAAACAAGTCCTATAATACTTTGTGAACTACCCTCCCTTCGCTAGTAAACTAGTTTTATAAACTAATAGAAGGTCTCTAGGTATGAATGGGGAACCCCATGCATCAAAGATCAGCTTAGGTGAATCACATCACAGGATTAGCTCTGCTCTCTGTGTCTGGAAAGGTTTTCTCCAAGTGTCTGAATCATGCATGCAAATGCAATATTAAAGGTACCCGAGGTTCAGATATTTGCAGCTGTGCGCGTGTTGTGTCTAGAGCGTGGGCCGATCAACCTGAATTCAATAGCATACATTGTTATTTGACCTTGACGTCTTCTGCACACAGTGTTCAGACTAAGGTCGCAGTGCATGTCTAGGGATGTGAAGAAAAAGCAAGCAAGCAGGTTTACTTGTAATAACAGCTACCTGTAGTGTCAAGTGCAAAAAGCAGCAAAGTGGCAAGATGGCGTTTAGCTTCTAAAACGCTTATGCTAACATAGCAATGTGTGTACATAAAACCCCGTCCTAACTACACATGGAAGCGCATGTGTCTTCTTGCTCTCTCTTCCATGTGCTTCTTCCCCCTCCAATTTCCTTCCCCTACTGCACTCTCTATATTGCCCCAACCAGTGTGTACACTAAGCCGGTGGCTCAGTAAATTAATGCATCTACTGCAGGGGCCTGTGTTCAACCTCATGGACATAGGTTCAGATCCCAGCAGGTCCACTCAGCCTTTCATCCATCTGATGTTGATAAAATGAGTACCATTGAGTTGGGTAACAAGAAACATCTGTTATTCAGAGTAGGGGGGGCGGAATTTGCAAAATCCACTTTCGCAAATTATCGAGAAAATGTTAAAAATTATCGCAAACACGCGGAAATATCGCGAAGATGCGGAAGTTTTTTTCCCGCATGTTCGCGAGATTTTCTGCATGGTTGCGACTCGCCAACTTACCCATGTGGTTGCTCGCGGGCACGGCCATCTTGTTTTCAGTTGTCTCGCGGTGCATGATCGCGAGAAGAAAGACGTGATCGCGCGACGCATAACGTCACTGCGGGCGCGAACTGTCGCGAGACAGCGCAAATGGCTAAAAACAATACAACATCTCATGGAGAACGCGACCGGATCAAGAAAACTTGTCGGCGAACGCAGGGATGTATTATTTTACAGCACGAGCAAGAAACAAATTATCACCAAGCTGCGGAATGCGGAAATTTTGACATTTTCGCGCTCTCCGCGGAACGCGAAATGTCAAATTATCGCAATTTCCGCGAACGGAACGAAATTTTCACCCAGGCCTAATTCAGAGCCAAGATACCTACGGGTGAAAGTGCGCTTTACAAATACACATGTTATGTGACTCTGCATGCCTGGAAGGTGCTTGGATTTGTCTTTTTTTTAAACTCCCCACCCAGCTACTCCATTGATTTCCTTTTTGCTCTCCATTGTTCTTGCTGCTTGACAGCCTTTATGTGTACCTCACCACTCTCACTCGCCTCACCTTCTTGCTCTACCTTGCTCTCCCTGCTTGACAACATTTATATGCACCCCACCACTATCACCAAGCTTTTGTTTGCTTTGTTACCCCACCACTTTCACCCACCTCACCTTTCTTCCCACTCTCCTCCATATAATGTCCCTTTCTTAATACTTTGAGCACTTAGCAGATGCAGTTTATTGCTGGGCTGCTCCTTTCTCCAAAGGTGCTTTCACAAACATTTTATAATTGTTTACTATTTGGTCCTTGACCAAGGCGTATCAGCTGTGATAATTTTACTTGACCTGAGTAAAACATTTGACACAGTCTCCATCCAATTCTGCATAAAAGACTGGAAGAAGCTGGAATTCCTGTTCTAGCACAAAAAAGGTTCACCTACTTACAAAACAACAGAAGCTTTCAAGTCAGTGAAGGAACTTTTTATTCAGCCTCCCATTGCTTAAAAAATGTGGGGCCCAACAGGATGCTCACTGAGCCCCACACTTTTTAACCTTTATGTCCACCCACTTGCAGACATCATATGTTCTCATAGTTTCTCAATGGTGTCATATGCTATCAACACCCAGATTATTGTTTCTCTCCCTCCCAATACTGTGGCAATATGGTACCAGCTTAATTCCTGCCTAAAAGTGGATGCAGGTTGGATGGTGGGCAGTTGTCTAAAACAAGACAGAGGTATCAGATGGCAATATTCCCTCCTTATTGAACAACTTAGATGGGCCAAGTCCTTGAGAGACCACCAGTCCTCGAAGTCAGAAGTAAAACGTTTGGGCATCATCATAGAGAGCAAACTTACTATGGAAACCCAGGCCAGAAAGCTGTCATCAAGCTGCTTTAGTCTATTAAGGATGCTCAGGAAGGTGCTGCGCTTGCTGCCACGTCCCACTCGGAGAGTGGTTTACAAGGCTAAGTACTATCAGGGCCAGACTATGGGAACTCCCTAGGTTTGGGTTGTCTGAAATCTGTGATTATGTATCTCCAAATGATCCAAAACAGGGCTGCAAAAATTCATTTGGGAATCCCAAAGCATCAGACTGCTTTGTCTGCAATAGCCATGCTAAGTTGACTGTTAATACAAAAAAGGTTTCAGTTTAAAGCTCTGTGCATGGCCCTTTGAGCACTGCATAGAAAGGGATGCATATTTTACAACATTTGATTCCACCTTACTGTCCCGCAAAAGATTTCAGATATTGAAATTTAAATTTCGTCATCATCCCAAGGCTGAAGAAGGCCAGAAATGGGGGACGCTTGTTTGCATATGTAGCACCCAAAGTATGGAATTCCCTTCCCTTAGGCAAAAAGACAATGTACTCAGTTTCGGGAAACAGCTTAAAGCATATTTTTTTTGCGTAAATGTGAAGCCATAGAAGTCTGGTGTGCCTAAGAAATGATTTCAATTTAATTGAATTAACACTCCAAGATTAGTGTCCACAATCTTGGAATGGTAGAGAAAAATAAATAAATACAAAGACTGCTGCATCATACCATATACCAACACCTTCTTGGGCCACTAAAGCATGGTGACTTATGGGTGTGCAAGCGTGAGGAAACATATGAATGTACACATCACCACGTTTTTTTCTATTTTGTTTGCTCACTGTCAGCAATAGCTATATTTTTCCAATGCTTATGAAAATCATCATATAGCATTAACAAAGTTAATAGGTCTGTATTGGCGAGGCAAAAGGAGAAACATATTGGCTTGTCCAATGCTTGTTCATTGTTAATTGCAGTGTAAATAGCTTCTGCACATTCCAGTGGACCTATCATTTTAAAATTGCATACATCTGATGAGTCGCTGTGATGAAAAACACTGATGGACATTGAGTATTTAGTGTTCATTGTTCCATTACTGAGTTATGAGTTTGTAGCACACAGGACCTTCCTGAGTCAGCCCAGGACTTCTGTGCCTTGCTTTCCAATTACTAAAATGTATACTTGGTTAGCAGTTTAATAGTCCGCAGTTTGGGAGCCTCAATGCATCAACACTGAGAGACTCCAATTGACACAATTGGAAAGCAATAACTTTTAATTTTCCCGGGATCCCCAGCCTAGCTCTCTCATAGATGCCATTGTTAAAATGTTTGAAACCTGGCAACATTACTCAACATTTTTTCTCCATGAGGGTCTCAATGCATGTGCCATGCAATTTGCGACGCCTATCAGGAATTGATGATGAGGTATAACCACACCAGCCCTATCAGGGCTTGGTAATGGGGTTTAACCACATCGGATCTCCCTGGTAATACAGCATTTATTACTGGGAGAAAGCCCTGCAGAAAATACCAGAAGTTATACCGAAAGGACTTTTGTCCCAGTAAATGCAATTGGATTACAAGTTCTTTTGAAAAAATCAGTGCAGTAGCAACAATTTTTGCATATTTTCTATTGCATTGAAATTTAAAGGGGGTCAATTTCTGATCCCCTACTAACAATACTCCCAGTATTAGTATTACCAGGGCTTTAAGTGGGAGGAAAAACTGAGGGGTTTCTCAAAGGGGCGTGGCCAATGTAATTAAGGGCGTGGCTTAAAAACACGTAAATATCAGTTTAGTGGATCTTAAAATAACAGATTTATGAGAAAAAAAATCATTTATTGGACACAGTTAATAAAGTAGGTAATGGAAACGGTTCTATTAGACTCCGTTCTATAAAAAGCCATGTAGAGGGATTAATCAAATGAGAGTAATTAAACCAAAGAGAACTTTGTTTTAATATAAAAGCTTTATGATAACAAAAAGTCTGGTAAACTAAAATCTCCATTACATTTTGGCAATTTTCGTTTTTTATAACTAATACAAGGTACTTTATTGCTCCAAAGAAATTTAGAAAGGAGTTAATCTACTACTTTGTAAAACTTCATAGGAAATTGAGTAGGGATCATGGCTAGGGAATAAAAAAACAATTGGTGCTATAGTCATTTTTATGGAGTCCATTTTTCCCCACCATGAAAGATGAAGTGAAGAACATTTGGATATTTTATCTTTAATGTAACTTAAAATAGAATCACAATTTAATCATAATGTAGTTTGTATAGATGAAGAAAACAAAATGCCAAGGTATTTAAATGTATCTCTTTGCCAAATTATTTCTTTCATGGTTAACATATCTGGGGTACAGTGAACATTTAAAGGAAAAAAATCTGTTTTTATTAGTATTTAACTTATAACCAGAAATCTTGGAATAAGATGAAAGAATCTAAAAAAAGCAGGGAATTAGGATAAAGGATTTCTAATAAATAAAAGTACATCACATGCGTATGCTAACATTTTAATAGAAACCTACTTAATAGTAATTCCAGAAATATCATTACATTTCCTGATGGAAACAAGCAAAGGTTCAATAACAAGAAGAAATAGGAGCAGGGAGAGAGGACAACCCTGTCTGGTACCTCTGAAAAGAGAAAATTGGTTTGAAGTTTTGCCATTAATATATAAATGAGCAGTAGGAGAAGAGTAAAGAGCAGATATCATACGAATAAATAAATCATCAACATTAAAATGCTATTAAAGTACGAAATGAAAACTGCCAATTAACTTTATCGAAAGCTTTCTCAGCATCCAACGCAAGTACTCCTGATGGTAAAGATAAAGTGGATCCTTGTTCTATAACATGTAGTAAAGTTCTTGTATTATTGGCAGAATATCTATTTCTCATAAACCCAGACTGATCTAGATGAATAATAAAATCTAAAACAGAGGTTAATCTAGTTGCAAGTATTCTGGCATAAAGTTTACAATCTTGATTTATTAAGTAAATAGGACGGTAATTTTACACAAGTGTAGGGTCTTTGTTAGGTTTGGCAAGTACAACAATTAAAGCCTCAGTAAAAGAACCTGTAGTATCCCCTGTAGAACTAAAAATGGTAAATAGTTTAAATAAATGAGGAATAAGCTGTAACTGAAATTCTTTATTAAAGTCTGGTGGAATGCCATCCGGTCCAGGGGATTTATTTTGTTTAAGAGACTTAATGGCTAATGGAATTTCATCTTCAGTAATGGGCAAATCTAATTCATTTTTAGTTAATTGGGAAATCTTGGATAATCCACATTTAGATAAAAAAGAATCAATTAAAGAAGAATCATTCAAGTTAGGTTTATCATATAGAGTAGCGTAATAATTTAGAAATTCATTAATGATATCATTTTGTGATACAGTAATTTTCCCTTGCCATGAACTGAATTTATTTGTGTTTTTTCTTTTTTAATAAGTAGATAGCTGGCTAAAAGCTGTCCAGATCTGTTAGCATTAAAACATAATTTGGCTTTTGAATTAGAGAGTTGAATACCAGCTCTTCTGCTAAGGATTGAACACAACTCATACCAAAGTTTTTGCAATTTCATTCTATATTGATGATCATTGGAGGTAATAAAAAGTCTCTCAAATTTTGCAATTTGCTTATCCAATTCCTTAACTCTTGCAATAAAAGTTTTGTTTTCATGTGCCATGAGAGAAATGTAGGCTCCCCTAATATAGGCTTTAAAAGTGTCCCATCTATTCACCATGAATGTAGAGCCTTCTGGGTTAAGATGAAAGTATCCTTGAAGAGCATTTGAGATTTTTGGTTTATTTTGTTTATTGAAAACAATACTAGTATTCATTCGCCATCTGGATTGTGTTTTAAAATTTGAATTAAATTGTAGAACAAAGAAAATTAAAGCATGATCCAAAATATCAATACTACCAATAGTAGGAGTAACCACAGAATTAATTAGTTGTCTGGAAATTAATAAATAATCAAGTCTTGAGTGCGAGTTATGTGGATTAGAAAAAAAGGTAAACATTTTTTCTGTAGGAAACTGTAATTGCCAAATATCTACCAATTTTGTAGTTTTTATTAAAGATTTAAAAGTAAAAAAAGCTTTAAGGAGGTCGAAATTTAGTGAGAGAAGATCTATCTAATAAAGGATCAGATATAAGGTTAAAATCTCCTCCACCTATAAGAGGAACATTACCCAACTTCAGTACTTCAGTACTTCGGTAGTAAGGTTAGACCAAAACATAGGATCATCAGCAGTAGGACCATATACATTGAGTAAAAATATAACTGAATCATGAATTTTAATTTTAGCTATGACATATCTGCCTTTTGAATCTGATGATTTACTTAAAATTTGACAATGTAGTCTTCTTGCAAAAAGAATAGCAACACCATTTGTTTTACCCTTCGCAGGAGAAGATATAATAGTATCAACCCACTTTTATTTAATATGCGTTTCCTGTATGAAGCAAATATCTTCTTTGCAACTTCCTAAATAATCAAAAAAAAATTGCATGTTTTACAGGATATCGCAAACCCTTGACATTCAAAGAAATTATTTTAATATTATGAACATTAGCCATAGTAAAATATAGAGGTAAAAAAAATTAAGACGAAGAGAAAAAGTCGAAGAAGAACATGACAAATAGTAGCCCTAGACCAGGGTATAAGGAAAGAGAAGGAAAAAAGAAAAGACAAACAAACATAGAAAAGACGACAACAATTAAACATTAATAACAGGTTTGAAATGCACACATGCAGTACAAGCATGACCAAACCGTTGGAGCCTAGTGTGGAAAGAAACAGTATCTTAGTCGGGAATACATATTAAAACAATGGTCAAGTAGCAGATCCATAGAATATTGTGAATGCTGATTCAGGAATAGTCTTAAATCTTCAAGTTGTTGGAAGTACTTTGAAAAATGATATTTCTAAATTTGCATTGTTGAAGGATCAAAAAGACCATGTTTAACTCCAAGACTTCTTAACTGAGGACGAATTTCGGTGAATTACTTACGAGTCTTAACAGTGTCTTTAGCGAAGTCTTGGTGAATACAATTTTTATTATCATTGACCATTAAGGAAGGAATTTCCCGTGATGCATTCCTTATCAAGACCAAATGATGATGACGTAAAACCTTAAAAATCTTTTGTCTTGGCTTTGTGTTGTGAGGATTACGATGAGATGGAATCCTATAGGCTTCATCAATTTCAAATTTCTCCAGAAATGTGATGTTTAAAAGACCAGGTATCAAATTCTCCAAGTAAAGTCTGCAATTGGAACCTTCAACATCCTCTGGTAAAATAAAAATACGTAAATTGTATTGCCTGTTACGATTTTCGATATCCAGAAGGAGAGCAGACATAGGAGATATTTTTGCCACAAGCGGTGTAAAAGCCTCAATTTTAACTTTATTGTCATGTATTTTAATTGAATTATCTGAAACTTTCATTGACATACTAGCCATATCTTTACTCAGGCTTTTAATCTCTGACGCTATTGTATCAATGTTAGCACGAAGTGCTTGAATTTCGTCAAGAATTAATGCCAAGGAAGGTTTACTAGATTCCACCACTTTAGATTTTATTGGAGGAGGAGAAATATGTTGCTTCCTCTTATTATGAGGCGTTTGCGCATTTTTATTCTCCATTTTCCTATTATAAAAGTCAAGGATGTAGTTAAATGTTAAAGTGATGGAAAAGGAGATTAATGCAGAAAAAAATGCTTCAAAGAAAAGGCTGGTGCAGCAGCTAAAACAGACTGCGGGAGTGGTTAGGCCAAAGCCAGACCCTTTCCTGAGTACTTACTCCACCCCCTTGACAGGAAATCCAGGCAGTACCTTGAGGCAGAGGTTGAAGATGAAGCAGGAGGGAAGAAAACACCACCTCTGACGACTTAAAGACCTGGAAAAATCACCACAGCAGCAGGTAGGAACTTTAGAGCGCTCCTATTTCATTTGTGGCAAGATTCTGACAAGAAATAAGTAATTAATCGGCAAAAACGGGCTGTTCTGATTTGGAACTCACCGCGAGGCGGCCATTTTGTTTTGCCCACTCGTGCGTCCCCTTTAACCAAGTGTGGTATTACAAGCTATTTTTCCTGGAGACTCATAATGGGGGCCTAAGTTGGGTAACAATAAACATCGGCTATTCAGCACCAAGAAACCCAGGGGTAAACGCTTGTTTTACATTTACTTTTGCTATCTGAACAACACCATACCTGTAAAAATAAGTTTGCTGTATACATCAAACCTGCCTGGTAGTGTAGGAAGCAAAAGAGAGCACGTAGGGTCAGTTTTACTAACATTTAGCGCAGTGTTGGTGCGCTCTGTTGTACAAAGGAGAGATCGCAGCGTAGAGGCATATTTACTAAATAAAGATTGATTCTGCTCTTTTCCCCTGCAATGTTGCACAAACAGGCTGACTAATGGCATGCAAATACCTTTGCACCATCATGCATAATGTGAACGTGATGTGTAGCAGAGGTTTGTATTGTAAGTATGTCTTCCGAAAACAAAATCTTGTGCCTAGACAATTTGATAAACATTTTACATGATAGATGTTTGTTGTACAATGCAGCTTTAGTTAGAAAGGGATTTGCATCAAAATCATTGGTATTTTCTCTTGAATGCTCAAGTACCACCCATAAAATTTCCTGGATGCAAAGTGGGGTAAGGTAGCACTGGAAAGTGAATATCCCTTCAAAACTGTGGTCCACGTTCTATGATATTGCAGCGCCACAAAATCCTTATCAATCTGACCATTAGCTTCGGATTTAGAAGAAGGCAGTTCTGGAGAATCTGCCAAAATGGCAAACCCTCTATCTGAACCTCCAATGACATATCCACCCTATTTGCAAACCCTTGTATGGCATGCACACCACCAGTTGCAACATGTCAGACTTCATCTTAAATTATTAAAAGAATATATGCCTAACTCTGGCAAACACAGTGGCAGTTAAACCATTCCTTCCACTATGACAGGTGCACAACCATGGGTGCCAAATAGATCACTGGGAAAGACTGCAATAATGAACTCTCAAAAGAAGGGGACCTCCGTTCTCCTAATATCTGTGCAAACACTCCCAGAACATTATGGAAGGAGAATATGTTTGGCACTAACAGTGCACTAACAAACTGTGGATTCAATGCCAGTATGCACATCAGGAGGTGACAATGACGCCATCTTTCATTGCATTGGTGAGTTTTTTAAAACAAAGTATCCCCCAAATTGGCTCGACCTGCAGTAGGACAAATGCTTTGATGAAGGCACCTCTGCTACCAGGGATCTGAATTGAAAATGCTGATTTTCTGCCACTGTGGCGTCTGTTACATTGGCAGATGGAAATTCTATTAACAGAGCTCCAAATGAGCCTGTTACTGTGCAGTGTCCAAGCTCACATCTCACCTGGGTAGACTATATTTCCTGACATGAATTTGTTAATCGAGCTAAAGCAACCCATGAACCCTCGATTTAGTTTCTAGTATCACTGAGATCAATGCTTGAGCCCTGCAGAAGTTGAAGGGACATACAATATTCAAGACAGTATAATTTGAATCATAAAACATATAAATATTCTGGGGGAAGAAGTAATATGAACTGGCTTTCATCACAATGGTGTGTTTGTGCACTGTCTGCAAAGTACCTGGGTAATTCTTTACAGCATGTTTGAGTCATTCGTTTCCAGAGCGAAAAAGAGGCCATTCACAAAGGCATGTAGAGATCCTGCCTGATTAATATTCATCAGTCAGGATTCCTTCTGTAACTCCTTCCAGACAGCTGCAACTCTAGCAATGGAGGCCTTAAAGGGACAATATGAAACTTTTGCAATCCCTAAATAATGTTCTATTATGAATCCTACAGCTTCCACTTACAAATGACAACAATCTGGCAAGGACAGTTTGCTACCTTTCTATCATTTGGGACCACAGAAGTTACAAATTATTCATTCATTTCTTTGCAAATAACAAGAAATGGACAATGCTCCTTTTTGGTTTCCTTTCCTTAAGAGTAGATAATACTAGTGATGGGGATTTAGTACATTGCAATTCTGTTTTTCCATTTTTCCATTTACTAAGTGTTAGACCTGTCAGCCTTAGGGAAGTCTTCCCCCAAACGTTTTTGCCTCACCTCCTCCATTTTTGCTGACCTTATTTTTGTTGCCCTTAGGACTCTGTGCACTTTACTACTGCTAAACTGTGCTGAAGTGTTTGTGCTCTCTCCTTAAAACATTTTACATTGATTTATACCCAATTGGCATATTTAATTTACTTGTAAGTCCCTAGTAAAGAGCTACTACATATGCCCAGTGCCTTTTAATTTAATGCTACTGGAGGGCATGCAGCACTGCTTGTGCCACCCATTTAAATAGCCCTTTAACCATGTTTCAGGCCTGCCTATGCAGACTCTGTGTGTGCAGTTTTGAACTGACCATTTCGACCTGGCAAAATGTACTTTATGCCAGGCACCCAAACCTTCCTTTTTGAAAGCAATTGTTAAAAAAAATTGAAATAGACCTTTACGCTTTACATGTCCTGATAATGAAAAACTCTAACATTAATTTTTCACTATTGCAAGGCCTATCTCTCTTATATGATAACACTTGAGTTACCTTATTACATTTTATAAGAGTAATTTCTGAATGGGAAGGGAAAACCAGTTCATGCTTGGAGTCGTTGGAATTGGGGAGAAAAGCCCTATTTAGTGGTGGAGTCAGATATTTTATCACAATTGAAAAAAATGCCACTTTAAAACAGTTGTAATTTTCTGCCCTTAGCCCTTTTGTGCCTATACCGAGGCCTTGGGATGCCCTGCCGGGTTATCTCACAGGGGAATACCAGGACGGGTTCCCTAAGCAAGCGCTTAGAGACCGCTTGGTGATTTGCGCTATATAAATTCCTGCACATTCACATTTACATTTACATTCACATTTGGTCACATGACTGAGTGTAACTGGCAATTAGACTTTGTGAATTCCTCCCAGACAGTCACACAATAGAGGAATTAGGTGTGTCTGAGTGGGCCATCTTCTGCCAGAATAGGAAAGAGCAGCTGAGCACAACCCCACTTATACCTGAATGGCCTGTGCTTTCCCTTCACACAAAGGGCCTAACAACCCTGCATTGTCACTTCTGCCTGCTTTGAACCAGGGCAGGTGAAGCAGATTGAAGCCACTTTCTAGAAGCTTCTCCCAGCTTCCAAAACCAGGAAATCAGGGTACAAAATAGAAGGACCTCAGACACCAACAGTTCAGTACACTTCTCGACCTGCAGATACTGTACCAGGAACAAGGACTGCTGTATTGCCACAAGGACTGCCACTCTGGTGGACTGCTGCTCTACAGAAACTGCCACCCTGCTGTGCTGACCTGCTGGCTGCTGCCCTCTTGCCTGGGGAAGAAGAACTGAACCCCAGATCCCAAGATCCCAGAGTGACTCAAAGGGCAATCTGCTGGCCTCCTGATCTGAGCCTCAGGGGTATAAAAGCATACCCAACAAGCTCCTGGACACGGCTGTAGTGAGTATCTGATAACCGCTGTTAGTGCTTTCTGCTTTTAAGAACTGTTTTACTGATTATTCTTACAAAATTCATAACTCTCGTACTACTGATTGGATTTTTGCTGTTTTAGTCTTGTTTTATTTATTTAATTAAGCTCACATTTTCTAAACTTGTGAGGGTACCTTTTTAGGACTGGGATGAATTATAATTCAGTTTGGAATTTGCTAACTCTGTGTTACGTTTGTAATGTGGAGTTCCTCCAAATTCCAATAGTCAAGCTCATGGTGGAATTATTCTTCTGTTCACGCCTTGTGATGTTCACAGGAATGCGAGGCTCCACAACACATGCTTGTGAGCGTGTGCAACATTTACCTGTCCCTACCCCAACCGCTTGAGCCTTTCGCAACCATTGTGCAATGCAGACAGACATGAGCAGTCCATCAACAGGTCAACGCGCACTTGCAAGTGTGAGTAAGATTTGCCAGCCCCTGGTCTGATTTCTGATCACCAGAGAGCCTCCTGGCGGCATTTTGTACCGCTGGTGTTCGTGAGTGGTCGCAGCTGCTTCTTAATTAGATTTTCTACTCAAGAAGCAACTAAATCAACAAAAAAATACCTTTTAGAGTGAATGATCTACACAAATGGATGGTTCAGGTAGTTTTTTAGTGCAAAAAGCATTTTCTTATTTTACTTTTTTTGTTCAACAGGAAGGAAGTGCCACAGAGACTCCAAGTTCATCTTCCTGTCCAGAAGGCTTTTCTCAGTGCTTTATCCATCTCTTTGTCACTTTTAATCTGGATTTCTTGGTGAAAGTATCACTCTCTTTGTCTGCAATTCCTGCTGCCAATAAATTTCAGGGCATTGTTTTTGTGACCTCACAACAAGCAAGTTAAAAAAACTGATGGATAAGGGCGTTGTTTGATAGATGACATGCACCAGTTTATATTTTTACAATTTTTTTGAATGTATTTCTTTGATTTTGATTGTGGTGGGTGGCCTGGAGTAACCCGGAGTGGGATGGGCATGCCCAGACGCGTGCCCTTGCTCACTGTGCCACTGGATTCAAGCTAGCCTGGATGATGAGGGGTGATACCCTGAAACTGGTCCCAGGGTGCTTATTTTCGGTCCTGAGAGGACCTGGCTTGGCAGTTCGGGCTAGACTGTTCCCATGAGGAGCAGAGTCAACACTGATTTGCATATAGCTGGATTCTAACTGGGGTAGCATGGTGAGCAAATGAACAATGGATGTAACCCAGATCTCTTTACTGGTGGTGAATGCTTGATTTGTTCTGCATTCTGTCCGTCAATTGTTTGCACAGTATTTTATGTCTTGAGTGGGATGGGTATGCCCAGACGTGGGTCCCTTGCTCACTGTGCCATTGGATTCAAGCTAGCCTGGCTGATGAGGTGTGGTACCCTGAAATCAGTCCTAGGAAGCTTGTTTCTGGTTCAGTGAGGATCTGGCTTGTCAGTTTGAGCTAAACTGTTCCCATAAGGAGCAGGGTCAAGGCTGATTTGCATATAGCTGTGTTCAAACTGGGGTGGCATGGTGAGCAAAGGAACAATGGATTTAACCCAGATCTCTTGACTGAGGGTTAATATTTGATTTGTTCAGCATTTTGTCCATCAAGTGCTTGTGTAGCATGACTCTTCAGTGCAGCATCCTTCTTAAGCGAAGATCTAGATTTATCCAGGCCCTTGTTTAGAGCCCCAACATTTTTATTCATAATCTTCTTGTCAGAATGCCTTTGCTTGGTCTGTTGGTCACATAGGGGACCCTGTTTGAAGTTTATTGCATATTGTGAGTTTTAGTATTAGGGTCAATTGCATTGTTCTATTGGAGTTGTGCCATATTCATAGACTCAATGTCTCAAGAGTCCCAAGAAGTTTAGGCCGTCTTGTTCTGTGTAGCCCATGCACTTTATATACATTGTTATGACCCTAGGTGTCAGTTCCAGGAAGCTGTAATTTAGGTCTCCTAAGACTCAGACTGCGTGGCTATAATGTTTTCCTTTTTTCTGACCTTCAAAAAGGAAAGGGCCATTTTGCTTTTTTGCAACTTGTAGGGCTCTTATTGCATGTTATTTTAGCAGAAAGCACACAGTGACTGAGCGAGGCCTATATGAGCCAGTTTAAAATTGATCATGTATCGTATCTGCACTTTGAAGTTAGAAGAGATATATGAATTGATTATGTAACAAATGCGATTACAGCTCCGCCAAGAATCTGAACATGTCATCTTTCACCATTGCCCCATAAATTATGAGAGCAGTCTACTAAGTCCGTGAATTTGGACCTACTGTATTAGATGCTCTGCCTCCAGTCAGGATCTTTTTTCATTTGCACCTTAACACCACCAAGTCATATTTGGTAGAGTGTAGATGCATATTGAAAAAGGCAATGTCCAGTTGTGTAGATTTTACTTCATAGGTCATTTTTATTAGCCTTGCTCTTCACAATAGTTGTTGTGGATATATGCTCTTGTTCATGAGGAATCCCAATGTTAAATACACCCTTTTTGGTGGGATTCGTTTGAGATGTCATTTTGCTGGCGAAAGCACTTCAGTGAACCATATTGGAGAAGTGGACGGGTTGAAGTCATGGAAAAGAGTGAAAGTGTGGCTAACTGATAGCAGTAATTTCACAATTAGCAGCTGCAAACTATCAACACCCTGGACCTCCTGACAAACCACTTCCCGCTCTCTGCAACTCAGACTGCCACCTTTTATCTCATGCACAGCAGCCCCCGGCAGAACAAGGACAATATTGTTGGATCTCATTGCCACCTCATCCGTCCATCACACCCAGACCACTCTCTTGGGTGCTTTAACCTCCCAGACAACACAACCTAAAAAACACACATAAGACACTCAAATCCATAATCCATGTAGTACAGCCATTTTGAAGCAAGATTGACCCATTTTTGAATGCCACCTTTGGACAGCATCTCTGATGTTACAATAGCTTGTTGTGAAGCTACCTGCTTTTACTTATCATTTTCTAGCTGTTGAACTATAGAAGGTTTTTTAATTTATCTCTCACCTGGTTCTGCCACGCAGTTTGTGTCTGCCTTAATGGACATCATCTCTGCCTATACTCTATGGTACTTGAATTTTTTGATTCTGGGTGACATTAATTTGTAGTTTGACAATGTTATATGCCGCACAGCATCTTCTCCTATAAAGTGTCTTGGGCTTTTGCACTTCACCCAGCTGGTTCAAACCCCTAACCACTCAGCAGGCCATATCCTTGATCCTATTTTCATGAACTCCCCCAAGTAAATACGGCGTCGCCCATACCTGTTTCATGGACTGACCATTACACTTTGCGTTTTCAAGTATCTTTGAGTTTGGCTACCCCATCAGCACCTAGTGATCGAAGCAGCGAAAATCTTGCAAATGGTTTTTGGTTACTCCTACTGCCTTCACTGCAGCCCTGACTCTGAGCCCTCCTTAACTAAACCATCTTCCTCAGGCATCTTTCCTCCAGGTTGAAGCCCAGATCAATGAGGCTTTAGATAATATAGAGCCCCCAAAAATGTGTAATACCACAAGTTCTAAGCCATAGCTGAGTGGTTCACTGATTACCTCACACTGTTGAAAAAGGAGAATAAACATCTGGAACATCTGTGGCACAGAAACTACGACTCAATAGATAAAACATATTACTTGAGAGCTCTGAGTAGTGCAACCAATCTATAATGGATACACATACTCAATTCTTTACTCAGAGAATTTAGATGGCTAAAACTTCTTCCCAGAAAATCTTTCGAACAGTCAAGTCCCTCACCTCCATTAAATGTGTCTCAGCTTCCATCACTCCCTTGGTAGAAAAGGGTAATCATCAAATTGCACAATTTTTCTCCCAAAAAAATTGCTAAAAGCTATTCCTCCTTTTCAGAAAAAGCTAGACGAGACCCGGTCCCTACTTCATGGCCACTGCCTTCCTACCCATTAGGGGGCTTCCTAAACCTGTCCACCTTATCTGTGGCACAGACAAAGGCTCTTTCCTCTAAAGTAAGATCGTGTTCCCCTCTCAATCCTGCTTCACCTGCCATGTTGGAACAATGAGTGGAAGTTATCCTTCCTACACTATGTGAATTGCTCACTCTGTCCTTCAGCTTGGGCCAGCCCCCCCCCCTCCTCCATGGGAACAAGCTATGATGGTACCCCTATTAAATAAGCCTTCCTTAGATCTGTCATAGCACGGAATTAGCACTTTTGTTGACCATAGAGTCTTAAAGACTTATTTCTGATGATGGCAAGACGGCTGCCTTGGTTATGTTAGCCCCTAGCCTTCAACACCGTGTCCCATGGGCTCCTATTGGACCGGCTGCATCAATATGGTATTGGGGGTCGAGTTTTTGAATGGCTTGTGGACTTTCTTCAGAATTGTATATTTCAGATGCTACAACAGGCATGTACTTCAGAGACTCACCAGCTACAGCAGTCCGACTCTATTTAACCTATAAATGCACCCTTTAGCTGATGTCATCGAGCGTCACAGTGTTTAGCTTGTGTCATTCGCTGATGACACTCAGGTAATTATCACTGTGGCCAAGGATGAAAACACTGCAGCGGAGAGTGTCAGAGCATGTATGTTGGATCTGGCTAAATGGATGGACTTCAGTTGTCTGAGACTAGATGCCGAAAATACTGAAGTTATGATTGTAGGGAAATAACCTTTGATATGGTCTTCCGCCTGGTGGCCAGCAAACCTCGGCCCAACACCTATTCCCAAACTCATGGTTAAAAATCTGCACCTTGTTATTTGAAAGTCAGGTGAATGTCCTGCCGGCACCTGCTTCGGCATCCTAAAAATGCTCCTGCAGATTTTAGGATCTTTTCCCGAGTTGGCAAGAAAAATAGTGGCTTAGGCATTCTGATGTCTATGCTAGAATACTAAAATGTGCTTTATCTTGGGGTTACCCAGGGCAGAATTGAAATGCTCCAAAGGGTTCAAAACTGATTCTTTTAAACATTCCTAGATATTGTCCCACTGGCGCAGCTTTTTTTAGGCTTCATTGGCTTCCTAATAAGGAAAGAATTTATTTCAAGGCACTATGTATTTGACAAGGAGGGCTGGGGGCTCCAGCCTTTGAAGCATATTTCCTAGCGGCACAACTCCAGTGGCTCTCGCACTGGACAGCGGAGCACCATAAGGGCGAGACAACCTCCGACATGGAGCATATATCTCTACCAATAATCCGACGCATGCTTTTGCCCGGCACGAAACCCTAACATAAATACCCGCTACAAGTAACGGTGGCTCACACCTGTATGTTGCGCGTACACCGTATGTCCAGAGGGAAGCCCCCATACCCCCCACTGCTCCCGTTGGTGGGGTTCCCTCATTGCGAAAATCACTACACAGGGCGAACCCTACAAGTATGGATGGACAACTTGCTGACAGAGTGGGAATCCCTCTTTGAGGGAGGCCAACTGCGACCCTGCGAACAGTTAGTGGAAGAATACAACCTCCCCCTGGCCAATTTCTGCTACATCGATGACTTTTGACTAGTAGTCACCCCTTCTGGGACCCAGTCACAGGAGAACCACCGACACATCCAGTGATACACACCATACTGCATATGGGGGTGGGCAGACATCTCATGACATGGCTATATAAAGCCACTCAAGAACTGTTACTCAAGCCTCTGACCTCACTGCGGCAGATATGGGAGGACGACCTCAATCGACCATTGCACGACAAGGAGTGGGCGCAAGCTCTAGAATATCCCATAAAAGTCTCCAGAAACGTGCGGTTCAAAAACATACAATTCAACATCTTACACAGGGCATACTTAACGCCCGAGCAGTTACAACGTTACTACCCAGATACGCAGTATCTTTGCCCCAGATGCCAAACCTCTGTAGCGGACTTCCAACACATGTTCTGGAAATGCCCTACATTGCAGCAATATTGGCATTACATACATGAAATACTTCAAGCAACCGCCAATATCCCTGGGATTAATATATGGGAAGAATGCGGGATAGGGGTGTTCCGTAGACGAAAAACTGACAAAGTACAGGTGCGCTTTACGTCTCTCCTATTACTCCTGGTACAGAGAGCCTTAGCCATGCACTGGAAGGCTCCAGTGAGACCTCCAGTGGAGGCTTGGATAGGAGCAGTCAAAAAGTGGGGCGCTGCAGAAGAAGATTTGATCTGAGAGGAGGAAGCGAAGGGAATGCGCATACACCACATATCTATGGAATGGGCGTAGATCCTATTCCAGTTCAGTCAGGAAACCACGCGAGCAGAGCCAGCAGAGACTCCCCACTCCCAAACAGCATCAGCCGTGCCAGCAGCACTAGCTAGCAGAAGTAATGAGTTGGAACACTTACCTATTGCCAACACCCTCTCACTATCCACACCACAGGGCATAGCCCAAGAACTCGACAGAGGAATTAGCCAAAGCCCCTCCCCTTTTTTGTTTTCTCTTTCCCCCTGCATCGACCGCCACCAGTCACCAGAGTGGCCCCACACACCGGCACAGAGGACCTACCTACCCCCCTTCCGTCTGCACACACAATCTTCCTCCCCCGCTGACCCCAAACCAGTACCCCAGTTTAGTACCCAGGTTTCCAGTTCAGGATACAAACCAGTTGCTCTGATAATACCGACAGGGGACAGGGACTGTTGCCCACTCACTAAAACAGAATGCAAAACTTCCATAAGAATCATGGGTAGACGTAGCCCCATAACCCAGCTATTGACTGGTAGACAACTCCCAGGACACATTAGTCTATTACAGATAACTTCAGCATATGCACAGTACTGGGATGGTGCTGACATGTTATGGCAGCTAAGAGAGAAAGCAATTACGAATGTACACGTGAATGCCTAAATTGTCTCTGTCTACCTACGCATGTAACTTGAGATTGGAACGATCTTCTATGGTTCATTGTATCTAAAGTGTTAAAATCAATTAAAAAATTTTACCAAAAAAAGGCACTGTTTATTTGCCATAAAATTTGGAATCAGAAAGGCCTACGATTTCTCCTTTCCCTTCTTAAATGTTATCACCCCACCACATGCCTTAGGTAATCAGGGACAGCTCTGACTGTGATCCCTTAGTTAAACAGAGCATGTTAGGTTGGTTGAGTTTTAGTTACTCAACCACTAAGCTGTGGAACTCCCTCCCTCTCGATCTGAGACTGGAACTTTCAGAAACCATGTTCCAGAAAAAACTCAAAACTTGGTTCCTTAGACAACTTTAAGTGAGTACAGGAGTGTTTTAAGAGTCCCTTGTGACCTGTGGAAGCCCAGGGCGGGAACACTCCGAGTGAGTAACCATGCGCTTTAAAGAATTCTTAACATAACATCACAGAATGACACCCAACAAACACACTATAAAAGCCACATCCTCAACCCACCAACAACAATCCAATGCAAAGCACCCATACCACTGGATTAGCTGGACTATTTGTTCATCCATACATCCCTAAACAGCATCCTACCAATAAATTGAAGTTAGTGCAAAAAAAGAAAACCTTAACATTTTTAAAAACATATTCCATCAACAACCTCATGCTTGAACTCATCTCTAACCCTGCCAACTTCATGTCCAATGCCAGTACCCATCTAAATTACCCTAACAATTTTTGGGATAACGATGTTATCATTCTGTGAGAAATTGGGTTATTGATTTGTGGGGTGGGTAAACTCTACTCAAGTAACAGCCACAATCCCTGTCAGGGTGGGCCACTAAAGTCACTAAATTAACCAATGCTTAACCCTCTAGTAGCTTGGCACATAGGCCGTAAGACGTAGAGGGATTCTGCAAAGTATTTATACCACAAATAAATGGCAATATAGTGCAAACACAACACAGAAAAGACACACCAATGTAGAAAAACATCATACATTTTGAGAAATTATTTGACATCAAAATGACAAAAATCCAATTAGTAAAACCAGAGATATGCAGTTCATTTAGATACAAATAGTGTTTAAACGCACCAAGCGCCAACTGGAATATCTGGTGGCATCAGATGGGGACAAAGTCACAAGTTCAGACTGACTACGATGGAGGACAGGCAAGCTATGGGGGCCAAGTTAGTTCAGCTGAACAAAGTACCTTAAATTCTGGTTGCGGAGTGTTGCGAGGTCCCTGCAGCCTTTTTGATACTTATGTCACCACTAAGGTATGTCCAAAACGCCCAAAGGGCAGGATCCATGCTGTTTGAAAAGTAGGCCATGTATATTTAGGGCCTTATTTATGAAGCCCTGCATCACATTTATGCCGCTGTTGCGTCACTTTCTGTGATGTTGCGGAGGCATAAATAATGTGCCACGTTGCTCCATATTTACGAAGTGACACATCTAGACAGATGCGTCACTTCCTAAACCCATATGCTACATTATACCTGTGTCGTGTTTAATGTATGCAGGGTGGGCATTCCCCTGCATCAAAGCCTCGTGGAAGTGGTGCATTGAAATCTATAAGATTTCAGTGCACCACTTCAAGGACGCCATTGCGTTGAAACCTTACCCCTGCCTCATGGCAGGTGTAAGGGTGACTCAGGCCCTTTCACATGGGGCTTGTCCCATGTGATAGTACATATTGCTGGAGTTGCATCTGTTTTCAGACACACCCCAGCAAGGCATCAATTTTGCGACTACAGATATGTCAGTAATACTGACGTATCTGTGACTGCTTGGACATGATGATCCGTACTTTAAATGCGGCCCTTCCATGGTGTCACAAGGAGAGCGCACTGGGAAGTGTCGCATTGCTGCTTTGTCGCAAGCATGCAACACTTCTCATAAATAAGCCCCTTTATGTTTAACATGTTCTGGCAGTGAAACCCCCCCAGCTTCATTTTTTCACTGTGGCAAGGCTGCCCCCATAGAAAAACACTACATTTAACATATTTTAGTGCTTAATTTCAGTTTGTGAGCTGCTAGAAAGATGATTCCTGGGCTTACTTTAATAGTAATTTAAAATCCAACTTACAGGTTAAGTCAGATTGTACTTTACTATTTTGGAATTTACATTTTTAGAAAGTTGTAATTTTTTCTGCCTAAGCCAAATGGGCATTTCTGCCAGTGTCCAATATCATTTGACTGCTGATGGCTCCCTTGAGGTGAGACGTGGATGGCTTCCAGACAGTAGACAAAGGTCTTGGGGGGGGGGGGGTTTATCTTCCTTGACCAGGATGGCCTGGGTCTGTGCCAAGCCCCTTACAGAGGTTCAAAGCATGTCACTAGCAAATGAAGGTTACACTTGGGTCTGCCTCTCTTTTGTCTTGGTAGTCAGCTTGGCTCCAAACCCAGTTCTACAGATCTGGGTGGGTACAGTGAGCTCTGAATAGGGTAAAAAGAGTTCTGCCATCTTGGTTTTAGGGAAAGAAGGATGCCATGGCATACCTGAGAATAAAACAGGAAAACATACAGCAAGTGCTGCAAACATTGGTATGGTCACCCATGGGAACTTTTACCCCATTGATTAGGTGTTGTGTATTTCCTCTAAATCTATGGATCGGCGTGTTTAGACAACATAGACTGTGGGATTGATTTCCAGAATGTTTCCAGACACCCCCACTGGGTATGTTCGCCTGTATACCAGCGCGCTCACAGTGCCACTGTAAAATCCTCTTACCAAGGAGAGAATAGTTCTTCGCAACTATCGAACAAAACAAACCAGTCCCATCAGGAATCATGGAAACAGTACAGTACTTTTCACTCAGTCGCTTGTGCTCACTTTGTCTCAGAGAGATACACAGAATAAACGCTGGGGACGTTTTCAATAAGCATTTATTGAGCAAGGGTCATTCTAGTGTAAAATAGGTTTGCAAAAACAACCATAACACAGAAGCACATACATATTATTATAAGCACCAATAGAGAAAATGGATGGTAGATTTATACCATAGTGCTAAATTAATGAAATAAAGCAGGTACTCCTTTGATGCAACCCTAACTAGATGTACCTAGCATGTATGTAGGGTTAGAGCCAAGAATCCCCTAGGCTGAAGCCAACTCCATTACCTGGTGTGAGAATGAAGGACCCAGACTTGGTTTTGAGAGGAACACCCCACGAGGGATGTCAGACCACTGCATGCTGGAGTGTCTGTATGCAGGAACATCAGCGTCTCGCATCAGTGTGTCAGGATGGAAGTCTTTCTCCTCTGCTTGCCCCAGCAAAGATATGGTGTTTAAATACTCAAGAAGGTACCCTCGGGGTTATCCCTAGCTGTATCATGTCAGCCAAGGACGATGAAAGTGATGACCCTCATACATAGCTTTTATGCAGAAGATGGTAATCCTGCTGTGATTCTGAGAATCCTCTTGCACAATAACTTAGGCTAGTTTTCTGGGAAAACCACACAACATTTATGCAGCACCTTAATTAGGTAAAAGGTCAATACCAAAAACTGTTATGTAGTACACTGGCAGGGAAAATGTAGGTGAAAGTTTAGGCGACTACCGAGCCCTAAATTGGGGTACATGACAAAACATAACACCCACTCCTTATCCGACTGGACGATGAACTAAAAGTGAACGTCCTTCTAATAAATCGTTAAAAGGTTATTTAAAAAATGTTCAGAATAATAAAAATATCTAACAGTATATAAAAATTGCCTAAAAAGCTCTATAGAGCCTTTACATATGTTGAAAGTCTTATCAGTCCTTTAAAATATGTTCATATATATGGTTGGAGCAACTAAGAGTGTCTGAAAGCCATGGTGCTCAGTAATAGCACAGAAGGAGAAAACAAATATGTTTACAGTTCCAATTTTGGTTGTTTTGGAAAAAGGCCAAATTCGTCCCAGCACACAGATAGCCAAATGTGTATGTGTCCTGTGTGGGAGACGCAACATCACTGCTGCTTGCATTCATACACAACAGCCTCTGTAACACCTCACAGATCAGGTCAATCGAGCAAAGATGATCTTCTTCAGTTCCCACAGCCAATGCTGAGGAAGCCTTAGAAACATACAAAGCCTGTGTGCCTGTAGAGGAGCTGGTATCCAATCCAACAGTAGCTGAAGCATCCCGTGGTGGCTCTAAGAATGCCGACATAAACATGGGAATACACTGGGGACATTGCAGTACATGGGCCGTTAACGGGTCCAGCAATGTATCCACGTCCAGTGGAGCAACCGATGGAAGTGTTAGACAGAAATACTACACACATTCTTGTTTGCAGGGCAAGCGTTGGACAACAGGCAAAACACAGTCAATCCAGACTGGTCGGAATGATATGAACCAAGACTCGCTTATCTGCTGAAGTCGAGGTGTGCCCACGTGAAGTACCATGCGATCATTGTAACATCGCTCCAAGAGCGTTTTTTTCCATCTCCTTGGTGACTAAGATTCCAACTACTTGTAGCAGAATTAGCGGACGTCCTGATAAAATGTTTCCAAATACAGAGTGTATAAAAGCTGGAATCACTCCGGTGTCTGAAAGGTGCTTAAAAGTCCAGAACCTGTGGTGTTAAATAGGTGAACTATACCCTTCGTATCAGACATGTTAAAGATACGCTGTACCATTTCTCCAAAATGGAAAGGGCAGTTAGTTCGTACCAGTGCCTGTAAATGAACTGAGGACCTTGCAATCTGAAGATCAGAAAGTCTCTCAGGCTGAGGTTAAGGGCACATCTTTCTGTAAATGCATGGCTTTCATTCAGCTCAGAGTATGAAACCGTATAAAGGAAACATTCAATGAAGGCCATAACGGCGCCTCCCTGACTGTGCGGGTTGGTGGAAACAATACCTGCATACCACAAGTAACACTGGAGCTTACTGTGTCTAGATATGCTATGCCTAGAAGCATCCCAAAACAACCTTGATCATTCAGCATTAAGTAACTCCTGTTTGAGAGCAGCCTGAACGCTGGATTAATCATGGCAGCTGGTGACCCTTTCAAATGACAGGACAAATTTGCAACTAAACCATTACAGGCCCCGTGACGCATAATATCCTGGCAAATGAGAGATCCACTCAAAGAATTCTCAGTCCGTACCGCTGAAAAACACTTCAGTGTCCTCGTTCCTGCTTCTGATTCTATACAGTAATTCCCAAGATTCATGAATGAATTCCCTACCCATAGCTTCTAACCTGCCTACCTGGTGGTGTTCTGGGCAATATTAAAACTGGAAAGTTGTTACTGGCAATGTTATAAGGCCATGAATTAACCATTCTGTGAACGGTGACTCTGCCACAGTGAAAGGTAATTGGTCTAATTATTCAATGCGCAGAATTGTATATCTTGCATTCCTTTGCGCCATTGATATCTGGTTTTCAGTCAAATTATATACAGAGAACAGAGATGTACTGTTGATATATCGCCAGGGCACATAACCAGAGAGCAATGATTGTAGCATCCAGCTTAATGAAGCAATAGAACGGAACTGTGATTGTCTGTTTTGTAAGATGGACAGATCCTGTTCCATTATATCTATAGCAGAAGATACAGTGTTGCCCATTGAATAAATCCTGAATGTTAGTGTGGTCATGCCATTGTCAACCACAGCCAAAGGATTTTCTAAGTTAAATCTGTCAATTTCACGCAATCTCTCTGCAGCTTCGTGTTGAGAGATTTTCCAAATTTCAATATAAACAGTGGATAGGAGGCATTTCTGATGTGGCTTTCAGGGACCTAGCAAAAAATCCCTATGATCCATGTCGTCTGAGAGTAAGGACAAGTGTTGTTTCACCTGTGACAGTGTTGAGGTTCTTGACCAATCTAGGCATACCTTCCCAATACTGTATGATGTCCCCACCCCCAGATGTTCTCATTGTACAAAGCATACGTCAGGCCTATAGATACTAAACCCTTCAGCGGTATCCTTGAATCTTGACTGACATATATTTGTGTCGATAGGCCAAACCAACCATCCCTTCCAATTGGGTCCTGTTGAATTGTATGAAACGTTATGCATGATGTCATCTAGTGTACCCTCAACATTTTCTGTATAGTTTTATCATCCCTCTAAGCGTGAAAGTGAGAGAATAGGAGGTGGGTTCAAGTCCTTAATCTTGGCTAACCCAAGACAGGAAGTTTGTTGAACAGTGTTGTTCAGGAAAAAATCTGTTGTAGAATGGGGCATGCTCTAAATAGTGCCTCAGTTCCTTGAACCTGCCATTCCTTAGTCCCCCAGACACATTTTGTGTCTATGGTGTCTTTCGCTTTGTCAAAACCCTGTTCAGACAGTTGGGCAATCAAGGATGCAGAGTATATCTGTTTTGTAGTAGTAAGCATAATATTCTTTGCAGGTGCAAGCTTATTATAATATAAGAGTGTATCAGATGTATTACATCCAAAAAAATAGGCAAACTTTCGTGCAAACATTTCTGAAATACCTTTCGGTGGTGTTGGGCAATGCTCCCATTGGTGATATGTGAAAACAGTATGACCATAATAGTGGTAACAGTACATGGTATCAAAATCAGATGAGTCATCAAACATTTCATTTTTCGTAAATGCTGCAGATAGTTCTAAATCAGACAACACAATATCAATTGTCAAAGTATGTACTGGAGGTGATGATATCATTTAAAGACATTTTGAAGGCATGTGGTTTTTGTTAAATGTTCAGTGGGACCAAATACATCATATGAAACTCTGTCCCAAACTATTCTGTCAGGAACTGGAATTGCGGTAATGTTAACATAAGACAGGTCTCTTTGTTCACCATGAGATGAGGTTTCAACAAGTTCACATCTGATACTGCAGAGATTTCTGAGAGGTAGATTGCATTCATGAGTAAGAAAAATACAGTAACTAAACATATCCAGAATAGCAGGAGCAGTATTCCAGTTATTATCCAGAGTTGTGGCCATGGTGAGACTAGGTGTGTCTTTTTCAGAAAAAAGTACAAATCATGAAGTTGTTTTTGTGGGAAACTGGAGCTGGTGGTCACTTGGATCCAGAGAAAACGTGTTGAAATCGATGAAGTAGCCAGATGCAGTTCGATCTATCTTTGGTAGCTCACCAGGTTTTGTAGAACTGGCAGATGTCTCCTGTAGAGGCAAATTGATATAGATGTCAGTGGTAGGCCGAATTGATAACTGTATTCAATTTGTGTTTTTGTGTTCTATTTCAATAGAAGAAAATTCCATTTCACTGTTGGTAACTCCATTACATCGTTTTGTAGACTCCCATAATGTTTTAAGTCTTTCTGTCTGAACCTCCTGTATGGTAGCGAGAGGAGAGGAGTGGCTGCTATTCAGAATTGGCCACATAGTGTGGTTTCATCAGATCAATGGAGACAAATCTCTTTTCTTTTTTGCTAGCAAGAGGCAGAAGAGGTACTGTTCTTGCTCCTTGGCAGCCAGGACAGGTACAGCCTTTCTGTAGGATGGCCCAAATTCTTTCTTGTCCACAATCTTTTCTCTGACCAGATCCCGGACTTTTGACACCCAGGCAGGACTTCTTGCTGTTACTGTTTTTACTTCCCCAGTGGTGGTGGGTTTTACTTGAACCTTGCTTTGTAATGCCCGGAATTCATTGAGGTCCTGTAAAATAGCAAAAAGTTTATTGATGTCAAATGGCTTTTCATCCACCACTGTGCTGCCACAATTGAGGTCAGGTACCCACATGCTCGTCTCAAATAGGACTTCGCAAGGGGTGATACCTCCTAGGGAACTTCTTGGCAAGCGAGAGGTTTGTCTGATAGTGAAGGTGTTTGCGCTGGATGTGCTTTGGTGGAATCCTTCATCTGCTGACAGGTGTCGTAACTTAGGGACAAATACTTTTGTCTCTTTTGTCAAACATGGCCACCAATAGCTTTGTTTCAGTAGAGAAACTGTTGCAGTAATCCCTGCATGTGCAGAACCCAAATCTTCGTGTGCAGCTAGAGTTAAACCTAATCTGCGATCCATGTTTGGTATTACTCAATCTCCCAATCCTTGAATTTGAGCATAAGGAATATTTTTTGCATCTAACTTGTAGGAGTACATGAGTGGATAGCGTTTTGGCACAGCATAGTTGTTTTTGCATGAAGCAATGACAGCTAACATTATCTGTCCATCTATTTTCATGCTAGACCAAGTGAATGCAGCTATGGCAGCAGTTCACACTGTCTCCTTGGCAGCTTCATCAGCCAATTAATTCCCTTCAATGTGAACGCCATCACATTGATGACTCAGCATGTGTATTACATGAGCTCTTTGCAAGTCTTTTTTCAGCTCTGCCACTTGTTTCCAAAGCAATGTGTGCTTTATTGAGCAACCGTTTGAGTCTTTAAACCAATTCTGACCCCAGTAGTGAAGCTTTTCATTGTAAGACTGGACACAGTAAAATTAATTGCACACTATAAGTGTGGAGAATTCCTGACCTGTATTTATAAGTACCAGTAATTCTGCCAGCTGTGCTGTACTGTGTCCTAGAGATTGCGGTTTTGTACTGCTAGGATGCATCTTGCCTTCCTGCATACGTCCTTCTACAATCGCACATGCTGCGCTGTATTGCTGTTTACTTCCTATGGCAGGCTGAGCAGAACCGTAAGTGTAAATAATGTGTTCATACTGATCCAGAGGCATTATTCCATTTGAGAGAGGATAGTCTTGTTCGTATTGCAGAAATGCTTGTGTTTTTAGTGTAGAATCAAATTCGTAGTCTACATCTGTTGCAGTGATAGAATTAGCCCATTGTATCCATCGTGGATGTAGCACTTTGCATTTGGAACACTTGGCTTTGTAACAGCCTCTAAGGCTGGCACTGGAGTTCCAATAGTTATTTGTTTCCCCTGTGCCAGTGCTCTTTCTCTCACTACAGCAGTTTGTGCTGCTGTCAGAATTTTCTCTGTAGGAGCAAGGAGCATTTCAGCATTTGTGTACAAGTGTGATTTGTATGCTAAAAGTACTGCTTCGTCTTCATTACAGGTTGGGTAAGGGTACCCTGATTGACCGGCAATTACACGGATCACCAGATTTGTGGTATTTACACATGTGTGTAGGTGTTTGGAAGCTATCATTTCAGCTTGTAAGGAACAAAGGCTATCTGTGTGTTCCTGTGTCCAATGTTTAATTGAAAAATCAGGTCCGATTAAATCGTTTAAAGGTTTAACTTTTTCTGTGTAATCCAAAATGTATGTTCCTCCAAAATTTAGGAATCCTAATATGGATTGTAAGTTTTTTAGAGTTTTTGGAGGTTGGAGCAGCGCACACTTTTCTAAAAAGCTAGCTTCTAGGCATTTTCCTTCACTTGACAACTTGTATCCCAAAAAGAGGACATTAAGGTGGGCTATTTTTGATTTTCTGAAGTTGAATTTGTAGCCCTCAGAGGCGAATCCCAAAATTATATTGCTCACCCTGGTCAAATGATCCAATACATCATTATCCATCAGATAAATATCATCTACATAGGACAATGCCTCCTCATCAAAATGTTGTAGTAACTCTGTTACCCTAGCTCAGAACAACCCGGGGCTATTCTTATTCCCTTAGGGCAGTTGACAGAATTGAAGCTGAGAGACTAGGGCTGAAAATGCTGTCAAATATCTGCTTTCAGGTGCTATATTTTGGCAGATAAATCTATTTAGATATCTAGTGTTCTTTTTTTATGACCATATTTTATTGGTTTTCAAATACATCATCTACAGTCATAGGCATTGTGCATCTTCAGTTAGGTATGTAAAACACCCGGCTATTATTTCCTTGTGCATTTATTCAATACTTATCCCGAAACATAACTATCCCCCCTCTCTCCTTGAGTTGCGCTTAGGTGGATACAATCTGCTCTTTCATATACTATTGGGTTCTTGAGCACAAGGAGCAGGGTCTGGCTTACTACGGCTCCTGCCTCCCCTATGCTCGGTGTCCTTGTCCATCATTTCCTTCTCGACTCGCTGGTGATGTTGGGGAGCCTGCTCCGCTGGCATCTTGCCTCTCCACTGCTAATTCACCTACTAAGTTTTCCCAAGCCCTTGCCCAGTCTAACTTCCCTATGCCTTGACCAGCTAGCCTGAGGAACAATCTGCCTTCCGCCTCACCCATTTCCCTAACTCTCTCCTCCAGGAGACAATTATAGGCCCTCCTGGTGCCTTCTAGTTTCTGGCTATCTCTCTTTTGGCTATGACAAAAGCCAAATCCTGGAATCTCCCGGTTGTTTTGTTTTGGCCGTGTGTGGGAACAATCCTAGTAATAAATGATCAGGGGTGCGTGGGAGCTCCTTGACTATGACATCCCCTATTACTTGTCTAATTTCTTCCTAAAAGGCTTGTAGCCTGTGGCAGCTCCAGAACATGAGGATGATATGTGCTTCTCTCTCTCCACATCTTGGGCACACAGTTGTGTCTATGTCAAATTATCTTCCAATGTGGGACGGGGTTAAGCACTCTCTGTGAAATATGTAGAAATTAATCAATTTGAATCCCGCATTCCTGGATACCTTTGGGATCCATTCTAGGATCTTGTCCCATTTCACCTCTGGAATCTGTTTACCCAAGTCCTCCTCCCACTGTAATCGCAAGTGCTCTAATGGTTTCTGCATGTCCTGTCTCATTACCTTGTACGGGCAGGAAACCATCTTGATTCTTTCTGCTGAGAGAGGGCCCCGTGTCTAAGGAAGTGACCTGGTAAATCGAATGCCACCTGCAGTTCTTAAAATGGGAGTAGCGTGGAGTAGAGGTATAAGTCGCCCATCGACTTCAGTCCTGCCTCTACCCAGTCATCCAACCCCACCCAATGAGCTTCCTGTGGTACCCATCGCAGCACAGTAATTGGAATGTCTGGAGTGTAAGGAATCCTGACCACCACCCATCTCAGGTATCTAGCCCAGTATCGCACTACCACCCTGGTTTCCATGGTGTTAGCCAACATGTTCCGTCTGGCCCTTAGGAGTATCTATGCAAGGGTTGTGGCATCCAGTGCAGCCGGGTACTGTTCCCGTTCTGGGTCGCGGCTTGCTGCCAGCTATTGAATCAGGCAGTACAGCTGAGCAGCAATATAATAACCCTCAAAATCTGGGACCGCTAACCCTCCTTCCACCATTGGGTGCTGCAAGGAGGCCAGCCCTACTCGTTTGCACCCCGCTCCCAGATAAAAGACATGAGCAGTGAGTCAAGGTCTCTGAACATTGCTCTCGAGATCCATACTGGCAAGCCCCGGAGTAATACAGGAGGCGGGGGAGCACCACCATCTTCAGGACTGCCACCCGCCTTGCCACTGATAACGGCAATGTATTCCAGAATGCCATCACAGTATTCACTGACCTGATTGCCCTACCCATGTTTCCCTTTAGTTGCTCTACCGGTTCATGATAGATTTTGACTCCCAAGTATTGCAGGCAGCTGGTCTCCCATTTCAAGTGGTCAAGGTTAGGTGGTGGGAGGGCGTTGGCTGTCATGGGGTATAAGCTAGTTTTACTCCAGTTAGCTTTTAGGCCAGACACCGCCCGAACTGGGCCAGCATTCACTGCGCCCTTCTTAGCTCGCCCCCTGTGTCCCCGAGGAACCGTAGGAGGTCGTCCGCATGCAGTGCTATGAAGTGTTGCATCTCTCCCACCCTCAGCATTTGTACTCTTGTCCACTTCGATCCCTGCACGCCAGTTGCTCCATAGCCAATGCAACCTTCTGCCTGAGGGAAATGGTTTGTCCAGTGCGCACCCATGCCATGGGGGATGAATACAGGAGCCGTACCCACGCCAAAAATCCATTTCCCAGCCCCAACCTGGAAAGGACCTCATATAGGTAAGGCCACTCAAGGCTGTCAAAGGCCTTTTCAATGTCCACCGCGAGCACCGCCGCCTCATGCTAATCATACTCATTGGAGCCCATAACAGAAAAGAGCCGTCTGATATTCATTTGAGATATCTAGTGTTGTTTTGTATTTTTTCTTTAGAATGTTATTCAATAATGTGGCACTGTGTGCATTCTGTACTGCAAATGTCATTGTACATGTATTTAAATGGCTGCAGTCTAAAACCAGACGGAATGAATTGCCAGACTTCATTACGGGAAAAAAAGGATTATTCATTAAAGAGGTGCAATTCTCTATTAGACCTTGGTATTCAAGTTGATCGAAGATCTCCCTGACTTGTTTTTTTCGTTTTTTTCGTTTCTTGCTTTATTGGGTACTGTCTCAGTGGAGTTGGGATTACATTGTAAAGTGACTCAGTATCCCACCCTACATGGTTGCGATATAATGCTGGAACAAGTGCTACTGCCCACTCCTGGGTGTATTAATGTTTTAGTGATACTGGAACGAGGTTGGAAAAAGCAGGAAAAATGACAGTTTCTCCCTTTGGGCACTCCATAACAATTTCAGACGGCCAATCTTTTTCAGCCAAAAGGATTTCATAGCCATAAGTCAGGTTCTCCCTGATGAGACCTTTAATTTTTCTGGGTTTGTCCATTTGGAGTGTTATTTCATATAACGGGTGTGGAACACTTACCCTAGTGTCAAGTGTCTCCACCGTGATATGTTCATTCAACGCCACTGTAACCAGAAATTCCATCAGATTCTAGCGAGCTATTGTTACTTCTGCTGCACTGTCTAGCATTGTCAGAGCCCATTCTCCGTTTAAAAATTGAAACCTCAGTGTCCTTGGCATTTCTAACTTTAAGACCTGCTACCTTCTTCTTTTTAAATTGAGGTTTTTATTTTTGTTTATTTTATTTTTTTGATACTATAGTCCGCAGTATGATGTGTATCTCTGGACTTTGTTAATACTTCTTGTCTGTGTTCTGACTGTCCTTCTCTCTTGGAGTGTTTTGAACGACCCTGAAAGAAACGAGAGGAACGTGTATCAGTATCCTGATACCTGTCAGGTTTTTTTCTTTTATCAGGATCCTAAGGTTGTACCTCCTTCCGGAGGGCTCCTGTTGAGGAGACCCAACTCTTCATTGTGATCTATTCTCTCTATTCTTTTGTTTTTTATTATCCCATTTCTTCTTGGAAGAATCAGGTGCTTGATTGGTGTTGTCTTTTTCAGGACCACCCATGAGTTGAGGTTTTGTTGCTCTAGCTCCCAAATTCTCTCTACTTTATTTGACATATGTATCTTTGATAATTTTAGGTAATTCACACTCCTTTTGTATAGGAGTGAAATTCCTCAGGGATTGGTGTATTGCCACCGCTGCTGCCTCCCCTTTTATGTTTGCCGATATAATGGTTGATACCTGGGCAAAATTTCTTAATAATTTCATCCCTAAGTTTAGAGCAGATTCTGCTTCATACTCATTCTGCATCTGTTTTCATACATCTGGTATCACAGCTATTGACGGGAAACCATGAGTTCTATTATAGACGGCAGCGAAAACTGTACTTCATGATGTACAATCCTCTATCTGCGGAGCTATCCCTATTGGCAAGCAGATTGTTAGCATTCTGTGTTTTTCTTGAGGGCTTGTGTGTGGAAACACTGTCTCGAACTGTGTGATTTTCTGAGCCATCCAGAATGGCATTTGCTCATGTTTAGTTGCCATTTTACCCATAACTGCTTTCAGTGTTTGTGGAGTTATTTTAGTTGCAAATCCATGAATTCGTCCTGCTAGTATAACCCTTGTTTGTTGAAGTGTTAGTGTTCTCATCATGAACTGTGTCAGATTTCGGTAAAGTTTTATTATTTCTTTGTGTAGTGGATGTAAGTCTGCTACCGGCATTGTGTCAATGTTTGGATGCAGTGTGTAAGCCGCTGGGACCGGCCAAGTCGCTCCGTCCCTGCCTAGTGGACCGAGTCTTACTTTATCTGTTGTTTGTGGGAGGAAGCCTTTAAACCAGTTTATGTGCTCTTGGTAGGTGAGCGGAACTTCTTTTTTTTTTTTGTTTCAAAAACCTTTATTGATAAGTTCAAACACATACAAGAGGTGACACATTACAAAAAGGAAGAGCATGAGCATAAGAGTGAGTCAGGAAGCACACTATCTGAACAATGGTACAAGACATTATAATTTTGCTAGAGCCTACCAAAGTGCCCCTTTGGGCACGCTTTAGTCCATGGAGTCCAATCTGTCTTCCGACCTTCAATGCTCAGCACGGTTCAATTTAGTCACATTGGACAAAAGGGATACAACTAAGCATCCAGTGAAGAGGGGGGGTAAGGGGAGAGGGTAGGGGAGGATGGGGGGAACCTCTCTGGCCATATCGTAACAGCAAACGAAAAAGCTATTGGGTCGCATGTGGTAGAGTGGGGACCCCTCCCCATCGGACATCCATCACATCACATTCTCGTCTACCCCTCTACCACAGGGCCTTCGGCTTGATCGCTATATTGTTCTTGCAGAAACCTTCGCAGGGGTTCCCATATATCCAGGGGCCGTGCTTGCGAGGGCATCAGATCCCAAAACTCAGACAACTATGTATGGCAAAACGCTGCATCCGAAAGCCAGTCATCACTCCGCGGCCTACGCCTGCAGCCCCTGCAGATCGCCACATGCCTCTTCACAAGTAGCAACATCATAGCAGCGAGTCGCATGACGCTCTTCGGTAAAGGTTTAACATAGCCTAGCAGGGCAACTAACGGGGTGCGCTCCATCCTATACTCCAACATTTCATCCAGAGCATCAAACACACCCCCGCAGTAATTTGCAACCTCCCGGCACTCCCATGCGAGGTGCATGAATGAGGCCTCAGATGTCCCACAGCCTCCGTGCTTAGTCCCGCCCTACACATCTACACCGGGGTTCTATAAAGTCTGTCCAGAAACTTGAAATTGACTAATTGAAGTCTGTAGTTGGGTGAAAGGTCCCTAGATTGCGTGCAGTAGTAGGCCCTCACATCCTCCTCAAACAGCACACCCAGGCACTCCTCCCAGGCAGCCTGGGCCAGTGGCACAAGCACAGGTTAATCTTGCTGCATACCAGTGTACAGACGTGTTATGAGTTTATGAGGTGAAGGATTTGATAAGAATACTTCCAATACATGAAACGTGGGCGGAGCCAGTTGGAAAGAGGCAATCCTTGCCCTCATAGCCACCCGTAGCTGAAAATAAGTCATCCTATCCAAGAGTTTTGTATGCTCATCCCCTAGAACAGCATCCAAGTCTATGAAAACATCCTCTTGGAATGCCCGACCCAGCGTGTGTAACTGCATGCCACGCAACCGCCGGCAGACCCCTGCCTCCCCCAAGAAGGGCAGTTCCAGGTGGCCTGTGAGTGGTACTGAGGGCACAAACAGAGTGTCCAGATCCACTCGTTGGCAGAGTGTCTGCCATGCACATCCCGTGCTGCCGACCGTATTTATCCCTGCCTGCGGGCGGCTCTGCGAGCAAAACATCACCATAGGCAGCGGAGTTGGGTTTGCCAGGTCGAACTCAGGGGCTACATGTGCCAGGAATGGCGTCGGAAAGATCCAGTGGAATGTGAATTGCGCCTGGGCACAGGAGTGATGTAATTCCATGTTGGGCGCCCCTAGACCCCCAGCTTGAATGAGAGCATGAGAGTCTCCCAGGAGACCCGAGACTGCCTCACCGCCCACACCAGGGAGATCAAATTGGAGCAGAGATGCTTCTTGAATGCGAATGCTAGAGGGAGCGGGAGATTAACAAAAGTATAAAGGAACTTGGGCAGTACCACCATCTTGGCGATGGCGAGTCGCCCAGTGAGCAAAAGAGGCATAATTCAAACAGACCATGATTCTGCCGTAGGATTAGCTCCACAGTTCCGCCTGGTCCCTACTAATCCAGATTCCCAAGTATTTCACGGGGGAGTCAGACCATTTGAGAAGAAACTGAACTGCTATGGTTACTGCAGTGAGTGGAAAGATAATAGATTGCCCCCAGTTTATTGTGATACCGAGAGGTCACCAAATCGAATGGTCTCCCGAATAAGGGGATCAAGATTGTCCGCGGGGTGCTGGACGTAGAGAGTCACATTGTCCACATACATGGATTCAAGGACCACCCGGGGCATGAAATCGAGGCCTCTCTGCGCGTGGAACTGTCACAGCTGGGCCGCCAGTGGCTCCATAGCTATCGCAAAGAGCAGGGGCGACAGCGGGCACCCCTGTCTGGTGCCCCGGGCGACCTGAATCGGGGGGCAAATGACTCCATTGATTAGCAATCTAGCCGAGGGGGGAGTATATAACAATGCAATTTTCCTGAGGAACGCCGGGCTCAGGCTGATTCGGGTGAGCAACGAGAAGAGATAATGCCACTCCAGTGTATTAAACGCTATGGAACACTGCTGCCACAGGGAGAGCAGGATCGGTCCCCTGCATCACGGCAAAGAGGCTGCGGAGGTTGTGGGCAGTATTACTACCGGGACGAAGCCACATTGATCCGGCTGAAGGATCGTAGGGAGCAAGAGTAGCAGACGGGAGGAGAGAAGCTTTGCGAGAATTTTGTTGCCGATGTTAATCTTGGAGAGAGGCGAGTATAAGTCACACAGCAATGGATCTTTATCTGGTTTAAGTATTGTCACGAGGAGCGCCTCACAGAGGGAGGACGCCTGTCTCCAATGAGTCTTCATGCATGTTAAGCAGATGGAGCGCGAGCAGCGATGCAAATTCCTTATAAAAGGCTGAGGTGAGTCTGTCAAGCCCCGGTGCTTTGTCCCCAGGCATAGCAGGAAGTACACCAATCACCTTCTCTATGGAAAAAGGTTCATCCAAATATCTGCGATGGGCATCACTCAGCCAAACCAGCTCGATCGAGTCAAAGAAAGAAAGCAGCTCAGCAGGCACTTCCGGCTTGTGTGAGACATATAACGAGGGGTAAAACGCCATCATTTTGGTCTGGACCGCATTCTGCCCCACCACTAACTCGTCCTCATCCAAGCGCAGATCACTAATGCAGTTGTTAGCCCACGGCTTCAGAAGCAATCCTGCAAGGGTCTTTCTGGCTCTATCACCCTCACCATACCGACAGGCTTGTACCTCCTTCCCCAGATAGTGTGTCTCCCGTACTGCAGCCTCTTCAAATTTTTCCTGCTTAGATTTAATCTGAGCAAGAAGATGGAGTTGATTAGTATCAAAGTATTCTCATTCCAACAGTCATATCTCACCTTCAAGGCGCCGTAGGTCCCCACGAATAGAGCGAAGGACGCCAGCCTGTTTAGCTACGCATTTGCCTCTAATCACTGTTTTAAAAGCTTCCCCTAACATGGATGGGGAGTCAACCGAGCTTTCATTGAGCTCCAAGTATTCCGTTATTGCAAGTTCGATGTCTGCCTTGAAAACCTATAGGGAGTCTCCAGCTGAAGGACCTGCTCGGCGAATTGGGCATCTCAAATTCCAGCAACACAGGAGCGTAATCTGAAAGGGTGGTGTGCGAGGTGCATGCAGCCTCAGACCCAGTTATCTACATTATGAGAGATGAGCCAGTAATTTATCCTGGACCATTGGGTGCCCGCAGTGGAAATGCCGGTACCCTCATGGTACTGCGGGTGGAGCCGACCCCATACATCCATCAGGCCATAGTCCTCCATCAGCACCTGGAGCTACGCTGTAGCCCGAGGATGGGGACGACGCAAGTCTCCCAATCTGTCTCTGTCAGTGTTGAGCACCATGTTGTAATCCCCACCCCACAGCACCCCTCTGGGCCAAGGGATTCCACAAGCCTCCATACTTCGCTAAAAAAACGACGATCATCATCATTAGGTCCGTATATCGAGACCAGTCTCACAGGGCGCCCACCCAATTTTCCCAAAACCGTAACGTATCGACCCAGGGGAACCAGGATAGTATCACGTGTGTGCCAAGGAAGACCCTTTCGAAGGATGATAGCTGTGCCCCGAGTGTAACCAGAGTCTCCTGCAATGAATTTTTCACCCATCCAGCCTGTCCGCAAGCGTGAGAACGTTTCGCGCAACAGATGTACCACCTGCAGAAAGCATATATCTGCCCCATGATGATTCAGCAGCGTTGCTACAAGCCGCACCTTTCTGAAATCGTTTAAGCCCCTCTCATTTCAGGTAATAGCTTTGAGCATGCCCTCGGTGTTTAAGTCATCTGTCATCCCCATAGCACCTCAAGTCACGTGCAATGAAGGAGAGAGGGGTAGAGGAAACAAAAAGCACGCAGCTGTAGTTGTTGGACCAGAGAGGGGGAAAAAAAGAGGGAGGGGAAGGAAACCCGGGAAGAACAGACAAAAAACCTCATATGCAGTGCAACCAGCACCACCCAACCCACCCCAACCCACCCCATCCCACTGCAGCCACCCAACTAGGCTGAAGAGCACCCACCCACCCCCAACCAGGCTGCAGGAGGCCAACATTAAATCGCAAGATGGGATTCATCCCAGGGGGGAACACCAGGAAGCTCGGTGAATCCCAGCCAAGAGAGCTGGGTGGCCAGGCATGAGCCCATAAGGAGCTCACAGTATCAAGTGGGCAGTCATTCCATGCAGTACCCATCTGTCTCGGGGTGCCAAAGGGAACGAGTGCCAATATGGCAATAATCAAGTGGAAAAAACAATAAGACCCAAGTGTAAATTAGAACCAATTAGAGAAGGCGGAACTGCTGCACAATAATCAGTCATTCTCGTTGAGCACATCTCCTGCCAGCCGATCATTATCCACGGTGACGGCCGGCTTTGAACGCTTAAGAGTGCGGGCAAACTTAGCAGCCAGCTTGGAGTCTGTGAAGCAGGATGTCAAGCCCGAAGGAAACACTCGCAATTTCGCCGGGCACAGGAGAGAGTATTTGATGTCCTGCTGCTGCAGTAACTGCTTGATGGGCACAAATTCATGACGGGCCGCCTGGACCGCCAGTGTGAAGACCGGGAAAAATTAAACAACATTGCCCTGGTATCTGGAGTCCTGCAGATCGCGGGACTTGAGAAGCACGTGTCGCGGTCCCTATAGTTTAGCGGCCTCGCAATAATGGGGTGGGCCGGGGCACCTAGGGGAGTCCGCGGGCCCAGGGACCTATGGGCGTGCTCCACTATTGGACACAGAAGACAGGGAGTCCCCAAAAATTGCCCGAAGCATGTCCTCCACATAATCCTCCACCTGTGTCATTGGGGTGGACTCGGGGACTCCCAGAATGCCGAAGTTGTTATGCCGGGTCCGGGCCTCAAGGTACTCATTTTTGGTGCGGGTTACCTCGAGTACCTTCTCCATACTGTGAAGTTTTTCTCACATCGCCGTTCCCTCATCCTCCAGTGCGGAGGTTCGCTGCTCAACCTCCACGATGCGCTCATCGTGGTTGGCTACTTTGTCTTTGAGCCGATCCAGGTAGCCAGACATGGAGTCGATTTTTAAATCAATGGCTGCAAGAGAGGTCTTCAGCTCAACAAACATGGTGCGTATGCTGGGCTCCGAGTCCGGCGCAGCCACCATGTTCTCTCTCTCCGGTTCTTCCACCGGGGGTTGGAAGCCTTGGGGGTTTTTCGAAGGTCAAAGGATAGTTTAGGTTGTTTAGTGTCAGTTTTGCCCATGATGCCTCAACTGCACTGCGTTCACCAGGGAATCCACATCAGACCAGTCCGAGCCAGAAGCACCAGTCGCCCTCCTGAAACCAGGGGTCAATCCTGCTGTAAATAAGGTTGTCGAGGCAAGCACTTGTAGTCCACCAGATGACTCTTGCGTCTAGACCGCAGTAGGACCAAATACGTTCACCGTAGAGGCTCAGGCCCTGCCCTACAAACTTCCCAGGGGGCAGCTTCACTGGTGCATTGTTGTTGTATGGATGGGACTACAGCACACTTTCCCACCGCAGTCTGCAGCAGGGCCCTCAGTCACCCCACTTGGCGGCCCGCATGTCAGCCCCCCAGCCACACCAGCAATGTCCGCCCAGACTTGGGGCAATCTGCACAGGCAAGCGAGTCCAAGGCAGGGGCCCCGCCAGACCTCCCCCTGGGCCACCATGCAAGGCCACCAGGTGGCACCAATGGAAAATCCGCAGGGGGCCCAGAATTGTGTCCTTCAAGGGGCAAAGCCCAGTCTCATGCGGGTGCCAGGGGGCCATCCTCACGGAGGCGCAGACCGGGCCAACTTTGCAGGAAACTGCAACGCTTCTACCCACCGAGCGACCCGACCCACGCACACCACGCGGGCATGCAGGCAGGCCCGGCCAGTGGCCCAGACAGAAAAATAGAGGTCCCAGCCCCGATCAGCAACTACAAAGCAGGGTCAGCAGGGGCCGCACTCTCCTTCAGGGACCCTTTGCCCGCAGTCAAAGCTCACCGCGGGGGGGCCTACCTGGTGTCTCACCAAGCATGGGGCATACAGAGTAAGGAGAGCCCGGCCAGGAGCGAGCCCCGTCGATCAGGGGCCACATCTCCATGGGCTGTCCGCCCACTCTTGGTTCCTGGCATCTAGCCAATGATGCACACCCCACACTGGGCTATCCCCCGACCCATGAGCCCTGCCTGGTGCCACTGCCACTCACTTGATCTTCCAGGGCCCAGGCACTGCCACAGGGGGCTCCACGCAGAACACGATCCGGGTCCAGAGGGCAAAGCAGCAGGCAGCTTGCCCCAGTCATCCCCCAGCAGCTACAGGTCACGGGTCTTCTCTGCTGCGCAGAATGATCCTTCGGCCCCAGCTCCACCTCGGGCCAGGTCCACACGTAGGCTATGTGAGGCAGGGCTGTGACCAGGCCAGAGCCACCACCACACCACGGGAGACACTCCTGTCCCAATTCACCAGATCCAGTACCTCGCCAACACCAGCTTCACCGTCAATGGGTGCAGCAGCGCACGCCGAGTCGATCCCACTACTTTGCGGGCCGCGATGGGCAGGCTACCCTCAGGATAAATGCCGGATTAGCTGCCCAGCCTGCAGAGCCTCACAGCATGGCGGCCAGCTTGCAGCCGGCTCGCTAGTGACCCCTAGGTGAGCTGAGCTTCAATGTCCTTGTATGGACAATATTCCTCCGGTATTTTATCCTTTCACCCTCAATGTATGAATGAAATGTATTTGTGCATGCATCTGCTGGTGAGACTTTAACCCATGAATATAATACCTCTGTCCTTTATGACTTGGATGCCTCACTCATGAAGGTGACAGTTCCACCTCTTGCTGTGACTCCAAAATCTGTAAGGTAAGGGCAGTTCTGATGTTTTCTGAAATGTTTACACACCTCCCGGTTCCTCTTCTCCCGCTGCATTCGCACGTAGTGCCGCAGCGTTTTATTCTTCAGTCATTGTTGGAAAAAGTTTCAAAGAAACTGAGATATGGTTTATGCACAATAGGGAACTATTTATCCTTCAAGCTTGAATAAGCCTACAGCCATTACATAGGATATGCCTACTCAGCTGAGGCCAATCTTTTCCTTCCCACTCCAATCTTCTCTGGGTAAATGTGAGTAGGGGTCTCTAAGAAAAGCACGACTGAACTATTTAGATTTGACTGTTAAATAAGAATCAAACAAACATTGGCGGTGCCATGTCGTGTAGTTTCTATAAATCTATATAGGATCTGCATGTTTAGGCAACACAGTCTGTGGGATTGGTGTCCAGAGTATAAACTGTAAACTCCTCTTACCAAGGAGAGAATAGTTCTTGGCAACTATCAAACATGAGAACCCTGGACCATCAGGGATCGGGGAAACAGTACAGTACGTTTCACTCAGTCACTTGTGCTCACTTTGTCTCAGAGAGATACACAGAATAAGCATTTATTGAGCCAGCCTCATTCTAGTGTAAAATAGGTGTGCTGAAACAACCATATGACAGAAACAGATATATATGATTATCAGCACCAGCACTGTAAATGGATGGTAGATTTCTACCATAGTGCTAAAACAATGAATATAGGCAGGTATATAAATACATGACAACAATAATGCATACTCCTACGATGCAACCTTAACTAGATGTACCTAAATGTACCTTTCATGTATGTAGGTGTATACCCAAGAATCCCCCTAGGCTGGAGCCAACCCCATTACCTGGTGTGAGAGAATGAATGGCCCCATCTTGGTCTTGAGATTGACACCCCGCAAGGCATGTCAGATCATTGTGTGCTGGGGTGTCTGCATGCAGGAACATTAGTGCCTCGTGTCAATGTGTCAGCATGGAAGTCTTACTCCTCTGCCTACTCCAGCAAAGATATGGTGTTTACGTACCCAAGAAGGTACCCTCAGGGGTTTTACCTTGCTGTGTCATGTCGGGCAAGGAAGACGAAAGGGATTACCCTTATACATAGTTTTTATGCAGAAGATAGTAATCCTGCTGTGATTCTGAGAATCCTCATGCATAGTAAATGAGGCTAGTTTTCTGAGAAAACCACACGGCATTTATGCAGCACCTTAACTAGGTAAAAGGTCAATACAAAAAAACGTTATGTTGTATAGTGGCAGGGAAAATGTAGATGAAAGTTTAGGCGACTACCTAGGCGTATATTGCAGTACATTACAAAACATAAACAGGACGTTGCCAGGAGTGTCCACACTCTGCCCATCACACACAGGCAGACACCGGGCATAAAAGTGGCAATTCCAGTACCTCTCTTAGAACACTCATGGACGAGTGGTGAATCAAAAGAAGGACTATCCTGCAGTCTGAAGAACCTAAAAGAAGGCTTGACCTGCTTGCCTTCAAGCCAGGACCCCAGAAGTGACTCCAAGTGTGAGTTGGTTGGCCTCCTGTTTGAGCTAAAGGGATACAGGAAGTTCTCATAAGTATTTCTCCGTGCAACTGCCCAAATAACCAGTTCCAACTGGACCTGCCTTAAACAATGCTGCTGGCCTCTTTTGGAATGAGTCTTAACCCCCAAGTGATACCCCTCAGGTCCTGGACCCTTGTCTGGTGTTAGAGTGCACTCCTCCGGTCCAAATGGCAAAAGCTGGGCGGGCCATAGAAACTTTTGCCACTTTCCTCCAACAAATCAGCAGGAAACTACAACCATCACCTAAGCTGACATTGAATTGCCAGTGGTATTCAAATTGCTGGTTAACCCCGCTGATGGAGGCCTGACTTTCACAAACATTTTTAAATCTGATCATAGAGAGCTTTATCAGGACCAATGCCGAGCAGCAATCCATCGATGTCAAGGCCTCCAATGGCACAGACTACATACTTCGCCCACGCAAGGCTTCCTGCCTTTACCATTAACCACATTCCGGGTTCCTGCTCTCCGTAACCCACGTCGCTTAGCCCTGCTTCGAACCCACCTTGCAGCTTGCCCTGATGACGACCCATCAACAACCAATTTCTAAGTCTAGAGGTCAACTTTGCACATGGACATCACAGTTAGCCTTAACATTTGACTTCGTCCCAGTCTACCGTGACCAGATAACTGCAGTTGGCACTCTGTGTTATTTGTTGCTCTTTTTCAATTCAAAAGTTAAAATTCATATCTCTCGCTCTACTTATTGGATTTTTGTCTTTCTGGTCTAATTTTATTTTTTTACAACACTCTTTATGTTTCTTAATTGGTTTGGGATTTTTCTTGTGTTGTATTTTCGCCTTATTACTGTTTGAGTACTGCATAACTACTTCACAAACTACATCTCTGTTAAGCGTGATTGTTTTTGTACCAAGTTACCAGAGGGTTTAGCACAGGTTTCTTTAGTGATTTTTGTCATTCACCCTGACACGGGTTGTGATTATTATTTGAGGTGGGTTATTCCCCCCTTTCTAATACTCACATTTCTTACAGAGGACCAAGGGGCTGTCCAAAATGGAACACCTCATTATTTGCTCTGAAATCTGGATTTCCTTCAAGGGTTTTCATTTGACTTCTAACTTTCAGACTCACAAAGCATCTTGTGTATTGCTTTTGATTTATACACTTTTATTATAAGGTCACAACTTTGTCTGCATAGGTGCCGATCACGATCCTGCAAAAACCGGGTACGAACCGTCGGACGGAGCACAATCTCCGCCCGACGCGTACCCGGTCGTCAATTTTCACAAACAAGGAATTACGATTCGCACGGGTACACCATTACCGTACGAATCGTAAAAAAGCCCGACCGAACAAAAAAACACCTACCAATGCGATCCGGGAAAGCGCCGACCTGACGTCGGGACGCTCGCAGCCAGCCATTCACGACCCAGGAATCACGATTCGCACCGACGTCACCCCGCACGGTGAATATTTTGCGGCAGCCAAAAACTGCCGGGAAATCAGGACGACGCGAACAAGGACCACCAGTACGCGACGGACAGACGACGACGCGAACAAGGAGGACCAGTACGTGACGGACACACAGGACGACGCCACCAAGGAGGACCCGTACGCGACAGGACGACGCGATCAAGGAGGACCCGTACGCGACAGGACGACGCGAGCAAGGAGTACCAGTACGCGACGGACAGACATGGACCCGAACCTACGAGTCATCCCTGCCCTCATAGCAGTACACCTCCTCTACAGGTTACGACGCCGACGCCGCAGAAGGTCAGAATAACTAAGGGAGGGGGGAAAGTGGGGTGGGGTGGGGGTGGCACGACCAGGGCAGGCCACAAAACAACCACATAAGTCACACACCACACATGGCCTGGACATACCTGACTCCCATGCCCTGGTCACCACGAGGGGGTGGGGGCGTGTCCTGATAAGCCAGCGACCGCCACAACGGAAGTCCGTCACCACGCGAACCGGCAACACAACCAGACAGGTACGTCCCGTACCCACGCCTGAAGAGCGTGGGTACGAGTCGGACCACGCCCACACACGTCACCCCAACAATGGCGGGACGGATCGCACCCACGTGGCAAAGGCCTGGGTACGGGCCGCACAAACATCACATAGCGTGGGGACGGATATGTACGGACCCTACCCCCACCCCGTATGCAAGGAGCGTACCCCCCAGCCCAACAGTGCAAGTACGACCCGTACCCCCACCCGCGTATGCATGGAGCGTACCCCCCATGCCAACAGTGTTAGTACGACCCGTACCCCCACCCGCGGACGTACGGAGCGTACCCCCACCCCAACAGTGTAAGTTCGACCCGTACCCTCACCCGCGGATGCATGGAGCGTACCCCCCATGCCAACAGTGTAAGTACGACTCGAACCCCCACCCGCGGACTCACGGACCGTACCCCCACCCCAACAGTGTAAGTACGACCCGTACCCCCACCCGCGAATGCAAGGAGCGTACCCCCCAGCCCAACAGCGTAAGTTCAACCCGTACCCTCACCCGCAAATGCAAGGAGCGTACCGCCCAGCCCAACAGTGTAAGTACGACCCGTACCCCCACCCGCGAATGCAAGGAGCGTACCCCCCAGCCCAACAGCGTAAGTACGACCCGTACCCCCACCCGCGAATGCAAGGAGCGTACCCCCCAGCCCAACAGCGTAAGTACGACCCGTACCCCCACCCGTGAATGCAAGGAGCGTACCCCCCAGCCCAACAGTGTAAGTACGACCCGTACCCCCACCCGCGAATACAAGAGCGTACCCCCCAGCCCAACAGTATAAGTACGACCCGTACCCCCACCCGCTAATGCAAGGAGCGTACCCCCCAGCCCAACAGTGTAAGTACGACCCGTACCCCCACCCGCGAATGCAAGGAGCGTACCCCCCAAGCCAACAGCGTAAGTACGACCCGTACCCCCACCCGCGAATGCAAGGAGCGTACCCCCCAGCCCAACAGTGTAAGTACGACCCGTACCCCCACCCGCGAATGCAAGGAGCGTACCCCCAGCCCAACAGTGTAAGTACGACCCGTACCCCCACCCACGTATGCAAGGAGCGTACCCCCCATGCCAACAGTGTAAGTACGACCCGTACCCCCACCCGCGGATGTACGGAGCATACCCCCACCCCAACAGTGTAAGTTCGACCCGTACCCTCACCCGCGTATGCATGGAGCGTACCCCCACCACACCAGTGTAAGTAGACTCGTACCCTCACCTCGAATGCAAGGAGCGTACCCCCCAGCCCAACAGTGTAAGTACGACCCGTACCCCCACCCATGAATGCAAGGAGCGTACCCCCCAGCCCAACAGTGTAAGTACGACCCGTACCCCCACCCGCTAATGCAAGGAGCGTACCCCCCAGCCCAACAGTGTAAGTACGACCCGTACCCCCACCCGCGAATGCAAGGAGCGTACCCCCCAGCCCAACAGTGTAAGTACGACCCGTACCCCCACCCACGAATGCAAGGAGCGTACCCCCCAGCCCAACAGTGTAAGTACGACCCGTACCCCCACCCGCTAATGCAAGGAGCGTACCCCCCAGCCCAACAGTGTAAGTACGACCCGTACCCCCACCCGCGAATGCAAGGAGCGTACCCCCCAGCCCAACAGTGTAAGTTCGACCCGTACCCTCACCCGCGTATGCATGGAGCGTACCCCCACCACACCAGTGTCAGTAGACTCGTACCCTCACCTCGAATGCATTGAGCGTACCCCCACCGTGTATGTGCCAAGCGTACATATCATGAAATCGGAGGTGTGTGTGCAGAGTCCACCCAGCAGTGCCCTGAGACAGGAGGGGTGGGGGCCTATCACTCCCAGCAGTGCCCTGAGACAGGAGGGGTGTGTGCAGAGTCCTCCCAGCAGTGCCCTGAGACAGGAGGGGTGTGTGCAGAGTCCTCCCAGCAGTGCCCTGAGACAGGAGGGGTGGGTGCCTATCACTCCCAGCAGTGCCCTGAGACAGGAGGGGTGGGTGCAGAGTCCTCCCAGCAGTGCCCTGAGACAGGAGGGGTGTGTGCAGAGTCCTCCCAGCAGTGCCCTGAGACAGGAGGGGTGGGTGTGGAGTCCTCCCAGCAGTGCCCTGAGACAGGAGGGGTGGGGGCCTATCACTCCCAGCAGTGCCCTGAGACAGGAGGGGTGGGGGCCTATCACTCCCAGCAGTGCCCTGAGACAGGAGGGGTGTGTGCAGAGTCCTCCCAGCAGTGCCCTGAGACAGGAGGGGTGGGTGCCTATCACTCCCAGCAGTGCCCTGAGACAGGAGGGGTGGGTGTGGAGTCCTCCCAGCAGTGCCCTGAGACAGGAGGGGTGGGTGTGGAGTCCTCCCAGCAGTGCCCTGAGACAGGAGGGGTGGGTGCCTATCACTCCCAGCAGTGCCCTGAGACAGGAGGGGTGTGTGCAGAGTCCTCCTAGCAGTGGCCTGAGACAGGAGGGGTGGGTGCCTATCACTCCCAGCAGTGCCCTGAGACAGGAGGGGTGGGTGTGGAGTCCTCCCAGCAGTGCCCTGAGACAGGAGGGGTGGGTGTGGAGTCCTCCCAGCAGTGCCCTGAGACAGGAGGGGTGGGGGCCCATCACTCCCAGCAGTGCCCTGAGACAGGAGGGGTGTGTGCAGAGTCCTCCCAGCAGTGCCCTGAGACAGGAGGGGTGTGTGCAGAGTCCTCCCTGCAGTGCCCTGAGACAGGAGGGGTGGGTGCCTATCACTCCCAGTAGTGCCCTGAGACAGGAGGGGTGTGTGCAGAGTCCTCCCAGTAGTGCCCTGAGACAGGAGGGGTGGGTGCCTATCACTCCCAGCAGTGCCCTGAGACAGGAGGGGTGGGTGTGGAGTCCTCCCAGCAGTGCCCTGAGACAGGAGGGGTGTAACACATGTGTGTGAGGCCAGAATTATCCACATGCATACTGGCTACAAGGGAACATGTCCCCATGAACTCATGTCAACAGACTCCACACACAAGTACAGTGATCACCAAGGATGCCACGATTGTTGCAGGTGGAGACATGGCCCTGCATGCATGGCCAAAGTAGAAGGGCTCCGTCACACACACAGCTCATGTAGACACAGCTCTGCGCTAAACATTGGGAACACCCTGCAGGGAAGAAAGCTGGGTACACAGAGGAAGGAATACACCCTGGGACAAGTGCACCATGCAGTAACTGCTTACATGAACAAAGAAAGTTAGCCAACACCTTGTGATGGCACACAGATCACAGGGTCCCACCAATGAGCAGTACACTACTACATATCCCACACACCCAAACCCTTACACACCACCCAAAACCATGTAGCAGCCCCACCAACACCAATACCAGCATAGCAGTAGTGTGATAATGAAAACAAAATTAAGCTTTATTCAGCATGAGCACAATGTCCGTGGATCGCAGGCAGTTCAATCTTCACAAAGCCCATAGGGCAGTCAATGATTCTCAGCTGGATGGGGGACACAGTGGGATGCGTGTCCCCTACCTTGCCTGCACAGTCAAATGGCATCGTCTTCCACACTGGTGAGGGCATCAGGGGGGGGGAAGCAACAGGCACCGCAGGGACATCAGGGCAAAGGGGCGGCGTTGTGGGTGCAGGGATGGAGGACTCCACCACAGGGGGTGGGTCAGTGCCAAAGGTGGAGGCCAGGATGGCACTACACACCTTTGCAAGGTCCTCCAGGGAGTCCCCTGCACCCGAAGGGACCTCAGGCCCCAAGGAGGGGGGGGGGTCAGAGGGATGGGTCGCAGCGCCACCGGGGGAGGGTGGAGACAGGGGGGGAGACTCAACCACCCTGCCCGGGGACCTCCTTGACCGCTTGCGTGGTGGTGTAACTGTGGGGCTCAGGGACAGAGCGGCCATGAAGGAGTCCTTGGGGGAGATGTGGCCAGGAGAGCTGAGGGGAGGGGATTTGGAGGGAGTGGACTGGGTAGAATGCGGACTCCCACTATGGCTGTGTGTCACACGTTTGCCCCCCGACCCAGTGGGTGTGCCTACCTCACCCTGTGTGTGCGTGTCAGGAGGAGTGCGGTGGACCTTCCCTGCTGGTGTGGTGCCCGTGTCCGTTGATGTGGGTGCATGCCGACGTCTGGGTGTACGTGGGACAGGCATGGGAGTGGGAAGTGTGGATGGGGCAGGGGTAGGTGGGGGAGGTCGCGCTGCAGGAGACCCACTGCTGCAGTCAGTGTGGAGTCTATGGACCTCAGCAAGTTGCGTTGGTCAGCCTGCGATGAATGAATGCCCTCCAAGAAAGCCTCGATGTTGGTGAGGGTTTTGCCGTGGGCATGGAGGACATTAAGGATCGCAGCCTGACCAACCTGCAGTTGCCGCTGGATGTCCACAGACTCTGCATTGGCGGCAGCAGTGGAGACAGGGGCAGGGGGTGCGGTGCCTGGCAGGAAGGAGACATGCTGTGACCGGGCACGCTGGGAAGGGACACGAGCAAGTGGGAGGCGGCTGGTGGAAACTGAGGGGGCGGTGCGAGGTGTTGTTCCGCTGTCAGCTGCTGGTGCAGCCTCCGCCCACTCGGAGACATCGTCCTCGGACCTGTCAGCTTCGTAGTCTGATGTGCCAGTCGACAGGTCCTCGGCCACACTCTCCTCCGCCTCTGTCCCACTCGATGTGCCAGACCCGATGTCACGGCTGGCACTGGTGCTCGGTCCCTCCGCCTGGTCTGTGTCCATGTCTCCCTCTGTGTCCCCCGACGATGCTGTGGGCAGGGTGGAGAGAAAGAAATTAATCAGACACCTGTACACATCTGTCACATGAGTCCAATCTACATAGGTAACATTGCATGGCCTGAAGAGGAAGATCCCTAACATCTACTGAACAGGGTACCGATGTAGGGCATGAAACACACAGTTGGTTGAGCCACCATGCCACTGAAATACCATGGAGAGCATGAGACAATAGCTAAACACAGGAAACGGAGTCTGACATAGCACCCAGGCCCTGGGGACAATCCAGCACTGCATCTGCACCACACAGCGTTGGCGAAAATACCGATGACCAGGGACCATATCCATGAACTTGAGACACATGCTGCATAGGTAATGCTGAAAACATGCACAACATGACTCGGTCACTGCACATTGCGTGTGTGTCCAGACACATCACACACTGCCCAGACCCAGCAAGTGGAAATCAGGATTTAACACATAGGCATTGCCCGCCCCAACAAGACCCTACACGAGGCAAATTGTTGAGACACAGGTGGCACCAACATCTCATAGTCTGGGTGATACACACAGGGGCAGGCAAAAAGCAAGATTGGACGCCAAACAGCCAAGGTGCGCCTGTACAAATAATGAGGTACCAGTGCCCATCCTCAGATGAGTATAACAAGACACACAGGCACTGGCAACTGTGAGTATGAAGAAGGACAATCAGGTCAGGCTGCACAGTGGACACCTGTACAAAATAGCACGTCTATATACATGGTGACAGGGGACAATGGCACAGAGCACAACCTACGCTGTAGACACTGAGATTGGCCACGTTTATGATGACACATACACCACTGAGGAAAAGGTGCCCCAGGGGACAGTAGTGGGCACGCAACTACATGCTACTGAATGGTAATGACTGCAACACACGTCACCATCCCTGCACTATGTGTATCGCACACTCATGCACATCATGTCACAGGCCACTACATAGGACATGCGCGCTGGAAGGCATGACACATGAGAGACCAACTCCCATGTCTGGAGTCAGCATCAGTGCCAACTGACATGGAACCCACATGCAGTGAACTTGACAGTGCACAGGCAAGGTCCCACAACCTGTTACACACCACCCCCACACATGATGCTACAGTCATTGTTCCCGTGGACAAAGCGCCAGCCTACATTACCTTGTGAAGGAGTGACTACACACAGACCAGGGAACACATTGCAAGGAGGGGAAGGGTGGCAGGGGCGCAGCGCTATACTGGGGCAAACAGGATCTGCACAGCACCTTTAAACCCTGCCAGTCAATTCATGCTACTGTGCCCTTACAAATGCCGGTGACACACAACAAACACACATGTACCTACCCCCTTCCGGCTGCTGCATCGCCTGTAAGCGCCTCTCCAGGTCTGGAAAGACCACCGGCAGCACACGCCTGTGGAGGTGGCTCAGACGGCGGCGGCCGCGGTTCTTGTGGCTCTCAGGTGAGTCCCCCAGCAGGAGCCGTGCAATCCTCCGCGTCCAGCACCGGATATCCTGCCAGCGTTTCCTCACCTGGGGCAGGCTCCGCCTCCGACCATCCACACCCCTCACGGCACTGACGGCGGTCAGCCAGATCTGCTCCTTGGCAGTGGCGCCTACCTGTGAGGAGGAACAAGTGACACCACATCAATACACCAGCCACATGTCACAGAGAGACATATGGGTACAAATTAGCTGGTTACAACAAGGCATGTCATGCAGCCAACGCATTGCACCTTTGTCATAGGGACATCATCCCCTGGTGAGGGAAAAAGCAGTACGTGCCACAGTGGGTACACAGGTGGAATGATGGCAATGTCACAATCAATGATCAAGGCTCACACTGTGCATCACACCCACCCCTCCTGTCTCAGGGCACTGCTGTGAGTGATAGGCCCCCACCCCTCCTGTCTCAGGGCACTGCTGTGAGTGATAGGCCCCCACCCCTCCTGTCTCAGGGCACTGCTGTGAGTGATAGTCCCCCACCCCTCCTGTCTCAGGGCACTGCTGGGAGACATCAGGCACCCCCCCTGGGACCCCCCCGACAGTACATGGCATGTGTGTTACACCTGGACGCAATGGCAGAAGTCACAGTCACAACATAGGGACAGTCTGTGGCAGTGGCCTATGCACTCACCTGATACCCTGGTCGCCCATACAGCATGGAGTACTGTGGGAGGATCACATCCAGCAGAGCCATGTTCTCCTCCAGGGTGAATGGCTGTGTCCTCTCCACAGCCCTTGACATGGTTCCAGGGAATCAGTAGCAGCAGTTGGGTCGACGAATGCAAAGATGTGCAGGCAAGTGCTCCCTCATGGGACCTGGCTGCCTTATATGTGCCCTTCTGCCCAGTCTCATGCACAGGAGTACAGAGTGATTGGTCACTCACATTTGCATCCTATGTTTCCACCAATCCCTTCAAACCTAGCAGTCTGTGGGTTCTCTATCGGTTTCATTCTCCTGCATGATGTCAGCCCCACAAACACATTGCAACAAAGTAGAAGAATTCCAACTGACTTCTGCTGTGCACCTTCCAGACCAATTTCGAAATTTGAACTTGGTCTCCATGACAACCAGCATGCATGTAGGCCTTAATACTTGTCCCCTATGTAATTTGGAGCATCACACACAGGTACGGTGCGTTTGGGGGCCCTAGGGCACCCCAAATGCATGGCAACGGCCCGTACATGCATGCCTACGCTCTCCATCACTATGGGTCTGCACGCGTATGCGTACCCGTAGTGGTACGGACCGTACACTCGCATCTACGCTCACTATCACTACGAGTACGCATACGCGTGCAGACCCATAGTGATAGTGAGCGTAGATGCGAGTGTACGGTCCGTACCACTACGGGTACGCATACGCGTGCAGACCCATAGTGATAGTGAGCGTAGATGCGAGTGTACGGTCCGTACCACTACGGGTACGCATACGCGTGCAGACCCATAGTGATAGTGAGCGTAGATGCGAGTGTACGGTCCGTACCACTACGGGTACGCATACGCGTGCAGACCCATAGTGATAGTGAGCGTAGATGCGTGTGTACGGCCCTATCACTATGGGTCTGCACGCGTATGCGTACTCGTAGTGATAGTGAGCATAGATGCGAGTGTACGGTCCGTACCACTACGGGTACGCATACGCGTGCAGACCCATAGTGATAGTGAGCGTAGATGCGAGTGTACGGTCCGTACCACTACGGGTACGCATACGCGTGCAGACCCATAGTGATAGTGAGCGTAGATGCGAGTGTACGGTCCGTACCACTACGGGTACGCATACGCGTGCAGACCCATAGTGATAGTGAGCGTAGATGCGAGTGTACGGTCCTATCACTATGGGTCTGCACGCGTATGCGTACTCGTAGTGATAGTGAGCGTAGATGCGAGTGTACGGTCCGTACCACTACGGGTACGCATACGCGTGCAGACCCATAGTGATAGGGCCGTACACACGCATCTACGCTCACTATCACTATGGGTCTGCACGCGTATGCGTACCCGTAGTGGTACGGACCGTACACTCGCATGTACGCTCGCCATCACGATGGGTACACATACGGCAGCACTCCCACAGTGATTTGGGAACATGCACAGGCCCTCTCAGCAGCAGTACGGTGGTTTTTACACATCACTGTGGTGATAGGCGACACACATGTAGGAATAGGGCGGACATACTTGTCCATGGATGGACATACTTGTCCAGGAATGGACATCAAGGCATCGTCTGTGCATTACTACATGTGTGGGGCACAGGTGTCACAGGCTGTGATGTGGAACATGCCTCCTGAGTGGAGAAGGCACCAGATGTATGATGAGATGTGTACATGTGTACTGTGTGAGGGTGCAATGTGTGCCAGGCAAGCCCTTGACTCCTTTGACATGTGTGCATGTGGGACTGCGCACTTGGGGTGAGCGTCACTGGCATGGCACGGACACCAACACACGGAAGTGTCCCATGATGCCCGGTACAGGGGTCATGACACATGACTTGTCACTACCCACAGTGCACAATGTGACTATGCCATATATGTGTCCGGGATTTACATCAGGTTGATGTTGTAGCACCCTCAAAAGCTGCAGCCGTTGCAGCAACCAACATGTGGCTGTGTGTAGATTGTCATTGCACACTGTTCCCAACACCATGCCACATGTGTTATCGGATGTGAGGTGCACATGTATGCATGGGACACGGAGTAGTGTGACAAGGCCATGTCAGCAAACTCACAAGGAATGTGTGGTGAGTCATGACATGTGCACCTTCATGGCAAGGTGTGTGGGCTGGACTAGTGTAATGTCATGTGACCTGTGGCTCAAGTGTTCCGCTACCAGTCTCTGCAATCGGCATCACACTTCTGCTGATGTGTGGGTGTATGTCACTCCTGTCTTGCGTCGGGCAGTGCACTTGCACTGGGACACAGCTATTTCCATGGCGTGGCATGGGGAGGTTCTCAATCACCGTGTGTAGCTGGGTCTTGGAAGGAGTGTCACCTTGCATCCATACGTGTCCTGGGCATGTAGCACATGCCTGACTCCCTATGTGGCATGTGTGTATTGCCAGATTTACATGTGCTCAGTAGACATGAGTTGTTCTCGTAGTGCACTCACTCTTCCTTGTCACTTCCAAATTACTGCAGAGCGCCTCCTGTTGCCCGAAGAATTCCAGACTTGGCCACCATGCAGGAGAATGACAGGATCCGGCTCTACCGCTTCACCCAACCGTTGATTCTGGAGCTGACGGCGAGACTGGCACCACACCTGCAACCGCAGCACAGGTATCCTACGGCACTGACACCCCAGCTGAAGGTAATGGCTGCCCTACATTTCCTTGCCACGGGTACCTTCCAAAATACCATAGCTCATGTTGGTGGCATGTCCCAGAGCATGTTCAGCGGTGTGCTGCATGATTTCTTGGAGGCCATGTTGATTCACCTGGATGACTTCATCAAGTTCCCAACCCCTGAACAGATGACTGAGGTCAAGCGTGGATTCTATGCCCTGGGAGGGATGCCCCATGTCATTGGGTCCATAGATGGGACACATGTAGGTTTGGTACCACCACACGCACGGGAGGTGGCGTACCGCAATCGGAAGCACTACCACTCCATCAATGCCCTTGTGGTGTGTCTGTCCAACATGGTGATTTCACATGTCTGTGCTCGTTTCCCAGGATCAGCACACGATGCCTACATCATGAGGCGTAGCGGGATGCCTGATATGATGATGCAGCTGCGCAACGAACGGGCATGTGTTGTTGGTGGGTATAGTCTGTCTGTCCTGTATTCTGTTTGGCCGAGCAGCACGACCGCTTCGCCAGTTCTAACGATATCCATGTGCTTTCCATTTAGGGGACGCTGGCTATCCCAACATGCCTTGGCTGCTGACACCTCTCCGCAACCCCATCACGCCGGCCCAGCTCCGCTACAACACCGTCCATGGCCGGACAAGGCGAGTGATAGAGAGGACGTTTGGCATGCTGAAGAGCCGATTCCGGTGCCTCCACAAGACCGGCGGTGCACTCCCATATGCCCCGGCAAAGGTTTGCAATATCTTCATGGTCTGCTGCATGCTGCACAACATGGCAGTTGAAAGAGCTGTGCCACTCATCCTGAATCAACATGACGAGGACCATCCACCCGTGGAGGACGAAGGGCTTGGCAATGGGGCTAGTGATGTGGAGGATGTGGAGCCGCAAGAGGACATCCGGACTCGGCTCATACGCGACTTCTTTGCTTAGTGGTGAGTACCAGTGTCTGAGTGTGCACGCCTTGGTCCCCGTGTGGCATGTGTTGTGATGCGTGTCTCCACCTGCATGTATGGCACGTGAGTCAGAGGTGTGTGTGGGTGTGTCACTGGAGTGATGGTGGCAGTGATGGTAGTATTTCCCCACTCATAATTGTGACCTAGCATGTTGTCATCCATACATGTGTCGAGTCAATGCACATGCAAGTGGCTGTGCTTTTTGTGGCTGACTTCTTGTGTGTCTCTCTTCCCCAGGTACCTGCGCATGCCGTCTTCTGGTTGCATTGTTGTGGCACTGCTATTCCTCATGGACATGGCATCGTGGGCTGACTCAGCGTTACAGGCACGGACACGTTTGGAAGTCTCCATGGGGTAAGGGATGCATCTGGGGTGTATTGGGTGTGGCAGTTGTTCACGATGTGTGCAAACTGCCCCGGTCGGGGTTTGGTTCCTCTGCAGACATGTGGCATCCCCATGGGACACGACATGCAGCTGGGTACACCTGAATAGATGGGCTGCCTGGTTGTCAGTCATCAGTGATGGAATAGTGGATTGTGATGAAGGCATCAATGTGTGTGACACTGCCCTCGGACACATACGGTTAACATTGTCTTGACATGGCGTGGGACTTCCACATCAACGGATGTATGGTGTATGGCAGTCTCTCCGTGAGCAGCTGTGGGTATTTAGCTGTTAGCCGACACTTGTGTGCCAGTTCCATGGCTATCACGCATTTGTGCTGCAGAAGGGGGGTGCCAGTGTTGGAGCCACATGTTACTCCACATGATGTGTTCATGTGTACTTCAAGTTGCCTCTGCAATCCCAAAAACATGACTATTAAAGGTGTCCCTATGCCTCCAAGGTGCCTCTTCTCAGTCAATGCTGGTGTGTTGGCACGGTGCATCCTGCATGTCTGGCATGGTATTTCCTGATTGTGGCTATGTGTCAATGTGTCGAGTGGCAAGATGCAAGCTGTGTGTGTGTGCTGAGACTGTGTATTTTGCATGATGTCCATGACTGTGTGGGTATTGTGACATGTGCCATCCCCATGCATCCAACGTTGTCCATGACCCCATTCTCTGCATCCACCGGACTCAAGCTTGCAGGACATGGTTCTGCCACCTGTCTACACATACCTGGGTGCCCCCCAGGACACGGGCCAGGATCCCTGACCTCTGCGCATGACTGTTGCTGTACTCAATGTGTCTGTCAGCACGGTTGTTCGGCCACCCCCTCAGCTGGTTCTGACCATCACGGGTGTGTATGGTGCTCCATGTCTGTCTTGCCTAATAAACTGTGACCCATGTGTCCTGTGCCAGACTCAGGCCCCAGGGTGTGGATGGTTGAAGTGAACAGATGACTCAGGCATGTTTAGACTGTACAAGACACATGTTAGGTAATAATGCTACCAGCAGGCATCTACTCTTAATAGTGTGATTTATTATTGGGGGGGGGGGGACAAAGTGAGGGGCTTTCCGGGATTAGGGAATCCAAAGTTCAGTAGGGGAGTTGGTGTCCTTGCCATTGGAAATCCTCAGAGTCCATGCCACAGTCTTTGTCAACATTGGTCAGTCAGTGACCAGCAGGGCCATGTGGCAGAGAATGTCTCTTGATGCTGTGATGCTGTTGCTCCAGTGGACCAGGTGCCAGGCCAGGTGTCCTGGGAGATGGTGATGTAGCAGCCACCCTCACGGTCCTTTCCGTGGACGACCCGGCTTCCTGCGGGGAACCTCAGCAGCAGGCCGTGACGACGTCTGGGATGCTCCGTCGGATGTTTCCTCCTCCTCCTCATGATCCCTCCCTGTGGGTGGTGATGTTCTCCGCCTTCTGGCACAGGGAGGGTCGGCCATGGTGTCGGCCATCCGACGGAGTTCAGCGTGAATCCCCTGGGACGCCGTCACTTGCTCAGCCTGTCTGTCCTCCATCCTCCGTTGGTGTACCTGTAGACAGGCTATTAGCTCTGCATGTTGCTGGGCCTGCTGGACCTTGATCCCCTCGAGGACGGACACAACCTGGGCCATGCCCGTGGTGTCCTGCCGGTATGAGTCCAGGATGTTACGGACATGGGAAAATACCGGATCCCCAGCCAACTGGTCAGGCTCGCGCCTCCGCTGTCCTCCACTCCCACCACCCCTGCCCACTTGCGTCTGGCCTGCACTTGTGGGCACATCGGGTCTCCGGGACCCCTGAGGGGTGGCATTGGCGTTGTCGCCTGCCTCCTCCTGGGTGCCCGGGACACCGTGTCCCTCCTGGCGAGCCTGGCTGCATTGTGGTGTTGGGGCAGGGATCCTGGGTGTCTCCTGGGATGTGGCAGGAGTGGGGGTGGTGGTTGGCACGGTTGTACCTGACGCAGGTGCTGCAGGTGGTTGGACACCAGAGGGGCCAGGTCGGTCGGGGTCGTCCGCAGAGTGGTGAGAGTGGTCGCTGCCGGTGGGATCGGTCTCCTGCAGATCCGGGTCCTGTGAGTGTTCCCCCCCAGTGTTGGGGGGTGCAGCACGACGTTGACCTGTGTGTGAGAGAGAAAATGTTAATTTTGATCCATGCAACATCCATGTTTCATCCGTTACAAAGTTGGCACATTTCCTCTTGGAATTAGGATCTGTCTTGCATTCCACTCACAGTGCACTTGTGCATGTGTTTTCCCTTGGGCACCAATTTGGCCCCTTTAACTATGTGTGGCACAGTCTTACTTGCTGCGTCAAGTGTGACTGCAGTCAGCAGTGGAGTGTGCATGTGTGGCGAGCCATGCATTTGCGCCTTCCTTGTAGCACTGTACATGTGCACATGGAGTGGATCCACACACTTATATGATGCAGGTGGCTGTCCTTGTGCTCGTGTACAGGTTGTGACATGGCCCTGCATTTTGCCATGATGAAGAGGGGGGGTTCTGGCACTGGCCACCCTTGTCTACATGCACGCAGTCCACCTGCTGACGAGCAGACATTCCCACACACCAAAGGACTGATTTGCTCTCCCTGTGTCTCCCTCCTTCTCTGTCCCCCTCTCCCTCCCTCTCTGTCCCCCTCTCCCTCCCTCTGTGTGTCAGCCTCCTCCCTGTGTCCATCTTCCTGTGTCTCCCTCCCTCTCTGTCCCCCTCTCCCTCCCTCTCTGTCCCCCTCTCCCTCCCTCTGTGTGTCAGCCTCCTCCCTGTGTCCATCTTCCTGTGTCTCCCTCCCTCCCTGTCCCCCTCTCCCTCCCTCTCTGTCCCCCTCTCCCTCCCTCTGTGTGTCAGCCTCTTCCCTCTGTCCGTCTTCCTGTGTCTCCCTCCCTCTCTGTCCCCCTCTCCCTCCCTCTCTGTCCCCCTCTCCCTCCCTCTGTGTGTCAGCCTCCTCCCTGTGTCCATCTTCCTGTGTCTCCCTCCCTCTCTGTCCCCCTCTCCCTCCCTCTCTGTCCCCCTCTCCCTCCCTCTGTGTGTCAGCCTCCTCCCTCTGTCCGTCTCCCTCCCTCTCTGTCCCCCTCTCCCTCCCTCTCTGTCCCCCTCTCCCTCCCTCTGTGTGTCAGCCTCCTCCCTGTGTCCATCTTCCTGTGTCTCCCTCCCTCTCTGTCCCCCTCTCCCTCCCTCTCTGTCCCCCTCTCCCTCCCTCTGTGTGTCAGCCTCCTCCATCTGTCCGTCTCCCTCCCTCTCAGTCCCCCTCTCCCTCCCTCTGTGTCCCCCTCTCCCTCCCTCCGTGTGTCACCCTCTGTCACCTTGGCCCAGCTTCCTGGGCACACACTGTTAGCAGATCTTTGAGTGGCCCTTGGCCTGTTGATGTGAGTTTGTTTCAGATCTCCAGGCACCCATTTTGTCTGCTGTGTGTCTGTGCGCTGCTGCTGTGGTGGTGTGTGCTGCCACTCTTTCACACTGTTGGCTGTTCATTAGCTGCTGGCATGTGCAAAACAGTGCCTTCACCCCCATGTGTTGATGCAAGGCGTCCGCCATTTGCTGGCAAGTCATTCCTGTGTTGGGACACAGTGTTTGTCTGGCTGTGACCTAGGCCATATGGGCAGAGGGCATTGTTGTCTGCTTTGGAGTCGCACTATGTGATTCTTGGTGCCCAGCCTCCCGCCATCCGGGTTACCGTGTCATGTGTTGTTGTCTTCTGTGGCCTGTGACTTGACATTGTCCAGATGGGTGCATGGGGCATGGTGGCAGCAGTGGCATGTGCCTGCTCATGGAGTGTGGTTGAGTAATGCGATGGCTTGTGGTGGTTGCGTGCCTGTTATTAATTTTGGTTGTGGTTGCAGTTCCCCCCATGTGAGGTGCGTTGTTTGTGTACTCACCCGGGTCTCGGAGTCCTTCTACTCCTTCAACTGCCTCCACCGGCAGTATGGCCATCACCCTCTCCTCCCAGGGATGGTACTGTACGGCTCTGCGGGAGGGCCCTCCTCCGGTGGCGTTGGCCTGGTCGTGTTCCTCCTGTCTCTTGGCTCTGACCCTCCTCCGCAGATCGTACCACCTGTTCTGGCAATCCTGCTTGGTCCTCCTGGTGTCCGCAACAGCATTCACAGCATCGACGATGGTCTGCCACATGGCTGTTTTGGCTGCCTGGCTGGTGCTTCTGACCAATGTTCCAAAGATCTGTGGCTCGACTCTGAGGATTTGATCAACAAGGACCTCCAACTCTCGGTGACTGAACTTTGGATTCTTGGTAGTGGGCATGGTGAGGGGTGTGGGTGGGGATGGTGTGGGTGTGGGGGGGGTGTGGATGTTGGGGGGGGTGTGGATGGTTGTGTGTGTGTGTGAATGTGATGAGAGGGTGTTTGTGAGGGTGGTCGTGTGAAGGTGTGCAAGTGTAAGATGTGGTGTAGCTTGTAGTCTGGTTCTGTGGTGTCTGGCAGCAGTGGGTCTGTTGCAAAGGCTCATGGTTTGTGTGTGTGGGCCCTTTTCATTGGTCCATGGGTGGGTGTGGCAGTGTTTGAATTTTGGGTGGGTGTGTTATAAGGAGTGGTGGTGTATTGGGCCTCTGTTTGTTTTTGACAGTTGCAGGTCAGTGATTGTGTTATTTTAGTGGTTGTTGGCCATGTTTAGTGGCTGTGTGCCTTTCGAATGGTGTATTCTTGTGTTGTTTTGTTTTGTCCTTGTTGTGTACGTGCGTTTTGAGCGTGTGTACGGTGTGTACATGGGCCATTTGGTTGTACGATTATGTCCTTGTGTGTGGCTTTGTACGACTCGTACATGCGGTTGTGATGTTGGGGCATGGGGTGCGCTCCGTACTTAGGAGGTTGTGTTGGGGGTGCGCCAGGAACGTACTGGGGTGGGGGTACGACTGGAACGTACTGGGGTGTACATGGACGGTGGTATGACACGTACAGGGGTGGGGGGTGTACATGGACGGTGGTACGACACGTACTGGGGTGGGGGTACGACTGGAACGTACTGGGGTGTACATGGACGGTGGTACGACACGTACTGGGGTGGGGGGGTGTACATTGACGGTGGTACGACACGTACTGGGGTGGGGGTACGACTGGAACGTACTGGGGTGTACATGGACGGTGGTACGACACGTACTGGGGTGGGGGGGTGTACATTGACGGTGGTACGACACGTACTGGGGTGGGGGTACGATTGGAACGTACTGGGGTGTACATGGACGGTGGTACGACACGTACAGGGGTGGGGGGGTGTACATGGACGGTGGTACGACACGTACTGGGGTGGGGGGGTGTACATTGACGGTGGTACGACACGTACTGGGGTGGGGGTACGACTGGAACATACTGGGGTGTACATTGACGGTGGTACGACACGTACTGCGGTGGGGGGGTGTACATTGACGGTGGTACGACACGTACTGGGGTGGGGGTACGACTGGAACGTACTGGGGTGTACATGGACGGTGGTACGACACGTACTGGGGTGGGGGGGTGTACATTGACGGTGGTACGACACGCACTGGGGTGGGGGTACGACTGGAACGTACTGGGGTGTACATGGACGGTGGTACAACACGTACAGGGGTGGGGGGGTGTACATGGACGGTGGTACGACACGTACTGGGGTGGGGGGTGTACATTGACGGTGGTACGACACGTACTGGGGTGGGGGTACGACTGGAACGTACTGGGGTGTACATTGACGGTGGTACGACACGTACTGGGGTGGGGGGGTGTACATTGACGGTGGTACGACACGTACTGGGGTGGGGGTACGACTGGAACGTACTGGGGTGTACATGGACGGTGGTACGACACGTACTGGGGTGGGGGGGTGTACATTGACGGTGGTACGACACGTACTGGGGTGGGGGTACGACTGGAACGTACTGGGGTGTACATGGACGGTGGTACGACACGTACAGGGGTGGGGGGGTGTACATGGACGGTGGTACGACACGTACTGGGGTGGGGGGTGTACATTGACGGTGGTACGACACGTACTGGGGTGGGGGTACGACTGGAACGTACTGGGGTGTACATGGACGGTGGTACGACACGTACTGGGGTGGGGGGGTGTACATTGACGGTGGTACGACACGTACTGGGGTGGGGGTACGACTGGAACGTACTGGGGTGTACATTGACGGTGGTACGACACGTACAGGGGTGGGGGGGTGTACATGGACGGTGGTACGACACGTACAGGGGTGGGGGGGTGTACATGGACGGTGGTACGACACGTACTGGGGTGGGGGTACGACTGGAACGTACTGGGGTGTACATTGACGGTGGTACGACACGTTCTGGGGTGGGGGGGTGTACATTGACGGTGGTACGACACGTACTGGGGTGGGGGTACGACTGGAACGTACTGGGGTGTACATGGACGGTGGTACGACACGTACAGGGGTGGGGGGGTGTACATGGACGGTGGTACGACACGTACTGGGGTGGGGGGGTGTACATTGACGGTGGTATGACACGTACTGGGGTGGGGGTACGACTGGAACGTACTGGGGGGTGGGTAGACGGGGCTATGACACGTGCTGGGGTGGGGGTGTGGCTCGCACGTACTGGGGTGTAGGTACACGGGGGGTACGACACGTACTGGGGTGGGGGTACGACTGGAACGTACTGGGGTGTACATTGACGGTGGTACGACACGTACAGGGGTGGGGGGGTGTACATGGACGGTGGTACGACACGTACAGGGGTGGGGGGGTGTACATGGACGGTGGTACGACACGTACTGGGGTGGGGGTACGACTGGAACGTACTGGGGTGTACATTGACGGTGGTACGACACGTTCTGGGGTGGGGGGGTGTACATTGACGGTGGTACGACACGTACTGGGGTGGGGGTACGACTGGAACGTACTGGGGTGTACATGGACGGTGGTACGACACGTACAGGGGTGGGGGGTGTACATGGATGGTGGTACGACACGTACTGGGGTGGGGGGGTGTACATTGACGGTGGTACGACACGTACTGGGGTGGGGGTACGACTGGAACATACTGGGGGGTGGGTAGACGGGGCTATGACACGTGCTGGGGTGGGGGTGTGGCTCGCACGTACTGGGGTGTAGGTACACGGGGGGTACGACATGTACTGGGGTGGGGGTACGACTGGAACGTACTGGGGTGTGGGTAGACGGGGCTATGACACGTACTGGGGTGGGGGTGTGGCTCGCACGTACTGGGGTGTAGGTACACGGGGGGTACGACACGTACTGGGGTGGGGGTACGACTGGAACGTACTGGGGTGTAGGTAGACGGGGCTATGACACGTACTGGGGTGGGGGTTCGACTGGAACGTACTGGGGTGTACCTAGACGGGTGGGGGTATACATATACGGGGGGTACGTGTCGGACGTACAGGGGCTGGGGGGAGTGTTGGGCGCGTATGCGGGCACATGTCTAAATGGTTGCTGTAGGAGTTCGGTGCGGACGGTGTTTTTTCCATACGGTTGTAACCTCGGACGCACGGGATGGATCGTGATTCCTCGGTCGGACTTGGTTTTTCACGTTTGTAAGGTAAATCGTCCGAGGACGTGTCGGACACATTTTCCGACCCGAGGACGTGTGGGGAATGATTCCCAGTGCGGTTCGTATGGACTTTTTACCATGCGAATCGTGATTGCCAGTTCGTACGGCACTTGTACGATTCGTACGGTCAAAAGACCCGATACGAGTCGCACGGGGGAATTTTTTAACGGATCGTGATCGGCACCATAGTGTTTATTGAACCACCTGAAGTATTTTTCAAGGAAGAAAGGTCTTACTAAGCACAGGTTTATTAAGTGATTGTTTGTGATGCAGCCTGGCCAGGGTTGTGATCATTATGTAAGGTGGGTTATTCCCCGCTAACTAATACTCACATTTCTTACAGAGGACTCAGGGACCGACTAAAATGGATCACCTCATTCTCTGCTCTGAAATCTGGATATCCCTCAAGGGTTATCATTTGTCTTCCAGCTTTCAGGCTCACAAAGCAGCTGCTGGATTGCTCTGGACTCATACGCTATTAGTCACAACGTTTTCTGCATAGGAAGGTCTAATTTCTACAGTTTACGAAGTGGTTCATTGAGTAATTCTGTCTATTGTTCATTGTCAATCAGAAGACTCTTCGAATCCTCGAACGAGGGCTCCCTTTTTCTCTATTTAAATAGCCAAGCCTTATCCTCAAAGACAAAACCTTTGGATTTGATAGTTTACCAGACCAAGCATTAATATATTTGTCAAATACATCTGAAACAAATAAAATGTAAATTCATGACGGAACACATACTGAAAGCTCTCACAGTACATATTTCCAAAGACAGTGATACAGAAATAATTGTATATTACAGATTATGTGAACAACTCTGAGCTACACAATATAAGAAACACATACACTTTAAATATTCATGCATTCCTGTCGGGGGTACAGAGTACAGTTTACCTATCCACCATGTCTCCTTTTGTGATAACAATTTGTCTCTGGCACTATCTCTAGATAGTTAGATGGTTTTCAAACAGTTTCCACTTCTGCTCTCACATTTTTCAAATGATAATCGGACTCATGTTCACTCCATCTACTTTTAACAAGTTCTGTCTTCTGGCTTGGTTAATATATCTCACAGGGGCATTGTATAATATAGGGATAGGAACGGTCTAATATTGTGAGTGCAATCTTTTACAGTCAGAAGAAATCGAAAAGTTCAGTTCGTTGTAGTTACCAATACTCCATGGCTCAGCGATATTGTTTGTTTCTCAACTCTTTGCCAATAGGTCATTCAAATGAATACCCTCTTATACAGAAGCATTGACATTTCAAGTTTTTTTTTATCTGATGAGGCAGAGTATTCTAATAGACAATTCACTCCCTTTGATTTAGTTTATAATTCCATGGGAGGTATGGTATAATCCAGGATACAATATGTGTATATTTCAATATTGCATAGAAACTATTGGCTGATTTCCATTTTCTATCTTTTATTTCGGCAGTTATTTATGGTGAACACCCTAAATATCGATTCTAAAATATCGACTGCCCAGAATATCGAAGTTAAAATATAGAGTGGACAGAATATCGAATTATCAAAATATAGATAGGTCAGAATATCGAAATTGGGGTACATAATATCGATTTCCATAATATAGAATTTAAAAATATAGAATTCCATAATATCGAATTTTAAAATATAGATTACCATAATATCGAATTTTAAAATATAGATATCTATAATATCGAATTTTTTTTAGTGTTATGTATTTATTTTTGTAATGTATGTTTAATTTATTTAAACTAATGAATGTTATGTAATTTAATTTTTGCGTAACTTAATTCCGTAGCGGGTTGTGGGTTTATAGGGGAATAGGGTGGGAAGTAATTTAATTATGGTTAATTAAATATTAATTATATTTATGTGTTTTGATAAATAATTGATTGATAATTAATTATTAATTGGTAATTAATTTTTATTAATTGGTAATTAATTTATATTCATTGATTAATTGAAAATTATGTTAATTATATTTTTTATTATTAGGAGCGGGTTGTGGGTTTGTAGGGGAATTGGGTGGGAAGTAATTTAATTGTAATAAAGTAAATAATTATTTTTTTATTTATGTGTATTGATAATTAATTGATAATTAATTATTAGTTGGTAATTAATTTGTATTAATGGGTAAATACTTTGTATGAATTGCTAATTAATTTTTATTAATCACAAAATTATTTTTATGAATTGATTAATTGATAATAATGTTAATTGTATTTTTTATTATTGGGAGAGGGTTGTGGGTTTATAGGGGAATTGGGTGGGAAGTAAATTAATTGTAATAAAGTAAATAATATTTTATTTATTTATGTACATTGATAATTGATAATTAATTATTAATTGGTAATTAATTTTTATTCATTTTTATTAATTGCTAATTAATATTTTTCAATGGTAATTAATTGTTATTAATTGTTAATTATTTTTAATTAACTTTTTATTGGTATTGATAATTAATGTAATCTTATTTTACATGTAAATCATTACTTTCCCTACTTTTGCACTCTCAGGAGTGGGAATAGTATTTTTTACCCTCCGCTATCCAACTCTTTCCCTACTGTTGCACTCACTGGAGTGGGAATAGTGATTTTTACCCTCCTGCTATCCAACGCTTTCCCTACTGTTACACTCTTTGGAGTGGGAATAGTAATTTTTACCCCTACACTATCCAGCGTTTTCCCTACTGTTGCACTCACTGGAATGGGAATAGTAATTTTTCCCTTCCCGCTATCCAACGCTTTCCCTACTGTTGCACTCTCTGGAGTGGGAATAGTACATGTTATCCTCCCGCTATCCAACGTTTTCCCTACTGTTGCACTCACTGGAGTGAGAATAGTAATTTTTACCCCTACGCTATCCAACGCTTTCCCTACTGTTGCTCTCATTGGAGTGGGAATAGTATTTTTTCTCTTCCTGCTATCCAATGCTTTCTGTACTGTTGCACTCTCTGGAGTGGGAATAGTAATTTTTACCCCTACGCTATCCAATGCTTTCCCTACTGTTGGAGTCACTGGAGTGGGAATAGTAATTTTTCCCTTCTCGCTATCCAACTATTTCCCTACTGTTGCACTCTCTGGAGTGGGAATAGTAATTTTAACTCTCCCGCTATCCAATGCTTTCCCTACTGTTGCTCTCTTTGGAGTGGGAATAGCAATTTTCACTCCTACGCTATCCAACGTTTTTCCTACTGTTGCACTCACTGGAGTGGGAATAGTAATTTTTACCCCTACGCTATCCAACGCTTTCCCTACTGTTGCACTCACTGGAGTGGGAATAGTAATTTTTTCATTCCCGCTATCCAACGCGTTCCCTACTGTTGCACTCTGCGGAGTGGGAATAGTAATTTTTACCCTCCCGCTATCCAACGCTTTCCCTACTGTTGCACTCTCTGGAGTGGGAATAGTAATTTTTACCCCTACGCTATCCAACGCTTTCCCTACTGTTGCACTCACTGGAGTGGGAATAGTAATTTTTACCACTATGCTATCCAACGTTTTCCCTACTGTTGCACTCACTGGAGTGGGAATAGTAATTTTTACGCTCTCACTATCCAACAAAAGCTCTACTTTTTTTACATTACTTTTATTATGTTTACATTTTAAGCTTTTTTATATTATATTATGTATGTTTTATTTAATTGTTTTTAATATTTAATTACTGTTATATTATTTTTAATACATTTATAAAAATTCGATATTTTAGCTAACTATATTTTAACATTCTATATTTTGGAATCGATATTTTAATACTTACCTGTTTGTAGATAGGGAGTCGATATTCTGTCCTTCTATATTTTGATGTCGATATTTTGGGCATTCTATATTATGTCCCTCGATATTTAGTCACTGAACCGTTATTTATCAATTCATTCAGGTGTTTATTTTATTGAATTACTTTAAATGACAGTTAAAGCCTAATAAAATTGTCTGTAAAACAGTTGTGAAATAAATTGTGATTATTTGAAATGTTTTCCAGAACAAAGAAGAAATGCAACGATTGACTGTGTACTAAAAATTTCTTTTATTTTCGATTCTAAAGAATGTAATTTTATTGAAAGTATATGTAATGGTTGACAGAACGGTAAGTAACTTTTTGTTATCTACTGCAATGAGTAGTTATTACAAATATTGGTTTATTGAAATTCGCCTAAACCCTATAAAACTAATTGGGGTCCAATGCAGATTTTTAGAATGGTAAATCACTGCTCTATAACTGATGTACATCTCAAGGTATTTGCACACTTGTGTCTGGTTTCCTGTCTTGCTTCTTAGGTTCTTCCTACTAACTACAACCAATTTACAAACTAGAGTAATGAAGTGACTGATCAAAAGCGTTCAGTGACAAATGTTACTACTTCCAGTGGTGCCCAGCAGCTTGGCAAAACAGAAAATGGGGCATCATTCTGTTATGTTATGTTACGTTATATTGATTTGTATAACACACTAATCACCAGAGAGGGTATCCAGGCGCTTGGGCAGGTGTGTAGATTTGCAGTCCCCAAGGTGCTTTAACGAAACACCAGGCCTTCAGCTTTTTGTGGAACTCAAGAAGTGAGGAGGAGGCTCTGCTGCGTTGATGGACGTTGTTCCATGTCTTTGGTCCAATGTACAAGAATGAGCGATTTCCAGTTTTGCTTTTGACATTGTGGGGAATGTGTGCGAGTGAGAGTGAGGCAGAGTGTAGGTGTCTGGTGGGTTGGTGAAAGTGTACATGGCTGTTCAGGTATTCTGGTACTGTGTTGTGTAAAGCTTTGTGTTTTCATGAGAATTCCTAATTAGCTGTGCTTGTAAATGTGGAACCAGTGAAGCTTGCTGAGGTGTGGTGTGATGTAGGTACAGCTTTGAAGGTCAAGTATGAGTCTTGCAGTGGAGATCTGGATGGTCTCGAGTCTGTGAAAGAGTTGTTTGTCAATTTGATTCTAAGATCTGAGAATGGTTTCTCCTTCCCCCCCTTTTTGGCAATTGTACACACAATGACATCTGTTCACATGGGACAGAGGGCAGAGATAAGAAAAGTTAGCTGCACAAATTTTTAGGAAAGGGAAAATGGCAGAAATGGTAAAGTATTCAATCTCTAAACATGTAGAACAACAATGGAATTGAGATGCCCATGAATATTTCGAAGGGATACAGTGGAAATGTAGTATCTTAAAATGAAACCTAGGGTATATTATGCGATACCTTCATTGAGTTATTCGCTTGACAGCTGCAAAAAGGTATCCAACTCAGTAAATTCTCTTTTTTATTTTTTATTTAATCTCTGGGAATAGATAAAACAGCGAAAGGAAAAAAAAAGGTTATTCTGGCATTATAAAAAAAAGCAATCCGTGCCATAAGCAAAACAAGAACCTACAGCTTAAGTGATTAAGAATTCTGTATATTAACAAGAGGAGGGACGATAGGGTTTTTATTCCAGGTCCAGCGTACGTGCCCAACACAATGTACAAATGCAGTTCCTAAGGACGTGGAGATATACAGAGTCAGAGATATACTAGGTTCTGTGTGCAGGATCAAGATGTATACCCTGCAATAGGAGGTGAAAGGGGGAAGCCCCTCTTCGGAACTAGGGCCCTCGCACACCCAGCCAGCTAGGTATCATGCTTCATCATATGGGCCTGCTCCTCGTCGGGTGGGCTCTGCAATGCCTGACGGGCACCCAATATGGGGCTCTGTATCGGAGATCTTTTGATCCTGCCGTTTGGTGCAGTGGGGGTGAGGGGCCTAGTAGTGTAGATGTAGTGTAAGTAAAGGAAAACGTTGGTTAAAACAGGTTAGTTAGTCCTAGAACTGACTTTATTCTGGAAGGTAAACTGCCTGATTAAAAATATATATGGAGCGGCGGATATCTAGGAGCTCTGTGTCTAGATGTCTACGCTCTACTCTCAATAGGTCGACGTGTTTCTTGCCTCTTGTCATAAGGCTCGTTGGCAATTGATCAGGACCAGAGAAAAGAATACTATCTACACACAGTGGAAGGAAAACCTACCTCTCATGCCGAGAGACCTACCCTCACTGCCGAAACTGAGTGGTCACCCGGTTCCAGCGGCGAGGGTAGGTCACTCGGCGCGCATTCACTGGAGTGCCGGACACTAACTGTTAGTGTCCTTTTATCACACCAGACACTGATGCGGAATATTACTTAGGCCCTTAGCTTCCTTGACGACTGTGGGACATTACTCACTGTACTATGACGCTGGGAGGTAGGTTTCCCATGGTATGCTGATCCGCTGTTGTGGAGGGCTTTGTGTGCGTGGGTGAGAATCTTGAAGGTGATTCTAGCCTTGATGGGAAGCCAGTGGAGTGTGCACAGGTGCTGGGAGATATGGCAATATCTTGGCAGGTTGAGGACCAATCTTGCAGCGGCGTTCTGGATGTTTTATAGCTTGTGGGTGAGGTTTTTGTTTATTTCGGCATGGAGTGCGTTGCCATAGTCGAGTCTGCTGGTGGCAAGGGCGTGAGTGGCGGTCTGTCTGTGCTCGAAGGAGATCCATTTGAAGGTCTTACATAGGGGGCAGAGGGTTTGAAAGCAGGAGGATGTGACGGAGTTGATCTCGCGGTCCATTTTCAGTCCAGGATGATTCCAAGGTTGCGTGCATGGTCCGTGGTGGTGGGTGGTCTTTCGAGGGTGGGGACCACCAGGTGTCGGGGTGTGGGCCCATGATGAGTACTTCTGTTTTGTCAGTGTTGAGTTGTAGGCAGTTGCTTTTCATCCATTTGGTGACAGCTTCCATGCCTTCTTGAAAGTTGTGTTTGGCTGTGATGGGTTCATTGGATAGGGAGAGGATGAGTTAGGTGTCGTCTGCGTATTAAACAATGTTGAGTCCGTGGGTTCTGACGATGGGGGCGAGCGGAGCCATGTAGACGTTGAAGAGCGTGGGGCTGAGGGAGGACCCCTGGGGGACTCTGCAAGTGGTTGTTGTAGGGTCCAAGAGGAAAGGAGGGAGTCTGACCCGCTGCGTTTTGCCAGAGAGGAAAGAGTGGATCCAGTCGAGGGCCTTGTCACAGATCCCTGCGTCGTGGAGTCTGCGTGTTAGGGTCCGGTGGGAGACTGTGTCAAAGGCCACTGAGAGGTCGAGGAGGATCAGAGCTACTGTTTCTCCTCTGTCCAAGAGGGAGCAGATGTCATCAGTTGCGGCGAGGAGGGCGGTTTCTGTGCCGTGGTTGTTTCTGAAGTCGGATTGGGAGGAGTCGAGGATGTTGTGCTCTTCGATGATGGCTGTTGATGGCCGTCTGGATGACATCCGCTGGGAACCGGAGTAGGGAGATGAGTCTGTAGTTTTTTAGGTTGGTGCGGTCCGCCAAGGGCTTCTTCAGGAGGAGGGCGATCTTGGCATGTTTCCAGTCATTGGGGAAGGAGGCGTTTGCCAGGCAGCGGTTGATGGTGTGGTGAAATGTGGGTGCGATGGTGTTGGCAGGTCTGTTGAAGGTGTGGCGGGGGCAGGGGTCCGTGGGGGCCCCGGAGTGGATTGTGTAGGAGAGTAGGATCTGCTTCACATGTTTACCCCCACTTTTTGCTTGTGTTTCACTGTTTTTTTACTTTAGTCTGGCTGGGACCCTGCTAGGAGGAGGAGAACTGGCTTGGGCGGGTCGCTTGGGGGAGGGGCTTCGGGGGCAGCAGTTGTGGGAAAAAATGGGGGAAGCAGGCAAAAGAAGGGAAAGAATGTAAAGAGGAAAACATTGTGAAAAAAGAGAAGAAATAAGATATAAGAGTGAAAGGGTGAAAAATCTAAAGGGTGGAAACGGAGCAAGGGTGAAGGGTGAAAATGGAGCAAAGGCTTAAGGGTGAAAACGGAGCAAAGGTAAAGGGTGATAACGGAGCAAGGGTGGAAACAGAGCAAAAGCTAAAGGGTGAAAAATGCAGTAAAAGCTAAAGGGTGAAAAACGGAGCAGAAAGGAGAGGATGAAGAGGGCAGAAAGTGGAGCTAGAGAAAGGAGTCAGAGGTCCACTGGACCACCAGGGATGTTATGTTATGTTATTTCTACTTATAGAGTGCACGGTTACCCTGGGGTGTCCTGGCGCTAAGTACTGCTTACCTGGAGGGGCTGATAACATGCTACTGAGAGAAAAGCCATGTCTTCAAGCCCTTATGGAAAGAAAAAAGGTCCGGGCATTTCTAAGCTGAAAAGGGAGCTCGTTCCAGGCTCTAGAAGCACAAAGAATAAATCTTCTACCTCCCCATTTGTTTTTTTTGAAGGAGGCAACTTGCACTTCTTTAGCGCCCGCTGATCTTAACATCCTGCCTGGAACATACCATTGGAGTTTACTTCTGAGAAACTCAGGACCTGTTCCATTGACAGCCTTAAAGACAATACACAAAGCCTTAAAGCGAGTCCTTAGCTTTACTGGGAGCCAGTTCAGTTTTTTCAGCTCTCCCTTAACAGAAATGAACTTCGGTGTTCAAGACAGCATTCTGGCCGCTGCGTTCTGGACCCGTTGAAGCCTATTCAAGTGTTGTTTTTGCGCATGGAGATATATGCTATTACAATAGTCTAGACAAGACATTATGAGGGCCTTCACCACTGTCCTAAGATTACTCTCAGTGAGGAAGATCTTAATTTTCCTGATTATTCTGAGAACCATAAAGCAGGCTGATGTCACCATACTTACTTGGTCCCCCATAGTAAGTTTGTTATCCACCAGAACTACCAAATTTTTGGCTTTTCTTGAGGGTACTGGGCATAGACCAAGGTCCTCTGGCCACCACTCCTGTGTCCACACCTGGGGATTATTGCCAAACTTTAGGACCTCGGTCTTAGAGGAGTTGAGTTTTAAACAGTTGGAGGACATCCAAACCGAAATGGCGCTCATACAGTCATGAAAGCGATCCCCGGCCTTCTTTTCAGATCCCTCTGTCAGCGATAGCACAATTTGTGTGTCATCTGCGTAAGAGGTGAGTTGGAAGCAAAAGGACCTAATGACTCCAGCCAATGGTGCCACATATATATTAAATAGCGTTGGGCTGAGAGACGAGCCCTGCGGCACCCCACAAGGAAGAGAAAAAGGTTCCGAAATATTACCATCCAGGTCGACAGTTTGCGACCTATTTGATAAGAAAGAATGTAGAAGTTTCCAAAGCGGACCCCTCTACACCAATTTCAGACAACCGGTCCATCAATATTTTATGATGTACCGTGTCCAAAGCAGCAGATAGGTCCAATAGAATGAGTACAGGATTTCCTCCCCTATGCATGGCCTCTCTGATTTCCTTCTTGGATTTTAACAGAGCCAGCTCAGTACTGTGATAAGCTCTGAACCCATATTGCGATAAGTCCAGAGAATTATTAAGATGGATAAAAGCGCTGAGTTGGTTGGTCATTGCCTTATCCAATATTTTGGCTGGGAAAGGAAGCCTAGAGATCGGTCTGTAACTATTCGTCTTTGGGGTCCAGAGTGTTCTTCTTCAATAAAGGAAGAACGGAAGCTTTTTTCCACACATTAGGAAATATGCCAGATGACAGAACGGCATTCTGCAAAGGGGTCAATGCTGTTCCAATTATTTACAGGATTTGTTTAATGATCCACACTGGACAAGGGTCATTAGGAGCGCCTGATTTAGTTGCATTCAGTACTTGTGAGCATATCTGACTCCAAGGGGGTAAAATGATAAAATGACAATGAGGAGCCGGAGTCATCCACTTTCTTTATGTTGGAATTGATCAAATTCTTTAAAGTCATACTAGTGAATGAAGAAAATATAGTTTCTATTTTGTGTCTAAAAAAGTCAGCAATTTTATTGCAGAGTTCAGAATCGCCTGCGGATGGAGGAGGGCCTCAAACACCAACACTACGGGTGCGCAGGGGCTCGGGTGAGGCCTCACTTACTGGTAGAGCTGCAAGGGTGGGAGAGCAATTTCACTGACAATGAGTCATTGGTCTTGCTCACCCGTCCCTATAGAAGCTGCCATTAAGTAGGGGTCGGGAGGGCTGGACAGCTGGGTGGCGGGAGCGGGGAGGGGAACTGGCTCGGGTGGTCACGTTGGGGGGAGAGGCCACGGGGGCAGCAGCGGCAGGTAAAAACGGGTGAAACAGGCAAAATAAGGGAAAGAATGTAAAGAGGAAAAAAGGGTGAACAAAGAGAAGAAATAAGATATAAAAGTGAAAGGGTAAAAAAGCTAAAGGGTGAAAACGGAGCAAGGGTGAAAAACAGAGGAAAGGCTAAAGGGTAAAAATGGAGCAAAGGCTTAAGGGTGAAAACGGAGCAAAGGCTAAAGGGTGAAAACAAAGCAAGGCTGAAAACAGAGTGAAAGCTAAAGGGTGAAATATGGAACAAAAGCTAAAGGGTGAAAAACGGAGCAGAAAGGAGAGGATGAAGGGGCAGAAAGCGGAGCGAGAGAAAGGAGTCAGAGGTCCACTGGACCTCCAGGGATGATGCGCAGGTATGACCTGCGGGTGGAGGAGGGCCTCGAACACCAACACTACGGGTGTGCAGGGGCACTTAATGGTGGAACTGCAAGGGTGGGAGAGCAATTTTACTGACAATGAGTCAGTGGTCTTGCTCGCCTGTCCCTGCAGCGGCCGCCATTAAGTAGGGGTCGGGGAGGGTTGGCAGCAGGCCACCATCCCTGTTATTGTAGGCCTTCACGATAGGTTCAAATTGCCTCATAAATACTGATGAGGCAGGTCAATTTGTGACTCACTGTGAGTCGCTAACACTGTCAAACACACTGTTGTACATTGCAATTTGCAATTTCCTAATAGTGAATCACTAAAATTCGAATGCAAACACGCAATTTCGTACATCTGGACCTTAATGTATAATTTTTGGGCAGTTTGGATACATGTGATTCAAGAGTCAAAATATGTTCGAGTGTGGTGATATTATACACTACACAAACTGTGTGTAGATACAAAACATCAGAGCTATCTATCTAGTTACCTCTCATATCACCTCTGGCTGGAGGGGTATTAACCACTCTAACAGGAGACAGGGTAGTTACCTGCACAGTCATGAACCTGTCCCCATTTCTGTTTACTATTTGTGTATGCATATTAAACTTGACAGTAACTCTGTCACCTTAGCTTTACCAGACATTATGCCGGATGGCATTGCACACATGGATGAGTTGAATATGAAGCATTCTTGTGTAGCGATCAGTGTCCCCAGTCCCTCCCACTGCTGGAACTCTTGTTCTCATACCTTCTCATATACTTACCCCCTGACTCCACTCCACAGTTGCCATTTCTGCAAGATCACCTTAAGCTGAACCCACTTTTGTTGGATTGCGCACTTTACTCCTAAAAAAGCAGTGGTAAAGTGCTTGTGCTCTTTCTATTGAACATGGGAAGGGACAGTGGCCAAGATGGGTAGGACACGCTATCTTGCGCTTCTGCAAACTCAACCCTGCAGCAAGCCTTTACTGTTGTGCCTAGGACCCAGATTGGGGTCTATGAAGACCAGGTCCTACCAGAGAAGCCACTGATGTTGTTTGGGGACAGTATGTGATCAAACTACCTGCAAATGGACGCCATTGGCTGCTGAGACCTCTAACCACATTCAACAAAACAGCGGCGGCCATACAGTGAGGAGGTCTAGGCTGGCAGCAATAACACGAAGAACGTTCCAGAGGTGCAGCTGAGCCCCGGACCACATCAGACTCACCAGGAAGCACTGGGGCCATGGCTGGGGGTGCAGAGGCACTAGAGGTGGGAGGTGAGCAGTGTGTTCTCACACCACTCGGCTGCTACCTAGCAGAGGCCCAGTGAGTGACTCTAGGGGCCGTGTGGCAGCATTCCCCTGAACCAGGCACCCCCATGGAATAAAGTCAAAGACGTAATGGTGTAAAGGGAAGCAGCTGATGGCCATCATAGTCTTGAAAAGACAGACGGTCATTGACAATCTTGCTGGTGACCCAAAGAAGCACGAATCGACCTGAGACCCTTCTGGACCTATGGCTAACATAGCCTCCTTACCACAGTGGTGAGGGACTATCTGGCTTTTCGGGCAGGAGTTGCAGGGGTGGGTGACCTCACCTTGCAGCATCAGAGGTGACCTTTGTGGGCACCCTCCCAGGAGCTCCCTCTGGATCTGGCTACTACCAGAAATATAGAGGATATTTTGTTTATGGCTTCATTCAGTTTACAGTTTGGGTTTTTGTAGGGTGGGTACTCACTCCAGTCTTATTACATGGGCAAGCCAGGGTGACCCATCTTACAACCTGACTGGCCACTCGTTGAAGCCTTACCGCCACTTGCTGCTCCAGGGGGATTGCGAGCGCTACGGACTGCGAGGACCAGCAGCCCTTCTGACCACAGCTGCAGCCTCTTCCGCCGTGACTCCGCCCCTCCTCAGGATTAACATCAGGTGACTCTCTGAATGCAGCGCGGGACGCAGCGCGGGCAATGCCCGGGACAAGGGCGGGACCGTTTGTGGCCGTTCGTGGCCAGTAGAGGCCGGGACGGGCCACCCCACAAATCTCAGTTCTCAGAGAGCGATACCCGTGTCTGTATCGTTGTGAGCTCACGTTGTGCCATTTTATTCTACTTGTCGTTTAGATTAAATGTTACGCCCTCTAATTGTTTAATCCAAAGTGTGTGGTAGCTATTATAACTTACTGTGTGTTTTGGGCCTCTATTATTGCCAGTAGTCATTGTTATTGTACGCCTGCCATGTTAGAAGATGACTTCATTAAGGTCAGGAAGGAAGATTGCACAGGACAGCATAGGGGGCTGTGTTTCAGGGACCCTTGATAATTTCATTACTAGAGCAGTCCGTGTCCTTGAACACAAAATTATTTTAACGGAAAAAAGACTGTCTTTGGATTTATCAGCCAAGAGATCGTCTCTTGATAAAATAATGTCAGCTGTTTCTCCCGAGTGTAGGCAGCCCAAACCCGTTTCTGATTTGTTGCCTAGCACTGAGACTGGGGTGTTGGATTCGACTAATCATAGTACCGTGGAAACAATCCTTGATAGTTTATCTATTTTAGAGCCCAGTCCCTCTCTTGTAAAATCAAACTCTAATCCCCCTATGCCCTCCATTGAACAACCACTTAATGTTACTTTGAACAAGGGAAGCATGCCCCAGCCCGTTAAAGGGAAAAGAAAACGTGTGGGAGTGCCAACTAAGGGAAGACGTGCCAAAGTGCCCAAAATGCTTAAACCTGTCACCCCACATAATGAACCTCACCCCTCTATGTCTCGTAGCATCCCTCCAGCTATCGTCAGCCCCTTGTACGATAAGTCCCTCCCCAGCCAGTCCTGTGTCAATCCCTTGCCTATTGGCTTTTCTGAGTCTTTCGAACAATTGCTTAAATCTTTCTTTTTACCGTTCATGAGAGAGTCAAGCAACTTATCACTTCCGTTGGGAAATTGGAAAGTATTGTACTTGCCAATACGACCCTTCTGGAAAAAATTGTAGTGACCCCGCCAGGATCCAGGATTCCACCATCTCCTGGTCCGGCTGTTACAGCAAAGATTGTTTCTAATGGTTCCATTCCCCCGGTTAGTAAATCTCCTAATCCCCCCGCACATAAAGATCCTGTTATCTCGTCTGTATTAGATCGTGCTGGGGAAGAAGTTCATACATCTGCTGGAATTGACAGGTCGAAAAAACTGGCTATAAATGTTTCCAATAATAGGTTTAATAACATAGCAGGGCAGATTGACTCCCAGGGTGATGGTTTGTTTTTAAAACATCCACGTATTAATCTTCCACCAGAGTCACTACCCTATACTGTCATTTTGGCTGGTGTTCCAAGGATTTCCCAGGATAAGATAGAGTCCCATAGTGAATTAAAGAATAAGGTGATTCACTGGCTAAATGGTAACAGGCCCTTGCCCCCCAGACTTAGTGCGGAAATTTTGACTGTACGAAGGGTGAGCTGGTTAGGTACCATAGCAAAGAATGTGGAGGGTGACTGCATAATCAATAACTTCCGGGACCCTAGAGTGGTGAGGCACATATGTAGTTTTCCCAATACCACGAGTGCTAGTGGAATACTGACCTTGGATTTGACATATTTTTTTCCAATTGACCCTTGTGACACACGTTATGATCTGTCAGTTGGATGGGAAAGGGCCAATAGGGGTTTTCGTTGTTTACCTAGATTGGATTTCCATCTTCCACTGTCAAACCATTTTGCTCCGTTGAGTAGTATGGAAGGGGTAGATTGACTGACAAATAATACCACCAATCTGGGATGTGTGAGTGGAACTGTTAAAGGCTCGGGTAGTTCTGTCTGTACGGGGAATGTAAACTGTAGTTGTTTCAGGGAGGTACCCATGGGTGTGGGTGATAAGTGCCCCAATATCGCATGTACTTCTTTTATTGTGTCCGATTGTAATCTTGATCCCCCTTTACCAGTTATGGATTGTTCAGAAAACTTTCAGGGCACAAACCATGTAAACCCCCCACCCGTTGACACTGAGACTGTACCGCATACCTGTATCTTGCACACCGACAGTCCAAAATCTTCACACATTGATCTTTGTCCAGACGAGCATGAGTGCTTGGTACCAGGCACTATTGTAAATTATACTGCCGCCCAGGTCATATCTCATACACAATTGTCCGCTGTTACAGCTAACTCTCCTCCTTTTACCATGGCCTCGTGGAACATCGCCGGTCTAAGGAGTAAAATTGTAATTGAGGAATGGTCTGCTTGGGCAGAAAATTTTGATATTTTGGTTTTTCAGGAAACGTGGGCTGTGGACCCGGTATATTTTTCCGGTTTTATTAATTTATTCATAAAGGGGCCACTAGTGGGTTAAGGGGTCGTCCCTCGGGTGGTCTCTGTATTTGGGTTAGGCGAACCCTTAAATGCAGTTTTACTGAACTGGCCATCGACAGCCCCGATCTTTTGATAATCCTGTTGCACCTTATTGATGAACCTGATATTATGATTATAAATGTTTACAATAGGGGCCAACCTGGTGGGCGAGGTACTAATACCTTTCTTCAATTAGATGGGTTTTTGGAAACAGTTAACCCCGGTATAAATGTGTTAATAGTGGGTGATCTGAATTGCTGTTTCGAACCTCTGAACACTGCTTGGGATTCACTCACTTTGGAAGTGGACGCAAATTGGAACATTCCCCCTCTTGATCTCCCCCCCATCAAGAGGTGGACCGAATCTGCCATCCAGTGGATGAGTTTGTGTATGGGGCGTGGCTTTAGGGCAGCCAATGGACAGACCATCTCTGACAAAAATGGCAAGGACACCTTCGTCGAGGGCTGTCGCCGCAGTAGAATTGATTACGCCCTTATCAAAGTGGAGTTCTGGTGTACCCTAAAGGATATGGTGATTTTAGATCGCCCTCAGAGTGACCACAACCCCTTAGTACTGAGCCTTCTGTTTTGCCCAGCCCGCAGTAGTGAACTAACTGAGATAGTTACCGCCGACGCCCTCCTAACAAATAACCAACGGAGAGTGTGCTGGGAAAAGTTGTCATTGATAGTGTAGTACTTACTGAAATTAGTTCGCTAGTCTCAAGTGCGTTGGAAGCTTTTCACTCTCTCCAGAGTCAAGAAGCTGTTATAGGGGAGACAACACGTATTCATGAAAATCTGTTCTTGGGTCTTAAGGCTCTTTTTTCAAAACCCAGTAAGGTTAAGAAAACGATTTTACCCAAGCGTAATCACTGGTATAACAAAGCGTGCCGTGAATTTTATGGCAAACTGAAAATTGCTATTAAATCTAAAAATCAGGCTAATATTAGAACGGCCAGGAAAAACTACAGTAAGGCCAAAGTTTCGGCTAAACAAGAATGGGATAACGAACATTGGCATGATCTTCTGGTTGCTAGTAAACAAAAAAAACTGTCATTGTTCTGGCATATTGTGAAGTGGGGTAACTCTCCAAGTTCGCAGGTTCCTTCAAACCATGTTCTTCCAGATTCTTGGGTGTCGCACTTTGAGTCTCAGTTCTCCGTTACTAACTTGGCTGAAGAGACTATTCCTTCAATTTTACAGGATATGTCCATTCTCCAAAATTTTTCATTCGACTGTAAAGAGGTCGAGATGGCTTTAAGCAAGATTTCCAGTGGCAAGGCTCCGGGCATAGATTGTGTCCCTGCGGATCTTTTTAAATTCGATCATAGTAATTGGGTGCCCTATATAGCTTTCCTGGCAACTGCTCTAGCCAAAGGGGCGGATATTCCCGAATCCTGGAAAGGTGCCGAGATACTGCCCATCTTTAAGAAGGGTGATCGCTCGTGCCCGGTGAATTATCGCCCGATTAGTTTAATTGACTCAATCCAAAAAATTATTGCCAGGATGATCCTGGCAAGAATCCAGACATGGATTGAGCAGGAGGATATCATTTCGCCACTGCAGGCAGGGTTTAGACCCAGTACTAGTACCATCGAAAAGGCCTTTAGGTTTCAACTGATCGTCTGGAAAACGGTCTATCTTTGTGGTGGTTCTTTATATGCCGCTTTTGTTGACCTTCGGTCAGCATTTGACTTAGTTAACAGGACTAAACTATGGGGGACTCTAGCGGGGTTAGGGATGCCTGTTGATCTCTTGAATATTGTCATTAGGTTGCATGATAAAAACTTTGCACAAGTACGTTGGGGGAATCAAGGGCAGGTCACCGATAAATTTAAAGTAAATAGGGGTGTTAGGCAAGGGTGCGTCTTGGCGCCAACTCTCTTTTTGTTATTTATAAATAGAGTTGTGCAGTACTTTTCATCTACTTCCACTGACGCCCCCTCGCTGGGTTGTACCAAGATTCCACTACTCATGTTTGCCGATGACACCCTATTACTGTCCAAGACCCAGATGGGGTTACAGGCGGCTCTGAACGAATTTGCCAATTTTTGTTCTGACTATGATCTCCAAGTAAACGTTCAAAAACCAAGTATATGGTTTTTAATAAAGGAAAAAGTGTGAAAGGTCAAGTCACTATGAACAATGATATACTTGAACGTACGAACGTCATGACCTATCTGGGGGTTGTTCTTGAAAACAAACTGAGCTGGAAGCCACAAATTGATGTTTTATCTCTTAAATTTGCCCAGCTCTCTGGGTGTTTGTTTAAAGAACAGAAACAGTCTCAGACTAAAAGGATTGGTCCTGCTATTAAGATTTATAACGCCAGGATTAATTCAGCGATCCTTTATGGCGCTGAACTCTGGGGTTTTGCTGATCTATCCCCTTTGGTCAAGGGGCAACATACATTTTTAAGGATCCTCAAGGGTCTCCCCAGTTCAAGTCCAGTGAAACCGCTTCTACTGGATCTTGGTTGTCCTTCATTTGATGACATCGCCAGGTTCAAACCTCTGGCCTTTTGGAGGAGATTGTGGACCACACCAGAGCTAGGCCCCCATGCAAAGGCATTTTTGAATGTTCGCTCCATTTTGGGCTCCGGTAACATAGTTTGGCTTAAGCAAGTTGGTCTGTTATTGGAATCCATGGGTTTGGGAAATCTTTGGTCTGACCCTGTCAATAATCCCTTTCCTCCTAAAAAACTATTTAAAAGCCTCTACTGGTCTTTGGTACATCAGAAACAATTATCCCAGGTGCCAGCAGAGTCTTTGACAGGCAGGTTTCTTGTGCTGAAAGATGTCCCACTTTTAGAAGCCTATTGGGACATCATTAGCAGGCCCAATGACAGGAAACTTTACCATCAATTGAGGGTTGGCTCCCTACCCACTAGACTGTTTACTAAAAATTGGAAGGGAGAGGCGTGTGAATCCTGTCGTTGGTGTATAGACTGTGCTGAATCCGTGGGTCACATATTTTTTGTCTGCCCGGCCTATGCAATCCCCAGGGCCAAATGGCTCAAACCCATATGTCGTAATCTGGGAACCAGACTGGGGTTTGAGGCACTAAGAATTTTAAGATCCGATACCAGTGAATGTATTGTAGTTGCGGTGGCCAAATTCCTAGGTTGGGTTTGGATTATTAGAAATAGGAATCACTAGGCACCAGTGATGTGTTTTATCCTGTTCATTATTTTGAGCCCATCTTGGAAACGACTTTTATCTTCTATTTTGTATGTAACGATTCTTTTTATTATGTCTTGTCTTTTTATGATGAAATTACTCGATAATAAAGAATATATAAAGATAAAGACAACCTGACTGCAAGCGCCATGCACCTACCATGAGCAATGTAAGGTCCACAACTACCACTGGCTCTGCAGAAAAGTCTTATCGTTATCACACCTTTCCTCGCAATGACCTGAAGATCATCAACCTAAATGTGAAAAGGGCATAACAGCCCAGACAAATGCAAGGCGATTTTGCCCTGCCTGGAATGAGCAGGAGGCAAGATCTGCCACTTACAAGAGACAAGTTAAACACCAGGTGACTGGCACAGATTGACATCATGATACTTCTCATGACAGTACTACTCATCTAATCTAAAAAGACAGGTGAAATTGCTATTCTTCTCTCTCGTTCATTCAGGGCCACAAAGGGGTGCAAACATGTGGAGCTATGAGGGTGACTTTCAGCTTACCAGATAAACCTAGGAGATATAACCCTCAACCTAGCTTTCATATATGCCATTATTGACAAACAAAAGAAATTTCTAAAATGGGCCATAGCTAAGGTTATGGCATCTCTAGATCAGATGGTGTTGCTTGGGGAGACCTTAACCTAGTGATGAGTAACACGATTGACAGGTCTGGGCAGTACTATGGCCAAGCAGGAGCATTTTCACATGAAAGAGTGAGCTGCCTGCAAGTGATGGGTTTGAGCAAACAGTGGCAGGTTACACATCTGCATACTAGAGACTTCACCTTCTACTCCCATGCATGTAAAACCTATGCTCATCTTGACTATTTTCTGGGCACGAGAAGCATCTAAACTCAGATTGCAGAGGTTGAGATGGAACCCAGGATATTTTCTGATCACGCCCCCTTGACCCTTACTTTTCAAGAGAACCCCCTACATCGGACTTCCTATCCATAGCGGCTGAGGGAAAGTTTGCTACATCAGCTGGACACGGTCAACCACACCATGCAAGCGATTAGAGACTTCCTAGTAGTTAACAACAAGGCCAAAACTTCCAAGCCACTCTATGGGAGATGTTGAAGCCAGTTATCCGTGGAAAGCTCATTGCTGTTTCTGTTGCTGAACATAAACTAAACAAAGAGAAAACAGTGGAACTGGAGGGGAAGCTGAAGGAACTGGAGACAATCCATATAAGGACTGGTGCTCCTTGGATTTGGTGGCAATTGGAGTCTGCACAGGTGCAGCTAAGCAGTTTAGATTTGGACAGGGCAGAATATGCAGTGCTTCATATGCAGCTCTCCTTCTACGTAGGAGTGTTGCAGGGATTCTGCTCAGGAATAAAACTATGCTTGGGACCATAGAATTTGGGGATGTAGAGACTGAGTCACCATACCTCCTCAGTACCTATGATCCCAAGTTCAAGTAGCTATAGTGCCTCACTTGCCCTCCTAACCTTACCAGAGAGACAAGTGGATTGGCACCCCAGAACATGACCCTCTCAACCCTCTCAGGGATTGTGGTACAGGACACAACCTTTTGCTCTCTCACTCATACTTGTCCACAATAAAACAAACAACAGGCACAAAGGAAGTTTAGAATATTTATTCAAACTATTGACTCCTAAAATGCAGTATTTGTGCCACAATTAGAAAACAAATGCATATCAAAAATACTGTTAGCATGGCTATTGAACCATGTAATATAAAAAGCCCTGTCATGATAAAAGACAAAGTAACCTAACCCCCACCCCCTTCATACTGAAATTAAATGATTATATAGCAAAGATGTTTGGGATTAGTGCCAGACCGTGTACTTAAGCATACACTGACGGACATTCTACATCTCAGCTGACACAGTGATCTTGTCTCCTGCACCATGTGTTTTTTCTTACTCTCATGTACTCGGTTATATGACAAGACGTGTGCTCATAAACAGCGGCTGCTTTCTTGTGTTATGTCTAGGTGCTAGTTTCTTACCAGAGAGAATAAAAAGGGGTATTGTTGTTTGAACTTGTCCAGAATGTTCAGACTAAATCCCAGGAAAAGAGCAGAGCGTGAGAACATTTGCTGGTTCCCTGTGAAAGTACAGTGTGGTACAAAGCAATTGTGTTTAGATAGTATTGTATGCAAATGAAAATGCAGCCTGCAACTTGCACAACTAGGCTAACATAGAGAAAACTACAATGGGCTATGCAGGAAGCACATGACAGGAGGGTATACATGTGGCAGGCTATCGGCCAATTAGTTATGGGCTAAGCGGCAAGCTCAGAGAGTGGAAGCCATGCAACATCTGGATGGTAATAAAATTTCAAGGGATGTTCCTGATGCAGCTGCCTTTTGGGAATACTATATGGTACTTTACGAGGCACAGTACTTGCAACATAGTGACCGCCTGGGTTACCCTCAGGGTGCATGCACAACTCACCTGACATCTCAATAGGCTGACTCCATAGATAAGTCCATTTGTATAGATGAAGTTGTGGCAGCCATTGCATGACCGAAACTTCTAAAATCCCCTGGCTTGGATGGCTTCCCTGCCCTTTTTTTGTAAAACATTCTACCAGGCACTCTCACCTATCATCTCATACCTCTTCAACTCCCTAGCGTAGGTTGGCGCTCTCCCACCACCGTGGGTTGAGGCTTCTATCACGTTATATCCAAACTCTGGAAAAGATAGGCAGCAGTTTGGTTCTTATCGGCCCACCTCACTTATAAATGTGGATGCTAAGGTGTTCACCAGCATTTTAGCGGTGCAGGTGGGGCCCCATATTCAAGAGCTTGTGGATCCCAATCAATCAGGCTTTGTTCCCCATCGTCAGTGTAGAGAAAACCCTAAGGGAATTCTCCACTTGGTGGATAAAGCTAAGCACTCATGGAGGGAAATAATGTTCCTTGCCATCAGTGCTGAAAAAGTGTTTTATTGTGTGCATTGGCCCTACCTGGAAGCAATACTGATTCATTTTGGCATCGGGGACAGGTTTTGTACCTGGATCCTAGGCAAATACGGGGCCCCACGGGCAAAGGTTCACCTCAACGCGAGGGCTTCTGCCCACTTCCCCCTTTGTAGGGAAACAAGGCAGGGTTGCCCATTGTCTCCCCTCCTATTTGTTCTGTATATGGAGCCGATTACACAGAGGGTGCGGGATGACTCGCACATTAATTGTGTGAGATTTGGGGAGGAAAAGCTCCATTAGTCTCTATGATGATGACGTGATAGTAGCGCTTGAGGACCCTGCCATCCTTCCTAGAGGAGCTAGGGAGGTTTGAGGAAGGCACTGGCTACCGTATCACTCTTTCGAAATCACAAGCTCTCAACTTCTTGGTTACGCCCCCTGCACAGAGATAGCTGGCTACCCTATACCCGGTAATAGATTATACCAATTTAAGTGGGCATACTCCTCGGTGTCCTACCTTGGTGTTTATGAATAGGGCGTAAGCAGGAGAACATCTCTGGAAGATTCCCTTTATTGCAAAGGCAGCAGACAGCCTAGGGACTATACTCTTTCCCTGTTACCAGACCCACCCTTGGGTTATGGGACCGAGTAGCAACTCAAAAGTGTTGATCTCATTCCCATCACCACAGACACCTATTTTAGGTAAAACAGTTTTTAGCCTGGGTCTGCCAGCTACCGCATTTGCGGCCTGGCAGGCAGCTGGCTGGAATTCTATCAGGAACATATTTGATGCTACAGGGCCCATCCTCTTTGAACAGCCCAAAACTGATTTTAGGTGGCCAGAGACAGAGCGACTGCAATAAATGCAGGTTCAACACTTCATCACCCATACAGACATTCGGAGGAGGTGCAACGCCCACTAACACTCTTTGAAAAGCAGCTTACTGTCCCAGGACACCCATTGACGCCTCATCACTAAATTTTACACTCTGTTGCTGCAACTCCATACAAAGGAGAAAACCCCAGGGCTGAAAAGATGGGAACTTGAGCTGGAACAGACTTTGATGCATAAGGAATGGGGGGAGATTTACCACAGAGCACAATGTACCACGCATTACACCACAAGAATAACAACTCTACTAAAGTTGCAATTTAATGGTACCTAACACCTGTTGGACTTCACAGAGGAAACCCAAGTCACAGTGCAGACTGCTTGAGGGGCTGTGGAGCTCCTAGGACATTGCTTCATTGTTGTACCCTGTACATAGAGACACTGGTAGCCATGTTGTATATTTTAAGTCTTCTTTATTGGTTCCATGTCAGGGTAGTATCAATCTCTGTCCAGCCAGCTCTAGTCAGGTACTAGTCATGTACCAGCTCCATCAGGAGCAGCCTGCCTAGCTGCTCAGCCCATCTCCAACTGTCACCACTCATCCACACAGGCACCCAGGCATTCCATTCATCACAGTTACACCAACATTCCGTTACCATCTCTCACTCTGGCTGAGCAGCTAGGAGAACCTAGGCTGATTACATGTAAATGTAATCTGGAGGATATAACATTATCCCTTTCCTTTAAATAAAAGCAAAAATTACAATTCAAAAGGAGAGAACTCTACACAAGAAAGCGGTAATGTTCAGAACTTAGGGATGCAACTTAAAGCAAAACGTCCCGCGAGTGTGAACAGTACAAATCAAGAAAAGATGGGCAAAATGCGCCAATAAAACATATAAGCATCAATATCCCCCATCCTCCCCTATGAAAATTATCAAAACATTATGAAGCGCAAACTTGTAGCAATACAAGTACAAATTGTAATACTTTGTAACATAGATTAACACACCCCACAACCAATCCCATAGAAGATATGTGAAGTGACGCAAAGGGTTAAATACCCCGCGACACCAATCCCAACTGCAAGGGACCCAACAGGATATGGGACAATGACCTATGAAACTGTGTGAGGGGCTAGCACCCATAACATACAGCCTATATAGGGTTGTACCTTAGTACTGCGTGCAACATGTAAATGGGGATAACCCATGTCCTAACCCTGTGTAAGGGTTATACTAAATAATGATTATGTATGGGAACTAACCCATGACCCCAAACCTCATGTATGGAGATCACAATCTGGGACTCAAACCCAACCCAATCCCTGACAAAAGGGATTAACTGTGATGGGGCTATTACCCAAACCCATCCCTCATGTACCATGGCCGAAACCAATCCCTCAAGAAAGGGATCAACTGTGATGTCCACCCACCAAACACATGGACGACCCTTCCATTAAACAGCGTAAAACTGTGGCATCACTACATACTAAACTGTTGAAAAGAAAATACACGTACGGTTCCGATAATTGTAGAACATTAGCGAACTGTGCACCACACCGGTGAGCGATTTCTCACCCAAGTTCTGCTAGGTCAATACTATGGAAAACACAACAACACCACCCAAAATGCTATGTCACCAAAATAATGTTATACCCAGTACATAGAGACACTGGTAGCCATGTTGTATATCTCAAGTCTTCTTTATTGGTTCCGTGTCAGGGTAGTATCAATCTCTGTCCAGACAGCTCTATTCTGTTACCATCTCTCACTCTGGCTGAGCAGCTAGGAGGAACTAGGCTGATTACATGTAAATGTAATCCTGAGAATATAACATTCACCTTCTCTGGGCCTGTCCAAAACTCACACAACAGTGGGATGCAATCTTGACTGACATTGACACATACTTCGATTCACAGTCACCATGATTTTCAGCATACAGCATACAGTATACTAGGACTCCCCAACCCACTGAGTTTTCCACTTAAATCACGCAGGGGCAAAATATTGGCCTGGCATTGGGAGCAACACTCAAGGCCATTCTCTTGCAATGGGGCACAGAGAAGATCCTAATGCACAAGGCATGGTTCCATATGATATGGTGTATACTAGGCATGGAACAGCTGACTCTTGCACTGACTCATCAACTAGACACCTATTGAGAACTCTGTCAACCGTATATATCATTGTTCTCTGCTGAATTTTACAAACTGGCATGTCCTGGATACCTACACCTGCTGAACTTAACAATGTCTAATAATGGACCATGAAAGGAGACGGTAGGCAAGTGGGTAAGGGCACGGGGAAAACACTTAAGGCTTAGGTGCACTATATTGGAGTGAGTACCATAGGGAGCGGGGGTGGTTGGGGAAGGGTTTGGTATTTTTGTAACTTTCTGCTGTGGAGTTCGCTGAGTACAGTATTTCTGTATTATGTTGCACTGAAATAATGAAATACAATAAAAATAGATTTAGACCGTAACCATGAGAAAATAGGTATACATCTAATAAGTCCCTAGTAAATGATACTACATGTACCCAGAGCTTGTAAATTAAATGCTACAAGACGGCTACAGCACTCATTGATATACCCACTAATGTAGTCCTGTAAATCAAGTCTCATGTGTTCCTCTGTAGCCTGTGTGTGCAATTTTACACTGCTATTTTCACCTTTCAAACTAAACCTTTTTTCAAGACCTTCCTTTTTTATACTCATATATCACATGTATATTTCAGGTTTTACGTGTCCTGGAAGTGAAAACTCCCAAAATTAGATTTTTACTGTAGCTAGGCTAGCTTTTCCATAGACTACCACAGATTTACCTTTTTAAATTTAAAAAGTGATAAATTCAGTTTGGGAACAGCTAGAGAGATGCTTTTTCCACTCATTTGAATGATACTTTAAATTCCTCTTTAGTGGTAAGTTCAGAATTGAAATTATCATTTTGAAAATTTTACTTTTAGAAAGTTGCCATTTTATGCTCTTCTGACAGTGTCCATGGCCATGTGATGAGGTAATGGTTCTCCTGTGGTGTGAAGTGTACTCCTCCAAGACATGGAACTAAAGGGCCTTTGGTGTGGGGAAGGGTGCTCCTCTCCTGTGCTGGATGGCCTGGGGGTTGTTCCCAGCCCCCTTCTGAGCTCAAAAGAGTAGCTTTAGGGCTCTGACCAGTCCCATCCTGAATTTAGAACATGGCTGCCCTGTCATTAGCAAATGAAGCTCACACCTGGGCCTGCCTGTACTTTGTTTCACTAGCCAGGCTGGAGCCAACCTCAGAGGAAAGGGGAAAACTGAAAAAACTGTTTTAGGGTTAGACCAAGGGGTGACACCCACCTACAGGCTAGTGGGTATAAAATGTTCTCCCTCAGAACCTGAAATAAGAAGAGTCATGCACCTGAGAAGATTCAGAAGAAGAACTGCCTGCTATCTGAGGAAGGAAGACTGGACCTGTTTGTCTTGAACCAAGGACCTCAGAAGTGACTCCAAGAGCCAGTTGGCTAACCTTCTGTTTGTGCTACAGATATACAGCAAGTTTCCATAAGCCTCTTCTGCTTACCAGCTGATCAGACCCAAGTGGACCTAACCTGTCTTCTCTGGTGGCCTCTATGAGAATGAGTTCTGCCCCCAAAAGTGGTGTCCTCAAGATTCTTGACCCTTGGTGGAGTTCGAGTGTATTCCTCCCTGCCTAACTGAAAGTTTCACCCGATCCAATGCAATGCCAAACCCGCAGAGCCACACCACTCATCACTGAAGGCTCTACCAGATCCAATGTGAAGTGACACAAAACCCTGAAAATTCTCAAAAAGGGCTTCACCAGATCTGATGACGAGCAAGGCAGAGCCATGCCACACAGATCTTGACTGAAATCTTTACTGAACTTAATGTGAACAGATGCATAACCCCTTAGGGCTATGCAGTGCAGCTGAAAGCCTCATCAAATCCAACACCAGCCGACACAGAGCTTTGCACAACAAAACCACACAGGCCCTGCTCCAAAGTCAGAAGGTAAAACATACAATGGGAGGAACTTGGTCCAGTATCTGGCACACACTCCATTGTGGTCAGTCTAAATGTGTTACTTTGACCAGGTCCAGCATGATTAGATACATGTAGTTGGTGCTTCATGCCTTTTTGCACTATTTTTACCTAAAGCTTTAAAAACTCACAACTCTACTTCTAACAATTTTTGTACTGTTTATGTCATTATATTTATTAAAGGCTACTCTATTTTTCTAAATAGATTTGGGAAGTTTATTGTGTTATGTTTTTCACCTTATTCCTGTTTGAGTGCTGCATAAATGCTTTACACACTGCCTCTAAGTTAGGCCTGAAGGCTTTTGTGCCAAGCTACCACAGGGTCAAGCATATGTTTATCTGGTGACTTTTGTGGTTCACCCTGCCAAGGATTGTGATTATTATTCCCCCTTCAACCAACAATCTAATTTCGTCCATCTACCATTAGCAATTTTCTAATAGGTTGGAGCATGTTCAGAGAGGGTCATTGGTCCCATAAAAATAGAGTGAAATGAGAAATCTCTCATTGAGGTAGTCCACCCCAGGAGGAAGACTAAACCAGTAAAATACTTATTTTCTGATTCCACCAAACACCTGACCTCTCTCCTTTCCTTGTGACAGTCTGTCACACCATGTGTGCCCATGCTACACTCCCAATTGTATTCTGTGTGCCCAGGTCAGGAAAAAAAGCTGAGCTGCGAGTAATGATTAACGGAATTAAATGACGAGACATGTTTTGAAGAAAGGATTGAGGCTATTTCTGTGTGTTTATAGCTGTTATTTTGATCATGTGAACCAATGTCAGGCTGTGTGTGGCATTTGGTGTGCATCACTAGCATAACATTAGAAAAAATGACATCTGATATCTTCTAATGGTAAGCACATAATGGAATGTGCTGTTCTGCTTCAGGCATCTGGTATTCACACCTTATATTATGACCATTACTAGTATGAGGTGAATATCCCTAGTATAATATAGACAATTTGTGAACCAGCCAGAACAAGTAAAAGTGGTTCTAGCTTATAATGGCCACCTCTGAAAGGCATACTTCAGATTTGGTGGCCATATCTTACAATACTATGGTATCTTTTACCCATACGTAATGTCTAGTGGCTACAACTGGCATGTGCTGTTCTCCCTGGTATCTAGTAATAGCCTCTGGAATCTTACAGTCATTCTTTCCATGGAGTGGGTATCACAGGACTAGAGTAGGCATCCCTGACATCCAGGTACCACCTTTGAAATCTGGGGACACAACATGCATGTAGTATTCACCAATGTCATCTGATGGCCACAGTTTGATCTGGAGGTAGTCCCTGTCATAAAGTGCCTATTCTTCATATAAAATTAGCATCTCTGCTATCTTGTAGCTATGTCTTGTGCCTGGTAGCAATCCCTACCATTGAGTGACATCTGCAGGCATCTGCTTAACATCTCTGATGACCTACAGCTATCCCAGACATCTGGCAGCCACATCAAGACTTCTGGTGGTCACTCCTGACACCTAGTCACTGACCCCTGGGTATGGTAGAAATTTCTTGCTAAAATTGCAACATGTGGGCATTTGAGGCAGCATCTGTTTAGGTGGGAAGTAGAACATGGGAGTGCTTGATTAAAACAATTTAGTTAATATTTGAGGAACAAACATGCATGTGCTGTGAAAATGAAAAGTTCATTTTAGGGAACAGTGAGAATTTAATTTCAGAAAATAAAAAAAGCAGAAATAGGAGGAAAGAGAGGGTTATTTGCCATAAAAAGGACAGCTGCTATTTAAAGCCCAAATGCGTGTGCTTACTAAAATGAAAGTCTGATGTTCAGGAACAAGATTTCTGCTTTTCCAAAATATACTTGAAATTGTTACTTGATTGGGAAGCCTGAATACGAAAGACACTCCTTTTTTGCTTGTTATTTAATAACTTTCATGAAGGCATTTTCTCATATACAGGGATAGATGTAATTACATTATGATCATTGTTGCTGCCTGAGTCCTAAGAAACAATTGTTTTTTGTGTATTTATTTATGGATATTGTAAATATCCAGAGATGTTACTTTCCCTTAAAATTGCAAACACCCCACAATAAAGCAGTTTTCCTGGGATCCCTACCCGTGTTGTGTGCTTATATGGTATTGGCAAAGGAAATCTCTAGAATTAGCCTTTGCTGGAATAGCGTCTAAAGTAGGGGTGGGCGGAATTTGCAAATTATCGCGAAATTGCGCAAAATCTCCGCGAGCATGCGAAACTTTCGCGAAGATGCAGAGATTGATTTTCCCGCCCGTTTGCGATGTGTTTTTGCGTGCTCACGGGGAAATATATCTCCAACTTGCCCATGTGGTCGCTAATGTGCGCGGTCATCTTGCTCGCGATGCTTATTTCCTGTTCGCGAGCGCAATGACGTGTTCGCGATCGCAAACTCTCGCGGGATAGCACGACCGGCTACCAACAATCCAACATATTGTGGTGCACGCGAAGGGATAGGAAAACTCGGCGGCGAACGCAGGGACCCGGTAAGTCACGACCGCGTGTGCGAGAACGCACTTTTAAAGCGCGAACAAGAAAAATATTCAGTTTCGTGGTAGGTTGCGAAAGTTTTGTCATTTTCGCGCTCTCCGTGGAACGCGAAAATGTGAAAATGACGCAAATTCCACAAGCGGAACGAAATTTACTGCCCAGGCCTAGTCTAAAGGATTATTGTGCTATAGTATTTTCATGAATGACGGGAGACAGCTCTTCCTACACAAGCCGCAGGAAATTCACTTTTTTGTATATTTTAGTGTGTCACCCTCAGTGGGATGTGTATACCCACATATGGGTCCCGTGCACACGGGTTCACTGGAACCAATCTTCATCTGGCTGATGAGAACTAACTAGGGTGAAACCAGTCCTGGGTGGCTTATATTTCGGTGCAGGGAGGACCTGGTCTGGAATTACAGGCTGGTGTGTTCCCATTAAAGCAAGGTTAAGACTGATTTGCGTATGGCTGGTTTCAAACAGGTGGCACGGTGTACAAAATAACAATGGGTTGGGATGCATCCAGAGTAATTACCAGTGGCTGAGATTAATTGAAACATTGCATCCATCACTTTTTTGCATACTTTAGTGTGTTGCCCTAAGTGAGATGGGTATGCTCAGAGCTGGGTTCCGTGCACACTGTGGCACTGGAACCAAGCTGTACCTGGCTGATAAGCCCTAACTAGGCTGAACCCGGTCCTGGGTTGCTAGTGTTTCGGTTCAGGGAGGGCCTGGTCAGGATTTTCGGGCTTGACTTTACCATTGGAGCAGGGCTGATTTTCATATGGCTGGGTCCAAACTGAGGAGCCATGGGGTGCTAAATTACAGTGGATCAGGATGCATCACAAATAATTACTAGTGGCTAAAATTACTTTATCCATCAGTTGTTTGTATCTTTTAGCAAGAAATTCTCAGGCATTCCCCTAGGGTGCCATGTTATGTGCTACAGGTTGGAAGAAATCTTGGGAACTGTCTTAGTCTTAAGGAGGGGGTACTGCAGGGCTACTATCAGGTCAGTGCTGAGGGGAGCCACCTCAATGCTTTCACCCACCTCGCCTTGTTGGCCAGGATGGGGAGGGAGAGCTTTGGCGCCTTTATCCTCAAGGATACAAAAGGGGTATTTGAGTTATGTCCTTTCTTCTCCAGGTGTATCATTTTGGTGTATTACCTAGTGAATTACATTTACAATATTGTTTTCTACTGTCTATAAGAGAAGCAATATTTAATTTTTGCTTGGCATTACCTTAAATTCAACTTCAACAGTGTTAGACTAGTTAATTTATCAGTGGAAATTAGATGTCTTTAACACAGGAGTCTTAGAAACCCACTTATTCAGGATGGCTAAATGTTGGTCACTATCAGTAAAAGGTAAATATAGTTTTGGGAATACAAGCAAAACATGGAAAATATCCAGAGCTATTTTCTAACACTATGATTGAGAGTGTTGTTTTAACCTCTACCTTGGATGTGGAGGCAAAAAATGTTGTGCAATCACCAAGAATTTGATTAAATAATGCAAAAATTATGTTGCCCTTGTCATTAACCCAGATGGAATCCTCTCCCAAATAGATAAACTCCATAGATTATGACTTTGTACATGTGTTGGACTGTTGTACGTTGTTGGAGCAGAATGTATATCAAACTGTAAAATAGTGCCTTTCCTAGTCTTGTTGTCTAGATGTTTAGCCAATCATTCAAACTCGCGTCGGAGACTATGGGCCCCATTATGACTTGGCTAATTAGAATTTCATTAGGAAATTCTGGGTGGTTGGACTTATCGATACCGGCTAGACTTGCTCTTTGGAATTCCTGCAAGTATGAGTTAATTCTCATAGAATGAGGAATAATTATGAGGACTTGGTTTAGAGGAAGGATTCTGTTAGGTATTCCCTGTTCTGTGTAATTAATGGTCATATCTTACAACTACTCTGAGTAAGGATTTTGGGATGCTAGGAGAAGAAAGAGGAAGAAAGGAGAAAAAGGAGTGCTGGCAGCAAGGGACACAACATGCTTCCAACTAGCTTAAAAGTAAATGCTCGGGCAGGGACGGACAGAGGCTTGACTGCCATTTTAATCAAAGTTTCATGCAATTCTACAAGCCAGAATCACTGGCCAGTAAAACGAGGTCTGGTGGTCACAAAACTAGAAAAACCAAGGGGCTTATTTACAAATCCCTTGTGCTGCCGGTATGTCTTTTTTCCCCATAATAAAAGTGACACACGGGTGGCTCAAGGGGCTTGTAAATAGGCCCCCAAGTGTTGGAATACCACACTATCCGTGATCAGGCTCTATATGGTTTCATATAGCCGTAGAGCCCGCCGAAGCAGGTCCTACCGGCCAATAAAGGCCCGCTTTTAGCACTGGCCTTTTGCAAGGGAGCGGAACTTTAATGGCCAATACAGCCCCCTACAGAGGGCCTAAGGCTATTAGAATGTTCCTCACTAAGAGGACAGAATGTTCTAATTAGTAAAGCAAATGCCTCATGATGCCCCAAAGGGTTGAAATCCCTGGACCCCTGAGGCATTTGTTCACAGATGTTGCTGTGAACAAACATTGAATGTTGATGCTCTAAATGGAGCGCTCAACATTCCAATATTCTAACAGTGTTTTGTGCTGTGCACAGTATCCAGTAACAATATAGCACAGTTTTGTATATAATGTATGAAGTGACATAGCTGCTAAATAGTGGAAACATGTGTATGACCATGACAAAATTGTAATAATTGATAGTAATATTTTCTTTTCTTTTTTCCTCATTCACCTCAGGTTCTCATGACCTGTACCTTGCCATGTGGAAGAGAGACCAAAAACCCAGGAGGGGAAGCTTCAGAATCAGGCATTTTCCTGCTGTTAGTATATCTCTCTCAGATCATCCGCCCATTGCGGCAGCTGCATCGGCTCAAGCTGATATAAGGTGGGGGCCCTTGCAGCAAAAACAGAGAGTTATGAAGGGGTAATCATTGGTCAGAAATTCCTATTTCTTATCCCCTACATAGAACCTTACTTTTAATTACCCCCTGCCACTTCTGCAACATACCCCAGAATCTTTTCTTTTTTTGAAGACCTTTTCCATTAGCTCCATTTTAGACATATAAAAAATGGACTCTAGCTACTCTAGATGTTGAGGTGAAGTTTCTCCGACCCAGTTATGACAGATTTCTCTTCTAGCCAGTAGAATCACATAAAACAACAAATCTCTAGCGATTCCTACTGCTCCTTCCATTACTCCAAAAATGATTGGTGAAAGGCTTACCTTTATTTGAACCCCCAAAATACCTGAGAGTGTCAGCTCTACTTCTTCTCAAAATCTCTTAAACTCTGTGCATTGTTAAAACATGTGGACATATGTCACCTTTTCCAAACCACACTTTACACATGACGTCGATCTTCCTTTTCCCATCTTTGACGGCTTCTCAGGTATTATATATACCCTGTGGAGTGAAAGGAGGTAGTTTCTTTTTTAAAAAGCAGGCTTGACAATGGAAAATAATGTGCACATCGATACTTGCCACAAATATTGTAAGTTGCCCCTCGGCAAGCATCTTGCCCGTAAATCTTCTGCCAGGGGGAAGTCTCCATCCAAGGTGTCTTACAATTCCCAATGCCAGAAGGAGACTTCTTTCTTTCATGGGGTTTTCCTAGTAAGTTGCTCTTCCAGGTCATTCCCGATACCCAAAGGCTGTTTCCAACTCTGTTCCCAACTCTTCAGGTGCATATATTTAAAAAATTAGATTGTGTTCCCCAAGAGGTCTTTTAACTCATTCCGTGCAATTAGCTGTCCACCGTGAATGATCTCCCCCCAAATGAGTACCCCAGCATTTCCAATTGATAGCCCCAGTTTATCTTTAAGACATTCTGGAGTCCCTGGGGATTCCCATATTGGGGCTGAGAAGGAGTGGTACTCTAGTTTAGAGCATCGTCTTATCATATACAACATTCTAGCAAGTGCATGAGGCACTTTTAGTTAGATTTTTTTAAAGAATTTTGGCTCTCCAAATTCAAAGAGAAATCTGTCTACGCCCATCTTACTTTCTTTTATCATTGCCAAATACATGGTTCCTACATCTGAGACAAATCATTCTGGAGTTTGTGATCTGAAAGGCCCAAGCATAGTACTGAATGTCTGGTAGAAATAGTCCCCCTTTCTCTCTTCTTCTCCTTAACCTTTTCCATGAGATCCGAGGCCCCTTAAGAGCCCAATTAAAGGCATATATTGCTTGCTGGATTTTATCTATTGCCGCTTTCTCAAAATGTAAGGGGATAGTATTGAAGGAATACGTGATTTTTGGCAGTATCACCATCTTGATCAAATTAACCCGCCCAAAGATAGTTAGGGGGAGGTGTAGCCAACCCTGTATTAGCTGCCCAATTTCTCTAGATATCTTTCCCAGATTTATTTTGGGTATTTTGTTTATGTCTTCCACAGTTTTTAGGCCCAGATACTTTATCTCTTTCTTGATCAATGGGTTATCCTTCTTCTGATTCCAAACCATAACCTCAGTTTTTCCCTCATTAACAAGGAACCCAGATGTTTTACCGAAGTCCAGAGCCTTCTGTATAGTAGGCAACAATGCAGCCTCTAGATCAGAGGAGAAAATCAGCAGTTCATCCACATCTAAAGCCACTTTCTTTATCCAACCTCCCCAGGAAAAAAGGGATGTGTTTTTGTCATCCTAAGTTTTTGTGCGAAGGTTTCTATATAAAGATTGAATAAGAGGCACTACAAGGGACACTCATGCCTTGTACCCCTGAACATTTTAAAGGGTGGAGATAAATTACCATTCACTAGGACTCTAGCTGAGAGGTACTGATATATCAGTTGGACTACTTTACATAATTTATCCCCAAGCTTGAGTTGTTTCAAATCCGCCAGCAGATAAGACCACCTAACTCTATTAAAAGCTTTGGAGGCATCTAGCATTATAACTGCTAGGGGTGGAAAAAGCGAATGCCACATCAATCGTTCCTATTAGCTCATAGGTTAATTTGTGTATATATTGCCCTTCAATAAATCCCTTCTGTTCTTTATGGATCACCTCTTCGGTTACCTTATTTAATCTATCAGCCTAAATTTTTGTAAAGAATTTATAGTCTGTGTACAAGAGAGATATTGGGCTGTATGCATCACAGCTAGTAGAATCCTTGCCTGGCTTCAAAATAAGCGTAATTATCGCTTCATTCCACGATTTTGGTAGCTGTATCCCTTGCTGTAAAATCTCCCTAATTATTACTGTCAAAAAAACGGTTAACACTTCCCCTAAGATTTTATATAGTTTCACTAGTATTCCATCCGGTCCTGCAGCTTTACCTCCCTTACTTGTCTGTAGAGTCATCTGAACTTTGTCCTCTGTAATATCCTGGTTTAAAATATATTTATGATTTAGGTTGAGAGGTCTAATGAAATCTGCTAACCAGGCCTTCACCTCATCTTCTGAAACCTCTTCCCAGTAAAGATCCCCAAAACACTCTGTAAATGCCCCCTCTAGTTCCTTTTCACTGGTCCACATAGCACCGGTCTGCCTTACCTTAATTCCATTAATCCGGTTTCTTTTTGATCAGTCGTGATTTTCCATGCTAGGAGCTTTCCTGCTCCCTCCCAATACTCAAAGTGAGCAAGCTTACTGGCATCCCATCTTCTTTAAATTCAGCTTTGGAGGAATGCTTCCATTTGATTTTTCAACAGACACAGTCTCTCTTCTACCAAGATCTTACAATCATTGTCTATATTTGTTTTTATTTTAGTCTCTAGATTTTTCATTTCTTCCTCTAAATGGGCTATTTCCTGACTGCATTGTTTATTTCTATAGCTAAGTGTCCTCGTAATGTTCCCCCTAATAAAAGCTTTGAGCATATCCCATATTACTCCCATAGGAACTGAGCCACTATTAATTTTGAGAAATTCTCCTACTTCTACTTTCAAGTTATCCATTGCTGTTGTATCCTCCAAGATGGTGCGGTCTAGTGTCCACCTCCTTTCTATGAGCAGACTAGTATTTCCAATTACTACTGTTGCCTATGACTGGTCTGACAAATTGGCCGTCAAGTACCCAATATCTGATATACCTTCTATAAGACTTCGCTCCACTAGGAAGTAATCGATCCTTGACCTATGCCCATATTTTTTTTTATAAAACGAGGCACCCTACAGTGATTCCACCCTCTCTCTCCATAGATCACTAAGAGAGTATTGCTTCATCATGGACTTCAAAAAGGCACGGGATTTGGGAGTGGGTATAGCTTTGCTTTTACTAGATTTATCTAAGTTAAAATCCATAATGACATTAAAATCTCCTGCCATAATAACAGGACCTGAGAAGTCCAACAGATTGGTAAACACTGTTTGCAATGATTCATAATTGTCATGGTTTGGGCCATAGTAGGCCACTAATATTAGTAGACTGTCATTTATTTTTATGTTTGCTATAATCCACCTACCACCCTTTTCGACTCTCATGTCCAAAAGCCATACGTTTCCACATTGGTTTTTTAACACTATTACCACCCCTTCTATATTCCCAGTCTGTTCTGTGCATACCATCTGTTGCACCCATCTTTGCTTTTTAAACAACTGCGTACACTCCTCTTTTACAAATGTGTTTCTTGTAAAATCAAGATCTGTGCTGGAGAATCTCTAAGATACTGTAGTATCTCATCCCTCTTCCCTTTGTATGTATTCCCTTGACATTCCATGTTAGTATCTGAGTCGTCATTGCCCTGCTATGCTCTCCAGCTCTTTAATTGAAAGCTACTGTCTCTAGTCACTGTTCTATGTCTCTCTGAGGTGTTCGAGGAATTTTATATAAAACAAATTCCCACATGCTCCCCACCCAGTGCACCCCCCACTCACCCTCCCCCTCCCTTTGGAGAACCCACCCATACTTCCTTCTGGATCTGGTGTTAGTCCAATTTTCTTCCCAGCCCACCGGCACTCATCACTACCACCTTTATACATAAAAAGAAACTCATATTACCCCCCCAAATCCTCCCATATTTCCTCTATCTCTGATTTTATTTTATACATCAATCCCTAAGTTCGTCTTACCCTTTCTTTATGGCCTCTAAGAGATCATCAGCCTCTCTTACACTTCTCAACAGAAGCATTTTATTGTTATGCATGACTCTCAGGGATATCTGGAATTCAAGCTGAGCTTTTGCCCCTGCTTTTTTTAATTCATCTAAACGCTTTCCCAGATCCCACTGTCTACCCAAAGTGACCTGGGATCAGTCCGATCTGATCTCAAATGTGAAATCCTTCCCCCTTAAAGTCTACAATTTTAGTGCACATGAGAATATTTTTTTCTTTTAGGTCATAGGTTTGAAAGTTAAGAAGAATCTTATGCGGGTTCACACTATTTGGGTTTTTTCTAAAGGGGTCCCTATGTGCCTGTTGGATATCTTTCTCGATGGCTGCATCACTCTCCTCAATCTGAACCACTTCCATTATTAAGGAGACCACAAACATTTTTAAATCAACACCTCTGGGATGTTCAAAATTCTCAGGTGATTTTCAAGCTGTTCCATTTGCTCTTGTAGTTCCTGCTCTCCTTGCTGTAATGTTTGAATATCCCTTTTACTATCATTTAGATCCCTTTTCAGCTCCCCCACATTAGTCTCTAGTATTTGTGTTCTTGCTGTCAGGGAGTCAAGTTGTTTCTCTAAAGCCTCACAAAAATTACTTATCTCGCCATTGTTAGCTTCTGATAATGCAAAGCCCTTTCTGATTTCCCCAGAGAGCGAGAAAAACATGGTCTCTAAGGAACTTCCTGCACCCCATCCTCTTTCTCTCCTACAAGATCATTTAAGAGTCCTACGACTGAGGTTCCTCCCTATTTTTGTCCGACGCCCCATCCCCATTGCCATCGCCCATCTGGCACCCACTCTTCTCGCTCCCAGCTCCTTCCAATGGTGTTCCTTGACTAGGCTTTACTGGGCAGGCTGTCTCCCCTCTGCATCCATCTCAAGCATAACTGGTCTCTTTTCCATTCTTTTCTCCTGGCATTGAAGAATCACCACGGGTGGGAAAACCTTAAAAAAGGCCCGCAGGGAGAAGGTAACTTTAACTTTACGGCTTAATATTTAATTTCTTCATCTTTTCCCACCCTTAGCCTTTGTGTCTCCTTTTCCAATTACTCCTTTAATCTACAACCTTGCAAGCCAGACCCTTCCGTGCTGATCCCAGGAATACCAGCCTGGCAATCTGTGGGGGTTACCCAAGACTGCTCGGAGTGTGTTTGTTCGTTACCCCTCTCTTACAACTTACTGACCTCTTCTTTCTGCTCTTTAGCCATATTGAAACTTTGTGTTTGTATTTTTGGGCTAGCCCCACTACCGCTCTGTTGTACAGCTGCCTTGTCTGTAAGCCGCTTCTCCACTTTTCCTTCTTTTCCCCTGCTGGCAAAGTGCTTCTCTCTTTTCCCTCTCAAGCCTGGGGAAGCCCCCAGTCCTCTCACCGATGCGCAATGCACAGACCAATATACTGTTATAAGTGTGGTTATTTTGTTGCAACATGATGATGGCATGTCTTGCTTGCGGTACCATATTGAATTGCCAATAAAAGCTGTAAAAAATATATTAGCGTGTACAGAATCCTACAAAGAATACATGACATTAATTCAAACTAGAAATGGACAAACACATTGACATTTTCTTTTGTTCTCCCAAGTTGCTAGTTGAACCTTGCAAAAATGTTTGAATTAGAACATCTATAAAAATGTTCTTTCATGTCAGTAATTTGCACCATAAATTATGACATTTGAAAGTTAGTTTAGTATGCCTCTGTAGATAAGGAATAGCGTTAACACAGGAATACAAACTTTGCTATTCTTTTTGAAATTATAAAACCTATTATTGCTGTTGCATGAGCTAAATGCTATGGATGCAATTCTCAAAGCCATTTGCACACTTAACTTAGGGGCCCAAATGGTAGGACAGATTTACTAATAACTCACATAGTGCAGCACAGCACAGGAACCTAAGTAGTGCTGTGAGAAATTGGGTTGTTGGTTGAGTAGCTTATTAACCTTGCTCAAGCAACAGCCACAATCCCTGTCAGGGTGAACCACTGAAGTCACTAAATTAACCTGTGCTTAACCCTCTGGTAGCTTGGACCAAAGCAGTCAGGCTTAACTTAGAGGCAATGTTGCAAGTATTTCTGCAGCACACAATCAGTAATACGGTCAATTGTTAAAGCTTAGGGTTAAAAATTAGCACCGAAAAGATCAAAGTGTCAAATGTGGGCATATAGTTACTTGTTCAAAGTAAACAAATATGTCAAAACACAGTTGGAGTATGGGTCAGATACAAAAAGTGGATTGGACACAGTGGGTGCTTACCTTCAGACTTTGAGAAAAGTTCAAGAAAAATGTTCTGAGAAGGTAGAAGTTCAGCTGGTCAAGGTTTCAGGCAGTGTCTGTTGAGGAGACGTCATCAGAGTACTGCTGGATAAAATAGCTGTGAAGATTTCCACATTCGAAATTAGTCTCTTTTTTGGAAGTCGAAAATCTCCAGCAAGATGAGACTGGAGGCTGCAGCAAATGAGACTTCCACAAGACTAGATACCCTTTCTGCAAAGGACCACTGAACAGGATTTGCTGCTGCCGAGAAGAACATATCGGAAGCTGTTGCAAAGTCAGGCCAACCAGTGATGCCCTTGGGCAGATAGACGAGAAGATTTTATTTCAGGTATTGGATTTTGGCTATCTTGGTACTCTTAGCACTACTTCCAAAGGTCCAGGACTGGAGGGGCACTACTTCAAGGCATAGGACTCAGTCAGGCTGGGTCCAGGTGCTGGTTCAAGATAGTTAGAGAATTTTTGTTCCTTACATTCTGATCAGGAGGCCAGCCAACTAGCCCTGAAGTCACTCTGGTAGTCCTGGTTTCAAGTAGTGGAACAGGGATCAAGCAACAGGCCAGGACTCTTATGGTTCAAGACAGGCTTCAGGGAGCAGAGAGGTCCTTCCAGGTGCAGCAAAGCAGTCTTCTAAAGTGCACAGCAGGCCACAGCAGCAGGCATTCTTCTAAGGTCCATAAAGTGAACTGAAGAGTGGGTCTGAAGGCCCTATTTGTATACCTGGTGCCTTTTTTGAAATTTCTAGAGAATTCTCTGAAGTGCCTGACGTTTCTTGCCATCCCTGCCCTGGCTCCAGGCTGGCTGCATGAACAATGCAGTGGTGACAAGTCCTTTCTGTTAAGGCAAGGCACAGCCTATTCAGTTGCAAGTGGGGCTGTGCGTAGCTACACCCCCCCATCTTGTCAGTGATGGCCCATCCAGGTGGACACATAATCCATCTGCTTTATGGCTGTTTGGGAGGAATATACAAAGTCCAGCTGCCAACTACACCCAGTCATATGACCAAAGAACAGGCTGGAAGTTAGACAGGAAATTGCAAAATTTCTAAAAGTGGGATTTTCTAAATTGTAACTTAAATTCTGACTTACCATTAAAGATGATTTTAAATTACAATTTCTCAGGCACCAAAAATTAAATATTAATCTGTTCCCACAGAAAAGTTTGCACCTTTTAAATGCAATAGTGCAACCCTATGATTTCCTATAGGAGAGATAGGCCTCACAGTAGTGAAAAAGACATTTAGAAGTTTTTCACTACCAGGACATGCAAAACTTAAAAGAACATGTCCTCTGGGCTCCCTATGGCCTACCCTATATGTGGCTTCTATATAATAAAGGGGAAGATTAGGGCTTGTCAATGGGGTTACATTGCCAAGTCGAATTGGCAGTAGAAAACTGCATCCAGGCTGCAGTGGCAGGCCTAGGACAAGGTTTAAGGTCTACTTAAGTGGGTGGCACAATAAGGAGCATCTAATTTACAGGCTGTGCGTATATGGTACACCGCTTTACTGGGCACTTATAAACATACTAAATAGGCTAACCAGGTGTTAGCAAATTATATCATATTTTTGGGAGTGAGCACAAGTGCCTTAGCACTGGTTATCTGTGGTAAAATGCACAGAGGCCTGAAGCCAATAAAACAAATTTAGAAAAATAGAAGGGTGAAGATAGAAATGTTGGGAGAAGACCACCCTAAGAGTGACAGGTCTAACGGCTGTGCTGTGTTATATGAGATGGAGGGAGCAAAACAGCATCATATCTACATAGGTATGGCACTGCTGTTCTATTTCCAAGAACTGGCAAAATTTCTCGCTTCCTACTGCCACAAACACACTTTCGCACAACAGTATAATTGTATCTGAGTGGGTCTAGCATAGATTTTGTACTTAAGGTTTACCCATACAGTACAAAATAATACAATGTACGTAGACTTACTTTTATACCAACTTCACTTTGTCTATGTACTGTACCATACAGTACAGCACAGATACAAAGCTGGAATAGTTTGGAGAAAACATTTCAGTAGAAAGTGCTTTGCGTCTAAGAAATGGGCAACACTCCTTCACCACACATGGAACACCCTGTTGACACAAATAAGAGCACTACTTTGTATTACTTTTAATCAACTTTCCAGGCAAAACAAGTTTCTCTCTGGGAAGCCAATCCCTAATCAAAAATAAACATTTGCCCTGATTTTGTGACTTTACAGCAGTGGAGTGTTGATAAACCCAGCTTATCTTATTTGATGAACAATTTAAACTACAGACTGGGTACCTCAGGGAAATTTTGCATTCGAAAAGAGGTAAAAACCCACACACCTGAGCACTGGGAACACTTTCGACATTAGTTATAATGTAGGGGAAGTGGTTTTTCTCACTGGTATGCGGACTACAACTTCAAACTTGCAAAATATTTACTCATAGCAACATATACTTCTGCTATAATTATTATATTTAGCATTTGCGATCCTTGGAATTCACAAAAGAATTCCAGAATTACAACTTTCACAGTGTGACAGAAATCCTCTGTGAATGTCAAAACATTTGAAAATGTACCTCATTAATAAATGTATGCCTAAGACAGAAGATTTCGGGAAGAAACTGGTTCAAAACAAGATATATAGAGATCAATGTCCTGAATTTATGTATGGGAGAATTTCAAAAACAAACAATTTATGTGAACAGCAAGTAATACTCAGGTCACATCTCACATTGACTCAAATTAATCACTATATTTAATAAATGCAACGTTTTCCTTGTTTCCATGAGGTCTTTTTGATTTCTAAATTCTGGATAACTGATATTTTGGCTTCTGGAAAGTTGAGGCCCATAAAATTACATCTGAGAGCTTTCATTTTGGAGACCTGTGACACGGAGCACAGTGGGCTTGCCTTTAAATTAGTACACTTTTACAACACAGGAAGTGAGTAACTGTAACAAATGTGCTCTTTCTGTAGCGTCAGTCCAGATTTGTCACCTTATTCTGTACCCTATTTTTACTAGTAGTAGGACTCTGTGCTCTATGGCTCAGGTATACAGTGAAACAGTGCCTGTGTACTGCAAATGTGTTTTCGTGTTGTTCTGGTTATTGAAAACAATTAGGAGCACTAACACGTTTTGTCACTACAATTCTTTTTTCCACACTGTAAATACTAGTTGTTACTAGTTACTTATATTTCTGCCTTTGTAATGGAGAAAGCCTTTAAAGCCTTGCTGGTATGTAAACCAGAGGTTTACCGGTTACCCTCAGATGACGTGAGCGTGTCCTTAATAAACTAGGCTATAGTAGCAGATGTAAGCTTTGTACATTAAAAGACAATAGCAATATAAACAATCATAAATATATCTAAAATCAAGTGCAAAGATAAATTGAACAATATTCTAGATTGGAAAGACAAAATCCATTACTTTAAAGAAATATAACTGATTCTTTACATTAAAAATATTATCTCAACTGATCGGACAGCATGTAATATTATGGTGAGAAACTTTTGAGAAGGGAACAAATATATAATGTTTATACAATTTGATGGAAAATGTTGCAAACAACACAGCAAGCAAGTGTAGTGTAGAAAAGCAGGTCATCATGCTTGTAGTAATGGTAATTGTAAATCATAGAAAACATTATGACTCACTCTCACATAAGGTAAATGGGTCCTAACTGAAGAAAATATTTGGGGTATCACACATATTAAAACATGGATTTTGCTTCCAGAATAAAGAACTTCTTAATAATAACTTATGTATTTTTCATTGTGTAGTAATTCAATATTTTGTGTAGTTTTTGGTCGTAGGGTTTTTTTTGAAGAATTCACTAGCTCTTGTTATCACATTGTTCTTTGTGTTTACCAATCAAATCTGCAATACATTTATATGTTTTTGAGAAATAAAACAAGCACTGGAAATTGATCACATATGAAACAAATCCAAAAACAAAAAAGTATAAAAGCAATGCATTATTGTCTGGGATTGGTGGTATCTTATCCGATCTTTGAGATTTTTTGTCTCACTGTAAGATCTTAGGTAAAGTTAAAACACAAAGGGCAATATGACATAAAGTGAACACTGGAAGTGCTATTTTAATATAGATCTCGACCACAGCTTTAAGCTGACAGGCGTCTTAAATAGTTGAAGAGTTGTAACACAGGAACCTAAAAAAACGACACAAATAAAACACAACAGGGTACAACAACACATTCAAAACAGAACACAACACAGCAAACACAGTATAACACAACACAATGCAGTAATGCAGCAAAAAACACAACACAGAAAATATGGACAAACATTCTTGTCACACATTATTCATTTCTCCAAATGTGTTTTCTTCATAGAATTTTCACCAAGCACTCGTTTATTTACCACCAAGGAGACATAATACTGCGAGTCAAAGTGATTTGTGACCCAGATCAAAGAGTCCCAAATTATGACCAATTCACAAAAACTCTGGGCCAAAGGTTTTCTACTCTTCATAGTGCATATAATGTTCCCATGCGAAATATATAAAAATCTAACCAATTGTACTTCATGAGAAGATCAACAGTGCGCATGTTAATTCAATTGCTAAAAGCACAAAAAGGTATGGTGGCTATGAGGTGCTTTTAACATCAGTGCTATAGGTGAAAATCAATGATACCTAAATTGCCAATATTCTGGCATGGGTAGGAGTAAACACAGGAGAAGAAGAAAGACCAGTGTTTTTGGATGAGAAATCCTCACTCACATAATGTGACATGCTTCATCATAGGCAGCCTTTCCCTACCCTGGTAGGAAAATACCACCAGGGCGAACACAACCTACTAGTGGACCTGATAGAGAGAGTTCTTAGATAAGATCATTTCCTGCGCAAGACAGGGATCCAGATAAAGTTAAAAGTACCTAGAGGTTACTGGGTTTTCATCTTTATTTGTAGTGACCTCTGGTACATCTAAAACCAACTACGTGATGGAATGAATGCACAATGGCTCGGACCATCATCTTATCGCAAGAGGATGATGTCCTGTGCAGTCACACAGTAATCAAGGGGTACATTGTGCAGGTACCTGCAGCTGGGTGGGAACGGATGATAGGTATCTCTGCACAATCTACCTCTTGATGACTGTGTGAATACTGAGGACTTTGTCTTTCCCCAGAATGGATGGCGGGTTATTCCTTAGTGAGGGCTTACTATACCAGGTAGGATTGACTCAGGTCCTTCCAGTGCATGATTTTAACTTTTTACTATTGACTAGATGTTAGTCTAGGTTTATAGGGATGAACAGCCATGGTGAATGCCCCTGATCGGTAAAGGCGACTTAGAATGTGGCACAAACCATGCTGGCACTCCTTTGTATACCTCTATGCATGCCAAAATCTTGGTAACTTAGTTATCAGTGATTTATACACTTATGTAAAAAGCACTGCATAGTCACCATATCTTTTTGTGTTTCAGTACTTTAAATTGGAAGGACGTGTGGTGGTGTATACTCCCCCTATCCTTCCTTGTGTTTTGAGTTAATTCAATTGCTAAAAAAAATTCTTCACAGGGAAAATATTTCCCCAGTGATGAACCTGCTTGCCCTGTATATAATTAATTTGGGTGTGTTGTCTTCCGCTTTCGAGCCTGTAAAGAATGCATACTTTGTTCCATGATTGTAAATGTGTCACTGTCTTGCTTTGCAAACTTAGTGTAATTAGTAAATGTATGTCCTTGTAAAGTTCAAACTGTTGGATCTAGTTCCTTCCAGACTAAGGACAAGCATTGGCAATGTCAATAGGTCTTATGGATTGTGGATCAGCACACTTGTTTCTTTTGAAACAGGCTCCAACACGCTCTGGCTCACTTGTGAAGTAGACTTTTATTATGGCTTAAGGTGACACATGTTGACTGTCTCTGCGTTCTTTTTCACAATGAATGCCTAATGCCATTTTGATATTTTATTTCACCAAAATTTAAAGTGACAGCCCAAATAATATTAAACATACATATATCGCAATCCTTTAGTCATCCAGTTGGATTAATCCATCTATTTAGTGTACAATCTTTTCTTTGATAAAAAAATTCATTAAGATACAATAGAGGGTTATTGGTGACATATTGTCCCATGTTGGACTATTGCACATTAGAAATTCTTAGATCGAATTCTATCTTCGTCCCTGTGTCAGACCATGTTCTACTACACTAGGTAGAAGTAGAAGTACAGATGCAAATGAAAAGGGCACGTGCCCATTTCTTTTCAATATGGAGTGCAAAGTGCTTAAGTGTAATTTTGATGTGTCTAATGACACTTCTGGCTTCAACACTCTTCTATATGACCAGAATTTTACCATGAATTGTTGCATAGTGCAAAATCTTCCTAAAGTGCTTGTGTTATATCATCCGATAATGTACAAAATTGCGCAAGCTGAACTGGGGCATGACAATCTCCATGCATAGTGCATGCATACTAGAGCGTTCACACTAGAGTAAGTTACAGGCAAGTGGTCATTTCTCTAAAGTGCAAAGTGCAATAACTCTAACTGCCAAAAGATTCACCAATTTATAATTATCTAAAGTTCAATGTGTCCAAAATTATTAAAAATAAATATTTCTCATTACATATAATTATTCGAACTGTCCGCAATTTTAAGAATTAATCCTGAAGCCTATTATTCTTATTTATAAATGAATGTAGAGATCCTCTTCTTTATTCAATTGAGCTGGAACTTTGGTGCTGAATCTAAGGATGTGTTTAGATTCCAATTGCCTCAAACAGCATTCCTTAATTCCTTCTCTTATTCTACTTGGCACTTGGTCAGAAATAAAATATTCAAGATCGTCTATTCTACTGCATGTACTGCTTCAAAGTGCATGGCCACTAGATATGTTTGGTCTTTGTTTATGATTGCTTGTATATGCTGCAATATTTGTAAATGTACCTTCAGAATTGAACTGCCTATATTCATTTTTGGACAAGTACACCTCAACACAAATATTACAAATTCACTTCTGTAATGTGGTGCTTTCCTGAATTTCCAAAGTCCATCTGTGAATGGTAAAGTCAGTTGTGCAGTATTGACCCCATATTTACAGGCTTTGCACCTATGCCACTTCTTGAGCCCCCACTTCTCATAAGCCATGTTCCTCCCTGCTGCATTTCTGGACAACTTACTACATGATCATCCTTCAGTGTTTTTGCCCTACAGAAAGCTATCAAGGGTTTACAATGGACCCTTGGACCTATGATAGGATCACTACTTAAGAGGGGCCAGTGCTTCTGTAGAATGTGTCTCACTTTCACATGCTGAGTGCTATAGCCTGTAATAAGTCAAATCTCCTGTTGACAATCCTCTTTTGAATGGTCTGAGAATTGTAATTTATCTCTCATTTTCAAGTTTGCTTTGATCTTTGCACCTTGTAACACCTTTTCATTGTATCCATGTGCAGAGATCCTGTCTTTCAATTCCTGCTGGGCATATTCTAATTATGCTACACCACTGCAGTTTCTCCGCACGCTGAGATTTTCTACATATCAGATACTGTATTTTAATTTATTAGGGTGAAAGCTTCAAGCATGTAATATTGTATTGCCTGCAGTGCTCTTCCTGAAAGTGTTGGTGTGCAATTTATGTTGATCAATATATACAGTGAGATCTAAGAATTGAACTGACTTCGACAATTCCTGTGCAAAGGTTTGGGCCAACACCTGCCACAACCACCAACCCATATGCAAATTAGCATAACTGGGGGTGAAGCAGGTCCCGATAGCCGTCCCTCTTAATTGGCTGAAAATATCTGGTCCAAACATAACAATGTTGTTATAAAGACACCAATCATTTCAAGAATAATCTCTGCGTGAGAGTGAGAGGCCTAGAGCTCATAAAATATTTGGCTGCTTGCATGCTATCCTCATGGAATTTGCTTGTATATAGTGATGACACATCTAGAGTCATTAAAATGTAGTCATCTTCCCAATTAATGTCTTATACTTTCTTTAAAAAGCCCCCGGTGTCTTATATATATGATGACAATTTTTTAACTGAATCTTGGAGAAAATAATCGACATATTCAGAGGTAATTTCAAACAGGTCACCAATAGCCAAATTATTTGTCCAGCTCGGAGGTTTATTCAGATTTTTTATGAATTTTAGGTATCAAATGGAGGATAGGCAACACAGGTGAATCTGTTTTGAGGAAAGGAAACTCATTCTGGGTGATAAGTCCTGACAACTTCATCTAGATAGATTTTTTATCTTTATCACATCACTTCTCTCAACCTTTCCATAGTACTGCGTGTGATACCAATTGTTCATTGGTCTTCTACACATACATTTCGAGTGGCCTAAGAACAATAATTCCACCATTGTCCATCTGCCTTACCCCATGTCTTTCCTTTGACATATTTTATGTATTAGAAACATATTAAATCTGCATAGTGTCAGTAAACACTTTTTGTGTAGTATGTTTGCTGTTTTGAAATATTGTTCTATCATTCACCACTGCTTCTGCAAACATATCAATTGAATCATGTGGCATCACTGGTGAAAAAATAGATTTAGGTTTAAGCGGAATACATGGTCGCTCATACACATTCAGCGCTTGATCTTGAATAAGCCACTCATCTAGATAGACTGTTCATATCTAATAAAAGATATAAATCAGAGATGGCGAGTGTTAGACCTGGCATTTCTTGGCGTGGTTACCCCTGACTTGTTGCCTCTACCTCCTCTATTTTTGATGCTGAGATGGATTTAGTTTTGCTAGCTTAGATGCTTTGGGCACTTTGCCACTACTGATCAGTGTTAAAGTGCAAGTGCTCCCTGTATATAGTGTTATGGTAATTGGTTGTCCATAATTGGTATGTTTGTCTTACTAGTAAACTCCCTAGTAAGGTGCACTATTTGTGCCAGGGCTGGTAATGCAAATGCTACTAGTGGGCCTGCAGCACTAATTGTGCCACTCACACAAGAGATCTCAGGCCTGCCACTGCAGTGCCTGAAAGCAGTTTGTTAACTGCCTTGTTGTCCTGACAAGTGCACCCACTTGCCAGGCCTTACACTTCCCTGAGGTTAGCTGCACTCAGTTCGACCATCATATTTATATTTTATCGAAGGGACGGTGTATCTGGGGAATCCGAAAAGAATCTGCGACAAACACGTAATTGACAGACCTCATCACATAGGAGGAATCAACAAGAGTGCTTATATTTTACACCGTCCACGAACAGAACCCCGTGTGGTCCGGAATTTGTACCACGCTTCAAACACAAGATACGAGAAGAAATAGCCTTGAGAAAGTCGTGGGACCAGCCTTCCCAATACGACGAACCACGTGTTGGCTGTGGAGTCTCTAAGGAATACTTCTGAAATAAAGAAAGAAAGAAGATCAGACTCATGTCCTTTTCAATCACTTGTTTAATGTGTCTATTTCCAAAATTTAAAAAAATGTTGTAAATACTCATTTACGTGTGCTGGGGTTTCAAAAGAATTGTCACTTCCCTTTTTATGCATATCAGACACCCCTATAGTAGGCCCAAGGTACCCCCCTGGGAAGGGTGCAGTGTATGTGAAAGGTAGGACTTGTACTGAGGTGTGTACCATGTCCTGACAGTGAAATACTGCCAAATTCATTTTTCACTGTTGCAAGGCCATCTTGCCCATAGGACAGAATGGGAAATTCTGTGTCACATGTTTCCAGCATATCTTCCCATAGATATAAGATGGAGAGATGGAGTTTAGTGTGCCTGAACTCAGGATTTAATAACCCTGCTTTTTGTGAAGATTTGTGTGTTTAGAAACCATGCTTTTAGAAGTGGCTGGTTTCTTGTCCTAACCATCCTGAGTGCCTCTGCCTGGTTGTGTATTGACTGTCTGGGTTTGGATGTGACAGGGTCTGGGAAGTGTCCTGACACCAGGGAGGAGTAGGTGAGACAGAAACAGGCTGGCCTGCATTTGGTGTGCTGGGAGGAGTAGCCTCTTTAATGCGAAGAGGGTTATGCTGCTGCCACAAAAGAATGGCTCCACCTCCTACGGAGTGTCTGAGGCCCAGACCCTCACTATCAAAGAAAGGAGATGTGCACTGGCAGGAAGACACCCAGGTCCGGTTTGGACAGGGTTCTGAGCCCCCTGAACACTAAGACTTCAAAGGCATTTAGGGGTATAAATGTGAGAGCTGAAACCCCTGAACTCAAGACTGAACTCAAGCCTGAAGAAGGATTGAAACTACTTTGTGATTTAAAGGAACCTCTGCCAAAGAAGAACAGCTGAAGAGAATGAAGAGAAGGACCGCCCTTGCTGTGTGTTCTGGGACTGGCCTGCAGTTTGCTGATTTGACTAAGGAAAGGACTGGGGACTTTGCTGTGTCCACCTGCTTGAAAGGACTTTGCTTTGTGCTGTGTCCTGAAGTAACTTGTCTCAAAGGGCCCAAGAGGAGCTGGCTCCCTGTTGTGGAAACTCAGGAACATAAAAGTTTCCAAGTCAGTCTCAGCAACCCTGTGTGTGTGTGCTTTTCGCAGCCTGACACCTTCGTGAGAATTGCCCCGTGACCGTGTGGCCCAGAGCAGTCTTGCGCTCTGCTTCGATCGAGAGCGTGACCAAAAGTGCTGTGATCGTGATCACCATCGGCCCGGACCGTGGTCCCAAGCGGGAGCCATGAGAAATCACCGCCGCCAGCCCGAGCCTGCCTTTGCCAAGGAGATACCTGTGAACCTTCACAATCGTGGGTCTGAGGTCCGTTGCCCAAGATCAACAGAGTCGGGAGCCGATCAGCTGCGAGGCCATCGCCTGGTAGCCGGACTCTCACTGTGAGGAGCAGCCGCTGTCAACCCGAAGCCGCACAGCATGATGCTCAAGCTGTGAGGAGAGAGAGACTGCATCCCGCCCCCGGTAACGCTCAGCGAGCGTGCGTGTGTCACCGCCTGGAGCGGAGTAGGTGCTATGAGAGACCGCTCTCAGCCTTTCCCATCTTTGCAACACGAGCCTCCGCTCAGGTCAGTACTCACCCAGAAGTGGCAGCACCGGGGTCGGATTGTGGAGCTGCACTTTGTTTCCTTCATAACAGTATTGGGGGCACATTTTGGCAGTCGCTGACCGCGAGTCAGCCACGAGTGGCATAGAGACCCTCACTAGCACTGCGATCGATGCCGAACTGCATTATTACTTGCTTTTATGATCCGCAGTAGTTCTTGCACTACGAACTGCATTATTACTTGCTTTTATAATTCGCATTAGTACTTGCACTACGAACTGCATTATTACTTGCTTTTACGATCCGCATTAGTACGTGCATTATGGACTGCATTATTACTTGTTTTACAATCCGCATTAGTACTTGCATTAAGGACTGTCTTATTTCTAGAATACAAACTGCATAGCATTGTATTAGGCCTGCATTAGATCATTGTGAACTGCTCATTAACCGCAAGAACCTACAAGTGATTGTTGGCCTAATAACTGACCCAGTGAAATATTACGAATACGCATATGCTGGATATTTTTATCATTTTGTTTCATCATATTTCTTCTTGATAAAGATACCGCTATTTTCCTAAATTGGTGTGGTGTCCATTTGTGGTGTTATCACTGTGTTACTGGGAGTGTGGTTGCAAATACTTTACACATTGCCTTGGAGATAAGCCTGGCTGCTCGTGCCAAGCTACTGAAGGGTGAGCAGGGGTTATCTAAGAGTGTGTCCTTCCTTTCCCTGGCTAGAAGCAAGGGTACCTATTTGGACTAAGGTACCTATCTCACCCAACTAGAGACCCCCAGTTCTAACATTGGTGGCACTAGTTTTAGCGCAGACCACGACACAACCACATATTGTGTTTTTTAATTTTTGGTTCTATTTTTGAGCAACCTTTAAGCCACACATAATGTCTCAAAGGAGTCAAGTAGCCAGTGAGGTTGCAGAATTGGAATTCGACATTGAGCCATTGTTTACCTACAAAGTTGATCAATTGAGGCAATTCTACAGAGCTTTGGGATGTCCCATGAAAAGTAGCGCCTTGAGGGCCTGGTTGGAAGCAAAAGAGGCTCAGGAGACAGGTGATGCTGAGGTGGATGAGGCTGACCCAGGGAATGGATTTGGTCCACAGGATTTGCCGGTGGGAAGACCAGCCTCAGGGGCTGATAGTAACCATTCAGGGAGGAGATTTTCCCCGGAGGACTTGGAGGAAAACCGAAGGGTCACAGAGCATGAGTTGGAGAGTTTAAAACTTAAGGCTCAAGCAGAGGAGAAGAAGCTTCTCATTGAAAGTGAAAAGCAAGCAGAGGAGAGCAAAAACGCTCTCGCCTTGTGAGAAGATTCTCTTAGCTCATGAGTTAAGCATGAGGGAACCGGACATTAAGATTAGAAACAGGTGGAGTCGAGCTCGAGTGGTGGCAGTGCACAGCCTGCGCCAGCGGGTAAGGTGTACATTCCCAAGACTTAGTGCAAGATTACGAAAGGAGTGATGATATTTATGCGTGGTTCACGGCATATGAGATCGCACTGAGGATGAATGAGGTACCTGAGAAGCATTGGGAGCGGGCCTATGGAAACACTTTGAGGCTTCTGGGAGGGATGTTTTACCACCTTTAGAGAGGGCGGGAACCCTGACCTACCCAACATGAAGGCGGCTTTATGCCTCAGGCATGGGCTCGCTCCTGAACAGTACAGGCAGAAGTTCAGGAACTTCAAGAAGCTGGAATCCAGTAATTGGGTGGAGTGTGTGAATGCGTACACGCGTGCACTGGATGGTTGGATGACGGGCAGCAAGGTAACTGATTTTAAGGGCTTATGCAATTTAATTAGTTGGGAGCACTTTAGTAGTCTGTGTGTTCCAGAGCTGCGCCAGCATCTTTTAGAAAGTAAGCTGACTGATCCCGGTAAGCTTGCTGAGTAGGCGGACCACTGGACCAGCACGAGGGTCCACAAGGGTATTGGGGTACCACTTCCAAAGGTGTACAGGGTACCCAGCAGAAGGTGGAGGAGGACAAGGGTAACGACAAGGAGTTCTCTAAAGGGCCCCAAAGTAGTTCCCAGGTGAAGGAGTCCCAGTCTCCCAAGGCTAAGAGGTCCTGGCCCCCTAAGGGCAAGCGGGACCACAGACGTCCTCCTACTTGATTTTTTTGTAAAGAAGTGGGTCACATTGCCCCTAAATGCCCCAAGAAACCACCTGCACCCACTGGTGCTCCAACACCTGGTTTAGTGAGTGTAGCTTTGGGGGCGGAATTGAGTCCTTGGGATGGGGAGGAGCAAGCAGTTATGACCCTGGTCTCATTAGGAGATCAAGAAATGGCCCAAGAAGACTCTCTGCCTGAGAACACTAAGAAGGACAAGCACTGGGTGACCATTAATGGAAGGAGGGTGGAGGCTCTGAGAGACACTGGAGCCAGTGTGACATCTGTCAGGTGTGAGTGGGTGCCTGAGGAGCAGTTAATTCCCAATGTACTTCACCTTGTAGTTGCAGCAGACAACTCCGTGCACCTCTGCAAGGTGGCGCTAGTTCCCTTTGAGTGGGGGGTCTCAGGTTCCATGAACGTCATTGTAAGTCCGTCCATTCCATGTAGATTGTCTGCTAGGGAATGACCTGGAGAGTTTCCCCTGGAAGGAGGTGGAGCGCCAGGCGCATTGGAGATGCTGGGTCTGCCTGAGTGGGCTTTGTGTGACCACTCGGTCTATGGCAGCCAGTAAGGGTGTTCAAGAGGACCTGGAGCCTGAAACAGTGGACCAGGTGCCTGCATTAAAGAGAGGTGGCAGGGTCGTGGGAAACCGGCCCTCAAATGTCCTATGGTGCAGGAAGAGGCAAACCTTGAGGGGGATGCCCTGGAGCTTACGGGGGAGCAAGTAGCTGAACTGGGAGTCCTACCTGAGCTGACCTAATGGCAGCAGGAGGGAGGGTCCTCCAGGGAGGAATTCTGTTAGGAGCAGAAAAAGTGCCCTTCTCTTGTAGGTTTGCGGCAACAGGCAGCAAACCAGGCAGCAGTTGATCAGTCTGGGTCACATTTGATTTACTGTGAGAATGATCTCCTATATAGCGAGCCTAAGGTTGCTGATCTTGGGTCAGCCCATGTGCTGGTGGTACCCCAGCACTTCAGAGCCTTCCTAATGGGGGTGACTCATGATGTACCTTTAGCAGGACATTAAGTCACCCACGTCTACTGGCCTCAAATGTGCAAGAGTTCTGATACTCATTGCAGGACCAGTTAGACTTGCCAGGCAAGTGGTAAGAGTAGGAGGAGGCGCAAGGCTCCTCTCCAACCTTTCCCTGTAGTCAGCACCCACTTTGAGAGGGTGGGCATTGACATCGTGGGGCCTCTGGATCCCTAGACAGCCATTGGCAACAGGTTCATCCTGGTCTTGATGGACCATGCCACCCGGTACCAGGAAGCCATCCCTCTCCGGACGGTGACAGCCCCCATGGTGGGCAGTACACTGATGGGGATTTTCTCCTGCGTGGGGTTCCCCAGAGAAGTGTAATCAGACCGTGGTACTAATTTCATATCTAGGTATATGAATTCTCTGTGGAATGAGAGCAGTGTAACCTATAAGTTCACCACGCCTTACCACCCCCAAGGTAACGGGCTGGTTGAGATATTTAACCGGACCCTTAAGGGCATGATTATGGGTCTTGAGAAACCCATGAGGCGTAAGTGGGACGTCCTCTTACCATGCCTGCTGTTTGCTTACAGAGAGGTGCCACAGAAGTCCCTAGGGTTCAGTCCCTTTGAGCTACTGTACGGTCACCCTGCAAAAGGACCCTTGAGTTTGTTGAAGGAGGGCTGGGAGAAGGCTCCTAGGAAATCCCCTCAGAATGTATATAGCTACATGCTAGCCTTCAGGAACCAAACTAGGTGTTTCAGGCAACTCGATTAGGAAATCTGGAATCCAGCCAGGAAGAAATGAAACGGTGGTACGACCAGAATGCCACTCTGGTCAAGTTTCAACCTGGGCAAAAAGCGTGGGTGATGGCACCAGTGGAGCCCTGCGCGCTCTAGGATTAGTGGACTGGGCCTTATGAGGTGGTGGAGCACAGGAGCGCAGTGACCTACCTGGTTGACTTACAGTCTCATAGGAACCCTCTGAGGGACCTCCTTGTGAACCGCCTCAAACCCCACTTTGAGAGGTCTGATGTGACCATGCTCTTGGCTACAGATGATGGGGCAGAAGAGGAAAGTGAACCTCTTCCTGACCTCCTGTCAGCCAGAGAAAAGGATGTGTCAGTGGATGAAGTGAACCTCTTGCCTACCCTGACCCCAGAACAGCAGAGGGACTGTCACTAGGTGTTGGGTCAGTTCTCCCTGACCCCAGGAGTCACCCATTGATGCGTCCATGATGTGGACACTGGAGACAGCCTGCCTGTAAAACAAACATTTTACAGTGTAGCTGATAAGGTCAGGGCCAGCATCAAGGAGGAGGTGTCCAAGATGCTGGCGCTAGGGGTAATTGACACACAATTGATGGATGGAATGCAGAACAAATCAAAACATTCACCACCAGTCAAGAGATCTGGGTTAAATCCATCATTCTTCTGCTCACCATGCCACACCAGTTTAGAACTGGCCAATTGCAAATCAGCCTTGACCCTGTGCCTCATGGGAACAGTCCAGCCTGAACTCCCAAGCCAGGTCCTCTCTAGACCGGAAACAAGCATCCTAGGACCAGTTTCGGGGTTTCACCCCTCTTCAGCCAGGATAGCTTGAATCCAGTGGCACAGTAAGTTTGGGACCCACGTATGGACATACCCGGCGCACTTAGTACGAGAAAACAAAAGACACACAACTGATGGACGGAATGCAGAACACATCAAAACGTTCATCCCCCAGTCAAGAGATATGGGTTAAATCGATCATTCTTTTGCTCACCATGCCACCCCAGTTTAGATCTGGCCATATGCAAATCAGCCTTGACCCTGTGCCTCATTGGAACAGTCCAGCCCGAATTGCCAAGCCAGGTTCTCCCTGGACGGGAAACAAGCATCCTAGGACCAGTTTCGGGGTTTCACCCCTCTTCCGCCAGGATAGCTTGAATTCAGTGGCACAGTGAGACCGGGACCCATGTCTGGACATACCCGGCGCACTTAGGGCGAGAAAGCAAAAGACACACAATTGATGGACGGATTGCAAAACAAATCAAGACATTCACCCCTAGTCAAGAGACCTGGGTTAAATCCCTCATTCTTTTGCTCACCATGCCTCCCCAGTTTAGACCTGGTCATATGCAAATCAGCCTTGACCCTGTGCCTCATGGGAACTGTCCAGCCCGAACTGCCAAGCCAGGTCCTCCCTGAACTGGAAGCAAGCATCCTAGGACCGGTTTTGGGGTTTCACCCCTCTTCAGCCAGGATAGCTTGAATCCAGTGGCACAGTGAGCCTGGGACCCATGTCTGTGCATACCCGGCGCACTTAGGGCGAGAAAGCAAAAGACACACAATTGATGGACGGAATGCAGAACAAATCAAAACATTCACCCCCAGTCAAGAGATCTGGGTTAAATCCATAATTCTTTTGCTCACCATGCCACCCCAGTTTAGACCTGGCCATATGCAAATCAGCCTTGGCCCTGGGCCTCATGGGAACAGTCCAGTCCGAACTGCGAAGCCAGGTCCTCCCTGGACTGAAAACAAGCATCCTAGGACCTGTTTTGGGGTTTCACCCCTCTTCTGCCAGGATAGCTTGAATCCAGTCCAGGGAGGACCTGGCTTGGCAGTTCAGGCTGGACTGTTCCCATGAGGCACAGGGTCAAGACTGATTTGCATATGGCTGGGTTCAAACTGGAATGCCATGGTGAGCAACAAAAATTATGGATTTAGGCCCAGATCTCTGTACTAGTGTGAATGTATGACATTGTTCTGTGTTCTGTCTATCAACTGTTGTTTTTGCATTTGTCACCCTGAATGGAATGGGTATGCCCAGACGTGGGTCCCGTGCTCTCCATGCCACTGGAATGAAGCTATCCTGGCTGAAGAGGGGTGAAACCCCGAAACCGGTCCTAGGATGCTTGTTTCCAGTCCAGGGAGGACCTGACTTGGCAGTTCGGGCTGGACTGTGAGGAACTTCGATTTTCGATCACGATCGAATCGACCTGCCATTTTGTGACCCGCCGCCATTTTGTGTTGCCATCACTCAGGCAGCACGGCAAACAAAGTCTATTTTGCTTTTTCTGTAGCCTGGTGTTGAAATACGTCCTTGGCCTCTATTTGCAAAGCTGGTGTTAGAACTAGCCGAGTACACTAATCCCTGTCTGGCTATCCTAATCCACGTCTCAATTATCTGTTGGCTCACACTATTCTTTCCTGACCTTATCTTATCGACTGGCCTTCACTGTCTCCTGCTAGCATTCTCTCGTTTCACGACTCTCCTCCAATACACACAAACGTATCTCGCCACCTGCAAGTTAGTTATGAATCTGTTAATGTATTAGCTTGAGGGTGCGGTGACAAACACAGTTGGAGGAGAGGTCTCTTCGAGTCATCTGATATTTCTGTTTTCAAACTTTTCCTATTGGTTCCGCCTTGTTTTCCAACTTTCCTTATTGGCTCTTTCTTATATGCTCTGGGAGTGTATTTCGTTAATAAATTGTATCATTGTATAGTATTTAACCTGATGCGCCACAGAGTGAAGTGGCAGTCTCCTGAGAACCTACTTTGTGTACTTCTAGGATAACTGTACTAGCTGCAGCTAAATAAATCTGATCTTCTAACGCCGACAGAGTGTCCCGTGTCTCTGTGTAGCGAAGCAGGTGAACTCCGGAGACTTTGGGCGTACCCTGCGCCGCCAGGCCCAAAAGGTTCTGGTTCTTCAACTGTTCCCATGAGGCACAGGGTCAAGACTGATTTGCATATGACTGGGTTCAAACTGGAATGGCATGGTGAGCAAAAAAAATTATGGATTTAGGCCCAGATCTCTGTACTGGGGTGAATGTATGACATTGTTCTGCATTCTGCCCATCAACTGTTGTTTTTGCATTTGTCACCCCGAGTGGGACGGGTACGCCTAGACGTGGGTTCCGTGCTCTCCATGCTACTGGAATCAAGCTATCCTGACTGAAGAGGAGTGAAACCCCAAAACCGGTCCTAGGATGCTTGTTTCCAGTCCAGGGCGGACATGGCGTGGCAGTTCGGGCTGGACTGTTCCAATGAGTCACAGGGTCAAGACTGATTTGCATATGGCTGGGTTCAAACTGGAATGTCATGGTGAGCAAAAAAAGGATGGATTTAGGCCCAGATCTCTGTACTGGGGTGAATGTATGACATTGTTCTGCATTCTATCCATCAGCTGTTATTTTTGCTAGGGGTAATTGAGCCATCCAGTAACCCCTGGGCTAGCCAGTGGTCCTTGTGCCGAAAGCTGCTGCGCCTGGTGCCACCCCAGAACTCTGGTGCTGTGTGGATTACCGTGGGCTCAATGTGGTCACCAAGAGTGACACTCACCCCATCCCCAGAGCTGATGAGCTTGTGGATCGGCTGGGAGCTGCCCGGTACCTCAGTACACTTGACTTGACGTCTGGGTACTGGCAGATTGCCTTGACCGAGGGCGCCAAAGAGAGGTCAGCATTCTCAATGCCAGAGGGGCTCTACCAATTCAGGGTTATGCCCTTTGGGTTGAAGAACGCCCCTGCCACCTTCCAGAGACTGGTTAACCAGGTGCTGTGTGGGCTGAAGAAATTCGGCGCCGCCTACCTGGATGACATTGCTGTGTTCAGCTCCAGTTGGCAGGAACATTGGCAACACCTCTGTGAAGTGCTGAAGGCCCTGTAGAGGGCAGGCCTCACTATCAAGGCAAGTAAGTGCCAGATAGGGCAGGGTTCTGTGGTGTACTTAGGACACCAGGTAGGGAGTGGCCAGGTGGTGCCCCTACAGGCAAACATTTATACCATTCTGGCTTGGGACCCCCCCAAGACACAGACAGAGGTGAGAGCCTTTTTAGGACTCACGGGGTATTACAGAAGGTTTGTGAAGGGGTATGGCACCCTTGATGCCCCCTTGAAAGAACTGACTTCAAAGAAACAGCCCAAGAAGATGATCTCGACTGATGCCTGCCAGACCGCTTTTGATGCCGTGCTCAAGGTGCCTGATTTCTCCAAAGAGTTTGTGGTGCAGACAGATGCTTCAGAGCATGGTGTGGGAGCAGTACTCTCACAATTGAATGACAAGAGCTTGGACCAACACGTAGCTTTAATTAGCAAGAGGCTACTTGCCAGGGAACAGAGGAGGAATGCAATTGAAAGGGAAGCTTTTGCTGTGGTCTGGGTGCTGAAGAAGCTGAGGCCCTACTTGTTTGGGACTCACTTCCTGGTACAGACAGACCACAGGTCACCTAGATGGTTGATACAGATGAGGGGTGAGAACCCAAAACTATTGAGGTGGGCCATATCCCTACATGGGATGGACTTTACAGTGGAACACCACCCTGGAACAAAACACGCCAATGCTGATGGTGTGTCCAGATTTTTCCGCCTCAGTGCTGAGAACTCCCATGAGGTTGGGAAGTTCTCCCAACTTTTCAGCTGGTGGGACGCGTGTTAGACCTGGCATTGCTTGGCGTGGTTACCCCTGACATTTTGTCTCTACCTCCTCTATTTTTGATGCTGTGATGGATTTCGTTTTGCTGACTTAGGTGCTTTGGGCACTTTGCCACTGCTGATCAGTGTCAAAGTGCAAGTGCTCCCTGTATAAAGTGTTTTGGTAATTGGCTGTCCATAATTGGTATGTTTGTCTTACTAGTAAAGTCTCTAGTAAGGTACACTATGTGTGCCAGGGCGGGTAAAGCAAATGCTACTAGTGGGCCTGCAGAACTAATTGTGCCACCCACACAAGTAGCCCTAAAAAGAGATCTCAGGCCTGCCTCTGCAGTGCCTGCGCACAGTCTGTTAACTACCTTGTTGTCCTGACAAGTTCATCCACTTGCCATGCCTTACCCTTCCTTTTTTATGCACATAAGACACACCTATAGTAGGCCCTAGGTACCACCCTGGGCAGGGTGTAGTGTATGTGAAAGGTAGGACATGTACTAAGGTGTGTACCATGTCCTGACAGTGAAATACCGCCAAAATCGTTTTTTCACTGTTGCAAGGTCATCTTGCCCATAGGACAGAATGGGGAATGCTGTATCACATGTTTCCAGCATATCTTCCCATAGGCATATGATGGAGAGATGGAGTTTAGTGTGCCTGAACTCAGAATGTAATAACCCTGCTTTTTGTGAAGATTGTTTTTTAATTGTGCGTTTAGAAACCATGCTTTTAGAAGTGGCTGGTTTCTTGTCCTAACCATCCTGAGTGCCTCTGCCTAGTTGTGTATTGACTGTCTGGGTTTGGATGTGACAGGGTCTGGGAAGTGTCCTGACACAAGGGAGGAGTAGGTGAGACTGCAACAGGCTGGCCTGCATTTGGTGTGGTGGGAGGAGTAGCCCCTTTGATGCAAAGAGGGCTGTGCAGCTGCCACAAAAGAACGTCTCCACCTCCTGCAGAGTGTCTGTGGCCCAGACCCTCACTATCAAAGAGAGGAGGTATAAACTGGCAGGAAGACACCCAGGTCTGGTTTGGACTGGGCTCTGAGCCCCCTGAACACAAAGACTTCAAAGGCATTTAGGGATAAAAATGTGTGAGCTGAAACCCCTGAACTCAAGACTGAACTCAAGCCTGAAGAAGCATTGAAACTACTTTGTGATGAAGAGGAACCTCTGCCAAAGAAGAACAGCTGAAGAGACTGAAGAGAAGGACTGCCCTTGCTGTGTGTTCTGGGGCTGGCCTGCAGTTTGCTGATTTGACTAAGGAGAGGACAAGGGACTTTGCTGTGTGCTGTGTCCCCCTGCTGTGTCCTGAAGTAACTTATCTCCAAGGGCCCGAGAGGTGCGTTTGCTTTTCGCAGCCTGAGACCTTCGTGAGAATTGCCCCGTGACCATGTGGCCTGGAGCACTGTTGCGCTCTGCTTCGATTGACAGCGTGACCAGAAGTGCTGTGATCATGATCGCCATCGGCCCGGACCATCGTCCCAAGGGAGAGTTGTGAGAAATCACCGCCGCCGGCCTGAGCCTGCCTTTGCCAAGGAGAGACCTGTGAACCTTCACAATTGTGGGTCCGAGGTCCTTTGCCCTTGATCAACGGTGTCACGCCAGGAGCCGATCAGCTGCAAGGCCGTCACCTGGTAGCCTCACTCTCACTGCAAGGAGCAGCCGCCCCAATCCAAAGGCGCACAGTGTGACTCCCAAGCCGCGAGGAAAGGAGAGAGAGACTGCACCCCCCAGGTAATGCTCAGGGTTTGGATCTCTACCCTCAGAATATAGGAGTCCCTCATCCCAATAAACTTTATGGGACCCACTAGCACTCCCAGCAGCCTCAGCAGCAGCCTGCTGTCTGAGGGGTTCAAGAGAGGGGCAGCACTATTGCTCCTTACTAAGATCTTCCCTAGAAGGGCCCCCTGCCCCCAAGAACCCAACCTGATCAGGCTCAAGTCCCTCTGGGGCAGTTACTTCTTCAGGATCTGCTTCTCCTCCCTCAAGAGGTGAATCTTGGATCTGAGACAGAGGGGAAGGCACTGCCTTAACCCTACTGCTCCTCTTCTTGGGAAGCATCTGGTCCATGGTTCCAGGATCCAGAGCTGGTTCAGTGTTTTGCATTTTGGCTTGTGACCTGGTCACAGCAAATACCTCTGCAGGGATGCCCAACATCTCAGCATGAGTCCATAACTCTACTTCAGACCAGGCTGAAGTCTCAAGATCATTGCCCAATAGACATTCTACAAGGAGGTCTGCACTGACTACAACCTTCTTGAGGCGAGTTTCCCCTCCCCAGGAGAAATTCACAACTGCCAGACTATGGTTGGTCCTGACATTGCTTGCATTGGTCGCCTGGTACATTTTGCCCAGGATGATCTGTCCAGGGTCCACAAGATCCTCTGCCACCATGGTGACACTAGCACCTGTGTCCCTAAATGCCAAAGCCTGTTTGCCATTTATTACCGGCTGCTGTTTGTATTTGCTCAGGTTACTGGGGCTCACTAGGAAGGACATATCAATGTCTCCATCACAAATCAGCAATGCCTGAGTGGGTACTCTGACTAGGCCAGAGTCCACTTCAGAACCCAGGGTCAACCCTACAACACCCTTATTCTGTGTACCACCTCCACCAGTAGCTGAACTAGGGGGAACAGTTTCCCTAGGGGCAGGAGTGGTGGTGGTTTGGTCTTTGGACTTGTTACATTCAGAAGTCCAGTGCCCTTTCTGTTAACAGAATTTACACCAGGGCTTCTTTTGGCCTTTTCCCTTGTTGGATTGTGACTCCCCACCAGATGCAGATTTTTGGGGCCCTTGTGAAAACTTCTGGTCTTTTGATTTATCCCCACCTTTCTCAGAGCCCTTAGAATCCTGCTTCTTTGTGTCACCCCTTGGTTCTGGGTTTTCTGCCTCACCCTGGTTCTGACCCAATTGTCTGCCTTCTTTCCCAATTCTTGGGGAGAGGTCAGATCTGAGTCCACCTTTTATACGCCGACGACGTGGTTTTGCTGAGTAAAACAAAGATCGGAATGCAAAGGCTCCTGGACGCCACTCTTGAATATTCAAATAAGAACGATCTTGTGATCAACAACAAAAAGACCAAAATTCTGGTGGTTCGTCCAGGGAAAGCCAAGAAATTGTCCTGGACCCTGAATATGGAAAGCATAGTCGAATCCAGCTGCCATAAGTACCTTGGAGTCACATACATACAACAACAACAATGATAAATATAAATCTCAATTAGAAGAACAAAAAAGGAAGGGTGCTGCACTTGCCTTCGCAATTGGCTCAATTCAAAAGAAACTACGAGGTCCAACTCTTGCACCCACACTACAGGTCGCCCAGGCGAAAATTATTCCTACCCTAACCTATGGCAGTGAAGTCCTCAAAGGACTAGACTGCTGCCAATTGGAAAAAATAATCTCAAAGATCTACAGATCAGTGTTCAAGCTACCTCCTCAAACATCTCCGGCACAAATCAGGCTGGAATTTGGAATCTGCCAGCAAACACTTGCAAGAGCTATGACTTTCCTCGTGTGCTGTCACAAGCTACGGTCATCTAAGGAGGGAAGTCTAGGCATCCACCTGTGGGCTAGTCTTGACACAAGCAAATGGCGAGCCGGATACAACTACCTGGCAAAAGGCCTAACCACTTTAGGTCTAAATGATCTCTGAAATATGCACATAAGCCAGAAGGAATTCAAACGGCTAGCGAAAAAAAGTACAAAACATCTTTCAATAGTTGAAGACAAGGCTCGTCTAGCTAAAAGAAGTCACGGGTGGCGGACGCTGCAATCATACGCCTTGTCGACCTCACAACAGTATCTAACCGTACCCTTTTCTGTACGAACAAAATTAAGTTTCCTAAAATTGAGACTGGGAGTCATTAACTTGTTGGTTCATTTGCCTAAATGGAAAAAAGAACGTGGACGTGTTCTCTGCCGACTCTGTGGGGACCAAAAAGAAGACATCATACACATCATATGTCTATGCCCAAAACTACTGACCAACAGACGGGCCCTTCTCAAACATTACTGGAACACAAGAAAGATCAGAACTTGTAGAGAAGCAGTGTTGGCTTGCTTTGATCCCAAGAACACCAAACTAAACTGTGCCCTGGTAAGGTTTATGGCCTACGCTGAAAAAAAACTTTGTGAGGGATCCCCAGTCAGCAACCCTTTGTCGGCATAACGTCCTGGCAGGCACAACATTACATCTCTCAGCTTACAGGACTAAACTAGTCTCTTTTAAATGAAATTTTCTTGACATTTTAATTTTGTACTTGCAATGGTTTTTTTCAAATCACGCAATAAAGTATTATTATTATTTTTATTATTTAAAAAAAAAAGAGTCCACCAGGTATTGATGCAACAACTGGTTCTGCCTATTTTTAAGGATCTGTTCTCTCATCATTGGATTATACAATCCCTTGAAATCAGTAACCCTACTGCCAACCAGCCAACTCTCCAGAGCCTTGGTTGCACAATCCACAGTCAGTCTAGTCCTGAGTCTGTGCCTTTTGGGTGTTTCTGAACTTCAACCTGTACTGCTCAGTGGTTAAGCCAAACCCATCTATCAGTGTACTCTTCAGGACTTCATAGTCATCAGCATCCTCTTCTCTAACAGTGAGGAGCTTGTCTCTACCTTAATATGAAAAGGAGAGCCATAAGGTTGCTGCCTACTGCTTTTGGGGGACCTGTTGTACTCTACAGACCCTTTCCATAGCAGTTATCCACTTGTGGATATCATACCCACTCTGGTAGGGAGGAACAACCTTGCTCAGGTTCCTATGGTCTGGAATATATTCTCTGCCTCTAGGGACACTGTTTCCGCCACCAGGGGGTTCTAACCCCTCTCTTCTAGAAGCTCTCTGGAGCTCAAAGGCTTCTCTATCTAATGCCAACTGCTTGGTTTTGAGGGCAAATCTTGCTTCCTCATACTGCAGCAGTTTGTACATTCTGTCAGAGGATGTCTCCCTTCTAGGGAAGTAGGAGCTCCTCTGGTGGACAGATTCTCTGACAGAGTGATAGGAGTGGTCAGACTCCCTAGAAAGGGACCTAGGCCTTTCCTCCACTCTGTCAGTTCTCATAGGGAGAATTCCTCTGTCCTTTTCATACCCTTGGGGATCTGGCCCTTCAACCACAGAGTCTTGGTCATCTTGATGTTCATTATCTGACCCAGACACTGTAATTGACCCACCCCCTGAATCAGACCCATTAGCTCCTAGAGCTAATCTAAGATCATCTGCTGTCAGCAGATCTATCAGGTGTAGTGTGGAGGGACTCTGTCCTAGCTTCAGGTGCCTTGCAGCACACATGGCTTTCAAGTCAGAGAAAGTCATGTCCTTACACTGAGGCTGGGTGGACCCACTGGTTCCAACCCTTAAGGACATTCTAGTGTTGTGCAGTGTTGTACTACCTACACTAGTTTGTGGCCTACTGATCCTAGCTTGAGCTGTAGAAAGGGTGTGCTATCCCTTGACACACAGTTCTAAGTTCAGTAGAACCTATTGATAATAAGCTTGACTTTATATGTACCTTGAGTACCTATCGTGGTTTTCAGTTAGTAATTCAAATAGAGATTTTCTTGTCAAACAATAGCAAGCTGGAATCCCACACGCTGCCACCAATGTGAGAAGTTAGCCTGGTATATGCTGTTCACTAGTTAGAGTGGACACCTTTCACCAGTACAAATCGACTCTTATGGTAGTGGGTTTAAGTCAACCTTTAAAGAAAGCTATCCTGGTGGTAGCTGTGGAGAGCAGCCTTCAGGCTAAGTCTTGGAAGGAATGTAAAGCAGCTTGTTTTACCACATAATCTCTTGAATTACCAAATGCAAGGACACCACACAGGTATATATGTATTTATTACTAAACAACTCTCTACTAATCTCTTTATGAGATTAGAACTCAGGAACATATGCACAAATCAAAGTTTCACAATAAATTAAGCACAAATATGGCTGGGGCCCTAGGGGCATACCAGACCATATACTAAACAAGCATTTGCAGTGCAATAGGTCTCGCATTTACGCAAGTTTAAGCTACGGGCATTGTAAATGAAACTGCGTTTTATTTATGTTTTCAAAAACCAAAACAAAATTAAAGTCATTGTCATTTACAATGCCAATAGCTCAAACTGGCACAAATACTAGGCCTGGGCGAAAATTTCATTCCGTTCGCGGAAATTGCGATAATTTTACATTTTCGCGTTCCGCGGAGAGCGCGAAAATGTCAAAAATTCCGGTTTCCGCAGCTTGGCGATAATTTGTTTCTTGCTCGCGCTGTAAAATAATACATTCTCTCGCGCGCGCGATCGCCTTACCTGAATCCCTGCGTTCGCCGACAAGTTTTCTTGATCCGGTCGCGTTCTCCATGAGATGTTGTATTGTTTTTAGCCATTTGCGCTGTCTCGCGACAGTTCGCGCCCGCAGTGACGTCATGCGTCGCGCGATCACGTCTTCTCGCGATCATGCACCGCGAGAAAACTCAAAACAAGATGGCCGCGCCCGCAAGCAACCACATGGGTAAGTTGGCGACCCGCAACCATGCAGAAAATCTCGCGAACATGCCGGAAAAAAACTTCCGCATCTTCGCGATATTTCTGCTTGTTTGCGATCATTTTAAACATTTTCGCGATAATTTGCGAAAGTTAATTTCGCAAATTCTGCCCACCCCTAACAAATACAAGACCTATTGCATTGCAAATGCTTGTTTTCTTTTTGTTTGCCGATCCGAGTTGGAGCGGTAAAGGAAAGAAAAACAAGGTAGCATAGTTGTGGGATAGCAACACGGAGAGGAAGGCATAGGCATGGGGAGGCAACAGGAAGTCATGAGGTGCAAGCAAGGCGTGGGTGGGGGTTAATAACACAGAGAGAGGGGGGAATAAGGATGAGAGAGATAAAGCAATATGGGGCAGGCAGGGGAGAAGCACACAGACAAAATAGAGGAGGCCTGGGGTGGCACACAGCAATTGAGCAACACGAGCGAGCTCGGCAGCGAAGTACTCAAGTGAGAGCTGGAAAACACAAGCACTCTCAAAGTGCCTAAACAAAACGAAACAAGCAAAACAGAACTTGGTGACAGTAAGGGAAGATGGGTATAGAAAGATGGTGAGGAATTTAGAGCCTAAGAGGAAAAGGGCCAAATCAACCAAGAAAGAGGAGGGGAGGGAAGGAGGACTGGTGAGCAGAGAGGGGGCAGAGCAAAGAAAACGAGGGACTGGGAGAGAGAACGGGTGCGAGCCGGGGCAGAGAAAGGGATGGGCAGGGTGGAGAATGGGGGAGGTGTAGAAAATGCAGTACGGTAAAAAGAAAATGACGAAAGCAAGCGGAAAGTGGCAGAACGGGCCGTAGGAAAGCAACACACAAGCGCGCTTTAAATTAGTTAAAACATGTCACATACGTTTGTGGCAATATTAGCACATGCCTGGTTCATTGGCCTTAATTGTCAGTGCATTTGGTTCACACACAATTAGATTGCAGTGTTTTACTGTCCTTTATTCTATGTCATTTGGAGTTTTGAAAACGGGAAGCAGCAATTCCCCAAAGCCATTTGTTTGTTTGACACTGCACGGCAGCGCCACAAGTAAGTACAGTAAATTATATAGCGCCGTTCAATTGCACAGAATTTTTCACAGGCATCTGAGATGATAGCAACTGTTTGATGTATATTGGCTGTGAATTTTAACGTCGTATTGCTGGGCTGTGGTGACGCGTGAACTATTTAGTAACCTTTGAATAGAGTGACTCGTCCACTCGGGCCAATGAATAAAGCCCAATGCATTAACAAATGTTATTTTCCTGCACGAAAGCCCAGCACCAAGCTGGTCAATACACACAAAGGTCCATGTTAATAATGATTAAAAAATACACATGTGGAGGGGGAGAAGCGGGAGTTGTGTGTGCGCGTGCGTCATCGTGATCGCGATCGCTCTGAAAGCGAAAGTGATCGCGATGACACACGAGTTTTCAAAGTGCTGCTGGCGGCCGGCTGCGCGCGTGCACGATCGCGTGAACACAAGCGTTAGGCCAGCCAGCAGCACTTTGAAATTCCCACATACAAAATGTCTCTTTGAGCCAGCGTATGCGATGGGCTCAGCGAGACCTAAAAAGAGACTTAGAGATAACGACTTGCAGAGGGACAAGGCCTTGGACCTTTAGAAGTATTGGGGCCTCACAAAACCATCCAAGGCAGGTAAGTAAAGGACCCACGGGGGACGCATGCAGTGTGTTAACACAGCCGCGAATCCCCGTTGACTTCAATGTTGCAATTCGCGATTGGCAATTAGGAGTTTTAGGGCACTTTGAAGGAGACTACAAGCAAATCACTTACAGGGTAAGTAGTTCTGGAGACAACACCCACAGGAGCACTGTAGTGCTGGAGTTACCTCACCCAGGGAAGCCGGGTGCATAGGTGTCTTTTGGTGTTGGGTCACGGCATCGTTTTCAATGGGAGCCAATGAAGACTTGCTGCTTGTGAAGAAAGAAGAAGTGTCCGGTCGAATCCAAACCGGATTCAGAAAAAGGAAGACCTGAAAGCAGAGGGGACAATGTTCAAATTCACTTGGCAGTGACCTGGGGCAAGGAAGATGAATGCCCACAGTCGTCGGGTGTTTTCAGGTAGTCCACGGGTGTCTTGACTCTTCAGCCAATGAGGTCCAGGTAGTGTCGACAACAACCAGGAGCTGGATTTGGCATGTCCCACAAAGTCTGCAGCTTACTGCAGTGTCGGTGACCAGATAGGAGCCAACAAGCCTTGGTAACAACAAGTCTTGTGGAAGGACAAAAAGTCAGCGGTGCAGATCAGCAAGGTCTGGGGTACTCACCCAGCGGGGGTAAGTCAGGGCAGGCCTGGAGCAACCAGGAGGGTCCTTTGGATTGGTAGGAAAGTCTTCAGGGAACCCACAAGCCAGCCTGCAAGGGATCGCAAAGATGCCTCAGGAGGATCCACTCAACAGGGGCCCATGGTCACTTGGGATGGGGTAGGCCTCTGATCATTGGGGGGATCCCTGCTAGAGGCCTGGACCACATGTGGATCAAAGCACAGGTTCGTAGAACATCGTGAAGGGGTTGCACCCGAAAATAGTGCACGGTACCCAGGGATTGCGGTTCCTCATCACTCGTGGGGTCCATTTGCCTTAGCGTCGCTGGGGTCTCACGATTGCCTTGGAGAAGTCAGGAAATCCACTTCCTGGGCTGCAGGGACTTCGGGCTTCGGCGGGAGTGGTGGAGTTTGCGACCGTTGATTGCAATTTTTGGTGCCTGCCAATTAGGGAAGTCACTCCTTGACTCCAAGGGAGATTCTTCAGTCTTCCAGAGGTAGTGGAACATCGAAGGTCTGGGATTCTTCTTCAGAGCATCATCCAGGGATATCTAGTTTGCAATGGCAAGGGTTCCCTAACTTACACTGGAAGGAAGGGAGGGCCTAGCTCTATGACCCCGCCTTTGGGAGGGTCAGGGGAGTGGGTGGCTACACCCACTTCCCTTTGTCCAGTTTCGCACCAGAGCAGAGGCAGGTAGCCCCAGAGCCGGTTTGAACTGGTGTATGCACAGAGGAGCCTACTGCTTCACCAGTGCAGGACTTCAAAGCACTCTAGGAAAGCACCCACCCAGCCCCAACACACTAAACCCTGTCTGGGAGGTGGTGACACCTCCCTATGACAGGATACCTATTGTTGGGCTTCCTCCACTGCGAGTTTTGGTCATCAGCAGGAGGGCATCCCAGTGTCTGTGACTGGTGGTATCCATTTTGTGATGCCAGGGCTCTTCAGGATTCTACCGCGTTTCCACAGTAGGTACATGTCTATCCCTCTAGAAGGGTGGGATCATCGTGGGGGTTTGATTCCAAAGCGTTTGACACCAAACACAACATGTTTTGATGCAGCCATTCCAAAGTTAGCATTTATCGCAAGGTTATAATGCACTTAAGGGTATATGGTTTGACCGCATTCACAAACAGCCACAGAGAATGGACTCTGAGAGCTGCAGAGGGGCCCTGCTCAGGCAGAGGCACCCCCTCACATGGAAACCAAGCACCCTGCCCTCAGGATTGATAGCGCCTGCCTTAGGGGTGACTGATAGGTTTAAATGTGTGTGCAGGAGAGATATAGGGAACCTATATCCCAGTGAGGAGTGTTAGCACCACCTCACCCAGGCTGCAGTAGCAGACCTGTGGTGTCAGATTTAGTCTGCTTCCCAGGGGTGGCATAATACATGCTTTAGCCCCTGGTAGGCCTGTGAAGTACCTATGCCCTTGGTATCTAAGGTACGATATACTAGGGACTCATAAGGCACCACAGTATCCAATCACTAGTGCACCTAATATGCACTCCATGTTGTTTAGAGAGAACAGAGAGGCTGGGACCCTGATTAGCAGGGTCCCAGCCAGACTATAGCCAGAAACCAGTGTAAGCATCAGAAAAAAAGTGGGGGCAACATAAGAGGCAGATCCTACTCTCCTACAATAACATATATGAAAATCCATATACAATCCATATACAAGTAGACATATACCTCAGTCACAAGAGCACACAGACCTTTAAACTTTAAAGCTTGCACTTCCCATTTGAGTACAGAAATAGAATTACAGAAAGAAGCAAGAGAAGTGCAGAAAAAAACAAGAGAGGAGCAGAAAGAGTAACATATGTGCAGAAAGAGGCAAGAGAAGAGGAGAAAGAGGCATGAGGGGTGCAGAAAGAGGAAAGCGAGGTACAGAAAAAGGGAAGATGAGTGCAAAAAGAGGCAACAGGGGTGCAGAAAGAAGAAAGAGAAATGCAGAAAGATGAAACAGAGGTGCAGAAAGATGCAAGAGAATTACAGAAAGGGGCAATTGAGGTGCAGAAAGAGGCAAGACAAGAGCATAAAGAGGCATGAGGGGTGCAGAAAGAGGAAAGCGAGGTGCAGAAAGAGGGAAGACTAGTGCAAAAAGAGGCAACAGGGGTGCAGAAAGAAGCAAGAGAAATGCAGAAAGAAGAAACAGAGGTGCAGAAAGATGCAAGAGAATTACAGAAAGGGGCAATTGAGGTGCAGCAAGAGGCAAGAGAGGTACAGAAAGAGGGAAGAGGGGTACAGAAAGAGGCAAGGGGGTGCAGAAAGAAGCAACAGAATTAAAGAAAGAAGCAACAGAGGTGCAGAAAGAGGCTAGAGAGGTGCAGAAAGACGCATGAGGGATGCCGAAAGAAGAAAGAGTTGTAGAAACAGGAAAAAGAGGTGCAGAAAGAGGGATCAGGGGTGCGGACAGGGGTAAGAGAGGTACAGAAAGAAGCAAATGAGGTGCAGAAAGAGGAAAGAGAGGTGCAGAAAAGGCAAGAGAGGTATAGATACAGAGAAATGCTGAAAGAGGTAAGAAAAGTGCCCAAAGAAGCAACAGAGGTGTAGAAAGAAGCAAGAGAAGTGATGAACGTAAGATAGTTGCGGAAAGTAACAAGAGAGGTGCACAAAAGATGCAAGAGGGGTGCAGAAATAGCTAAGAAAACAGTGGAAAGAAGCAACAGAGGTGCAGAAAGAGTCAAGAGAGGTGCAGAAAGAGGCTAGTGAGAAACATAAACAGGCAAAAAGGGTGCAGAAATTGACACGCAAAGTGCTGAAAAAAGCAGCAGAGTTGCAGAAGGAGGCAAGAGAAGGGCAGAAAGAGGCAAGAGAGTTACAGAAACAGGTGAGAGGGGTGCAGAAAGAGGAAAGAGGGATGCAGAAAGAGGCAACAGGGGTGCAAAAAGAAGCAAGACAGATGCGTAAAAATGCAAGAGAAGTTCAGAAAGAACCAACAAAGGTGCAGAAAGAGGCAAGAGGAGTGCAGAAAGAAGCAACAGAGGTGCAGAAAGAGGTAAGAAAATTGCAGAAAGAGGCAAGAGAAGTGCAGAAAGAAGCAACAGAAGTGCAGAAAGAAGTATGAGAAGTGCAGAAAGAAGCAACAGAGGGGCAGAAAGAGCCAACTAAAGTACAGAAACAGGCAATTGAGGTGCATAAAGAGGCAAGAGAGATACAGAAAGAGGGAAGAGGGGTACAAAAAGAGGCTAGAGGGGCGCAGAAAGAAGCAACAGAAGTAAAGAAAGAAGCAACAGGGGTACGGAAAGAGGTTAGAGGGGTGCGGAAAGAGGCAAGGGGAGTGCAGAAGGAAGCAACAGAGGTGCAGAAAGAGGCAGGAGAACTGCAGAAATAGGCAAGAGAGTTATAGAAATAGGCAAAAGAGGTGCACAAAGAGGGAACAGGGGTGCAGACAGGGGCAAGAGAGGTGCAGAAAGATGCAAGTGAGGTACAGAAAGAGGCAAAAGAGGTGCAGAAAAGGTAAGATAGGTATAGAAACAGGTAAGAGAAATGCAGAAAGAGGTAAGAAAAGAAGCAACAGAGGTGTAGAAAGAAGCAAGAGAAGTGATGAAAGTGACAAAAGAGTTGCAGAAAGAAACAAGAGAGGTATATAAAAAAGCAAGAGAAGTGCAGAAAGATGCTAGAGTGGTGCAGAAATAGCTACTAAAAGAGCAGATGGAAGCAACAGAGGTGCAGAATGAGGCAAGAGAAGTGATGAAAGAGGCAAGAGAGATGCAGAAAGAGGCAAGTGAGATGCATAAACAGGCAAAAAGCGTGCAGAAATTGACAAGCGAAGTGCTGAAAGAAGCAACAGAAGTGCAGAAAGAGGCAAGAGGGTTACAGAAACAGGTGAGAGAGGTGCAGAAAGAGGCAACAGGGGTGCAGAAAAAAGCAAGAGGGATGTGGAAAAAAGCATGAGAAGTAGAAAAAGAACCAAAAAGTCACAGAAAGAGGCAAGAGGAGTGCAGAAAGAGGCAAAATAAATGCAGAAAGAAGCAACAGAGGTGCAAAAAGAGGTAAGAAAACTGCAGAAAGATGCAAGAGAGGTGCAGAAAGAGCCAATAGAGATCCAGAAAGTAGGAAGAGGTATGCATAAAGAGGCAAGAGGGGTGCAGAAAGAAGCAAGAGTGCAGAAAGACTGAACAGAGGTACAGAAAGAAGCCTACTTCGACTGAATCTCACCACAGACTCATACAAAGTATCCTAATCACTAATCCTTCTCCCAAGATGTCCTAAACCTCAATTTTCTCTCGAAGGTTCACTATTCATCGACAGCTCAGAATGTTAAGCCTACCAAACCATATCAGTGTTGTAAGTCTGAGCAAGTTTGTGAAGGTATGCATGTGTGTGTCTCTGCTTTTACCTAGTGACATGTTACATAAAAAAAGAGTAACATATGTGCAGAAAGAGGCAAGAGAAGTGCAGAAAGAGGCAAGAGGGGTACAGAAAGAGGCAAGAGAAGTGCAGAAAGAGGGAAGACGAGTGCAAAAAGAGGCAACAGGGTTGCAGAAAGAAGCAAGAGAGGTGCGGAAAGAAGCAAAAGAAGTGCAGAAAGAAGCAACATAGGTACAGAAAGAGGCAAGAGACGTGCAGAAAGAGGCAATTGAGGTGCAGAAAGAGGCAAGAGAGGTACAGAAAGAGGCAAGGGGGTGTAGAAAGAAACAAGAGAAGTGATGAAAGAGACAAGAGAGTTGCAGAAAGAAACAAAAGAGGTGCAGAAATAGCCATGAGAAGTGCGGAAAGAAGCAAAGAGATGCAGAAGGAGGACTGAGAAGTGCAGAAAGAGGCAAGAGATCTGTAGAAAGAGGCAAGTGAGGTGCAAAAACAGGCAAGAGAGGCACAGAAATAGCCAACAGAAGTGCTGCTGAATGAATCAACAGTGGTGCAGAAGGAGGCAGAAAGAAGCAAGAGAAGTTATGAAAGAGACAAGAGAGTAGCAGAAAGAAACAAAAGAAGTGCAGAAATAGCTATGAGAAGTGTGGAAAGAAGCAAAGAGGTGCATAAATAGCCATGAGAACTGTGGAAAGAAGCAAGGACGTGCAGAAGGAGGACTGAGAAGTGCAGAAAAAGGCAAGAGATCTGCAGAAAGAGGTAAGAGAGGTGCAGAAACATGCAAGTGCGCTGCAAAAAGAGACAAGAGAGGTACAGAACCAGACAAGAGAAATGCAGAAAGAGTCAAGAGAAGTGCAGAAAAAGACAAGAGACGTGCAGAAACAGGCAAGAGAGGTGCAGATAGAGGCAAGAGAGTTGCAGATAGAGACACGAGAGGTGTACTAATAGAGAAGAAGGGTACAGATAGAGGCAAGAGGGGTGCAGAAAGAAGCAAGAGAGGTGAAGAAAGAAGCAACAAAGGTGTAGAAAAAGGCAAGAGGGTGCAGAAAAAAGCAAGAGAAGTACAGAACGAAGCCACAGAGGTACACAAAGAGGCAAGAGAGGTGCAGAAACAGGCAGGAGAAGTACATAGAGAGGCAAGATAAGTGCTGAAAGAAGCAAAAGAGACAGGAGATGTGCAGAAACAGGCAACAGAGGTGCAGATAGAGGCAAGAGAGGTGCAGAAAGACGCAAGAGAGGTGTACCAACATGGAAGAAGGGACCAGAAAGAGGCGAGAGGGATGCAGAAAGAGGCAAGATAGGTGAAGAAAGAAGCAACAAAGGTGCAGAAAGAGGCAAGGGGTGCAGAAAAAGGCAAGAGAATTACAGAACGAAGCAACAGAGGTACAGAAAGTGGCATGAGAGGTGCAGAAACAGGCAGGAGAGGTGCAGAGGCAAGAGAGGTGCACAAAGAGGGAAGAAGGTTACGGAATGTGGATAGAGGGGTACAAATAGAAGCAAGACAGGGGCAGAATAGCAATAGAAGTGCAGAAAGAAGCAACAGAGGTGCAGAAAGAGGCAAGAGAGGTACAGAAAGAGGCAGAAGAGGTACAGAAAGAGGCAAGAGAGTTGCTGAAAGAGGAAAGAGGGGTGCAGACAGAGGCAAGAGGGGAGCAGCAAGAAGCAAGTGAGGTGCAGAAAGAGGCAACAGAGGTAAAAAAAGAGGCAAGAAGTGTGCAGAAACAGGCAAGGGAAGTGCAGAGAGAGGTAATTGAGGTGCAGAAAGAGACAAGAGATGTGCAGAAAGAGGCAAGTGAGGTGCAGAAAGAGGCAAGTGAGTTGTAGAAACAGGCAAGAGGGGTGTAGATGGAGGCAACAGAAGTGCAGAAAGAGGCAACAGAGGTACATAAGGAGGCAAGAGAACTACAGAAAGAGGAACTAGGGGTGCTGAAAGAAGCAATAAGGGAGCCGAAACAAGCAAGAGAGCTGCAGAAAAAAGCAAGAGAATTGGAGAAAGAAGCAACAGAGGTGTGGAAAGAGGCAAAAGATCTGGAGAAAAAGCAATATATGTACAGAAAGAGGCACGAGAGGTACAGATAGAAGATAGAGGGGTGCAGAAAGAGGCAAGAGGGGTGCAGAAAGTAGCAATAGAGGTGCAGAAAGAAGCAAAAGAGCTGCAGAAAGAATCAAGAGAAGTGCAGAAAGAGGCAAGTGAGGTACAGAAAGAGACAAGAAACGTGCAGAAACAGGCGAGTGAAAGGTGCAGAAGGAGGCAAGTGAAGTGCAGAAACAGGCAAGTGGGGTGCAAGTGGAGGCAACAGAAGTGTAGAAAGAGGCAACAGAGGTATAGAAGGAGGCAAGAGAAACTACAGAAAGAGGCAAGAGAGTTGCAGAAACAAACAAGAGGGGTGCAGAAAGAAGAACTAGGGGTGCAGAAAGAAGCAATAGGGGAGCTGAAACGAGCAAGAGAGCTGTGGAAAAAAGCAAGTGAAGTGGAGAAAGAGGCAACAGAGGTGTGGAAAGAGGCAAGAGAACTAAAGAAAAAGGCAAGATAGGTACAGAAAGAGGCAAGAGAGGTACAGATAGAGGGAAGGGGGTGCAGAAAGAGGGGTGCAGAAAGAAGCAATGGAGGTGCAGAAAGAAGCAATCGAGCTGCATAAAGAAGCAAGAGAGGTGCACAAAGAAGCAATAGACATGCAGAAAGAGGCAACTTTGGTGCAGAAAGAGGCAAAATGATGCAGAAAGAAACAAGAGAGGTGCAGAAAGAAGCAATGGAAGTGCAAAAAAGCCAAGAGAGGAGCAGAAAGAGGCAAGAGAGGTGAAGAAAGAGGCAAGAGGGGTGCATAAAGATGAAAGAAGGGTGCAGAAAGACAGAAGAGTGGTACAGAAAGAAGCAAGAGAGGTGCAAAAAGAAGCAATAGAAGTGCAGGAAGAAGCAACAGAGGTGCAGAACGAGGCAAAAGGGATGCAGAAAGAAACAAGAGAGGTGCAGAAAGAAGCAATGGAAGTCCAAAAATGGCAAAAGAGGTGCATAAAGAGGCAAGAGAGGTGAAGAAAGAGGGAAGAGGGTGTAGAAAGAGGCAAGAGAAGTGAACAAAAAAGTGAGCTACAGAAAGCGTAAGAGATGTGCAGAAAGAGGCAAGAGAAGTACAGACAAACAAATAAAGGTGCAGAAAGAAGCAAAAGAAATGCAGAAAGAGGCAAGAGAGGCTCAGAAAGAAGCAAGAGTGGTTTGTTCACCATTAGTACCAATTTAACACCAACATTTAGCAATAAGTAACAGGTGACCAGCTTTGCAAAGGGCCTTCCACCACACTGTAACACTCGTTGATGCATTTTTGTTAATGTTTAGGCCTTTTGAGCTAGAAACAATGTTTTTTTTGTTCAAATCTGCAGATTATGCAGTAGATGATCAATTAGTTGGAAAATGCAGAAAATTAATAATTATGCGGCAATCGGTGCAGCCGAACAGTTGCATAAATCCAGTGGCTCTGTTCAAACTTCTGACTAGGTCCATAAGTGCTCCTCAGTGGTTCCTTTTTTTCCCATTGAGTTCATAGTTTAGCTTCCAGGGAAACGAGGAAGACTAAACCTGAGGTTACCACTCTACAATACAGACTACCATATCACATCATTACTCTCCATAACATATATTTCCACTCTACATAATTCCTATACACTAAATACCACATACTTTCTATCCTCATAATTTCACTGCACAACATACCACAAAATTCCACTACACACAACATACATTCACTCCACTCCAAAAAACATTAGTAAAAATCTTTTACATTTACAATTCCAATAGCTCTAACTCTCACAAATGCGAAACCTATTACATTGCAAATGCTTTTTTAACTAGTAGTCGCGTTTGCAGAGTGGTGGAGAAAGGGGGCAGGGCCTCCGACTTGCACTCAGAAATATTGCTGTGTAGGACTTACAGGAGGTACCAGGAGGGCTTCTTGGCCCCCAAAGTCCCTCAGGAGTAAGTGGTCTTCATCCCCCAACCAGTAGTGTGCCAGGAGGCGCGTTTGCAAATTGGTGGAGAAAGGGGGGCGTGGCCTTCGAACACCTCTTACCAATCCCACTCTGTTGGACTTAATGGGAATAACAGGAGGGGTAGTTGGCCTCCAAGGACATCTTTGGGGCCAACAACCCCTCCTATTACCTCCAGTAAGTCCCACACAGCAGGATTGCTGAGTTTTCATAGCAGGCCACACCCCCTTTGACCTTTTGCAAATGTCAATGTCAAATGTTTTTGTAGAGCGCGCATATCACCAAAAGGTCTCAGGGCGCTTTGCAAATGCGCTCCCTGGTGCGCTCTTGGATGGGGATTGAAGTCCTCTTTACTGCTGGGGGTCCCTAAGGACCAACGAGCCTACCTGTTGCCTCCCCTAAGCCCCACACAGTGGAATTTCTGAAAGGTGGACACTGGCCACGCCCCCTTTCCCACCACTCTGCAAATGCGCCTCCTGGAGCGCTCTTCGTTGGGGGATAAAGTCCCCTTGCCTCCTGAGGGTCCCTGGGGGCCAACTAGCCCTCCTGTTACCTCTAGTAAGCCCCACACAACCGGACTGCTGAGAGTGGTCAGAGGCTACGCTCCCTTTTTACACCACTCTGCAAACAAGCCTCCTGATGCACTGCTGCTTGGAGGATGAAGTCCACTTCAGTCCTGAGGTGCTTAGGACACAAGGAGACCTCATTGCCCCACCAGCAGTGTGCCATTAGGCTCATTTGCAGAGTGGTGTAAAAAAGGGTCATGGCCTCCTACCACCACTTAGCAATCCCACTTACTAGAAGTACCTGGTGGGCTGGTTGGCCCCTAAGGACCCTCACCAGTGAAGGGGACTTCATCCCCCAACCCAGATGGTGCCAGGAGGTGTGGTTACAGAGTGGTGCAGAGAGGGGGCGGGGCTTCCAGCAAGGTGCCGGTTTCTTGTTTATTTTTTTTATTTTAGGAAGGGGAGCTGTGTGGTCCCCCTTCCCTTGAACCATTTGGGCCCCAGAGTTCTCCTCCATCGGGGCCTGAGCCATTTAGAAAAAAATAAATATATATATATTTTATAAAGGGAGGGGCGCACAACCCCCTCCAGATGCCAATTACAAGGACCCCATCCCCCGGGGGTAGGCCTTCGTCTATTATTTTAAAGTAGATGGGTTGTGCGTCCCTCCTCCCCTGGGGCTCGCCAAAATGTTTGGCCCCACGGACTCCATCCCTCGGGGCCTGCCCTACCTTTCTTTTATATTTTGGAGGGGGGCCGCGTGGCACCCTCCTGAGGCTAACTTTGGCCCAGGGAACCCATCCCCGAAGCCAAACCTCAAAACGGGAGGAGAGTGAATGGCCTGTGGATGGAACCCCATCCCCCGGGGCATAGCCTCATGTCGGGGACCGCAGGGGGAGCCCCAATGCCCTCACAGTCCCTGCTAGCCCCCCGCCTCCAGCGGGAGCTGGCATTGTTTCGGACAAAGGGAGTTGCAAACATGCAGCTCCCTTTGCCCAAAAGCAGATCTGCTATGCTTCATGGAAGCGAGAGCAGTTTTCCTGCTCTCTTTTCCATGAAGCGAAGCAGATCTTTGCTATGGCAGGGCAGGAGGACTGCTCCTGCCCTGCCATAGCAAACTGCAATGTCCCAGGGGTGAGCACCCTGGGACATTGCTGGAGCCAGCTCTGGGGGGTGGTGGTCCCCAGGGCCAAGGAAGGCTCCACAAGGGGGGGCTGGGCCGCCCCCATCCATCCAATTTAACGCCCTGGGGAGGGGGTGGTCCCCAGGGCCAAGGGTCCATAACAGACCACTGCATTTACATAATTAGTGCCACGGGGAGGTGGTGGTCCCCGGGGCAGTGTGGGGGGCTCAAGCCCCTTCACACTATCATTTTAATTTCAGCCCGCGGAGGAGGTGGTCCCCAGGACTGTGGGGGCCAAGTGCCCACCGCATTTAATAATTATCAACCTGGGGAGGTGGCGTTCCCCGGGGATGTGGGGGGCCACATGCCCCGCAGTTAAATGAGTATCACCCTGAGAAGGTGGCTGGGAGGTTTACATAATTAAAGATTTTCCCTAGGACCTGGCCCACTCAGGGGCTTAAAACAAACAAAGCCGAGCTTCTTTTAAAAATTACAATTCTGCCTGACTAGCAGACCCTACGCAAATCCTGCAGAATTTTTTAAAATGCTTTTTTGGCCCTCAGGGTCCATGTGGGACCCCTGAGCAGGCCTAGGGGGTCAGAGACCAAGGGCAAAGGAACGCCCGAAACCCGTATGGCATGATTGGTGGATTGATAGCTGGAACAGCGATTTTGTATGCTCTGCAGTCCTGCAATAAAAGGAAAAATACACGCTGTGTTTGGCGCCTTCAATTGTGCAAGCACTCTTCATTTGGATATGTTACGGCCTGCTCTGGCCATGAGGGCGCACCACAGTTGACTGTGCAGGTCTGAGCGCCAGTGATTCCGAGGCGCTGATGCAACGGCGTGTCCGATTGCAATGGAAATAAAAGAAGCAGGGCACCAACTTCATGAGTTTCGCAGCAACCCACTGTGGTATTGAATTATTTTAAATGAGGAGGAAATTAAGCGGCACTTACTGGGACAATTATATTAACTGTACTCAGAAAACCAGAATGCACTTGGTGCATACTCCCACTTGGGTGGGACTCAAATAACCCATTGCAAGTGCGTGTTACCTTTGCTCCCTGTTCTCCCACAAGCCATGCCAGAGAGCAAGGGCGAAGGAACGCCCGAAATGCGTATGGCACAATTGGCGGATTGATAGCTGGAACAGCGATTTTGTTTGCTCTGCAGTCCTGCAATAAAAGGAAAAATACACGCTGTTTGTGGCGCCTTCAATTGTGCGAGCACTCTGCATTTGGATATATATATCTATATATATATCTATATATGACGAAGATTCCGCCTGAAGCACTCCTGCACGCCAACTATCCTGAAGGAGAGCAGGAACAAACGGAAACCGACCCAGATTGAGAGTGAGTAGGTTGTTTTATTAAATTCACAGCACCGCCTGCATGACGCGTTTCAGCCTCACCTGAGGCCTTGATCACATGACGCCATGGGAGTTGTGATCCCGCTTTTTAAAGTGCAAAATGCTAATTAGTAGGATGACACAATTGGCTGATTCAAACCCTGCATAGTTAGACATAGAAAAGTTTCTTAAACATTGGATGACATCCAAACAGGGCAGTAATATCAAAAGCATCTGCGTCAAACAGTTAAAATACTGAAAAACAGATTTCATGTGATAAAATTGTTATATGATAAAATTATTTCATCATTGCTGGCAAGTAGCTCATATTAAAATGACTAGAAACAACATTTTTTGTTGTTTTTCGATTTCGTGCAAGTGTAACAGAAAGCAATAAAGTTGTTTGTAACAGAATTGAATATTGATGCTTTCCTAAATATACAAAGCGAGCAAACAATGTGCAATATTAGGCAGATTACATCAAACCCAAGTGGGTATAATCTAACAAATTTGAGTTAGACGCACCCTGGCAATTTGAACACTGATTTGTCAATCAGGACATCTTGCACAATTACTCATACTTGCCTTAGAGACGCAGTGCAACCTACAAACCCTAAAGTAACATGTGAGGTTACTGTGAAGTGCATATATAGGAGCCCTTGTTCTAATCCATGTTTTAACCAATATTCTGACAAGTGTCGAAATAAGTCTAGATGCAGAGAAGACATATAAAATACAAAGTATATCAAAAGATGTGTCATCTAAAATTATTAAAACCACCAGTGGGTGGAGGAGGTGTGACCACCACACAATGCAGCTTAACACATAGGGAGTCAAATTTGATACAACCCAATTTAAAGGCAAGTAAAGAGGTCTTCACTGGAATTAAGGCCCTGCGGTGTCTTCGTGTCTAGTTCAAGGATATATCTCGTTTCTAGGGCATGAAGCAATGCTTCTCTGTTGCCACCACGTCTTAAAGGGAGCACTGCATCAATGACAAAGAACTTTAATAGTTCACTTTTGTTATTGTGTAGTTCCTTGAAATGGCGTGCCACCGGATAAGATGCATCACTACCATTGATTGCCCGTATATGCTGGAGTATCCGTTTGTGGACCTGCAACTTGGTACTACCCACATATTGCAGGCCACACGGACACTCCAGCACATACACGGCATACTCAGTCTTGCAAGTGAGTGGTTTTGTGATGGGACGAGGAATCTCGCAGAACGGGATCGTGAACTGCGTCTTGTTAACGCCCTGTCTACACGCTTTGCAGCTGGGGCATCTTTTGAAGCCTTTACAAGACTGCAACCAGGTAGTATTGGAACCTAACTCAGGACTAGATTTAACTAAAGCATCGCTCATAGAGCGTGCTTTCCTGAAGGTGATGTTTGGACTAGCTGCCATTAGATCCCCAATGACAGGGTCATTACAAACCAAGCTCCAATTTTTCTTCAGAATTTTTCTGAGTGCTTGGTGTTGACGATTGTATGTCCAAATCAATCTAACTGGTTCCCTGGTGTGAATAGGTGTAGCAATTGATCCCTTGTTGATCAGGGTCTCCTCTCTAGACAGACAGTTAGCCTTGCGTATGGCGTTATCAATCGTTGAAACAGAGTAGCCCCTTGCTAGGAAAAGTGCTTTACTTAAATTCTGTGCCGCTAGGCAGTCGGACTCTGTGCTACAGATGCGCCTAATACGCAGCATCTCCCCGTAGGGAATGCTGCGAATAAGATGCACAGGATGGTGACTTGTGGCATGGAGAACCGTATTACCCGCGGTAGGTTTCCTAAAGAGGCGTGTATTGAGTTTACCATAATCAATAAAGATTTCAACATCCAAAAAGAACACTCTATCTTGACTAATATCTGAGGTAAAGCTAAGATTAAGGGTGTTAGAATTGATAACCTCGATAAAGTCAGGGATCTGCTGTTTTGTGCCTTGCCAAACCATGAAAATATCATCTATAAAACGATACCAATGGATTACATGTTTTAACAGGATATCACGATGTTGACCATAGAGGACCAGCTCCTCCCAGTAGCCCATATGGAGACAGGCATAACTGGGAGAAAAGCTGGCCCCCATGGCAACACCTCTGACCTGCTGAAAGAATTGATTGCCAAACATAAAGAAATTATTGTGCAGGCAAAAGGAAATCATAGCTAACAACATTTTGTTGTGATTGACCATATGTAGAGGTCGGGTCCCCAGATAGTGCTGGACAGCTTTTACACCATCAGAATGATGGATGCTAGTGTAGAGGGAGGTTACATCCAGTGTAACCAACCAAAACGTGGGGTCCCAATTGAACCCGGCTATTTTCCTTAAAAAATCGCTTGTGTCCTGCACATATGATGGCAAAGTCTTAACATGTTCCTGCAAAAAGGCATCAATATATACAGAGGTATTCTCACAAAGTCCACCTCGTGCCGAGATGATTGGCCTGCCTGGTGGCTTCTCAGAGTTCTTATGTATTTTAGGAATAAAATACATGACAGGAATTACTGGAAAGTCATTTTTAAGAAATTTCAGTTCATCTTGACTTAGTAATCCTGTACTCCTCCAGGCAACAAGATGGGAATAGAATTCAGTTCTGGCTACCTTCACCATAGCTGCATCACAGCGTCTATAACAAAGGGGATCATTAAGTTGACTATGGGCTTCCTCCAGATAAAGGTCCCTAGGCCAAAGCACTACATTACCCCCCTTGTCAGATTGACGTATGATGATGTTATTATCAGCTTGCAATTTGCTGACAAGTTGGAAGTAACAATTGTTCCGTGCTGTGTATTTGAATTTTTCACGCAGGGTAGATGAGTATAGTTTTTTGATCCCTGAGACAGAAAGTTTGTGAAAAATATCGATGTTATCATGCAGCATCAAAGGCGTGAAGGTAGATTTAGGTTTGAATTTGGTGTGACCAGGCACATTCAGGGTTAGGTGTTCTTCCGTGAAATCAGAACTAGAGCCCTCATACCTCAACTGCTGAAGGTCTTGCATTAGATCCAAATCGTTAGCAATCAATCCTTGTTGCACATCCAACATAGGTGTAAAACTTGGTCTCTGAATGTTAGGATTGAGTAGGAAGTGCTTCTGCAGCTTTAACTTACGGATAAATTTATATAAATCGATCCGGGTTTTAGAGTAGTTAAAGTTGCTGCCTGGGCTAAACGAGAGACCAAGATGTAAAATGTTGATCTCAGCTGGACTAAGTTGCGTGCTAGTAAGGTTGACAACAGATGATGATTCTATGGACTCTGTAACTTGATGTGGTACTGTAGTTACTTGTTCCATCTCTTGTTGTTTTTCCTTTTTGGCCTGGTGTTTGCGGCGTGCTTGTCGTCGCAATCTGCGCTTTTGGTTGAGTCTTTGGCGCTGTTGGGATTTTGCCTTCTGGGTTTCAAGGTTTCGCGGCGGTCTTGCCGCAAACAGTCCACCTCTTGTGCCAAGGAGAACCGGGTAAACCCCAATTGCGCCGTATTCCTATTGCGCTCCGTGTCAGAATCGCTGTCGGGTATCGAACTGAGGTCGGACACTGACGATGCCAGTTGAGAGGGTTTGCATAGCACCCTGGGCATGACCAGAAGAGGGATGTAAGACTGGCGCTTGGGAGGCTTTAATGGCATCAAATTTCCTTGCGAAGGTGAAAATGCGGCCTTGCTGGTAATCAATCTTGTCGCGCTGAAACTTGAATGCCTTGCACTTTTTTATTATCTCTTCCTCCTTACGAAGACGCAAGATCATATCCTCCCTGAGTTTAGTGCAATCTGTCGTACTGGTCAATGCCTGAATTTCCTTGTTGACCTCATCGATTCTGACTTGCAGCGCAGCGCGATCGCTCTCAGCATATTTAACTAAAATAGTTACTAGCTTTCGTGACGAGTCCAAATTACATTTGGCCCACTCTTTGAGCATATTAGGGTCTGGTTGCTCATAGCTGGGGGCAAGCATTATTCTGTGCCCACGAGGTATACGACCCACCTCAAGATAACGACTTAAGGAGCGGTGCTCCCACCATTTGGACTGTTCAGCTTTCATTAGCTTTTCCAGACATTTGAAAAGCTCACGAGGGTTGGGTATCCCGGTAACTGTGTTAGCTGCTTGCGTGGTCATCAAAGATTCACCGGCCGGTGAATCATCAAACAGGTCAATAGCCGCCTCCTCCCTGCTCCTCATGGTATCAGCAGACATGGCGCTGTTATAATTAAACCACTAATGTGGACTCACGAAGTTAAAGGGCAAACAAAGGATAAATTCCGCTGTCCGAAAACTTGACACATATATATATATATATCTATATATTACCTACTGGCGGTCGCCAGTAGGTAGTTATAGTTAGGACCCTGTTTCCATAGGAAATCCGCAACATTCTATTTGGAATAACTTTGGCGCCGGTCGACGAATCCTTGCGAAATTTTCAAAACTAATGGGGCGCTACGCTCCGCTCCTACCCTGAAAGTCTCGGGGGGATTCGTCAAGCGGGGGCTTAGAAAAAAGGGGGGTCCCAAAACGCGTTTTCCCCATGCATTTTTCCATAGGACCTTTAGACACAGCTACAGCCCGAACGGCTGAACAGAATTACTTGTAATTTGGCAGAGAGGTAGTCCTCAGGTCAAGGAAGTGCCTTTTGTAGGTCTGGTGTAAATCTGTTCAGTAGTTCCTGAGAAAATAGCATTTAAATCAATATATATATCTGTGGCAGCGCTCCGTGCGCTTACCGTGCGCTTATGGTAAGCTTACCGTACGCGTACGGTGCCGTGCGCGAGCACGATTCTGATTGTCTGTTAGATCTTAGTAAACATTTGAATCGGTCGAAACCAGGAAGTGTCGGCCGCCATTTTCTCTCTCGCACTTGGAGGGGTGGAGGAAAAACAAAGTTGGATATCATAAAAATGAGGCAGGCTAGACAGCTCCTAACCACCTAGCCTTGGTTATGGTGTGCCAGAAGGCCATGCAAAGCCAAAAAATAAAAAAAAAAAATTTCGGAAAAACGGCGAATAAGCTTACCGTACGCGTACGGTAAAAAAATAATAAAAAAAAAACAAAATCCATACTCTCCCCCCCCTTGTGCAAAAGGTGCCCGTAGGTCATCTTTTGTGCATGGCATATGAATTTTTGTAAGAGAAGAATTAATAGAAATTCTTTCCGAACGAAGCGCATAATATGTCCTCCGTGTGCGGACGGTGCGCGAAGGGCATCCTGCGTACATGGCCCATCCAGCCTAACGTGGGCACTCGGTGCGCGTAGCGCACCGCGTGCCCACCGTGCGTGCACGGCACTAACTGCGTTATGTGGGCACGCGGTGCGCGAAGCGCACCGTGCGCGCACGGAACGAACTGCGTGAAGTGGGCGCGCACGGCACGAACGGCGTAAAGTAACAGCATTTAAAAAAACGTACAAATTCACTGAAAAAACCATAGGTTTCACACACGTTATAGTTAGGAATTAGCATTTAAAAAACCTTGCAAATTCACTGAAAAAACCATAGGTTTCACACAAGTTAGAGTTAGCTGTACATTTCACTCATAAAAAAACAATGAAATTCCACGTTATAGTTAGTGCAGGCAACTATAACTCACGCGACCGCAATCCTCTGCTAATGACATATGTGTCTTTATGAAAAAAAAATATTTGTAATATATGTATAGCTAAAATTTAATGGAAGAAGACATGGGCAAATAAGTGTCTAAATACAGTATTAGCATCAGCAGAGGATTGCGGTCGCGTGAGTTATAGTTGCCTGCACTAACTATAACGTGGAATTTCATTGTTTTTTTACGAGTGAAATGTACAGCTAACTCTAACTTGTGTGAAACCTATGGTTTTTTCAGTGAATATATATATATATATATATATATATATATATATATATATATATATATATATTATCTACTGGCGGTCGCCAGTAGATAGTTATAGTTAGGACCTATTTTCCATAGGAAATCTGCAAAATTCTATTCCCATTAAGTCTAGCACCAGTTGACAAATCTTCGCGAAATTTTCAAACATTTGGCCAGCTCTGCTCCGCTCCTACCCTGAAAGTTTCGCGGTGATCCGTCAAGCGGGGTCCGAGAAAAAAGGGGGGTCCCAAAACACGTTTTCCCCATGCAATTTCCCATAGGATCTGTTGTCGCAGCTACAGCCTGTACTGCTGAACGGAATGACACCAAATTTGGCAAAGATGTAGTCCTCAGTTCAGACTCATGCCTTTTGCATAAATGGTGTGAATCTATTCAGTAGTTCCTGAGAAATTCAGGGTAAAAAAGTTAGAGATATCTATGGCTGGGGAGGATCCGCGCACCCTACCCGCACCGTAAGCGCACCCTCCCCGAACCGAGCACGCACCCTCCCGATCACGCGCGGAATGCTAATTGGCTGTCGAGTGTCTGTCTACATTCGAAACCAGGAACTGTTGGTGGCCATTTTCTGCCTCGGTAGAAGCGAGGCTGAACAAGCAAGGGGAATAAGTGTGTAAAACATATAAAGGGGGCAGAGTGGAAATACTCTGACCCTCTAGAGGTGCTTAGGGGGTCCCAGAAGGACCCCCTTGGGCCCCCTTTTAAAAAACAAAAAAATGGCGAAATGCGCGCAGGGTGCACGCATCCTAACACGTTGAGTGCACGGATTCTCTCGCGTTGGGTGCGCGGATCCAAGGGAAAAAAAATTGAAATTTTTGGGAGATAAAGATCAAGCTTAATTGTTTTGTTCTTGAGTGGCTCTAAAAAGAGCCGTTGTGTTCATTGAGAATTTTTGGTACTTATAAGTAAGTACCTATACAGAGTCTAAAGTTGTTGAGGAAGACTCTGTTTCCTTCATCAGTAAAGTGTACTCCATCGCTCCTATACATCTCTTGCATATGAAAGCGCAGATTGTTATTGTAAATGGACCCCATTCTATAGTCTTGGAGAAAAGCAGAAACAGATTTATTCACATGTTTCCTGGCTTTCTCAATTTGTGGACAAAAATGATCGGACTAGTTTCATTTCTGCCTTTGGCATATGTTAGAATACACAAAGGTAGTTTTGGGGAAAAGTGAAATCAGTTCTGCAAAGGTGTCCTTCATAAGGATTTCCAGTCCTACCCCAGTCAAAGTGCCTAGGTCATTGTCACCACAGTGCACTATTATGAGGTCAGGGTGTTGGATATGCATGAAGGATTTCACCAATGGCATCAGTTGGTGCCACTTTAACCCTCTCTGTCCAATCCATTTAATGTCTACATTTGGCAAACCTAGGTCTTTGTGAATGTCTTTGTTTTCTGCATACCTTTGGCTCCAGAAAATATAGCTATGTCCCACAATCCACACTCTAAGCATCTTGAAAGGAGGTCTGGATGCACTCAGATGGTCTCTGTAAATGAAATGGCAGTTTGGAAAGTAAGATGTTTCTAAAATGGTGGCTAAGATGCAGTTTTGAAAAAAGACAAGAAATCATTGGTTGTTAGACAACCTTCTACACTGAAAGGTAGGGTGCATATTTCTGTTTTTTAAACGCATGATTCTTTATGGTTAACAAAAACTGATTGTAAGGAACATTATATATGATAAGCTGATATGTTGAAAAGTCAAGCCCACTTGCTGTCTTGATTAGCAACATTGTGTGCTGAACTTGTGACCTGTGTGCTCAGTACAGTGTTCCATGACCTGTTTCTATGGTAACGAGCAGAAGGCAGATTGGGGGAAGGGTTCAAATTGATGTAATTTGGAAAGGGTTGAAATGTTTAACCAATAGAAATGTGTGTTTGCTTTTGAATTGATGTGGGAAGAAATGTGATTTGATGTTTACATGTATATGTGTGGAAAATGAGAGGGAAACTTTGCCATTCTTTGGTTCTGCTGACAGGTGCACAGTGCAGAGATTCTGTATAAGAAAATCTGGTGTGTGACTGATATCTGGTGTGTGTCTGACATACATCTTAATCTACAAAACAACTTGAAAGGTGAGTTATTTAATTGTGAGGAGATGTATGTAGACTATTTTGATTTTAATCAGACTTATGTATTTCTCCTGCTAAAGTGTAGGGAGTACTTTTTTCTCTACAATCTTATTGACAGTGTGTGTGCATGTAGAAACCATTCTGTGATAAGCATTTGTGTTTTTCATGTGTTTGTAGACAGATAACTGTGCCGTTTTTATATTGTGGTAGAATTAGAAACCAGTCATTGTTTATGAATTTGTGAAATGAGTTATGTTTCTCCACTAAAATGTAGTACTCCTTCTAGATGAAGAAATATGTTTTGGTATGGTGCAAGGGATAGTGTTGTTTGTCTAGAATCACACAGTGAGTCTGTGTGCATTTGGGAACCACTGTGAGAGAAGCATTTGGTAACATCGTGTATTTGCCGACAGATAACTGTTTTAAAACCTGTCTTGTTGTCAAGTTTTAGTAGGATTAGAAGGAAGTTTTTGCTTATGCTTTGATTAAATGAGTCAGGCTTTGACTCTAAAGTGCAGTTCTGAAATATGTAGTTTGTGTGCATTCCCCTTACCTCTTACACTGTAGTGAATGAGTTTTGGTAAACTCCTAGGGATAGTGGTGCTTGTCTAGAATTACACTGTGAGTGTGTGTGCTTTTGGGAACCACTGTGAGAGAAGCATTTGGTAACATCATGCATTTTCTGACAGATAACTCTTTTAAAACCTGTCATGTTGTCAAGTTTTAGTAGCATTAGAAGCCAGTCTTTGCTTATGCATTGATAAAATGAGTCATGCTTTGACACTAATGTGCTGTACTTTAATATGTAGATTGTGTGTAGTCTCCTTACCCCTTGGCCAGTAGTGAATGAGTTTTGGTAAGCTGCTAGCGATAGTGTTGCTTGTCTAGAATCACACTGTGAGTCTGTGTGCATTTGGGAACCACTGTGAGAGAAGCATTTGGTAACATCGGGTATATAACTGTTTTAAAACCTGTCTTGTTGTCAAGTTTTAGTAACATTAGAAGGCAGTTTTTGCTTATTCTTTGAATGAATGAGTCAGGCTTTGACACAAAAGTGCAGTCCTGAAATGTGTACATTGTGTGCAGTTCCCTTACCACTTCCACTGCAGTGAATGAGTTTTGGTAAACTCCTAGGGATAGTGGTGCTTGTCTAGAATCACACTGTGAGTGTGTGTGCATTTGAGAACCACTGTGAGATACGTATTTGGTAACATCATGCATTTTCTGACAGATAACTGTTTTAAAACCTGTCATGTTGTCAAGTTTTAGTAGCATTGGAAGCCAGTCTTTGCTTATGCATTGATAAAATGAGTCAGGCTTTGACACTAAAGTGCAGTACTTAAATATGTAGATTTTGTGCAGTACCCTTACCTCTTCTAGACTAGTGAATGAGTTTTGGTAAACTCCTAGGATAGTGCTGCTTGTCTAGAATCACACTGTGAGTCTGTGTGCATTTGGGAACCACTGTGAGAGAAGCATTTGGTAACATCGGGTATATAACTCTTTTAAAACCTGTCATGTTGTCAAGTTTTAGTAGCATTAGAAGCCAGTATTTGCTTATGCGTTGAATAAATGAGTTAGGCTTTGACACAAAAGTGCAGTCCTGAAATATGTAGATTGTGTGCAGTTCCCTTACCACTTCCACAGTAGTGAATGAGTTTTGGTAAACTCCTAGGGATAGTGGTTGTTGTCTAGAATCACACTGTGAGTCTGTGTGCATTTGGGAACCACTGTGAGAGAAGCATTTGGTAACATCGTGTATTTGCTGACAGATAACTGTTTTAAAACCTGTCATGTTGTCAAGTTTTAGTAGCATTGGAAGCCAGTCTTTGCTTATGCATTGATAAAATGAGTCAGGCTTTGACACTAAAGTGCAGTACTTAAATATGTAGATTTTGTGCAGTACCCTTACCTCTTCTAGACTAGTGAATGAGTTTTGGTAAACTCCTAGGATAGTGCTGCTTGTCTAAAATCACAGTGTGAGTCTGTGTGCATTTGGGTAAGGATTGTGAGAGAAGCATTTGGTAACATTGTGTATTTGCTGACAGATAACTGTTTTAAAACCGGTCATGTTGTCAAGTTTTAGTAGCATTAGAAGCTGGGGGTCCGCTCCGTACATACACGGGTGGGGGTACGGTCCGTACTTACACGGGGGGGCTGGGGGTCCGCTCCGTACATACACGGGTGGGGGTACAGTCCATACATACATGGGGGGGCTGGGGGTTCGGCGCGTACATACGGGGGCTGGGGGGGTTCGGCACGTACATACGGGGGCTGGGGGGGTCCAGCACGTACGTACGGGGGCTGGGGGGGGGTTCGGCGCATATGCGGGCACATGTCTCCATGGTTGCTATGGGAGTTCGGTCCGTACGGTGTTTTTTCCATGCAGTTGTAACATCGGACGCCCGGTACGGATCGTACTTGCGCGCTCGGACTTGAGTTTTCACATTTGTACGTAAAATCGTCCGGGGATGTGTCGGAAACGTTTTCCGACCCGAGGATGTGTGGGGGAATTTTCCCAATACGATTCGTATGGACTTTTTCCCATACGAATCGAACTTGCCAGTTTGTACGGTACTTGTATGATTCGTACGGAAAAAAATCCGGATACGATTCGTACGGGGACATTTTTTCCAGGATCGGAATCGGCCCTTAAGCTGTGCTGAGTATGCTTGGGATGATTTACTTGAATTTCTTCGAGAGGCAAATTCCAATATAAAAAATATTGAATACAAAACACCTGGAGAATTGTGCTCTGTCAATGTATGCAGATATTTCAATCATAGATTTGAAGCTATGATGTCTTTCTTCTGCAATAAAAAGAATCCTCCTCTTGGAGAAGTTGTGGATTTCTTTTGGAGAAAAGAGTATCAAGCAAGAGGTGTTCCTCACATACATATGTTGTTATAGATCAAGGATGCCCCCAAATTTGGAACAGATTCAGATGAAACTGTTTTGTCTTTCATTGAATATTATGCTACATGTTCTCTTCCCAATAGCAGAGAAGATAAAAACTTAAAACAACAAGTCTTACGATTTCAAAGCCACAGGTATGGAAAATACTGTTGACGAAAGTACAAGTCAAAGGATAAGTTCTATACCAAATGTCGTTTTGGATTTCCACGTCCTGTATTATCCAAAGGAAGAGTGAACAGTTTTATGTCAGCTATGTGACATACCATCACAAGAAAGTCTCCGAAAAACACCTACAACTTAAGAAGAAGCGAAGAATCGAAATACATAAATGACTACAATCCAGTTATTTTATCCATGTGGAACGCTAACATGGATATTCAGTATGTTGCGGACAATTACATTGCTGTTGCTCGATGTGTAACGTCTTACAGTACTAAATCAGGAAAGACTGAATTGAAAGAAATGTGGGAAGAGATTTCTCACGAGAAGACTCTAAGTAAGAAATTATACAGTTTCAGTTTGAAAATGTTATCGCATCGTGAAATTGGAACATATGAATGTTCAGATTGGTTATCATCTGCAAGTCTATATTCCATAAGTAGAAGAATCATTTGGGTGAGTCTAGGTCTTGCAGGAATGCCAAATCGGGTACTGAAATCTGTTCAAGAAATTGAATATTTAGCAGAAAATGAACCAAAAAGTACAGATATTTTGAAAACAAATATGTTGGACACATATTACCCAAACAGAAGTCATCATCTTGAGAATATGTGTCTCTATGAAGTGCTGAAAAACTACACTTTTAAACGGAATTCTACAGAGAACATCAACGATGGAAAATATGGAGTGATTGGAAAAATACACTCTGTGTTTGGCTCCTTCAATTGTGCAAGAACTCTTCATTTGGATATGTTATGGCCTGCTCTGGCCTTGAGGGCGCCCCACAGTTGTCTGTGCGGGTCTGAGCACCAGTGATTCTGAGGCGCTGATGGAACGGCGTCTCCGATTGCAATGGACATAAAAGAAGCAGGGCGCCAACTTCGTGAGTTTTGCAGCAACCCACTGTGGTATTGAATTATTTTAAATGAGGAGGAAATTAAGCGGCACTTACTGGGACAATTATATTAACTGTACTCAGAAAACCAGAATGCACTTGGTGCATACTCCCACTTGGGTGGGACTCAAATAACCCATTGCAAGTGCGATGTTACCTTTGCTCCCTGTTCTCCCACAAGCCATGCCAAAGAGCAAGGGCGAAGGAACGCCCGAAATGCGTATGGCACGATTGGCGGATTGATAGCTGGAACAGCGATTTTGTTTGCTCTGCAGTCCTGCAATAAAAGGAAAAATACACGCTGTGTGTGGCGCCTTCAATTGTGCGAGCACTCTGCATTTGGATATATATATCTATATATATATCTATATATGACGAAGATTCCGCCTGAAGCACTCCTGCACGCCAACTATCCTGAAGGAGAGCAGGAACAAACGGAAACCGACCCAGATTGCGAGTGAGTAGGTTGTTTTATTAAATTCACAGCACCGCCTGCATGAGGCGTTTCAGCCTCACCAGAGGCCTTGATCACATGACGCCATGGGAGTTGTGATCCCGCTTTTTAAAGTGCAAAATGCTAATTAGTAGGATGACACAATTGGCTGATTCAAACCCTGCATAGTTAGACATAGAAAAGTTTCTTAAACGTTGGATGACATCCAAACAGGGCAGTAATATCAAAAGCATCTGCGTCAAACAGTTAAAATACTGAAAAACAGATTTAATGTGATAAAATTGTTATATGATAAAATTATTTCATCATTGCTGGCAAGTAGCTCATATTAAAATGACTAGAAACAACATTTTTTGTTGTTTTTCGATTTCGTGCAAGTGTAACAGAAAGCAATAAAGTTGTTTGTAACAGAATTGAATATTGATGCTTTCCTAAATATACAAAGCGAGCAAACAATGTGCAATATTAGGCAGATTACATCAAACCCAAGTGGGTATAATCTAACAAATTTGAGTTAGACGCACCCTGGCAATTTGAACACTGATTTGTCAATCAGGACATCTTGCACAATTACTCATACTTGCCTTAGAGACGCAGTGCAACCTACAAACCCTAAAGTAACATGTGAGGTTACTGTGAAGTGCATATATAGGAGCCCTTGTTCTAATCCATGTTTTAACCAATATTCTGACAAGTGTCGAAATAAGTCTAGATGCAGAGAAGACATATAAAATACAAAGTATATCAAAAGATGTGTCATCTAAAATTATTAAAACCACCAGTGGGTGGAGGAGGTGTGACCACCACACAATGCAGCTTAACACATAGGGAGTCAAATTTGATACAACCCAATTTAAAGGCAAGTAAAGAGGTCTTCACTGGAATTAAGGCCCTGCGGTGTCTTCGTGTCTAGTTCAAGTATATATCTCGTTTCTAGGGCATGAAGCAATGCTTCTCTGTTGCCACCACGTCTTAAAGGGAGCACTGCATCAATGACAAAGAACTTTAATAGTTCACTTTTGTTATTGTGTAGTTCCTTGAAATGGCGTGCCACCGGATAAGATGCATCACTACCATTGATTGCCCGTATATGCTGGAGTATCCGTTTATGGACCTGCAACTTGGTACTACCCACATATTGCAGGCCACACGGACACTCCAGCACATACACGGCATACTCGGTCTTGCAAGTGAGTGGTTTTGCGATGGGACGAGGAATCTCGCAGAACGGGATCGTGAACTGCGTCTTGTTAACGCCCTGTCTACACGCTTTGCAGCTGGGGCATCTTTTGAAGCCTTTACAAGACTGCAACCAGGTAGTATTGGAACCTAACTCAGGACTAGATTTAACTAAAGCATCGCTCATAGAGCGTGCTTTCCTGAAGGTGATGTTTGGACTAGCTGCCATTAGATCCCCAATGACAGGGTCATTACAAACCAAGCTCCAATTTTTCTTCAGAATTTTTCTGAGTGCTTGGTGTTGACGATTGTATGTCCAAATCAATATAACTGGTTCCCTGGTGTGAATAGGTGTAGCAATTGATCCCTTGTTGATCAGGGTCTCCTCTCTAGACAGACAGTTAGCCTTGCGTATGGCGTTATCAATCGTTGAAACAGAGTAGCCCCTTGCTAGGAAACGTGCTTTACTTAAATTCTGTGCCGCTAGGCAGTCGGACTCTGTGCTACAGATGCGCCTAATACGCAGCATCTCCCCGTAGGGAATGCTGCGAATAAGATGCAAAGGATGGTGACTTGTGGCATGGAGAACCGTATTACCCGCGGTAGGTTTCCTAAAGAGGCGCGTATTGAGTTTACCATAATCAATAAAGATTTCAACATCCAAAAAGAACACTCTATCTTGACTAATATCTGAGGTAAAGCTAAGATTAAGGGTGTTAGAATTGATAACCTCGATAAAGTCAAGGATCTGCTGTTTTGTGCCTTGCCAAACCATGAAAATATCATCTATAAAACGATACCAATGGATTACATGTTTTAACAGGATATCACGATGTTGACCATAGAGGACCAGCTCCTCCCAGTAGCCCATATGGAGACAGGCATAACTGGGAGAAAAGCTGGCCCCCATGGCAACACCTCTGACCTGCTGAAAGAATTGATTGCCAAACATAAAGAAATTATTGTGCAGGCAAAAGGAAATCATAGCTAACAACATTTTGTTGTGATTGACCATATGTAGAGGTCGGGTCCCCAGATAGTGCTGGACAGCTTTTACACCATCAGAATGATGGATGCTAGTGTAGAGGGAGGTTACATCCAGTGTAACCAACCAAAACGTGGGGTCCCAATTGAACCCGGCTATTTTCCTTAAAAAATCGCTTGTGTCCTGCACATATGATGGCAAAGTCTTAACATGTTCCTGCAAAAAGGCATCAATATATACAGAGGTATTCTCACAAAGTCCATCTCGTGCCGAGATGATTGGCCTGCCTGGTGGCTTCTCAGAGTTCTTATGTATCTTAGGAATAAAATACATGATAGGAATTACTGGAAAGTCATTTTTAAGAAATTTCAGTTCATCTTGACTTAGTAATCCTGTACTCCTCCAGGCAACAAGATGGGAATAGAATTCAGTTCTGGCTACCTTCACCATAGCTGCATAACAGCGTCTATAACAAAGGGGATCATTAAGTTGACTATGGGCTTCCTCCAGATAAAGGTCCCTAGGCCAAAGCACTACATTACCCCCCTTGTCAGATTGACGTATGATGATGTTATTATCAGCTTGCAATTTGCTGACAAGTTGGAAGTAACAATTGTTCCGTGCTGTGTATTTGAATTTTTCACGCAGGGTAGATGAGTATAGTTTTTTGATCCCTGAGACAGAAAGTTTGTGAAAAATATCGATGTTATCATGCAGCATCAAAGGCGTGAAGGTGGATTTAGGTTTGAATTTGGTGTGACCAGGCACATTCAGGGTTAGGTGTTCTTCCGTGAAATCAGAACTAGAGCCCTCATACCTCAACTGCTGAAGGTCTTGCATTAGATCCAAATCGTTAGCAATCAATCCTTGTTGCACATCCAACATAGGTGTAAAACTTGGTCTCTGAATGCTAGGATTGAGTAGGAAGTGCTTCTGCAGCTTTAACTTACGGATAAATTTATATAAATCGATCCGGGTTTTAGAGTAGTTAAAGTTGCTGCCTGAGCTAAACGAGAGACCAAGATGTAAAATGTTGATCTCAGCTGGACTAAGTTGCGTGCTAGTAAGGTTGACAACAGATGATGATTCTATGGACTCTGTAACTTGATGTGGTACTGTAGTTACTTGTTCCATCTCTTGTTGTTTTTCCTTTTTGGCCTGGTGTTTGCGGCGTGCTTGTCGTCGCAATCTGCGCTTTTGGTTGAGTCTTTGGCGCTGTTGGGATTTTGCCTTCTGGGTCTCAAGGTTTCGCGGCGGTCTTGCCGCAAACAGTCCACCTCTTGTGCCAAGGAGAACCGGGTAAACCCCAATTGCACCGTATTCCTATTGCACTCCGTGTCAGAATCGCTGTCGGGTATCGAACTGAGGTCGGACACTGACGATGCCAGTTGAGAGGGTTTGCATAGCACCCTGGGCATGACCAGAAGAGGGATGTAAGACTGGCGCTTGGGAGGCTTTAATGGCATCAAATTTCCTTGCGAAGGTGAAAATGCGACCTTGCTGGTAATCAATCTTGTCGCGCTGAAACTTGAATGCCTTGCGCTTTTTTATTATCTCTTCCTCCTTACGAAGACGCAAGATCATATCCTCCCTGAGTTTAGTGCAATCTGTCGTACAGGTCAATGCCTGAATTTCCTTGTTGACCTCATCGATTCTGACTTGCAGCGCAGCGCGATCGCTCTCAGCATATTTAACTAAAATAGTTACTAGCTTTCGTGACGAGTCCAAATTACATTTGGCCCACTCTTTGAGCATATTAGGGTCTGGTTGCTCATAGCTGGGGGCAAGCATTATTCTGTGCCCACGAGGTATACGACCCACCTCAAGATAACAACTTAAGGAGCGATGCTCCCACCATTTGGACTGTTCAGCTTTCATTAGCTTTTCCAGACATTTGAAAAGCTCACGAGGGTTGGGTATCCCGGTAACTGTGTTAGCTGCTTGCGTGGTCATCAAAGATTCACCGGCCGGTGAATCATCAAACAGGTCAATAGCCGCCTCCTTCCTGCTCCTCATGGCATCAGCAGACATGGCGCTGTTATAATTAAACCACTAATGTGGACTCACGAAGTTAAAGGGCAAACAAAGGATAAATTCCGCTGTCCGAAAACTTGACATATATATATATATATATCTCTATATATATATATATATATATATATATTATCTATTGGCGGTCGCCAGTAGATAGTTATAGTTAGGACCTATTTTCCATAGGAAATCTTCAAAATTCTATTCCCAATAAGTCTGGCACCAGTTGACAAATCTTCGTGAAATTTTCCAAACATTTGGCCAGCGCCGCTCCGCTCCTACCCTGAAAGTTTTGCGGTGATACCTACCTGTCGTGGGTTCTTTCTACAGCAGGCACCTTGACGGTTGATGTTTTGCGGCCTCGCCTGGGCCGCGGAGAGAGCCCCGGTGTTGGTTTCCAGCACCCCTGCAACGACGCCAATCGACGCCGCTGCCGAAGGGACAGGTGCCGGTTCATTGGAGTTACAAAGCGGCAGCGATGTGTTGAGCCTTTCTTCACTACCCACTGGGGATTAATTGAACATTGTGAATGCTAGGGCATACCAGCTAACATTAGAAATACAGGGCACTACAATCATCATGATGCCACGGGAGTGGCCACGCCCACGGAGGCGGGACTGTCAATATAATGGTGGTGCCTGAAAATCGCTATGCCTCTGCATCACGACTCCGTTGCCTTTGAAGAAGTGGTTGGGTCCACGAAACGCGTCAGGCTGTTTGGAATCAATTTTGTGATTGCAAGTCTTCATGCTCGCTGTTCCCTCCAATTAAAGATTGTGGCTGATACCTACCTGTCGTGGGTTCTTTCTACAGCAGGCACCTTGACGGTTGATGTTTTGCGGCCTCGCCTGGGCCGCGGAGAGAGCCCCGGTGTTGGTTTCCAGCACCCCTGCAACGACGCCAATCGACGCCGCTGCCGAAGGGACAGGTGCCGGTTCATTGGAGTTACAAAGCGGCAGCGATGTGTTGAGCCTTTCTTCACTACCCACTGGGGATTAATTGAACATTGTGAATGCTAGGGCATACCAGCTAACATTAGAAATACAGGGCACTACAATCACCATGATGCCACGGGAGTGGCCACGCCCACGGAGGCGGGACTGTCAATATAATGGTGGTGCCTTAAAATCGCTATGCCTCTGCATCACGACTCCGTTGCCTTTGAAGAAGTGGTTGGGTCCACGAAACGCGTCAGGCTGTTTGGAATCAATTTTGTGATTGCAAGTCTTCATGCTCGCTGTTCCCTCCAATTAAAGATTGTGGCTGATACCTACCTGTCGTGGGTTCTTTCTACAGCAGGCACCTTGACGGTTGATGTTTTGCGGCCTCGCCTGGGCCGCGGAGAGAGCCCCGGTGTTGGTTTCCAGCACCCCTGCAACGACGCCAATCGACGCCGCTGCCGAAGGGACAGGTGCCGGTTCATTGGAGTTACAAAGCGGCAGCGATGTGTTGAGCCTTTCTTCACTACCCACTGGGGATTAATTGAACATTGTGAATGCTAGGGCATACCAGCTAACATTAGAAATACAGGGCACTACAATCACCATGATGCCACGGGAGTGGCCACGCCCACGGAGGCGGGACTGTCAATATAATGGTGGTGCCTGAAAATCGCTATGCCTCTGCATCACGACTCCGTTGCCTTTGAAGAAGTGGTTGGGTCCACGAAACGCGTCAGGCTGTTTGGAATCAATTTTGTGATTGCAAGTCTTCATGCTCGCTGTTCCCTCCAATTAAAGATTGTGGCTGATACCTACCTGTCGTGGGTTCTTTCTACAGCAGGCACCTTGACGGTTGATGTTTTGCGGCCTCGCCTGGGCCGCGGAGAGAGCCCCGGTGTTGGTTTCCAGCACCCCTGCAACGACGCCAATCGACGCCGCTGCCGAAGGGACAGGTGCCGGTTCATTGGAGTTACAAAGCGGCAGCGATGTGTTGAGCCTTTCTTCACTACCCACTGGGGATTAATTGAACATTGTGAATGCTAGGGCATACCAGCTAACATTAGAAATACAGGGCACTACAATCACCATGATGCCACGGGAGTGGCCACGCCCACGGAGGCGGGACTGTCAATATAATGGTGGTGCCTGAAAATCGCTATGCCTCTGCATCACGACTCCGTTGCCTTTGAAGAAGTGGTTGGGTCCACGAAACGCGTCAGGCTGTTTGGAATCAATTTTGTGATTGCAAGTCTTCATGCTCGCTGTTCCCTCCAATTAAAGATTGTGGCTGATACCTACCTGTCGTGGGTTCTTTCTACAGCAGGCACCTTGATGGTTGATATATATATATATATATATATATATATATATATTATCTATTGGCGGTCGCCAGTAGATAGTTATAGTTAGGACCTATTTTCCATAGGAAATCTTCAAAATTCTATTCCCAATAAGTCTGGCACCAGTTGACAAATCTTCGCGAAATTTTCCAAACATTTGGCCAGCGCCGCTCCGCTCCTACCCTGAAAGTTTTGCGGTGATCCGTCAAGCGGGGTCTGAGAAAAAAGGGGGGTCCCAAAACACGTTTTCCCCATGCAATTTCCCATAGGATCTGTTGTCGCAGCTACAGCCTGAACTGCTGAACGGAATGACACCAAATTTGGCAAAGATGTAGTCCTCAGTTCAGACTCGTGCCTTTTGCATAAATGGTGTGAATCTGTTCAGTAGTTCCTGAGAAATTCAGGGTAAAAAAGTTAGAGATATCTATGGCCGGGGAGGATCTGCGCACCCTACCCGCACCATAAGCGCACCCTCCCCGAACCGAGCACGCACCCTCCCGATCACGCGCTGAATGCTAATTGGCTGTCAAATGTCTGTCTACATTCGAAACCAGGAACTGTTGGTGGCCATTTTCTGCCTCGGTAGAAGCGAGGCTGAACAAGCAAGGGGAATAAGTGTGTAAAACATATAAAGGGGGCAGAGTGGAAATACTCTGACCCTCTAGAGGTGCTTACGGGGTCCCAGAAGGACCCCCTGGGGCCCCCTTTTAAAAAACAAAAAAATGGCGAAATGCGCGCAGGGTGCACGCATCCTAACACGTTGAGTGCACGGATTCTCTCGCGTTGGGTGCACGGATCCAAGGGAAAAAAAATTGAAATTTTTGGGAGATAAAGATCAAGCTTAATTGTTTTGTTCTTGAGTGGCTCTAAAAAGAGCCGTTGTGTTCATTGAGCATTTTTGGTACTTATAAGTAAGTACCTATACAGAGTCTAAAGTTGTTGAGGAAGACTCTGTTTCCTTCATCAGTAAAGTGTACTCCATCTCTCCTATACATCTCTTGCATATGAAAGCGCAGATTGTTATTGTAAATGGACCCCATTCTATAGTCTCGGAGAAAAGCAGAAACAGATTTATTCACATGTTTCCTAGCTTTCTCAATTTGTGGACAAAAATTATCGGACCAGTTTCATTTCTGCCTTTGGCATATGTTAGAATACACAAAGGTAGTTTTGGGGAAAAGTGAAATCAGTTCTGCAAAGGTGTCCTTCATAAGGATTTCCAGTCCTACCCCAGTCAAAGTGCCTAGGTCATTGTCACCACAGTGCACTATTATGAGGTCAGGGTGTTGGATATGCATGAAGGATTTCACCAATGGCATCAGTTGGTGCCACTTTAACCCTCTCTGTCCAATCCATTTAATGTCTACATTTGGCAAACCTAGGTCTTTGTGAATGTCTTTGTTTTCTGCATACCTTTGGCTCCAGAAAATATAGCTATGTCCCACAATCCACACTCTAAGCATCTTGAAAGGAGGTCTGGATGCACTCAGATGGTCTCTGTAAATGAAATGGCAGTTTGGAAAGTAAGATGTTTCTAAAATGGTGGCTAAGATGCAGTTTTGAAAAAAGACAAGAAATCATTGGTTGTTAGACAACCTTCTACACTGAAAGGTAGGGTGCATATTTCTGTTTTTTAAACGCATGATTCTTTATGGTTAACAAAAACTGATTGTAAGGAACATTATATATGATAAGCTGATATGTTGAAAAGTCAAGCCCACTTGCTGTCTTGATTAGCAACATTGTGTGCTGAACTTGTGACCTGTGTGCTCAGTACAGTGTTCCATGACCTGTTTCTATGGTAACGAGCAGAAGGCAGATTGGGGGAAGGGTTCAAATTGAAGTAATTTGGAAAGGGTTGAAATGTTTAACCAATAGAAATGTGTGTTTGCTTTTGAATTGATTTGGGAAGAAATGTGATTTGATGTTTACATGTATATGTGTGGAAAATGAGAGGGAAACTTTGCCATTCTTTGGTTCTGCTGACAGGTGCACAGTGCAGAGATTCTGTATAAGAAAATCTGGTGTGTGACTGATATCTGGTGTGTGTCTGACATACATCTTAATCTACAAAACAACTTGAAAGGTGAGTTATTTAATTGTGAGGAGATGTATGTAGACTATTTTGATTTTAATCAGACTAATGTATTTCTCCTGCTAAAGTGTAGGGAGTACTTTTTTTCTCTACAATCTTATTGACAGTGTGTGTGCATGTAGAAACCATTCTGTGATAAGCATTTGTGTTTTTCATGTGTTTGTAGACAGATAACTGTGCTGTTTTTATATTGTGGTAGAATTAGAAACCAGTCATTGTTTATGAATTTGTGAAATGAGTTATGTTTCTCCACTAAAATGTAGTACTCCTTCTAGATGAAGAAATGTGTTTTGGTATGGTGCAAGGGATAGTGTTGTTTGTCTAGAATCACACAGTGAGTCTGTGTGCATTTGGGAACCACTGTGAGAGAAGCAGTTGGTAACATCGTGTATTTGCCGACAGATAACTGTTTTAAAACCTGTCTTGTTGTCAAGTTTTAGTAGGATTAGAAGGAAGTTTTTGCTTATGCTTTGATTAAATGAGTCAGGCTTTGACTCTAAAGTGCAGTTCTGAAATATGTAGTTTGTGTGCATTCCCCTTACCTCTTACACTGTAGTGAATGAGTTTTGGTAAACTCCTAGGGATAGTGGTGCTTGTCTAGAATTACACTGTGAGTGTGTGTGCTTTTGGGAACCACTGTGAGAGAAGCATTTGGTAACATCATGCATTTTCTGACAGATAACTCTTTTAAAACCTGTCATGTTGTCAAGTTTTAGTAGCATTAGAAGCCAGTCTTTGCTTATGCATTGATAAAATGAGTCATGCTTTGACACTAATGTGCTGTACTTTAATATGTAGATTGTGTGTAGTCTCCTTACCCCTTGGCCAGTAGTGAATGAGTTTTGGTAAGCTGCTAGCGATAGTGTTGCTTGTCTAGAATCACACTGTGAGTCTGTGTGCATTTGGGAACCACTGTGAGAGAAGCATTTGGTAACATCGGGTATATAACTGTTTTAAAACCTGTCTTGTTGTCAAGTTTTAGTAGCATTAGAAGGCAGTTTTTGCTTATTCTTTGAATAAATGAGTCAGGCTTTGACACAAAAGTGCAGTCCTGAAATGTGTACATTGTGTGCAGTTCCCTTACCACTTCCACTGCAGTGAATGAGTTTTGGTAAACTCCTAGGGATAGTGGTGCTTGTCTAGAATCACACTGTGAGTGTGTGTGCATTTGGGAACCACTGTGAGATAAGTATTTGGTAACATCATGCATTTTCTGACAGATAACTCTTTTAAAACCTGTCATGTTGTCAAGTTTTAGTAGCATTAGAAGCCAGCATTTGCTTATGTGTTGAATAAATGAGTCAGGCTTTGACACTAAAGTGCAGTACTTAAATATGTAGATTTTGTGCAGTACCCTTACCTCTTCTAGACTAGTGAATGAGTTTTGGTAAACTCCTAGGATAGTGCTGCTTGTCTAAAATCACAGTGTGAGTCTGTGTGCATTTGGGTAAGGGTTGTGAGAGAAGCATTTGGTAACATTGTGTATTTGCTGACAGATAACTGTTTTAAAACCGGTCATGTTGTCAAGTTTTAGTAGCATTAGAAGCTGGGGGTCTGCTCCGTACATACACGGGTGGGGGTACGGTCCGTACTTACACGGGGGGGCTGGGGGTCCGCTCCGTACATACACGGGTGGGGGTACGGTCCGTACTTACACGGGGGGGCTGGGGGTCCGCTCCGTACATACACGGGTGGGGGTACGGTCCGTACATACACGGGGGGGCTGGGGGTTCGGCGCGTACATACGGGGGCTGGGGGGGGTTCGGCGCGTACATATGGGGGCTGGGGGAGGTTCAGCACGTACGTACAGGGGCTGGGGGGGTTCGGCGCATATGCGGGCACATGTCTCCATGGTTGCTATGGGAGTTCGGTCCGTACGGTGTTTTTTCCATGCAGTTGTAACATCGGACGCCCGGTACGGATCGTACTTGCGCGCTCGGACTTGAGTTTTCACATTTGTACGTAAAATCGTCCGGGGATGTGTTGGAAACGTTTTCCGACCCGAGGATGTGTGGGGGAATTTTCCCAATACGATTCGTATGGACTTTTTCCCATACGAATCGTACTTGCCAGTTTGTACGGTACTTGTATGATTCGTACGGAAAAAAATCCGGATACGATTCGTACGGGGAAATTTTTTCCAGGATCGGAATCGGCCCTTAAGCTGTGATGAGTATGCTTGGGATGATTTACTTGAATTTCTTCGAGAGGCAAATTCCAATATAAAAAATATTGAATACAAAACACCTGGAGAATTGTGCTCTGTCAATGTATGCAGATATTTCAATCATAGATTTGAAGCTATGATGTCTTTCTTCTGCAATAAAAAGAATCCTCCTCTTGGAGAAGTTGTGGATTTCTTTTGGAGAAAAGAGTATCAAGCAAGAGGTGTTCCTCACATACATATGTTGTTATAGATCAAGGATGCCCCCAAATTTGGAACAGATTCAGATGAAACTGTTTTGTCTTTCATTGAAGATTATGCTACATGTTCTCTTCCCAATAGCAGAGAAGATAAAAACTTAAAACAACAAGTCTTACGATTTCAAAGCCACAGGTGTGGAAAATACTGTTGACGAAAGTACAAGTCAAAGGATAAGTTCTATACCAAATGTCGTTTTGGATTTCCACGTCCTGTATTATCCAAAGGAAGAGTGAACAGTTTTATGTCAGCTATGTGACATACCATCACAAGAAAGTCTCCGAAAAACACCTACAACTTAAGAAGAAGCGAAGAATCGAAATACATAAATGACTAAAATCCAGTTATTTTATCCATGTGGAACGCTAACATGGATATTCAGTATGTTGCGGACAATTACATTGCTGTTGCTCGATGTGTAACGTCTTACATTACTAAATCAGGAAAGACTGAATTGAAAGAAATGTGGGAAGAGATTTCTCACGAGAAGACTCTAAGTAAGAAATTATACAGTTTCAGTTTGAAAATGTTATCGCATTGTGAAATTGGAACATATGAATGTTCAGATTGGTTATCATCTGCAAGTCTATATTCCAAAAGTAGAAGAATCATTTGGGTGAGTCTAGGTCTTGCAGGAATGCGAAATCGGGTACTGAAATCTGTTCAAGAAATTGAATATTTAGCAGAAAATGAACCAAAAAGTACAGATATTTTGAAAACAAATATGTTGGACACATATTACCCAAACAGGAGTCATCATCTTGAGAATATGTGTCTCTATGAAGTGCTGCAAAACTACACTTTTAAACGGAATTCTACAGAGAACATCAACGATGGAAAATATGGAGTGATTGGTTCCAAAGAATGTCTGGTGAAACAAAGGAAAGGACATTTAATTAATCACAAGAAACTGAGTTGCGACACTGCTGACAAAAGGGAATTTTACTATTTAGCCCTTTTGCAAATGTTCAAACCATGGCGTTCAGAAGTGGAATTACTTGGAGATTTTCCCAGCTATGAAGATTCATTTAATGCTTGTAAAGATAGCATACAATGCAGTGCTTTAGCAAATTATGTCAAAATGTTGAATGATGAAATTGATCAAGAAGCTACAATTGCAGCTGAGATTGCTAGAGACAGTTCTCAAGACAGTAAAAGTTTTGCTGCACTGAGTCAAGATCCATTAGGACAACCAATTGTTGAAAATGAAGCAGCGATTGCAATGAATGAGGTGGAAACAGTAATGTATCAAGCTCAAGAAGATGCAATACAGTTAGGAGACTTGGAAGAACAACTAAATGTTGAACAGAAACAAATAAATCAGCAAGTGAAAAAGCAGATTGACCATGGATTACTTCATGAAAAGAGAGGGTGCTCATGTACATCATTTCAACCTATCCGAATGTATGTGAGTGGTCAAGCTGGAACAGTAAAAAGTTACTTAATTCAAGTAATTACAAGTTATCTGCAGAAAACAACTGATTCGCATTTGTCGTGTGTTGTCACTGCTCCAACTGGGTGACATGGGTCCCTTGCTCTCCATGCCACTGGAATCAAGCTATCCTGGCTGAAGAGGGGTGAAACCCAGAAACCGGTCCTAGGATGCTTGATTCCAGTCCAGGGAGGACATGGCTTGGCAGTTCGGGCTGGACTGTTCCCATGAGGCACAGGGTCAAGACTGATTTGCATATGGCTGGGTTCAAACTGGAACGGCATGGTGAGCAAAGAAACGATGGATTTAGGCCCAGATCTCTGTACTGGGGTGAATGTATGACATTGTTCTGCATTCTGTCCATCAATTGTTGTTTTTGCATTTGTCACCCCGAGTGGGAAGGGTATGCCCAGACGTGGGTCCCTTGCTCTCCATGCCACTGGAATCAAGCTATCCTGGCTGAAGAGGGGTGAAACCCCGAAACCGGTCCTAGGATGCTTGATTCCAGTCCCGGGAGGACATGGCTTGGCAGTTCGGGCTGGACTGTTCCCATGAGGCACAGGGTCAAGACTGATTTGCATATGGCTGGGTTCAAACTGGAACGGCATGGTGAGCAAAAAAACGTTGGATTTAGGCCCAGATCTCTGTACTGGGGTGAATGTATGACATTGTTCAGCATTCTGTCCATCAATTGTTGTTTTTGCATTTGTCACCCCGAGTGGGAAGGGTATGCCCAGACATGGGTCCCTTGCTCTCCATGCCACTGGAATCAAGCTATCCTGGCTGAAGAGGGGTGAAACCCCGAAACCGGTCCTAGGATGCTTGATTCCATTCCAGGGAGGACATGGCTTGGCAGTTTGGGCTGGACTGTTCCCATGAGGCACAGGGTCAAGACTGATTTGCATATGGCTGGGTTCAAAATGGAACGGTATGGTGAGCAAAAAAACGATGGATTTAGGCCCAGATCTCTGTACTGGGGTGAATGTATGACATTGTTCTGCATTCTGTCCATCAATTGTTGTTTTTGCATTTGTCACCCCGAGTGGGAAGGGTATGCCCAGACGTGGGTCCCTTGCTCTCCATGCCACTGGAATCAAGCTATCCTGGCTGAAGAGGGGTGAAACCCCGAAACCGGTCCTAGGATGCTTGATTCCAGTCCAGGGAGGACATGGCTTGGCAGTTCGGGCTGGACTGTTCCATGAGGCACAGGGTCAAGACTGATTTGCATATGGCTGGGTTCAAACTGGAACGGCATGGTGAGCAAAAAAACAATGGATTTAGGCCCAGATATCTGTCCTGGGGTGAATGTATGACATTGTTCTGCATTCTGTCCATCAATTGTTGTTTTTGCATTTGTCACCCTGAGTGGGAAGGTTATGCCCAGACGTGGGTCCCTTGCTCTCCATGCCACTGGAATCAAGCTATCCTGGCTGAAGAGGGGTGAAACCCTGAAACCGGTCCTAGGATGCTTGATTCCAGTCCAGGGAGGATATGGCTTGGCAGTTCGGGCTGGACTGTTCCCATGAGGCACAGGGTCAAGACTGAATTGCATATGGCTGGGTTCAAACTGGAACGGCATGGTGAGCAAAAAAACGATGGATTTAGGCCCAGATCTCTGTACTTGGGTGAATGTATGACATTGTTCTGCATTCTGTCCATCAATTGTTGTTTTTGCATTTGTCACCCCGAGTGGGAAGGGTATGCCCAGACGTGGGTCCCTTCCTCTCCATGCCACTGGAATCAAGCTATCCTGGCTGAAGAGGGGTGAAACCCCGAAACCGGTCCTAGGATGCTTGATTCCATTCCAGGGAGGACATGGCTTGGCAGTTCGGGCTGGACTGTTCCCATGAGGCACAGGGTCAAGACTGATTTGCATATGGCTGGGTACAAACTGGAACGGCATGGTGAGCAAAAAAACGATGGATTTAGGCCCAGATCTCTGTACTGGGGTGAATGTATGACATTGTTCTGCATTCTGTCCATCTATTGTTGTTTTTGCATTTGTCACCCCGAGTGGGAAGGGTATGCCCAGACGTGGGTCCCTTGCTCTCCATGCCACTGGAATCAAGCTATCCTGGCTGAAGAGGGGTGAAACCCCGAAACCGGTCCTAGGATACTTGATTCCAGTCCAGGGAGGACATGGCTTGGCAGTTCGGGCTGGACTGTTCCCATGAGGCACAGGGTCAAGACTGATTTGCATATGGCTGGGTTCAAACTGGAACGGCATGGTGAGCAAATAAACGATGGATTTAGGCCCAGATCTCTGCACTGGGGTGAATGTATGACATTGTTCTGCATTCTGTCCATCAATTGTTGTTTTTGCATTTGTCACCCCGAATGGGAAGGGTATGCCCAGACGTGGGTCCCTTGCTCTCCATGCCACTGGAATCAAGCTATCCTGGCTGAAGAGGGGTGAAACCCCGAAACCGGTCCTAGGATGCTTGATTCCAGTCCAGGGAGGACATGGCTTGGCAGTTCGGGCTGGACTGTTCCCATGAGGCACAGGGTCAAGACTGATTTGCATATGGCTGGGTTCAAACTGGAACGGCATGGTGAGCAAAAAATCGATGGATTTAGGCCCAGATCTCTGTATTGGGGTGAATGTATGACATTGTTCTGCATTCTGTCCATCAATTGTTGTTTTTGCATTTGTCACCCCGAGTGGGAAGGGTATGCCGAGACGTGGGTCCCTTGCTCCTCATGCCACTGGAATCAAGCTATCCTGGCTGAAGAGGGGTGAAACCCCGAAACCGGTCCTAGGATGCTTGATTCCAGTCCAGGAGGACATGGCTTGGCAGTTCGGGCTGGACTGTTCCCATGAGGCACAGGGTCAAGACTGATTTGCATATGGCTGGGTTCAAACGGGAACGGCATGGTGAGCAAAAAAACTATGGATTTAGGCCCAGATATCTGTACTGGGGTGAATGTATGACATTGTTCTGCATTCTGTCCATCAATTGTTGTTTTTTCATTTGTCACCCCGAGTGGGAAGGGTATGCCCAGACGTGGGTCCCTTGCTCTCCATGCCACTGGAATCAAGCTATCCTGGCTGAAGAGGGTTGAAACCCCGAAACCGGTCCTAGGATGCTTGATTCCAGTCCAGGGAGGACATGGCTTGGCAGTTCGGGCTGAACTGTTCCCATGAGGCACAGGGTCAAGACTGATTTGCATATGGCTGGGTTCAAACTGGAACGGCATGGTGAGCAAAAAAACGATGGATTTAGGCCCAGATCTCTGTACTGGGGTGAATGTATGACATTGTTCTGCATTCTGTCCATCAATTATTGTTTTTGCATTTGTCACCCCGAGTGGGAAGGGTATGCCCAGACGTGGGTCCCTTGCTCTCCATGCCACTGGAATCAAGCTATCCTGGCTGAAGAGGGGTGAAACCCCAAAACCGGTCCTAGGATGCTTGATTCCAGTCCAGGGAGGACATGGCTTGGCAGTTCGTGCTGGACTGTTCCCATGAGGCACAGGGTCAAGACTGATTTGCATATGGCTGGGTTCAAACTGGAACGGCATGGTGAGCAAAAAAACGATGGATTTAGGCCCAGATCTCTGTACTGGGGTGAATGTATGACATTGTTCTGCATTCTGTCCATCTATTGTTGTTTTTGCATTTCTCACCCCGAGTGGGAAGGGTATGCCCAGACGTGGGTCCCTTGCTCTCCATGCCACTGGAATCAAGCTATCCTGGCTGAAGAGGGGTGAAACCCCGAAACCGGTCCTAGGATGCTTGATTCCAGTCCAGGGAGGACATGGCTTGGCAGTTCGGGCTGGACTCTTCCCATGAGGCACAGGGTCAAGACTGATTTGCATATGGCTGGGTTCAAACTGGAACGGCATGGTGAGCAAATAAACGATGGATTTAGGCCCAGATCTCTGCACTGGGGTGAATGTATGACATTGTTCTGCATTCTGTCCATCAATTGTTGTTTTTGCATTTGTCACCCCGAATGGGAAGGGTATGCCCAGACGTGGGTCCCTTGCTCTCCATGCCACTGGAATCAAGCTATCCTGGCTGAAGAGGGGTGAAACCCCGAAACCGGTCCTAGGATGCTTGATTCCAGTCCAGGGAGGACATGGCTTGGCAGTTCGGGCTGGACTGTTCCCATGAGGCACAGGGTCAAGACTGATTTGCATATGGCTGGGTTCAAACTGGAACGGCATGGTGAGCAAAAAATCGATGGATTTAGGCCCAGATCTCTGTATTGGGGTGAATGTATGACATTGTTCTGCATTCTGTCCATCAATTGTTGTTTTTGCATTTGTCACCCCGAGTGGGAAGGGTATGCCCAGACGTGGGTCCCTTGCTCTCCATGCCACTGGAATCAAGCTATCCTGGCTGAAGAGGGGCGAAAGCCCGAAACCAGTCCTAGGATGCTTGATTCCATTTCAGGGAGGACATGGCTTGGCAGTTCGGGCTGGACTGTTCCCATGAGGCACAGGGTCAAGACTGATTTGCATATGGCTGGGTTCAAACTGGAACGGCATGGTGAGCAAAAAAACGATGGATTTAGGCCCAGATCTCTGTACTGGGGTGAATGTATGACATTGTTCTGCATTCTGTCCATCAATTGTTGTTTTTGCATTTGTCACCCCGAGTGGGAAGGGTACGCCCAGACGTGGGTCCCTTGCTCCTCATGCCACTGGAATCAAGCTATCCTGGCTGAAGAGGGGTGAAACCCCGAAACCGGTCCTAGGATGCTTGATTCCAGTCCAGGAGGACATGGCTTGGCAGTTCGGGCTGGACTGTTCCCATGAGGCACAGGGTCAAGACTGATTTGCATATGGCTGGGTTCAAACTGGAACGGCATGGTGAGCAAAAAAACGATGGATTTAGGCCCAGATATCTGTACTGGGGTGAATGTATGACATTGTTCTGCATTCTGTCCATCAATTGTTGTTTTTGCATTTGTCACCCCGAGTGGGAAGGGTATGCCCAGACGTGGGTCCCTTGCTCCTCATGCCACTGGAATCAAGCTATCCTGGCTGAAGAGGGGTGAAACCCCGAAACCGGTCCTAGGATGCTTGATTCCAGTCCAGGAGGACATGGCTTGGCAGTTCGGGCTGGACTGTTCCCATGAGGCACAGGGTCAAGACTGATTTGCATATGGCTGGGTTCAAACTAGAAAGGCATGGTGAGCAAAAAAACGATGGATTTAGGCCCAGATATCTGTACTGGGGTGAATGTATGACATTGTTCTGCATTCTGTCCATCAATTGTTGTTTTTGCATTTGTCACCCCGAGTGGGAAGGGTATGCCCAGACGTGGGTCCCTTGCTCTCCATGCCACTGGAATCAAGCTATCCTGGCTGAAGAGGGTTGAAGCCCCGAAACCGGTCCGAGAATGCTTGATTCCAGTCCAGGGAGGACATGGCTTGGCAGTTCGGGCTGGACTGTTCCCATGAGGCACAGGGTCAAGACTGATTTGCATATGGCTGGGTTCAAACTGGAACGGCATGGTGAGCAAAAAAACTATGGATTTAGGCCCAGATATCTGTACTGGGGTGAATGTATGACATTGTTCTGCATTCTGTCCATCAATTGTTGTTTTTGCATTTGTCACCCCGAGTGGGAAGGGTATGCCCAGACGTGGGTCCCTTGCTCTCCATGCCACTGGAATCAAGCTATCCTGGCTGAAGAGGGTTGAAGCCCCGAAACCGGTCCGAGGATGCTTGATTCCAGTCCAGGGAGGACATGGCTTGGCAGTTCGGGCTGGACTGTTCCCATGAGGCAAAGGGTCAAGACTGATTTGCATATGGCTGGGTTCAAACGGGAACGGCATGGTGAGCAAAAAAACTATGGATTTAGGCCCAGATCTCTGTACTGGGGTGAATGTATGACATTGTTCTGCATTCTGTCCATCAATTGTTGTTTTTGCATTTGTCACCCCGAGTGGGAAGGGTATGCCCAGACGTGGGTCCCTTGCTCTCCATGCCACTGGAATCAAGCTATCCTGGCTGAAGAGGGTTGAAACCCCGAAACCGGTCCTAGGATGCTTGATTCCAGTCCAGGGAGGACATGGCTTGGCAGTTCGGGCTGAACTGTTCCCATGAGGCACAGGGTCAAGACTGATTTGCATATGGCTGGGTTCAAACTGGAACGGCATGGTGAGCAAAAAAACGATGGATTTAGGCCCAGATCTCTGTACTGGGGTGAATGTATGACATTGTTCTGCATTCTGTCCATCAATTGTTGTTTTTGCATTTGTCACCCCGAGTGGGAAGGGTATGCCCAGACGTGGGTCCCTTGCTCTCCATGCCACTGGAATCAAGCTATCCTGGCTGAAGAGGGGTGAAACCCCAAAACCGGTCCTAGGATGCTTGATTCCAGTCCAGGGAGGACATGGCTTGGCAGTTCGTGCTGGACTGTTCCCATGAGGCACAGGGTCAAGACTGATTTGCATATGGCTGGGTTCAAACTGGAACGGCATGGTGAGCAAAAAAACGATGGATTTAGGCCCAGATCTCTGTACTGGGGTGAATGTATGACATTGTTCTGCATTCTGTCCATCTATTGTTGTTTTTGCATTTCTCACCCCGAGTGGGAAGGGTATGCCCAGACGTGGGTCCCTTGCTCTCCATGCCACTGGAATCAAGCTATCCTGGCTGAAGAGGGGTGAAACCCCGAAACCGGTCCTAGGATGCTTGATTCCAGTCCAGGGAGGACATGGCTTGGCAGTTCGGGCTGGACTGTTCCCATGAGGCACAGGGTCAAGACTGATTTGCATATGGCTGGGTTCAAACTGGAACGGCATGGTGAGCAAATAAACGATGGATTTAGGCCCAGATCTCTGCACTGGGGTGAATGTATGACATTGTTCTGCATTCTGTCCATCAATTGTTGTTTTTGCATTTGTCACCCCGAATGGGAAGGGTATGCCCAGACGTGGGTCCCTTGCTCTCCATGCCACTGGAATCAAGCTATCCTGGCTGAAGAGGGGTGAAACCCCGAAACCGGTCCTAGGATGCTTGATTCCAGTCCAGGGAGGACATGGCTTGGCAGTTCGGGCTGGACTGTTCCCATGAGGCACAGGGTCAAGACTGATTTGCATATGGCTGGGTTCAAACTGGAACGGCATGGTGAGCAAAAAATCGATGGATTTAAGCCCAGATCTCTGTATTGGGGTGAATGTATGACATTGTTCTGCATTCTGTCCATCAATTGTTGCTTTTGCATTTGTCACCCCGAGTGGGAAGGGTATGCCCAGACTTGGGTCCCTTGCTCTCCATGCCACTGGAATCAAGCTATCCTGGCTGAAGAGGGGCGAAAGCTCGAAACCAGTCCTAGGATGCTTGATTCCATTCCAGGGAGGACATGGCTTGGCAGTTCGGGCTGGACTGTTCCCATGAGGCACAGGGTCAAGACTGATTTGCATATGGCTGGGTTCAAACTGGAACGGCATGGTGAGCAAAAAAACGATGGATTTAGGCCCAGATCTCTGTACTGGGGTGAATGCATGACATTGTTCTGCATTCTGTCCATCAATTGTTGTTTTTGCATTTGTCACCCCGAGTGGGAAGGGTATGCCCAGACGTGGGTCCCTTGCTCCTCATGCCACTGGAATCAAGCTATCCTGGCTGAAGAGGGGTGAAACCCCGAAACCGGTCCTAGGATGCTTGATTCCAGTCCAGGAGGACATGGCTTGGCAGTTCGGGCTGGACTGTTCCCATGAGGCACAGGGTCAAGACTGATTTGCATATGGCTGGGTTCAAACTGGAACGGCATGGTGAGCAAAAAAACGATGGATTTAGGCCCAGATATCTGTACTGGGGTGAATGTATGACATTGTTCTGCATTCTGTCCATCAATTGTTGTTTTTGCATTTGTCACCCCGAGTGGGAAGGGTATGCCCAGACGTGGGTCCCTTGCTCCTCATGCCACTGGAATCAAGCTATCCTGGCTGAAGAGGGGTGAAACCCCGAAACCGGTCCTAGGATGCTTGATTCCAGTCCAGGAGGACATGGCTTGGCAGTTCGGGCTGGACTGTTCCCATGAGGCACAGGGTCAAGACTGATTTGCATATGGCTGGGTTCAAACTGGAACGGCATGGTGAGCAAAAAACGATGGATTTAGGCCCAGATATCTGTACTGGGGTGAATGTATGACATTGTTCTGCATTCTGTCCATCAATAGTTGTTTTTGCATTTGTCACCCCGAGTGGGAAGGGTATGCCCAGACGTGGGTCCCTTGCTCTCCATGCCACTGGAATCAAGCTATCCTGGCTGAAGAGGGTTGAAGCCCCGAAACCGGTCCGAGGATGCTTGATTCCAGTCCAGGGAGGACATGGCTTGGCAGTTCGGGCTGGACTGTTCCCATGAGGCAAAGGGTCAAGACTGATTTGCATATGGCTGGGTTCAAACGGGAACGGCATGGTGAGCAAAAAAACTATGGATTTAGGCCCAGATCTCTGTACTGGGGTGAATGTATGACATTGTTCTGCATTCTGTCCATCAATTGTTGTTTTTGCATTTGTCACCCCGAGTGGGAAGGGTATGCCCAGACGTGGGTCCCTTGCTCTCCATGCCACTGGAATCAAGCTATCCTGGCTGAAGAGGGTTGAAACCCCGAAACCGGTCCTAGGATGCTTGATTCCAGTCCAGGGAGGACATGGCTTGGCAGTTCGGGCTGAACTGTTCCCATGAGGCACAGGGTCAAGACTGATTTGCATATGGCTGGGTTCAAACTGGAACGGCATGGTGAGCAAAAAAACGATGGATTTAGGCCCAGATCTCTGTACTGGGGTGAATGTATGACATTGTTCTGCATTCTGTCCATCAATTATTGTTTTTGCATTTGTCACCCCGAGTGGGAAGGGTATGCCCAGACGTGGGTCCCTTGCTCTCCATGCCACTGGAATCAAGCTATCCTGGCTGAAGAGGGGTGAAACCCCTAAACCGGTCCTAGGATGCTTGATTCCAGTCCAGGGAGGACATGGCTTGGCAGTTCGTGCTGGACTGTTCCCATGAGGCACAGGGTCAAGACTGATTTGCATATGGCTGGGTTCAAACTGGAACGGCATGGTGAGCAAAAAAACGATGGATTTAGGCCCAGATCTCTGTACTGGGGTGAATGTATGACATTGTTCTGCATTCTGTCCATCTATTGTTGTTTTTGCATTTCTCACCCCGAGTGGGAAGGGTATGCCCAGACGTGGGTCCCTTGCTCTCCATGCCACTGGAATCAAGCTATCCTGGCTGAAGAGGGGTGAAACCCCGAAACCGGTCCTAGGATGCTTGATTCCAGTCCAGGGAGGACATGGCTTGGCAGTTCGGGCTGGACTGTTCCCATGAGGCACAGGGTCAAGACTGATTTGCATATGGCTGGGTTCAAACTGGAACGGCATGGTGAGCAAATAAACGATGGATTTAGGCCCAGATCTCTGCACTGGGGTGAATGTATGACATTGTTCTGCATTCTGTCCATCAATTGTTGTTTTTGCATTTGTCACCCCGAATGGGAAGGGTATGCCCAGACGTGGGTCCCTTGCTCTCCATGCCACTGGAATCAAGCTATCCTGGCTGAAGAGGGGTGAAACCCCGAAACCGGTCCTAGGATGCTTGATTCCAGTCCAGGGAGGACATGGCTTGGCAGTTCGGGCTGGACTGTTCCCATGAGGCACAGGGTCAAGACTGATTTGCATATGGCTGGGTTCAAACTGGAACGGCATGGTGAGCAAAAAATCGATGGATTTAAGCCCAGATCTCTGTATTGGGGTGAATGTATGACATTGTTCTGCATTCTGTCCATCAATTGTTGCTTTTGCATTTGTCACCCCGAGTGGGAAGGGTATGCCCAGACTTGGGTCCCTTGCTCTCCATGCCACTGGAATCAAGCTATCCTGGCTGAAGAGGGGCGAAAGCCCGAAACCAGTCCTAGGATGCTTGATTCCATTCCAGGGAGGACATGGCTTGGCAGTTCGGGCTGGACTGTTCCCATGAGGCACAGGGTCAAGACTGATTTGCATATGGCTGGGTTCAAACTGGAACGGCATGGTGAGCAAAAAAACGATGGATTTAGGCCCAGATCTCTGTACTGGGGTGAATGTATGACATTGTTCTGCATTCTGTCCATCAATTGTTGTTTTTGCATTTGTCACCCCGAGTGGGAAGGGTATGCCCAGACGTGGGTCCCTTGCTCCTCATGCCACTGGAATCAAGCTATCCTGGCTGAAGAGGGGTGAAACCCCGAAACCGGTCCTAGGATGCTTGATTCCAGTCCAGGAGGACATGGCTTGGCAGTTCGGGCTGGACTGTTCCCATGAGGCACAGGGTCAAGACTGATTTGCATATGGCTGGGTTCAAACTGGAACGGCATGGTGAGCAAAAAAACGATGGATTCAGGCCCAGATATCTGTACTGGGGTGAATGTATGACATTGTTCTGCATTCTGTCCATCAATTGTTGTTTTTGCATTTGTCACCCCGAGTGGGAAGGGTATGCCCAGACGTGGGTCCCTTGCTCCTCATGCCACTGGAATCAAGCTATCCTGGCTGAAGAGGGGTGAAACCCCGAAACCGGTCCTAGGATGCTTGATTCCAGTCCAGGAGGACATGGCTTGGCAGTTCGGGCTGGACTGTTCCCATGAGGCACAGGGTCAAGACTGATTTGCATATGGCTGGGTTCAAACTGGAACGGCATGGTGAGCAAAAAAACGATGGATTTAGGCCCAGATATCTGTACTGGGGTGAATGTATGACATTGTTCTGCATTCTGTCCATCAATTGTTGTTTTTGCATTTGTCACCCCGAGTGGGAAGGGTATGCCCAGACGTGGGTCCCTTGCTCTCCATGCCACTGGAATCAAGCTATCCTGGCTGAAGAGGGTTGAAGCCCCGAAACCGGTCCGAGGATGCTTGATTCCAGTCCAGGGAGGACATGGCTTGGCAGTTCGGGCTGGACTGTTCCCATGAGGCACAGGGTCAAGACTGATTTGCATATGGCTGGGTTCAAACGGGAACGGCATGGTGAGCAAAAAAACTATGGATTTAGGCCCAGATCTCTGTACTGGGGTGAATGTATGACATTGTTCTGCATTCTGTCCATCAATTGTTGTTTTTGCATTTGTCACCCCGAGTGGGAAGGGTATGCCCAGACGTGGGTCCCTTGCTCTCCATGCCACTGGAATCAAGCTATCCTGGCTGAAGAGGGGTGAAACCCCGAAACCGGTCCTAGGATGCTTGATTCCAGTCCAGGGAGGACATGGCTTGGCAGTTCGGGCTGGACTGTTCCCATGAGGCACAGGGTCAAGACTGATTTGCATATGGCTGGGTTCAAACTGGAACGGCATGGTGAGCAAAAAAACGATGGATTTAGGCCCAGATCTCTGTACTGGGGTGAATGTATGACATTGTTCTGCATTCTGTCCATCAATTATTGTTTTTGCATTTGTCACCCCGAGTGGGAAGGGTATGCCCAGACGTGGGTCCCTTGCTCTCCATGCCACTGGAATCAAGCTATCCTGGCTGAAGAGGGGTGAAACCCCAAAACCGGTCCTAGGATGCTTGATTCCAGTCCAGGGAGGACATGGCTTGGCAGTTCGTGCTGGACTGTTCCCATGAGGCACAGGGTCAAGACTGATTTGCATATGGCTGGGTTCAAACTGGAACGGCATGGTGAGCAAAAAAATGATGGATTTAGTCCCAGATCTCTGTACTGGGGTGAATGTATGACATTGTTCTACATTCTGTCCATCAATTGTTGTTTTTGCATTTGTCACCTTGAGTGGGAAGGGTATGCCCAGATGTGGGTCCCTTGCTCTCCATGCCACTGGAATCAAGCTATCCTGTCTGAAGAGGGGTGAAACCCTGATTTATCTAAATGCAGAGTTTTGTAGTGCGGCCAGTTGCTGCTGCGGTACAGCGCAAACGCAAGTCCAAATCCCACCGCTGATCACCAATGTTAGAAATGGGATTTCTGGCTGGCTAAGGCTTGCGCCAAAGTCTGACAGAAACCACCACTCTAGTCAGGGCTGGGGAGTTACACGCCAAAGATAACCCCTGCTCACCCCCTTGGTAGCTTGGCACGAGCAGTCAGGCTTATCTCTGAGGCGATGTGTAAAGCGTTTGCGCGCGCACCCAGCAACAACACCCAAGGCCCACCACAAAGGAAACTCCACACAAGGTATTCTATAAAAATAGCCTTTGTATTATACACAACACATTAGATAAAAACACACACTTTACACGGTGCCAACAGGCACGGGCAGAATTTACAAGGGATTATGTACAAGACAGGGCCGCATGGACCACTGCCAGGAATTAGCACTTAGAACATAGGAATAATACTGTAGTACAAAATAACATATGTAGCACACAACCAGTAACTACTGGTAACCAGAAAGTACCACCTACGCAACCCTAACCACCTTAGGACAGTATTGCGCAGGGAATCAGGACCTCACTAGCACCACCTGTACTAGGGAGAAAACAACCACCTAAGTATCACAATACCTGTAGGGGTCTAAGCACATAAACACATGATGCATAAAACATTCAGAGGTGTAAAACAAAGCACATGACGCAAAAACACATTCAGAGGTGCAGAACCGGTACAATGGCGCCAAAACTCACATTCGCCACCACCTGTGGCAGTCCCTAGGCCAACTGGCCTTGTAGGGGCAAGGACGCCCTGTGTCCCAATGTCAGGGGGGGGGCCTAAACGTGGCAGCTGCCCACTAAGTGCTGGGAAGCTGGAGGGGCTGAGGCCTGGGCACCTCTGGGCCCTTAGAACAAATATGGCCTCCGTTGGAGCCTCGCTGGGCTCTGAGAACACACTCGTGGCCCCCCCTGAGCCTCGCAGGCTCTGAACAATAAGGCGCCCTGAGCCTCGCAGGCTCTGAACCAAGCAATGTGCCCGTGTACGTGGGAGCGTCCCGCTGCCTTCCGGGGCCGCTCCGCTGGTCAGGAAATGCCCCCGTATGGATGGAGCCACACTGGACTCTGAGGAAATATAGCGCCCCTCGTTGGAGCCTCAACCGGCTCTGAACGAACAATGCCTTCTGGGAGCCTCACAGGCTCTACTACTCCCAGCCCCCGTCGTTGGAGCCTCACGGGGCTCGTGAGCACAGCCCCCTGCACCCCCCAGCAGATGCGCGGAGTCCCCCAGCCCTCTAGGCACTCACCGGCTGCTCGGGGGACTCCCGCGTCGTCTCCGCTCTCCGGGGAAGGCTCCGAGGCTTCTTGACACCGCGGAAGGGGCAGGCACCGACAACGTGCCTCGCGCCCCCTCCGCACAAGCTCCGGCCGTGCTCCTCTCACAGTCAAGCGCGGGGTGGGCTCCCGCCTGGACCTTCACTCTTCCCGGGCACTTCTCCTCGCTGCACAGGAGCGCGGGGTAGGCTCCCGTCCGCTTCCTGTTTCCAAGTTCCGCCCCCGTCTCCACGAAGGCTGCCTGACTTCCGGGTTTCCTCGGCCCGGGCTGCAGCGGTGATCGGAACCCTCCGCAATAAGAGGGGTAGGCTCCCTCGTACATGCAATCCTCGGCGGGGTAGGCACCCGCCGCAGCGATAAGCAAATAAGCGGGGTGGGCACCCGCTTACAGCCTCAGCAATGTCCCTGGCAGGGTGGGCACCTGCCAGGAGACCCTAGAATCGGCAGAAAACGGGGCAAACGCCGGGTGGGCACCGGCTAGCAGAAATAAAGCGCTCCTAGCGCTAGGGCCAAAAGTGAAAGCACTTTCAGTGCTGAGGACAAGTCCAGCGCTCCCAGGCGCTTAGAGAGGGAAAATAATGCGCTCCCAGCGCCTAAAGGAGGATTCCAACCAAATCCAGCAAAGTTCTCCCCTGCATGCAGCAGGGCAGGGGTGGGGGGGCAAGGCTGGACCCAGAGCCAGCTCACTGGGCCTCCAGGCAGGGAGGTAGTCCAAGTGGCGGTCCTCTGGTCCAGCAGCAGCAGCAGCAGCCCCCCTCAGGTAGGATCCTGGCAGAGAACAGTTTCTGTGGGGACACAGCCCCATTTTTATACAGGCAAACCCTTTGTTCTGGGTTCAGGGTGAGGGGGAAAACCAGTCGCAGCTGGTTGGGGAGCACCCTTGATGTGCTCAGCCCCTCACTCTATTCACTGGCAGGGCTAGGGTCGTCAGTCGCACCACAGGGGGCGGGGCCAGCATTGTGTTTGGAAAACCCTGTCCTATTCAGGACCCAGGTGGACTCCTCCCACCCATCTAGCTGCTGATCTCCCCATTCACCACTGGGTGACTCATCCTGACACTGGGGAATCCCTAGCCCGTCACATGACACGACCAGCCAATCACGCGACAGACACACTGCACACAGAAGTGCCCACTTCTAGAAGTGGCACTTCCACACTAGGTACATGCACGCCGCACACATCATCGCGCAGCATTCACTCCCACGAGTCCGCACATACCAAACTCGGGCCTGCACACCCCACGCATCAGGAACTACTAGGGACACATACATTCCCCATGCATTCCTATGGGAGGGCAGGCCTATCTCACCACATGCACTCAGCGCACGCACGCACTTTACCCTGGGACACAGGGAAAGTGCGCAGAAACCAAAAAAATCACCATACCAAGTCACCAATAAAAAGCCAAAAAATCCAGGGGTGAACCTGCCAGAAGGGCCAAGTCCAACAAACCCCGAAACCGGTCCTAGGATGCTTGATTCCAGTCCAGGGAGGACATGGCTTGGCAGTTCGGGCTGGACTGTTCCCATGAGGCACAGGGTCAAGACTGATTTGCATATGGCTGGGTTCAAACTGGAACGGCATTGTGAGCAAAAAAACGATGGATTTAGGCCCCGATCTCTGTACTGGGGTGATTGTACGACATTGTTCTGCATTCTGTCCATCAATTGTTGTTTTTGCATTTGTCACCCCGAGTGGGAAGGGTATGCCCAGACGTGGGTCCCTTGCTCTCCATGCCACTGGAATCAAGCTATCCTGGCTGAAGAGGGGTGAAACCCCGAAACCGGTCCTAGGATGCTTGATTCCAGTCCAGGGAGGACATGGCTTGGCAGTTCGAGCTGGACTGTTCCCATGAGGCACAGGGTCAAGACTGATTTGCATATGGCTGGGTTCAAACTGGAACGGCATGGTGAGCAAAAAAACGATGGATTTAGGCCCAGATCTCTGTACTGGGGTGAATGTGTGACATTGTTCTGCATTCTGTCCATCAATTGTTGTTTTTGCATTTGTCACCCCGAGTGGGAAGGGTATGCCCAGACGTGGGTCCCTTGCTCTCCATGCCACTGGAATCAAGCTATCCTGGCTGAAGAGGGGTGAAACCCCGAAACCGGTCCTAGGATGCTTGATTCCAGTCCAGGGAGGACATGGCTTGGCAGTTCGGGCTGGACTGTTCCCATGAGGCACAGGGTCAAGACTGATTTGCATATGGCTGGGTTCAAACTGGAACGGCATGGTGAGCAAAAAATCGATGGATTTAGGCCCAGATCTCTGTATTGGGGTGAATGTATGACATTGTTCTGCATTCTGTCCATCAATTGTTGTTTTTGCATTTGTCACCCCGAGTGGGAAGGGTATGCCCAGATGTGGGTCCCTTGCTCTCCATGCCACTGGAATCAAGCTATCCTGGCTGAAGAGGGGCGAAAGCCCGAAACCAGTCCTAGGATGCTTGATTTCATTCCAGGGAGGACATGGCTTGGCAGTTCGGGCTGGACTGTTCCCATGAGGCACAGGGTCAAGACTGATTTGCATATGGCTGGGTTCAAACTGGAACGGCATGGTGAGCAAAAAAACGATGGATTTAGGCCCAGATTTCTGTACTGGGGTGAATGTATGACATTGTTCTGCATTCTGTCCATCAATTGTTGTTTTTGCATTTGTCACCCCGAGTGGGAAGGGTATGCCCAGACGTGGGTCCCTTGCTCCTCATGCCACTGGAATCAAGCTATCCTGGCTGAAGAGGGGTGAAACCCCGAAACCGGTCCTAGGATGCTTGATTCCAGTCCAGGAGGACATGGCTTGGCAGTTCGGGCTGGACTGTTCCCATGAGGCACAGGGTCAAGACTGATTTGCATATGGCTGGGTTCAAACTGGAACGGCATGGTGAGCAAAAAAACGATGGATTTAGGCCCAGATATCTGTACTGGGGTGAATGTATGACATTGTTCTGCATTCTGTCCATCAATTGTTGTTTTTGCATTTGTCACCCCGAGTGGGAAGGGTATGCCCAGACGTGGGTCCCTTGCTCCTCATGCCACTGGAATCAAGCTATCCTGGCTGAAGAGGGGTGAAACCCCGAAACCGGTCCTAGGATGCTTGATTCCAGTCCAGGAGGACATGGCTTGGCAGTTCGGGCTGGACTGTTCCCATGAGGCACAGGGTCAAGACTGATTTGCATATGGCTGGGTTCAAACTGGAACGGCATGGTGAGCAAAAAAACGATGGATTTAGGCCCAGATATCTGTACTGGGGTGAATGTATGACATTGTTCTGCATTCTGTCCATCAATTGTTGTTTTTGCATTTGTCACCCCGAGTGGGAAGGGTATGCCCAGACGTGGGTCCCTTGCTCTCCATGCCACTGGAATCAAGCTATCCTGGCTGAAGAGGGTTGAAGCCCCGAAACCGGTCCGAGGATGCTTGATTCCAGTCCAGGGAGGACATGGCTTGGCAGTTCGGGCTGGACTGTTCCCATGAGGCACAGGGTCAAGACTGATTTGCATATGGCTGGGTTCAAACGGGAACGGCATGGTGAGCAAAAAAACTATGGATTTAGGCCCAGATCTCTGTACTGGGGTGAATGTATGACATTGTTCTGCATTCTGTCCATCAATTGTTGTTTTTGCATTTGTCACCCCGAGTGGGAAGGGTATGCCCAGACGTGGGTCCCTTCCTCTCCATGCCACTGGAATCAAGCTATCCTGGCTGAAGAGGGGTGAAACCCCGAAACCGGTCCTAGGATGCTTGATTCCAGTCCAGGGAGGACATGGCTTGGCAGTTCGGGCTGGACTGTTCCCATGAGGCACAGGGTCAAGACTGATTTGCATATGGCTGGGTTCAAACTGGAACGGCATGGTGAGCAAAAAAACGGTGGATTTAGGCCCAGATCTCTGTACTGGGGTGAATGTATGACATTGTTCTGCATTCTGTCCATCAATTATTGTTTTTGCATTTGTCACCCCGAGTGGGAAGGGTATGCCCAGACGTGGGTCCCTTGCTCTCCATGCCACTGGAATCAAGCTATCCTGGCTGAAGAGGGGTGAAACCCCAAAACCGGTCCTAGGATGCTTGATTCCAGTCCAGGGAGGACATGGCTTGGCAGTTCGTGCTGGACTGTTCCCATGAGGCACAGGGTCAAGACTGATTTGCATATGGCTGGGTTCAAACTGGAACCGCATGGTGAGCAAAAAAATGATGGATTTAGGCCCAGATCTCTGTACTGGGGTGAATGTATGACATTGTTCTACATTCTGTCCATCAATTGTTGTTTTTGCATTTGTCACCCTGAGTGGGAAGGGTATGCCCAGATGTGGGTCCCTTGCTCTCCATGCCACTGGAATCAAGCTATCCTGTCTGAAGAGGGGTGAAACCCCGAAACCGGTCCTAGGATGCTTGATTCCAGTCCAGGGAGGACATGGCTTGGCAGTTCGGGCTGGACTGTTCCCATGAGGCACAGGGTCAAGACTGATTTGCATATGGCTGGGTTCAAACTGGAACGGCATGGTGAGCAAAAAAACGATGGATTTAGGCCCAGATCTCTGTACTGGGGTGATTGTACGACATTGTTCTGCATTCTGTCCATCAATTGTTGTTTTTGCATTTGTCACCCCGAGTGGGAAGGGTATGCCCAGACGTGGGTCCCTTGCTCTCCATGCCACTGGAATCAAGCTATCCTGGCTGAAGAGGGGTGAAACCCCGAAACCGGTCCTAGGATGCTTGATTCCAGTCCAGGGAGGACATGGCTTGGCAGTTCGAGCTGGACTGTTCCCATGAGGCACAGAGTCAAGACTGATTTGCATATGGCTGGGTTCAAACTGGAACGGCATGGTGAGCAAAAAAACGATGGATTTAGGCCCAGATCTCTGTACTGGGGTGAATGTGTGACATTGTTCTGCATTCTGTCCATCAATTGTTGTTTTTGCATTTGTCACCCCGAGTGGGAAGGGTATGCCCAGACGTGGGTCCCTTGCTCTCCATGCCACTGGAATCAAGCTATCCTGGCTGAAGAGGGGCGAAAGCCCGAAACCAGTCCTAGGATGCTTGATTCCATTCCAGGGAGGACATGGCTTGGCAGTTCGGGCTGGACTGTTCCCATGAGGCACAGGGTCAAGACTGATTTGCATATGGCTGGGTTCAAACTGGAACGGCATGGTGAGCAAAAAAACGATGGATTTAGGCCCAGATCTCTGTACTGGGGTGAATGTATGACATTGTTCTGCATTCTGTCCATCAATTGTTGTTTTTGCATTTGTCACCCCGAGTGGCAAGGGTATGCCCAGACGTGGGTCCCTTGCTCCTCATGCCACTGGAATCAAGCTATCCTGGCTGAAGAGGGGTGAAACCCCGAAACCGGTCCTAGGATGCTTGATTCCAGTCCAGGAGGACATGGCTTGGCAGTTCGGGCTGGACTGTTCCCATGAGGCACAGGGTCAAGACTCATTTGCATATGGCTGGGTTCAAACTGGAACGGCATGGTGAGCAAAAAAACGATGGATTTAGGCCCAGATATCTGTACTGGGGTGAATGTATGACATTGTTCTGCATTCTGTCCATCAATTGTTGTTTTTGCATTTGTCACCCCGAGTGGGAAGGGTATGCCCAGACGTGGGTCCCTTGCTCCTCATGCCACTGGAATCAAGCTATCCTGGCTGAAGAGGGGTGAAACCCCGAAACCGGTCCTAGGATGCTTGATTCCAGTCCAGGAGGACATGGCTTGGCAGTTCGGGCTGGACTGTTCCCATGAGGCACAGGGTCAAGACTGATTTGCATATGGCTGGGTTCAAACTGGAACGGCATGGTGAGCAAAAAAACGATGGATTTAGGCCCAGATATCTGTACTGGGGTGAATGTATGACATTGTTCTGCATTCTGTCCATCAATTGTTGTTTTTGCATTAGTCACCCCGAGTGGGAACGGTATGCCCAGACGTGGGTCCCTTGCTCTCCATGCCACTGGAATCAAGCTATCCTGGCTGAAGAGGGTTGAAGCCCCGAAACCGGTCCGAGGATGCTTGATTCCAGTCCAGGGAGGACATGGCTTGGCAGTTCGGGCTGGACTGTTCCCATGAGGCACAGGGTCAAGACTGATTTGCATATGGCTGGGTTCAAACTGGAACGGCATGGTGAGCAAAAAAACGATGGATTTAGGCCCAGATCTCTGTACTGGGGTGAATGTATGACATTGTTCTGCATTCTGTCCATCAATTATTGTTTTTGCATTTGTCACCCCGAGTGGGAAGGGTATGCCCAGACGTGGGTCCCTTGCTCTCCATGCCACTGGAATCAAGCTATCCTGGCTGAAGAGGGGTGAAACCCCAAAACCGGTCCTAGGATGCTTGATTCCAGTCCAGGGAGGACATGGCTTGGCAGTTCGTGCTGGACTGTTCCCATGAGGCACAGGGTCAAGACTGATTTGCATATGGCTGGGTTCAAACTGGAACCGCATGGTGAGCAAAAAAATGATGGATTTAGGCCCAGATCTCTGTACTGGGGTGAATGTATGACATTGTTCTACATTCTGTCCATCAATTGTTGTTTTTGCATTTGTCACCCTGAGTGGGAAGGGTATGCCCAGATGTGGGTCCCTTGCTCTCCATGCCACTGGAATCAAGCTATCCTGTCTGAAGAGGGGTGAAACCCCGAAACCGGTCCTAGGATGCTTGATTCCAGTCCAGGGAGGACATGGCTTGGCAGTTCGGGCTGGACTGTTCCCATGAGGCACAGGGTCAAGACTGATTTGCATATGGCTGGGTTCAAACTGGAACGGCATGGTGAGCAAAAAAACGATGGATTTAGGCCCAGATCTCTGTACTGGGGTGATTGTACGACATTGTTCTGCATTCTGTCCATCAATTGTTGTTTTTGCATTTGTCACCCCGAGTGGGAAGGGTATGCCCAGACGTGGGTCCCTTGCTCTCCATGCCACTGGAATCAAGCTATCCTGGCTGAAGAGGGGTGAAACCCCGAAACCGGTCCTAGGATGCTTGATTCCAGTCCAGGGAGGACATGGCTTGGCAGTTTGAGCTGGACTGTTCCCATGAGGCACAGAGTCAAGACTGATTTGCATATGGCTGGGTTCAAACTGGAACGGCATGGTGAGCAAAAAAACGATGGATTTAGGCCCAGATCTCTGTACTGGGGTGAATGTGTGACATTGTTCTGCATTCTGTCCATCAATTGTTGTTTTTGCATTTGTCACCCCGAGTGGGAAGGGTATGCCCAGACGTGGGTCCCTTGCTCTCCATGCCACTGGAATCAAGCTATCCTGGCTGAAGAGGGGCGAAAGCCCGAAACCAGTCCTAGGATGCTTGATTCCATTCCAGGGAGGACATGGCTTGGCAGTTCGGGCTGGACTGTTCCCATGAGGCACAGGGTCAAGACTGATTTGCATATGGCTGGGTTCAAACTGGAACGGCATGGTGAGCAAAAAAACGATGGATTTAGGCCCAGATCTCTGTACTGGGGTGAATGTATGACATTGTTCTGCATTCTGTCCATCAATTGTTGTTTTTGCATTTGTCACCCCGAGTGGGAAGGGTATGCCCAGACATGGGTCCCTTGCTCCTCATGCCACTGGAATCAAGCTATCCTGGCTGAAGAGGGGTGAAACCCCGAAACCGGTCCTAGGATGCTTGATTCCAGTCCAGGAGAACATGGCTTGGCAGTTCGGGCTGGACTGTTCCCATGAGGCACAGGGTCAAGACTGATTTGCATATGGCTGGGTTCAAACTGGAACGGCATGGTGAGCAAAAAAACGATGGATTTAGGCCCAGATATCTGTACTGGGGTGAATGTATGACATTGTTCTGCATTCTGTCCATCAATTGTTATTTTTGCATTTGTCACCCCGAGTGGGAAGGGTATGCCCAGACGTGGGTCCCTTGCTCTCCATGCCACTGGAATCAAGCTATCCTGGCTGAAGAGGGTTGAAGCCCCGAAACCGGTCCGAGGATGCTTGATTCCAGTCCAGGGAGGACATGGCTTGGCAGTTCGGGCTGGACTGTTCCCATGAGGCACAGGGTCAAGACTGATTTGCATATGGCTGGGTTCAAACGGGAACGGCATGGTGAGCAAAAAAACGATGGATTTAGGCCCAGATCTCTGTACTGGGGTGAATGTGTGACATTGTTCTGCATTCTGTCCATCAATTGTTGTTTTTGCATTTGTCACCCCGAGTGGGAAGGGTATGCCCAGACGTGGGTCCCTTGCTCTCCATGCCACTGGAATCAAGCTATCCTGGCTGAAGAGGGGTGAAACCCCGAAACCGGTCCTAGGATGCTTGATTCCAGTCCAGGGAGGACATGGCTTGGCAGTTCGGGCTGGACTGTTCCCATGAGGCACAGGGTCAAGACTGATTTGCATATGGCTGGGTTCAAACTGGAACGGCAAGGTGAGCAAAAAATCGATGGATTTAGGCCCAGATCTCTGTATTGGGCTGAATGTATGACATTGTTCTGCATTCTGTCCATCAATTGTTGTTTTTGCATTTGTCACCCCGAGTGGGAAGGGTATGCCCAGACGTGGGTCCCTTGCTCTCCATGCCACTGGAATCAAGCTATCCTGGCTGAAGAGGGGCGAAAGCCCGAAACCAGTCCTAGGATGCTTGATTCCATTCCAGGGAGGACATGGCTTGGCAGTTCGGGCTGGACTGTTCCCATGAGGCACAGGGTCAAGACTGATTTGCATATGGCTGGGTTCAAACTGGAACGGCATGGTGAGCAAAAAAACGATGGATTTAGGCCCAGATCTCTGTACTGGGGTGAATGTATGACATTGTTCTGCATTCTGTCCATCAATTGTTGTTTTTGCATTTGTCACCCCGAGTGGGAAGGGTATGCCCAGACGTGGGTCCCTTGCTCCTCATGCCACTGGAATCAAGCTATCCTGGCTGAAGAGGGGTGAAACCCCGAAACCGGTCCTAGGATGCTTGATTCCAGTCCAGGAGGACATGGCTTGGCAGTTCGGGCTGGACTGTTCCCATGAGGCACAGGGTCAAGACTGATTTGCATATGGCTGGGTTCAAACTGGAACGGCATGGTGAGCAAAAAAACGATGGATTTAGGCCCAGATATCTGTACTGGGGTGAATGTATGACATTGTTCTGCATTCTGTCCATCAATTGTTGTTTTTGCATTTGTCACCCCGAGTGGGAAGGGTATGCCCAGACGTGGGTCCCTTGCTCTCCATGCCACTGGAATCAAGCTATCCTGGCTGAAGAGGGTTGAAGCCCCGAAACCGGTCCGAGGATGCTTGATTCCAGTCCAGGGAGGACATGGCTTGGCAGTTCGGGCTGGACTGTTCCCATGAGGCACAGGGTCAAGACTGATTTGCATATGGCTGGGTTCAAACGGGAACGGCATGGTGAGCAAAAAAACTATGGATTTAGGCCCAGATCTCTGTACTGGGGTGAATGTATGACATTGTTCTGCATTCTGTCCATCAATTGTTGTTTTTGTATTTGTCACCCCGAGTGGGAAGGGTATGCCCAGACGTGGGTCCCTTGCGCTCCATGCCACTGGAATCAAGCTATCCTGGCTGAAGAGGGGTGAAACCCCGAAACCGGTCCTAGGATGCTTGATTCCAGTCCAGGGAGGACATGGCTTGGCAGTTCGGGCTGGACTGTTCCCATGAGGCACAGGGTCAAGACTGATTTGCATATGGCTGGGTTCAAACTGGAACGGCATGGTGAGCAAAAAAACGATGGATTTAGGCCCAGATCTCTGTACTGGGGTGAATGTATGACATTGTTCTGCATTCTGTCCATCAATTATTGTTTTTGCATTTGTCACCCCGAGTGGGAAGGGTATGCCCAGACGTGGGTCCCTTGCTCTCCATGCCAGTGGAATCAAGCTATCCTGGCTGAAGAGGGGTGAAACCCCAAAACCGGTCCTAGGATGCTTGATTCCAGTCCAGGGAGGACATGGCTTGGCAGTTCGTGCTGGACTGTTCCCATGAGGCACAGGGTCAAGACTGATTTGCATATGGCTGGGTTCAAACTGGAACCGCATGGTGAGCAAAAAAATGATGGATTTAGGCCCAGATCTCTGTACTGGGGTGAATGTATGACATTGTTCTACATTCTGTCCATCAATTGTTGTTTTTGCATTTGTCACCCTGAGTGGGAAGGGTATGCCCAGATGTGGGTCCCTTGCTCTCCATGCCACTGGAATCAAGCTATCCTGTCTAAAGAGGGGTGAAACCCCGAAACCGGTCCTAGGATGCTTGATTCCAGTCCAGGGAGGACATGGCTTGGCAGTTCGGGCTGGACTGTTCCCATGAGGCACAGGGTCAAGACTGATTTGCATATGGCTGGGTTCAAACTGGAACGGCATGGTGAGCAAAAAAACGATGGATTTAGGCCCAGATCTCTGTACTGGGGTGATTGTACGACATTGTTCTGCATTCTGTCCATCAATTGTTGTTTTTGCATTTGTCACCCCGAGTGGGAAGGGTATGCCCAGACGTGGGTCCCTTGCTCTCCATGCCACTGGAATCAAGCTATCCTGGCTGAAGAGGGGTGAAACCCCGAAACCGGTCCTAGGATGCTTGATTCCAGTCCAAGGAGGACATGGCTTGGCAGTTCGAGCTGGACTGTTCCCATGAGGCACAGGGTCAAGACTGATTTGCATATGGCTGGGTTCAAACTGGAACGGCATGGTGAGCAAAAAAACGATGGATTTAGGCCCAGATCTCTGTACTGGGGTGAATGTGTGACATTGTTCTGCATTCTGTCCATCAATTGTTGTTTTTGCATTTGTCACCCCGAGTGGGAAGGGTATGCCCAGACGTGGGTCCCTTGCTCTCCATGCCACTGGAATCAAGCTATCCTGGCTGAAGAGGGGCGAAAGCCCGAAACCAGTCCTAGGATGCTTGATTCCATTCCAGGGAGGACATGGCTTGGCAGTTCGGGCTGGACTGTTCCCATGAGGCACAGGGTCAAGACTGATTTGCATATGGCTGGGTTCAAACTGGAACGGCATGGTGAGCAAAAAAACGATGGATTTAGGCCCAGATCTCTGTACTGGGGTGAATGTATGACATTGTTCTGCATTCTGTCCATCAATTGTTGTTTTTGCATTTGTCACCCCGAGTGGGAAGGGTATGCCCAGACATGGGTCCCTTGCTCCTCATGCCACTGGAATCAAGCTATCCTGGCTGAAGAGGGGTGAAACCCCGAAACCGGTCCTAGGATGCTTGATTCCAGTCCAGGAGAACATGGCTTGGCAGTTCGGGCTGGACTGTTCCCATGAGGCACAGGGTCAAGACTGATTTGCATATGGCTGGGTTCAAACTGGAACGGCATGGTGAGCAAAAAAACGATGGATTTAGGCCCAGATATCTGTACTGGGGTGAATGTATGACATTGTTCTGCATTCTGTCCATCAATTGTTGTTTTTGCATTTGTCACCCCGAGTGGGAAGGGTATGCCCAGACGTGGGTCCCTTGCTCTCCATGCCACTGGAATCAAGCTATCCTGGCTGAAGAGGGTTGAAGCCCCGAAACCGGTCCGAGGATGCTTGATTCCAGTCCAGGGAGGACATGGCTTGGCAGTTCGGGCTGGACTGTTCCCATGAGGCACAGGGTCAAGACTGATTTGCATATGGCTGGGTTCAAACGGGAACGGCATGGTGAGCAAAAAAACTATGGATTTAGGCCCAGATCTCTGTACTGGGTTTCAATGTATGACATTGTTCTGCATTCTGTCCATCAATTGTTGTTTTTGCATTTGTCACCCCGAGTGGGAAGGGTATGCCCAGACGTGGGTCCCTTGCTCTCCATGCCACTGGAATCAAGCTATCCTGGCTGAAGAGGGGTGAAACCCCGAAACCGGTCCTAGGATGCTTGATTCCAGTCCAGGGAGGACATGGCTTGGCAGTTCGGGCTGGACTGTTCCCATGAGGCACAGGGTCAAGACTGATTTGCATATGGCTGGGTTCAAACTGGAACGGCATGGTGAGCAAAAAAACGATGGATTTAGGCCCAGATCTCTGTACTGGGGTGAATGTATGACATTGTACTGCATTCTGTCCATCAATTATTGTTTTTGCATTTGTCACCCCGAGTGGGAAGGGTATGCCCAGACGTGGGTCCCTTGCTCTCCATGCCACTGGAATCAAGCTATCCTGGCTGAAGAGGGGTGAAACCCCAAAACCGGTCCTAGGATGCTTAATTCCAGTCCAGGGAGGACATGGCTTGGCAGTTCGTGCTGGACTGTTCCCATGAGGCACAGGGTCAAGACTGATTTGCATATGGCTGGGTTCAAACTGGAATGGCATGGTGAGCAAAAAAATGATGGATTTAGGCCCAGATCTCTGTACTGGGGTGAATGTATGACATTGTTCTACATTCTGTCCATCAATTGTTGTTTTTGCATTTGTCACCCTGAGTGGGAAGGGTATGCCCAGATGTGGGTCCCTTGCTCTCCATGCCACTGGAATCAAGCTATCCTGTCTGAAGAGGGGTGAAACCCCGAAACCGGTCCTAGGATGCTTGATTCCAGTCCAGGGAGGACATGGCTTGGCAGTTCGGGCTGGACTGTTCCCATGAGGCACAGGGTCAAGACTGATTTGCATATGGCTGGGTTCAAACTGGAACGGCATGGTGAGCAAAAAAACGATGGATTTAGGCCCGGATCTCTGTACTGGGGTGAATGTATGACATTGTTCTGCATTCTGTCCATCAATTGTTGTTTTTGCATTTGTCACCCCGAGTGGGAAGGGTATGCCCAGACGTGGGTCCCTTGCTCTCCATGGCACTGGAATCAAGCTATCCTGGCTGAAGAGGGGTGAAGCCCCGAAACCGGTCCTAGGATGCTTGATTACAGTCCAGGGAGGACATGGCTTGGCAGTTCGGGCTGGACTGTTCCCATGAGGCACAGGGTCAAGACTGATTTGCATATGGCTGGGTTCAAACTGGAACGGCATGGTGAGCAAATAAACGGTGGATTTAGGCCCAGATCTCTGTACTGGGGTGAATGTATGACATTGTTCTGCATTCTGTCCATCAATTATTGTTTTTGCATTTGTCACCCCGAGTTGGAAGGGTATGCCCAGACGTGGGTCCCTTGCTCTCCATGCCACTGGAATCAAGCTATCCTGGCTGAAGAGGGGTGAAACCCCGACACCGGTCCTAGGATGCTTGATTCCAGTCCAGGGAGGACATGGCTTGGCAATTCGGGCTGGACTGTTCCCATGAGGCACAGGGTCAAGACTGATTTGCATATGGCTGGGTTCAAACTGGAACGGCATGGTGAGCAAAAAAACGATGGATTTAGGCCCAGATCTCTGTACTGGGGTGAATGTATGACATTGTTCTCAATTCTGTCCATCAATTGTTTTTGCATTTGTCACCCCGAGTGGGAAGGGTATGCCCAGACGTGGGTCCCTTGCTCTCCATGCCACTGAAATCAAGCTATCCTGGCTGAAGAGGGGTGAAACCCCGAAACCGGTCCTAGGATGCTTGATTCCATTCTAGGGAGGACATGGCTTGGCAGTTCGGGCTGGACTGTTCCCATGAGGCACAGGGTCAAGACTGATTTGCATATGGCTGGGTTTAAACTGGAACGGCATGGTGAGCAAAAAAACGATGGATTTAGGCCCAGATATCTGTACTGGGGTGAATGTATGACATGGTTCTGCATTCTGTCCATCAATTGTTGTTTTTGCATTTGTCACCCCGAGTGGGAAGGGTATGCCCAGACGTGGGTCCCTTGCTCTCCATGCCACTGGAATCAAGCTATCCTGGCTGAAGAGGGGTGAAACCCCGAAACCGGTCCTAGGATGCTTGATTCCAGTCCAGGGAGGACATGGCTTGGCAGTTCGGGCTGGACTGTTCCCATGAGGCACAGGGTCAAGACTGATTTGCATATGGCTGGGTTCAAACTGGAACGGCATGGTGAGCAAATAAACAATGGATTTAGGCCCAGATCTCTGTACTGGGGTGAATGTATGACATTGTTCTGCATTCTGTCCATCAATTGTTGTTTTTGCATTTGTCACCCCGAGTGGGAAGGGTATGCCCAGACGTGGGTCCCTTGCTCTCCATGCCACTGGAATCAAGCTATCCTGGCTGAAGAGGGGTGAAACCCCGAAACCGGTCCTAGGATGCTTGATTCCAGTCCAGGGAGGACATGGCTTGGCAGTTCGGGCTGGACTGTTCCCATGAGGCACAGGGTCAAGACTGATTTGCATATGGCTGGGTTCAAACTGGAACGGCATGGTGAGCAAAAAAACGATGGATTTAGGCCCAGATCTCTGTACTGGGGTGAATGTATGACAGTGTTCTGCATTCTGTCCATCAATTGTTGTTTTTGCATTTGTCACCCCTAGTGGGAAGGGTATGCCCAGACGTGGGTCCCTTGCTCTCCATGGCACTGGAATCAAGCTATCCTGGCTGAAGAGGGGTGAAGCCCCGAAACCGGTCCTAGGATGCTTGATTCCAGTCCAGGGAGGACATGGCTTGGCAGTTCAGGCTGGACTGTTCCCATGAGGCACAGGGTCAAGACTGATTTGCATATGGCTGGGTTCAAACTGGAACGGCATGGTGAGCAAATAAACGATGGATTTAGGCCCAGATCTCTGTACTGGGGTGAATGTATGACATTGTTCTGCATTCTGTCCATCAATTGTTGTTTTTGCATTTGTCACCCCGAGTGGGAAGGGTATGCCCAGACGTGGGTCCCTTGCTCTCCATGCCACTGGAATCAAGCTATCCTGGCTGAAGAGGGGTGAAACCCCGAAACCGGTCCTAGGATGCTTTATTCCAGTCCAGGGAGGACATGGCTTGGCAGTTCGGGCTGGACTGTTCCCATGAGGCACAGGGTCAAGACTGATTTGCATATGGCTGGGTTCAAACTGGAACGGCATGGTGAGCAAAAAAACGATGGATTTAGGCCCAGATCTCTGTATTGGGGTGAATGTATGACATTGTTCTGCATTCTTTCCATCAATTGTTGTTTTTGAATTTGTCACCCCGAGTGGGAAGGGTATGCCCAGACGTGGGTCCCTTGCTCTCCATGCCACTGGAATCAAGCTATCCTGGCTGAAGAGGGGTGAAACCCCGAAACCGGTCCTAGGATGCTTTATTCCAGTCCAGGGAGGACATGGCTTGGCAGTTCGGGCTGGACTGTTCCCATGAGGCACAGGGTCATGACTGATTTGCATATGGCTGGGTTCAAACTGGAACGGCATGGTGAGCAAAAAAACGATGGATTTAGGCCCAGATCTCTGTATTGGGGTGAATGTATGACATTGTTCTGCATTCTGTCCATCAATTGTTGTTTTTGAATTTGTCACCCCGAGTGGGAAGGGTATGCCCAGACGTGGGTCCCTTGCTCTCCATGCCACTGGAATCAAGCTATCCTGGCTGAAGAGGGGTGAAACCCCGAAACCGGTCCTAGGATGCTTGATTCCAGTCCAGGGAGGACATGGCTTGGCAGTTCGGGCTGGACTGTTCCCATGAGGCACAGGGTCAAGACTGATTTGCATATGGCTGGGTTCAAACTGGAACGGCATGGTGAGCAAAAAAACGATGGATTTAGGCCCAGATCTCTGTACTGGGGTGAATGTATGACATTGTTCTGCATTCTGTCCATCAATTGTTGTTTTTGCATTTGTCACCCCGAGTGGGAAGGGTATGCCCAGACGTGGGTCCCTTGCTCTCCATGCCACTGGAATCAAGCTATCCTGGCTGAAGAGGGGTGAAGCCCCGAAACCGGTCCTAGGATGCTTGATTCCATTCCAGGGAGGACATGGCTTGGCAGTTCGGGCTGGACTGTTCCCATGAGGCACAGGGTCAAGACTGATTTGCATATGGCTGGGTTCAAACTGGGACGGCATGGTGAGCAAAAAAACGATGGATTTAGGCCCAGATCTCTGTACTGGGGTGAATGTATGACATTGTTCTGCATTCTGTCCATCAATTGTTGTTTTTGCATTTGTCACCCCGAGTGGGAAGGGTATGCCCAGACGTGGGTCCCTTGCTCTCCATGCCACTGGAATCAAGCTATCCTGGCTGAAGAGGGGTGAAACCCCGAAACCGGTCCTAGGATGCTTGATTCCAGTCCAGGGAGGACATGGCTTGGCATTTCGGGCTGGACTGTTCCCATGAGGCACAGGGTCAAGACTGATTTGCATATGGCTGGGTTCAAACTGGAACGGCATGGTGAGCAAATAAACGATGGATTTAGGCCCAGATCTCTGTACTGGGGTGAATGTATGACATTGTTCTGCATTCTGTCCATCAATTGTTGTTTTTGCATTTGTCACCCCGAGTGGGAAGGGTATGCCCAGACGTGGGTCCCTTGCTCTCCATGCCACTGGAATCAAGCTATCCTGGCTGAAGAGGGGTGAAACCCCGAAACCGGTCCTAGGATGCTTGATTCCAGTCCAGGGAGGACATGGCTTGGCAGTTCGGGCTGGACTGTTCCCATGAGGCACAGGGTCAAGACTGATTTGCATATGGCTGGGTTCAAACTGGAACGGCATGGTGAGCAAAGAAACGATGGATTTAGGCCCAGATCTCTGTACTGGGGTGAATGTATGACATTGTTCTGCATTCTGTCCATCAAGTGTTGTTTTTGCATTTGTCACCCCGAGTGGGAAGGGTATGCCCAGACGTGGGTCCCTTGCTCTCCATGCCACTGGAATCAAGCTATCCTGGCTGAAGAGGGGTGAAACCCCGAAACCGGTCCTAGGATGCTTGATTCCAGTCCAGGGAGGACATGGCTTGGCAGTTCGGGATGGACTGTTCCCATGAGGCACAGGGTCAAGACTGATTTGCATATGGCTGGGTTCAAACTGGAACGGCATGGTGAGCAAAAAAACGATGGATTTAGGCCCAGATCTCTGTACTGGGGTGAATATATGACATTGTTCTGCATTCTGTCCATCAATTGTTGTTTTTGCATTTGTCACCCCGAGTGGGAAGGGTATGCCCAGACGTGGGTCCCTTGCTCTCCATGCCACTGGAATCAAGCTATCCTGGCTGAAGAGGGGTGAAACCCCGAAACCGGTCCCAGGATGCTTGATTCTAGTCCAGAGAGGACATGGCTTGGCAGTTCGGGCTGGACTGTTCCCATGAGGCACAGGGTCAAGACTGATTTGCATATGGCTGGGTTCAAACTGGAACGGCATGGTGAGCAAAAAAACGATGGATTTAGGCCCGATATCTGTACTGGGGTGAATGTATGACATTGTTCTGCATTCTGTCCATCAATTGTTGTTTTTGCATTTGTCACCCCGAGTGGGAAGGGTATGCCCAGACGTGGGTCACTTGCTCTCCATGCCACTGGAATCAAGCTATCCTGGCTGAAGAGGGGTGAAGCCCCGAAACCGTTCCTAGGATGCTTGATTCCAGTCTAGGGAGGACATGGCTTGGCAGTTCGGGCTGGACGGTTCCCATGAGGCACAGGGTCAAGACTGATTTGCATATGGCTGGGTTCAAACTGGAACGGCATGGTGAGCAAATAAACGATGGATTTAGGCCCAGATCTCTGTACTGGGGTGAATGTATGACATTGTTCTGCATTCTGTCCATCAATTGTTGTTTTTGCATTTGTCACCCCGAGTGGGAAGGGTATGCCCAGACGTGGGTCCCTTGCTCTCCATGCCACTGGAATCAAGCTATCCTGGCTGAAGAGGGGTGAAACCCCAAAACCGGTCCTAGGATGCTTGATTCCAGTCCAGGGAGGCTTGGCAATTCGGGCTGGACTGTTCCCATGAGGCACAGGGTCAAGACTAATTTGCATATGGCTGGGTTCAAACTGGAACGGCATGGTGAGCAAAAAAACAATGGATTTAGGCCCAGATCTCTGTACTGGGGTGAATGTATGACATTGTTCTGCATTCTGTCCATCAAGTGTTGTTTTTGCATTTGTCACCCCGAGTGGGAAGGGTATGCCCAGGCGTGGGTCCCTTGCTCTCCATGCCACTGGAATCAAGCTATCCTGGCTGAAGAGGGGTGAAACCCCGAAACCGGTCCTAGGATGCTTGATTCCAGTCCAGGGAGGACATGGCTTGGCAGTTCGGGCTGGACTGTTCCCATGAGGCACAGGGTCAAGACTGATTTGCATATGGCTGGGTTCAAACTAGAACGGCATGGTGAGCAAAAAAACGATGGATTTAGGCTCAGATCTCTGTACTGGGGTGAATGTATGACATTGTTCTGCATTCTGTCCATCAATTGTTGTTTTTGCATATGTCACCCCGAGTGGGAAGAGTATGCCCAGACGTGGGTCCCTTGCTCTCCATGCCACTGGAATCAAGCTATCCTGGCTGAAGAGAAGTGAAGCCCCGAAACCGGTCCTAGGATGCTTGATTCCAGTCTAGGGAGGACATGGCTTGGCAGTTTGGGCTGGACGGTTCCCATGAGGCACAGGGTCAAGACTGATTTGCATATGGCTGGGTTCAAACTGGAACGGCATGGTGAGCAAATAAACGATGGATTTAGGCCCAGATCTCTGTACTGGGGTGAATGTATGACATTGTTCTGCATTCTGTCCATCAATTGTTGTTTTTGCATTTGTCACCCCGAGTGGGAAGGGTATGCCCAGACGTGGGTCCCTTGCTCTCCATGCCACTGGAATCAAGCTATCCTGGCTGAAGAGGGGTGAAACCCCGAAACCGGTCCTAGGATGCTTGATTCCAGTCCAGGGAGGCTTGGCAATTCGGGCTGGACTGTTCCCATGAGGCACAGGGTCAATACTAATTTGCATATGGCTGGGTTCAAACTGGAACGGCATGGTGAGCAAAAAAACAATGGATTTAGGCTCAGATCTCTGTACTGGGGTGAATGTATGACATTGTTCTGCATTCTGTCCATCAATTGTTGTTTTTGCATTTGTCACCCCGAGTGGGAAGGGTATGCCCAGACGTGGGTCCCTTGCTCTCCATGCCACTGGAATCAAGCTATCCTGGCTGAAGAGGGGTGAAACCCCGAAACCGGTCCTAGGATGCTTGATTCCATTCCAGGGAGGACATGGCTTGGCAGTTCGGGCTGGACTGTTCCCATGAGGCACAGGGTCAAGACTGATTTGCATATGGCTGGGTTCAAACTGGAACGGCATGTTGAGCAAAAAAACGATGGATTTAGGCCCAGATCTCTGTACTGGGGTGAATGTATGACATTGTTCTGCATTCTGTCCCTCAATTGTTGTTTTTGCATTTGTCACCCCGAGTGGGAAGGGTATGCCCAGACGTGGGTCCCTTGCTCTCCATGCCACTGGAATCAAGCTATCCTGGCTGAAGAGGGGTGAAACCCCGAAACCGGTCCTAGGATGCTTGATTCCATTCCAGGGAGGACATGGGTTGGCAGTTCGGGCTGGACTGTTTCCATGAGGCACAGGGTCAAGACTGATTTGCATATGGCTGAGTACAAACTGGAACGGCATGGTGAGCAAAAAAACGATGGATTTAGGCCCAGATCTCTGTACTGGGGTGAATGTATGACATTGTTCTGCATTCTGTCCATCAATTGTTGTTTTTGCATTTGTCACCCCGAGTGGGAAGGGTATGCCCAGACGTGGGTCCCTTGCTCTCCATGCCACTGGAATCAAGCTATCCTGGCTGAAGAGGGGTGAAACCTCGAAACCGGTCCTAGGATGCTTCATTCCAGTCCAGGGAGGACATGGCTTGGCAGTTCGGGCTGGGCTGTTCCCATGAGGCACAGGGTCAAGACTGATTTGCATATGGCTGGGTTCAAACTGGAACGGCATGGTGAGCAAAAAACGATGGATTTAGGCCCAGATCTCTGTACTGGGGTGAATGTATGACATTGTTCTGCATTCTGTCCATCAATTGCTGTTTTTGCATTTGTCACCCCGAGTGGGAAGGGTATGCCCAGACGTGGGTCCCTTGCTCTCCATGCCACTGGAATCAAGCTATCCTGGCTGAAGAGGGGTGAAGCCCCGAAACCGGTCCTAGGATGCTTGATTCCAGTCTAGGGAGGACATGGCTTGGCAGTTCGGGCTGGACGGTTCCCATGAGGCACAGGGTCAAGACTGATTTGCATATGGCTGGGTTCAAACTGGAACGGCATGGTGAGCAAATAAACGATGGATTTAGGCCCAGATCTCTGTACTGGGGTGAATGTATGACATTGTTCTGCATTCTGTCCATCAATTGTTGTTTTTGCATTTGTCACCCCGAGTGGAAAGGGTATACCCAGACGTGGGTCCCTTGCTCTCCATGCAACTGGAATCAAGCTATCCTGGCTGAAGAGGGGTGAAACCCCGAAACCGGTCCTAGGATGTTTGATTCCAGTCCAGGGAGGCTTGGCAATTCGGGCTGGGCTGTTCCCATGAGGCACAAGGTCAAGACTAATTTGCATATAGCTGGGTTCAAACTGGAACGGCATGGTGAGCAAAAAAACAATGGATTTAGGCCCAGATCTCTGTACTCGGGTGAATGTATGACATTGTTCTGCATTCTGTCCATCAATTGTTGTTTTTGCATTTGTCACCCCGAGTGGGAAGGGTATGCCCAGACGTGGGTCCCTTGCTCTCCATGCCACTGGAATCAAGCTATCCTGGCTGAAGAGGGGTGAAACCCCGAAACCGGTCCTAGGATGCTTGATTCCAGTCCAGGGAGGACATGGCTTGGCAGTTCGGGCTGGACTGTTCCCATGAGGCACAGGGTCAAGACTGATTTGCATATGGCTGGGTTCAAACTGGAACGGCATGTTGAGCAAAAAAACGATGGATTTAGGCCCAGATCTCTGTACTGGGGTGAATGTATGACATTGTTCTGCATTCTGTCCCTCAATTGTTATTTTTGCATTTGTCACCCCGAGTGGGAAGGGTATGCCCAGACGTGGGTCCCTTGCTCTCCATGCCACTGGAATCAAGCTATCCTGGCTGAAGAGGGGTGAAACCCCGAAACCGGTCCTAGGATGCTTGATTCCAGTCCAAGGAGGACATGGCTTGGCAGTTCGGGCTGGACTGTTCCCATGAGGCACAGGGTCAAGACTGATTTGCATATGGCTGGGTTCAAACTGGAACGGCATGGTGAGCAAAAAAACGATGGATTTAGGCCCAGATATCTGTACTGGGGTGAATGTATGACATTGTTCTGCATTCTGTCCATCAATTGTTGTTTTTGCATTTGTCACCCCGAGTGGGAAGGGTATGCCCAGACGTGGGTCCCTTGCTCTCCATGCCACTGGAATCAAGCTATCCTGGCTGAAGAGGGGTGAAACCCCGAAACCGGTCCTAGGATGCTTGATTCCAGTCCAGGGAGGACATGGCTTGGCAGTTCGGGCTGGACTGTTCCCATGAGGCACAGGGTCAAGACTGATTTACATATGGCTGAGTTCAAACTGGAACGGCATGGTGAGCAAAAAAACGATGGATTTAGGCCCAGATCTCTGTACTGGGGTGAATGTATGACATTGTTCTGCATTCTGTCCATCAATTGTTGTTTTTGCATTTGTCACCCCGAGTGGGAAGGGTATGCCCAGACGTGGGTCCCTTGCTCTCCATGCCACTGGAATCAAGCTATCCTGGCTGAAGAGGGGTGAAACCCCGAAACCGGTCCTAGGATGCTTGATTCCAGTCCAGGGAGGACATGGCTTGGCAGTTCGGGCTGGACTGTTCCCATGAGGCACAGGGTCAAGACTGATTTGCATATGGCTGGGTTCAAACTGGAACGGCATGGTGAGCAAAAAAACGATGGATTTAGGCCCAGATCTCTGTACTGGGGTGAATGTATGACATTGTTCTGCATTCTGTCCATCAATTGTTGTTTTTGCATTGGTCACCCCGAGTGGGAAGGGTATGCCCAGACGTGGGTCCCTTGCTCTCCATGCCACTGGAATCAAGCTATCCTGGCTGAAGAGGGGTGAAACCCCAAAACCGGTCCTAGGATGCTTGATTCCAGTCCAGGGAGGCTTGGCAATTCGGGCTGGACTGTTTCCATGAGGCACAGGGTCAAGACTAATTTGCATATGGCTGGGTTCAAACTGAAACGGCATGGTGAGCAAAAAAACAATGGATTTAGGCCCAGATCTCTGTACTGGGGTGAATGTATGACATTGTTCTGCATTCTGTCCATCAAGTGTTGTTTTTGCATTTGTCACCCCGAGTGGGAAGGGTATGCCCAGACGTGGGTCCCTTGCTCTCCATGCCACTGGAATCAAGCTATCCTGGCTGAAGAGGGGTGAAACCCCGAAACCGGTCCTAGGATGCTTGATTCCAGTCCAGGGAGGACATGGCTTGGCAGTTCGGGCTGGACTGTTCCCATGAGGCACAGGGTCAAGACTGATTTGCATATGGCTGGGTTCAAACTAGAACGGCATGGTGAGCAAAAAAACGATGGATTTAGGCTCAGATCTCTGTACTGGGGTGAATGTATGACATTGTTCTGCATTCTGTCCATCAATTGTTGTTTTTGCATATGTCACCCCGAGTGGGAAGAGTATGCCCAGACGTGGGTCCCTTGCTCTCCATGCCACTGGAATCAAGCTATCCTGGCTGAAGAGAAGTGAAGCCCCGAAACCGGTCCTAGGATGCTTGATTCCAGTCTAGGGAGGACATGGCTTGGCAGTTTGGGCTGGACGGTTCCCATGAGGCACAGGGTCAAGACTGATTTGCATATGGCTGGGTTCAAACTGGAACGGCATGGTGAGCAAATAAACGATGGATTTAGGCCCAGATCTCTGTACTGGGGTGAATGTATGACATTGTTCTGCATTCTGTCCATCAATTGTTGTTTTTGCATTTGTCACCCCGAGTGGGAAGGGTATGCCCAGACGAGGGTCCCTTGCTCTCCATGCCACTGGAATCAAGCTATCCTGGCTGAAGAGGGGTGAAACCCCGAAACCGGTCCTAGGATGCTTGATTCCAGTCCAGGGAGGCTTGGCAATTCGGGCTGGACTGTTCCCATGAGGCACAGGGTCAAGACTAATTTGCATATGGCTGGGTTCAAACTGGAACGGCATGGTGAGCAAAAAAACAATGGATTTAGGCTCAGATCTCTGTACTGGGGTGAATGTATGACATTGTTCTGCATTCTGTCCATCAATTGTTGTTTTTGCATTTGTCACCCCGAGTGGGAAGGGTATGCCCAGACGTGGGTCCCTTGCTCTCCATACCACTGGAATCAAGCTATCCTGGCTGAAGAGGGGTGAAACCCCGAAACCGGTCCTAGGATGCTTGATTCCATTCCAGGGAGGACATGGCTTGGCAGTTCGGGCTGGACTGTTCCCATGAGGCACAGGGTCAAGACTGATTTGCATATGGCTGGGTTCAAACTGGAACGGCATGTTGAGCAAAAAAACGATGGATTTAGGCCCAGATCTCTGTACTGGGGTGAATGTATGACATTGTTCTGCATTCTGTCCCTCAATTGTTGTTTTTGCATTTGTCACCCCGAGTGGGAAGGGTATGCCCAGACGTGGGTCCCTTGCTCTCCATGCCACTGGAATCAAGCTATCCTGGCTGAAGAGGGGTGAAACCCCGAAACCGGTCCTAGGATGCTTGATTCCATTCCAGGGAGGACATGGCTTGGCAGTTCGGGCTGGACTGTTCCCATGAGGCACAGGGTCAAGACTGATTTGCATATGGCTGGGTACAAACTGGAACGGCATGGTGAGCAAAAAAACGATGGATTTAGGCCCAGATCTCTGTACTGGGGTGAATGTATGACATTGTTCTGCATTCTGTCCATCAATTGTTGTTTTTGCATTTGTCACCCCGAGTGGGAAGGGTATGCCCAGACGTGGGTCCCTTGCTCTCCATGCCACTGGAATCAAGCTATCCTGGCTGAAGAGGGGTGAAACCCCGAAACCGGTCCTAGGATGCTTGATTCCAGTCCAGGGAGGACATGGCTTGGCAGTTCGGGCTGGGCTGTTCCCATGAGGCACAGGGTCAAGACTGATTTGCATATGGCTGGGTTCAAACTGGAACGGCATGGTGAGCAAAAAAACGATGGATTTAGGCCCAGATCTCTGTACTGGGGTGAATGTATGACATTGTTCTGCATTCTGTCCATCAATTGCTGTTTTTGCATTTGTCACCCCGAGTGGGAAGGGTATGCCCAGACGTGGGTCCCTTGCTCTCCATGCCACTGGAATCAAGCTATCCTGGCTGAAGAGGGGTGAAGCCCCGAAACCGGTCCTAGGATGCTTGATTCCAGTCTAGGGAGGACATGGCTTGGCAGTTCGGGCTGGACGGTTCCCATGAGGCACAGGGTCAAGACTGATTTGCATATGGCTGGGTTCAAACTGGAACGGCATGGTGAGCAAATAAACGATGGATTTAGGCCCAGATCTCTGTACTGGGGTGAATGTATGACATTGTTCTGCATTCTGTCCATCAATTGTTGTTTTTGCATTTGTCACCCCGAGTGGAAAGGGTATACCCAGACGTGGGTCCCTTGCTCTCCATGCCACTGGAATCAAGCTATCCTGGCTGAAGAGGGGTGAAACCCCGAAACCGGTCCTAGGATGCTTGATTCCAGTCCAGGGAGGACATGGCTTGGCAGTTCGGGCTGGACTGTTCCCATGAGGCACAGGGTCAAGACTGATTTGCATATGGCTGGGTTCAAACTGGAACGGCATGTTGAGCAAAAAAACGATGGATTTAGGCCCAGATCTCTGTACTGGGGTGAATGTATGACATTGTTCTGCATTCTGTCCCTCAATTGTTATTTTTGCATTTGTCACCCCGAGTGGGAAGGGTATGCCCAGACGTGGGTCCCTTGCTCTCCATGCCACTGGAATCAAGCTATCCTGGCTGAAGAGGGGTGAAACCCCGAAACCGGTCCTAGGATGCTTGATTCCAGTCCAAGGAGGACATGGCTTGGCAGTTCGGGCTGGACTGTTCCCATGAGGCACAGGGTCAAGACTGATTTGCATATGGCTGGGTTCAAACTGGAACGGCATGGTGAGCAAAAAAACGATGGATTTAGGCCCAGATATCTGTACTGGGGTGAATGTATGACATTGTTCTGCATTCTGTCCATCAATTGTTGTTTTTGCATTTGTCACCCCGAGTGGGAAGGGTATGCCCAGACGTGGGTCCCTTGCTCTCCATGCCACTGGAATCAAGCTATCCTGGCTGAAGAGGGGTGAAACCCCGAAACCGGTCCTAGGATGCTTGATTCCAGTCCAGGGAGGACATGGCTTGGCAGTTCGGGCTGGACTGTTCCCATGAGGCACAGGGTCAAGACTGATTTGCATATGGCTGGGTTCAAACTGGAACGGCATGGTAAGCAAAAAAACGATGGATTTAGGCCCAGATCTCTGTACTGGGGTGAATGTATGACATTGTTCTGCATTCTGTCCATCAATTGTTGTTTTTGCATTGGTCACCCCGAGTGGGAAGGGTATGCCCAGACGTGGGTCCCTTGCTCTCCATGCCACTGGAATCAAGCTATCCTGGCTGAAGAGGGGTGAAACCCCGAAACCGGTCCTAGGATGCTTGATTCCAGTCCAGGGAGGACATGGCTTGGCAGTTCGGGCTGGACTGTTCCCATGAGGCACAGGGTCAAGACTGATTTTCATATGGCTGGGTTCAAACTGGAATGGCATGGTGAGCAAAAAAATGATGGATTTAGGCCCAGATCTCTGTACTGGGGTGAATGTATGACATTGTTCTACATTCTGTCCATCAATTGTTGTTTTTGCATTTGTCACCCCGAGTGGGAAGGGTATGCCCAGACGTGGGTCCCTTGCTCTCCATGCCACTGGAATCAAGCTATCCTGGCTGAAGAGGGGTGAAACCCTGAAACCGGTCCTAGGATGCTGGATTCCAGTCCAGGGAGGACATGGCTTGGCCGTTCGGGCTGGACTGTTCCCATGAGGCACAGGGTCAAGACTGATTTGCATATGGCTGGGTTCAAACTGGAACGGCATGGTGAGCAAAAAAACGATGGATTTAGGCCCAGATCTCTGTACTGGGGTGAATGTATGACATTGTTCTGCATTCTGTCCATCAATTGTTGTTTTTCCAACTGGGTTGGCAGCACATAATATTAAAGGAATTACTTTACATCGTTTACTAATGCTGCCAGTAGAGCATGAGAACAAATTGGAATACCACAAGCTATCTGGAGAAGCTTGTTGTGAAGTTTCAAGAGTTCTGAAGAAAATGAAACTTCTCATTATTGATGAGGTGAGCATGGTCTCAAACTTGATGCTTGCCTTTTTGCATTTAAGAATGCAGCAAATTCTTAAAACAGAGTATGACGTGTTATTTGGAGGAAAACACGTCATAGTTTTTGGAGATCTACTGCAAGTGACTCCGGTAAAAGGACAACCGGTATTTAAAACACTTGCCCATGAAGATACCAGAAAGTCTCTTGCCAGTGTTGGTAATATGAACATTTGGAGTAATTTTGAATACAAAGAACTGACAACAAATATGCAACAGGCAAATGATGCTGAATATGGAAGTATTCTTCAAGATATAAGAATTGGAATTCTTTCAAAACAAGGCAAACAAGCCTTGGAGAGTCGATTACTTTGCAATGTCTTTCCAAATGAACATGCAGTTCCTGCAAAAGTGTACGTGGAAATTGCTAAAAATAAGTCAGTGATTTGCTTACTGCCAACTCTGCGCGAGTGTTCCATATTCAACGAAGAATTATTGAAACTGGAAAATGAAGAAATTGTAAAAATGGAAGCCATCGATAAAATACTGCATGAAGGAATCACTATTATTTTGACAGGAAAGTTGAGATGAAAACTGGATTGTTTAGAAAAAAAAATATCTAAAACGGCTGGTTTAGAAAAGACACTATATGCGTGTGTAAACTATCGGGTAATTTTAAGGCGTAATTTGGATGTAGAGAAAGGTTTAGTTAATGGTGCAATGGGTAAAGTGGTGGTTTTTGTGAATTATCAGAAAAAAGAAGGAATTGAATTTTTTAAAATTAAATTTGATCAGATTGATGAAGTTAAAGAAATTGGTCGTTGTTCAGTTTATTTTTTGCTTGTTAAAGATTTATATGTCCGTAGGAAACAATTTCTATTTTCCCTGGCACATGCAGTGACTATTCATAAATCTCAAGGATTAAGTGTAGACAGTGCATTGGTGAACATTGGATCTACTGTATTTAAAGAGGGTATGGCATATGTTGCTATGTCGCGAGTCAGAACATTATCTCGTTTGTTTTTGATTGATTTTAATGAGACAGAGGTTACTGCAGATGCAAACTGTGTAAAAGAGTATCATAGGTTAAGAAGGGTGTATGCTCCAAATTTAGGTCAATATCCTGTATTTGAAAAGCGTGTGGTTGGTCGAAAAATAAGGTTAGAGAATATCTGTTCTAAAGGTGTCAAGAAGGGTAAAGAACAAGAAAATGTTGTGATTGCAGGTAAAAAGAAATTGGACACTGTTGAAGAGATTGTTGGTTATCAGTTTGAAAATAGTTCTGGTGTCAACTGCTATGCTAATGTATTGGTCAAGTTGTTTTTTATCCGGAAGGTTTGCAAGAACAAATTATGCAGAATCGGGAAAAAAGATTTTGTTCTCTGTTGCATTCTGTTTATGAAAAATTGACAACAGATAGAAGTAACATACAATCTGTTTCAGATGTTCGTAATCTTTTGGATGTGTTTTCTGGTTCTACACAATTTACACAAAATATCCAACAAGATGCTCAGGAATTTTTAATGTATATGCTTACCATTTTTGAAAATGAAGGTGTAGAAATAGAAAATATTTTTGGCCTTTCTTACAAATGGGAACATTATTGTGAAAATTGCATGTATACATGTAGCACCAATGTAGACACTGAGAGATTTCTGTATTTAACATTACCAGACTGTAAATCAGTGTCTTTCAATAAATTAGTTAAAGGTGCAATTCAAAACATGGAGTGTAGCCAATGTAAATCAGAAATGTTATCCACATTATTCTTAACAAAATATGGAAAATACATAATTTTCATGATGCAACGTTGTACAGCTGACAGAAGAAAATTGGATACTTTAATAAATCAATTTGTAGCAGCACAACTATCAATATCAGGAAGGACTTTTGTAGCAATTGCAATAATTTTCCATGATGGTCCTTCCACCAGATCTGGACATTACACTGCCTATCTAAAATGTAAGAAAGGCTGGACACTTTGTAATGATTCCCAGTTGGTTTTTAAACAAAGTTTGCCTAGGGAATTACAAAATTCCTACCTAATATTTTTAAAGTCAAAGTTTTAGGAAGATAATTCACTCTCTGAGGAATTTAATATTATAATTTAATAGGACTACCATTGGACAATTTACATAAAGAAGGAGTGCAAAAATACCATTTGGCCTCAAAGAAAGGTATATTTTTGAATTGTGGACTTTTTGGTGGTCATTGATTCAGCGAATATTTTAATGCGGCAATATTTACAGATTTTATAAGTTAAAGTTATAAAATGTTGTAAGCTGTAAGCATTTCATATATGTGCGATTTGTATTTTCTGGTATTTTACTGAGAATAGCATTTCTGATTGTTTTTTTTTTGTCCGCTGTTAAGTGATGAGTACGATTGATATCACTATTTCTAGTGAAATTCAATATATTCTGAGAACAGCAAAAAAGGCAAACAAATTACTTTGTGGAAATTATGCTGTGTTGTAAAAAATGTATTATTACATGTTATAATTTTTTTTCTTTTCTTTCACAGATCCAAATTTTAAAATAAGCAATTTATATGAATTTAGATTGCAATGAAAATCTGAAAAAAATGTATACTATTTTTTATTCCTATTACTGTGAAGGTAAGTTTAACTAAGTCTCAATATGCAGAATGAGGAGGTCTGCAAGAAGCTACAAAGTTGAAACACGTTTCTAAAAACACTCTGTTTATACCTAGGTAGTTTTGAAATCTGACCGTAATCAGATATCATGTGACCTGCAGAAAAAGAGATTTGAGGGGTTCATAATATTTCCCATTGAACCGATTGAAGGACAGCAATCATTTCGATCATTCTTCTATGAACATCTTTGCAGACAAAACTCTGTGCTTACCTTCTATCATTCGCAAGGAATTTTAAAACAGGAAATATGTCACTATTTATAACATAGTTATTGCGCAAGACACTCTTTCCTATTTACAAAGAGAGGAAAAGGCACTCTGTGCACTTTTTATACTCCATGTAAATACAACCTCATTATGCACACCACTTTGCGTTGAAAGGGTGTTCTATGAGTGTTGTTGTGCATGATTGCACTGAATACTCATAGACCAAGACACATGTCTAGATTTATCAGAAATCATAAATCTCGATATGTGTGTGAATACTGCACCATTCTAAAATTGGTGTAGGAAAGCACAACAAGGAGAATTGTTTTCATTTCTCCACATTTTTATATCTTCAATGCATGCTAAAATGTTCAGCATACATTGAAGGAGAAAAATGCATTTTCTCATTGTTTTTCTGCAGGAAAGTGTGTCTTCCTGCAGAAAAACAAACAGCACATGACACAGATATCCTTGCACTATGGTGCAAGGGTGCCTGTGTCACCACATGGCTGCAGTTTAAGCAGCCGTGCAGAGAGAAGCATAGATTTGCAACATATTTATGTATATATGTTGCATCCCTGTGCTTCGGAAGTACTACAGCACACTGTAGGTAAAGAGGTTACTGTGTGATGCTGCAGCACTTCCTCATAGTTCTGCACTTATACATTCACCATACGCTACTAATGCATTAATTCAGTCAATTACGTACTACACATACATTCATCTAAACTTTCACACACTAACAAAGAAATGTAGCTCTTTTTTTAAACCAGGAAAGTTAGTTCTTAGAAGAAATTTTTTTTTCTTCTTTCTTCTTTTATATATTTTTTTGGGTTTTCTAAACAATTTTTAATTATTTTTGGTTTTTCTGCAAAAAAAAAAAAACAGGAGGAACCAAACAATGAAATTCAGGGAACAAAAAAAACCAAAACAAAAAAACTAGCACTTGTGACTTTCTTGGCGGCGGCAGATCAGATCGATCGACTGCTCACCGTAGCACAAAGTCGCATTGCACTTAGTGCAGAGCACTTTTAAAAATTCAAATTGAGGACGGATTTCCAAATTTTGGGCTGATGGATGCACTCTTGAAGTGCTCGGCTGCGATGAGGTGGAAGGTGCAGGAGCAGGAGTGTTTCTCATCCGTTTGCACTCTTCTCGTGCAAGATTGTTCGGATGAAGGGTCCTTAGGTGCTTCATCATACTTGCCGTGCCGCACCAGTATTTCTTGTTAGGATCCCCTCGCGACAGCACTCTTTTGCAAATCTTGCATGTGACCAAGGTGGCATTGGTTTTAGTTTGCCCCTCGGGAAAAGTAAAAAATTTCCACACCACAGATGAAAAATGTGGTGTGGGTGGTGCCTCCTCCAAAAATTCATCCTCAGATGAATGAGGAGATGCAGGTGATGCCTGCTGCCCTGAAGACATTTTTAGTTGAAAAAAGTTAGAGCTAAGTGTAAACTTAGTGTAAAAAATCTTCATCTCTGCAAAGAGATGCTCCTCCAAAGAAGATGAAAGAAGAATGATTGAATTGGGTGGGGTCTTTCAATAGTTAGAACAGGAAGTGTAATGAACCAATCAAATCTCTTTTTTTTGCAGGTCACATGGGATCCGCGCACCCTGCGCTTACGCATCACGCACCCAGCGCGCATCCGCGAAATTGAATTAAAAAAATATAGGATTACATGTAAAAATATATTACTTTTAAGACTAGTTTAGAGTTTGTCTTCAATTAATATTCACATGAAATACATATTTATGTTTTTTGAAATGTTAAATATTTTGCAGGATCCGTGCACCTACTGCGTCATAGACGCAGATGACGCATCGCGGAAGCGCGCAAACGTCGCGTTACGTACATCGAACGTGTCGCGTATATGCTTGGAGTCGCGTACCGGTCGCATTGCGATCGCGCACTAAACACGTACCCAAAGCGTACCATGTGCGGATGCTATCGCGTAGGGATCGAGAACGGTGCGCATAGGGTGCGCGGATCCAAAAAACATGGAAAGAAAATATATAAAATAAAGTTTTGAACATATAGTTAAAAATATTTTAAAAAATATAAAAAAATATTTTTGAAAAACCCAATAAAAACAAATAATATTTTTTTATTTTTAAAAGAATTAATTGAAAAAAGAAGTTTAAATAATGGTGATAAAAAAGTATTTTAAAAGAACATAATTAATGAAATTGACACACTGAATTTGAAAAATATAGAAATCCAATGAAAATCATTAAACATGATATCTTTAGAGATAAGTTATAGATAGGAATTAGCATTTAAAAAACCTTTGAAATTCACTGAAAAAACCATAGGTTTCATGCACGTTATAGATAGGAACTGGCATTTAAAAAACCTTTGAAATTCACTGAAAAAACCAAAGGTTTCAGGGGTGTTATAGTTAGGAATTGGCATTTAAAAAACCTTAGAAATTCACTGAAAAAACCATAGGTTTCAAGGGCGTTATAAGTAGCTGGACATTTCCCTTGTACAAAACCCTAGAAATTCCCTTGTTATAGTTAGTTCAGCTAACTATAACTCGCGCCCCCGCAATGTACTGCTGATGACGTCACATATTACATCACTCATGACATGGTCAGTGACATCACTCATGACATCACTGATGACATCTCAAATGACATCACTGATGACATCACTGATGACGTCATCCATGTGATAAATGAGTGCATCTTCTCACACCCTAATATAACCTTTGATACACCGGCTCAAAATTTCAGACGGCCATTTTGAAAACCATAGATACTCCAATACCAATAACTACATACCCACTCATTGACTCTTAGGTCTACATACATCTCCACTCACTCACTTGTACAGTCACTCATACTTACAGTCACTCTGTACAGGACTATAATATGCATTTATACACCTATATAGACACTCACACACCGCCAATCATCCATTGAGGTACTGACACACCTAGTCAGTCATGCAAATAATTGATCACAGTCCAATTTACTCACCTATACAGTTAAACACACTCAAGTTCACTTACTCATAAAAATACTAACAAATTCTGACGCTCTTACAATTACTGATACAAGCACACACTCATCCATACAGCCACTCCTGCAATCACACACTCCCACATATAGATAGTTATATACTCTTACACACATATACACTGCGTTTCACATATGTAGTTACTGACACATGTACAACTGAGATATACATTCAATCACTAACACACCCATACATACACTCAATCAACCATACAGTCCATCACAGTTGCACTCTTAAAACCATGCACCCATAGAACACCCACTCACACATCTATGCACAGAGTCACACACACCCTACCCACACAAACACTCAGGCACCCATACAGATACTCAGACAACCAATCAATAACCCATATAGACACTCATATAGCTATTGACAAAGCTATGCAGCCACTTATACACCAACACACAGACACATACAGACATTCACACAGTTTAGTCACTAGTCTGCAGTAAGATACATTTAATGACTCACTTATAGAGTCAGTTATGCACCTAGAAAATCATCCATTCACACACTTGTACACCAACTCATTCTTCAACAGGCCTTTCCCTATATATATTAAACATGTTAAAACTTTACAGAAACACACACTCACTGGATGACGTCATCAGTGATGTCATTTGAGATGTCATCAGTGATGTCATCAGTGATGTCACTGACCATGTCACGAGTGATGTAATGTGTGACGTCATCAGCAGTGCATTGCGGGGGCGCGAGTTATAGTTAGCTGAACTAACTATAACAGGGGAATTTCTAGGGTTTTGTACGAGGGAAATGCCCAGCTAACTATAAATCTATAAACTAACTTTTACAATTAATTCTTTTAAAAATTAAAAAATAGGTTTAGTATGTGTAGTATGTAGTTGACTGAAGTGCTGCAGCATCACACAGTAACCTCTTTAACTGCAGTGTGCTGTAGTACTTCCGAAGCACAGGGATGCAACATATGTACATAAATATGTTACAAATCTATGCTTCTCTCTGCACGGCTGCTTAACTTAGTGACACAGGCACCCTTGCACCATTGAAGATTTAAAAATGAGGAGAAATGAAAACAATTCTCCTTGTTGTGCTTTCATACACCGATTGGAGAATGGTGCAGCATTCACACACATATCGAGATTTATGATTTCTGATAAATCTGGAGATGTGTCTTGTTCTATGAGTATTCAGTGGAATCATGCACAACAACACTTATAGAACACCCTTTCAACGCAAAGTTGTGTGTATGATGAGGTTGTATTTACATAGAGTAGAAGAAGTACACAGAGTGCCTTTTCCTCTCTCTGTAAATATGAAAGAGTGTCTTGTGCAATAACTATGTTACAAAAAGTGACATGTTTCTGTTTTTAAAATTGCTTGCGAATGATAGAAGGTAAGCACAGAGTTTTGTCTGCAAAGATGCTCAAAGAAGAATGATTGAAATGATTGCGGTTCTTCAATAGGTACAATGGGAAATATTATGAACCACTCATATCTGTTTTTTTGGAGGTCACATGATATCCGATAACAGAGAGATTTCAAAACTACATAGGAATAAACAGTGTGTTTTTAAACACATGTTCACACTTTGTAGCTTCTTGCAGATATGCCCATTCTGCATATTAATAGTTAGTTAAACTTACCTTCACAGTAATAGAAATTAAAAATGGTATACATTTTTTTCAGATTTTTTTTGCAATGTATATTGATGTAAATTGCTTATTTTAGAATTAGGATATGTGAAAGAAAAGAAAAAATAGTTATAACATGTAATAATACAGTTTTTACAACACAGCATAATTTCAACAAAGTAATCTGTTTGCCTTTTTTGCTGTTCTCAGAATATATTGAATTTCACTAGAAATAGTGATATCAATCGTACACTTCACTTAACAGCGGGCAAAAAAACAACCAATCAAAAAGATTGTTTAAAAAACAACAACATGCTATTCTCAGTAAAATACCAGAAAATACAAATCACACATATATGAAATGCTTATGGATAACAAAATTTTATAACTTTAACTTATAAAAACTGTAAATGTTGTTGCTTTAAAATATCCACCGAGTCAATGAGCACAAAAAAGTCCATAATTCAAACATATACCTTTCCTTGAGGCCAAATGGTATTTTTGCACTCCTTTTTATGAAAATTGTCCAATGGTAGTCCTATTAAATTATAATATTAAATTCCTCAGAGAGTGAATTATCTTCCTAAAACTTTGACTTTAAAAATATTAGGTAGGAATTTGGTAATTCCCTAGGCAAATATTGTTTGAAAAGCAACTGGGAATCATTACAAAGTGTCCAGCCTTTGTCACATTTTAGATAGGCAGTGTAATGTCCAGATGTTGTGGAAGGACCATCATGGAAAATTATTGCAATTGCTACAAAAGTCCTTCCTGATATTGATAGTTGTGTTGCTACAAATTGCTTAATTAAAGTATCCAATTTTCTTCCATCAGCTGTACAACGTTGCATCATTAAAATGATGTATTGTCCATATTTTGTTAAAAATAATGTGGATAACATTAGTGATTTACATTGGCTACACTTCATGTTTTGATTTGCACCTTTAACTAATTTATTGAAAGACACTGATTTACAGTCTGGCAATGTTAAATACAGAAATCTTTCAGTGTCTACACTAGTGGTACATGTATACATGCAATTTTCACAATGATGTTCACATTTGTAAGAAAGGCCAAAAATATTTTCTATTTCTACACCTTCATTTTCAAAAATGGTAAGCATATACATTAAAAATTCCTGAGCATCTTGTTGGATATTTTGTGTAAATTGTGTAGAACCAGAACACACATCCAAAAGATTACGAACATCTGAAACAGATTGTATTTTACATGTATCTGTTGTCAATTTTTCATAAACAGAATGCAACAGAGAAAAAATCTTTTTTGCCGATTCTGCATAATTTGTTCTTGCAAACCTTCAAGATAAAAAACAACATTGACCACTACATTAGCATAGCAGTTGACACCTGAACTATTTTCAAACTGATAACCAACAACCTCTTCATCAGTGTCGAATTTCCTTTTACTTGTAATCACAACATTATCTTGTTCTTTTCCCTTCTCGACACCTTCAGAACAGAAATTCTCAAACCTTCTTTTTTGACCAACCACACGCTTTTCAAATACAGGATATTGACCTAAATTTGAAGCATGCACCCTTTTATACTCTTTTACACAGCTTGCATCTGCAGTAACCTTTGTCTCATCAAAATCGATAAAAAACAAACCAGATAATGTTCTCACTCGCGACAAAGCAACATATGCCATACCCTCTTTAAATACAGTAGATCCAATGTTCACCAATGCACTGTCTACACTTAATCCTTGAGATTTATGAATAGTCACTGCATATGCCAGAGAAAATGGAAATTGTTTCCTACAGACATATAAATCTTTAACAAGCAAAAAACGAACTGAACAACGACCAATTACTTTAACTTCTTCAATCTGATCAAATTTAATTTTAAAAAATGTAATTCCTTCTTTTTTCTGATAATTAACAAAATCCACCACTTTACCCATTACGTCATTAACTAAACCTTTTTCTACATCCACATTACGCCTTAAAATTACCCGACAGTTTACACATGCATATAGTGCCTTTTCTAAACCAGCTGTTTTAGATATTTTTTTTTCTAAAGAATCCAGTTTTGTTTTCAACTTTCCCATCAAAATAATAGTGATTCCTTCATGCTCTATTTTATCGATGGCTTCCATTTTTATAATTTCTTCATTTTCCAGTTTCAATAGTTCTTCATTGAATATGGATCACTCGCGCAGTGTTGGCATTAAGCAGATCACTGATTTATTTACTGCAATTTTCATGTACACTATTGCAGGAACTACATTTTCATTTGGAAACACATTGCAAAGTAATCGACTCTCCAAAGCTTGTTTGCCATGTTCTGTAAGAATTCCAATTCTTATATCTTGAAGAATACTTCTATATTCAGCATCATTTGCCTGTCGCATATTTGTTGTCCATCAGTTCAAATGTTCACATTACCAACACTACCAAGAGACTTTCTGGTATCTTCATGTACAAGTGTTTTAAATACCGGTTGTCCTTTTACCGGAGTCACTTGCAGTAGATCTCCAAAAACTATGACGTGTTTTCCTCCAAATAACACGTCATACTCTGTTTTAAGAATTTGCTGCATTCTTAAATGCACAAAGGCAAGCATCAAGTTTGAGACCATGCTCACCTCATCAATAATGAGAAGTTTCATCTTCTTCAGGACTCTTGAAACTTCAAAACAAGCTTCTCCAGATAGCTTGTGGTATTCCAATTTGTTCTCATGCTCTACTGGTAGCATTAGTAAACGATATAAAGTAATTGCTTTAATGTTATGTGCTGCCAACCCAGTTGGAGCAGTGACAACACAAGACAAATGCGACTCAGTTGTTTTCTGCAGATATCTTGTAATTACTTTACTTAAGAAACTTTTTCCTGTTCCAGCTTGACCACTCATATACATTCGGATAGGTTGAAATGATGTACATGAGCACCCTTTCTTTTCATGAAGTAATCCATGGTCAGTCTGCTATTTCACTTGTTGATATATTTGTTTCTGTTCAACATTTAGTTGTTCTTCCAAGTTTCCTAACTGTATTACATGTTCTTGAGCTTGATACATTGCTGTTTCCACCTCATTCATGGCAGTTGCTGCTTCATTTTCAACAATTGGTTGTCCAAGGGGATCTTGACTCAGTGCCGCAGAACTTTGACTGTCTTGAGAACTGTCTCTAGCAATCTCAGCTGCAATTGTAGCTTCTTGATCAATTTCATCATTCAACATTTTCACATAATTTGCAAAAGCACTGCATTGTATGCTATCTTTACCAGCATTAAATAAATCTTCATAGATCTGAAAATCTCCAAGTAATTCCAGTTCTGAACGCCTCGGTTTGAACATTTGCAAAAGGGCTAAATAGTAAAATTCCCTTTTGTCATCAGTGTCGCAACTCAGTTTCCTGTGATTAATTACATTTCCTTTCCTTTGTTTCACCAGACATCCTTCGGAACCAATCACTGCATATTTTCCATCATTGATGTTCTCTGTAGTATTCCGTGTAGTTTTGCAGCACTTCATAGAGGCACATGTTCTCAAGATGATGACTTCTGTGATTGAAATATCTGAATACATTAACAGGATCCAAAGAGCACAATTCTCCAGGTGTCTTGTATTCAATATATTTTATATTGGAATTTGCCTCTCGAAGAAATTCAAGTAAATCATTCCAAGCATACTCAGCACAGCTAAGTGTAACAAACCATGTAGGAGGTCCCAAGTTCCGTAGCATACATTTCAGTTCTCCATGATGACGGTACCAATATTCATTAGTCCCACGCTGACATGCCATCAGATTAATCAACTGAGATTCTAAATGATCATCTCTCTGATGCACTTTATCCATAAAATTCTTCGAAGTAACATTTTGCAGATGCATTCCAGTTTTTAAAAAGTGATTTACTGCATATGAAAGTCCAGACAAGTCACTTTCAAACAGAAGAGGAAACATATAAGGGATACATTGTCGAAATCTTGGATCTCCTGCATATAATCTTGTTGTCCGATATTCAGATGCAAGAATCTGCACAAGACGTTCATCATATCGTCCACCTTTTCCTGTTGGAAACAAGTACGGGAAACAACGAGCTTCCCAGCTCTCTTCCCATACACTCATGGGACTTCCTCTTGCTTTTTTCATTTGGAACAACTCAATCGTATTCCCCATCACCTCTTTGGAATGAAGTGGATGTACACTGTAATGTTCATAGATTTCTTCACATCTGGACATGTCCACTTTTTCAATTTGTCCACTTAATGTTTCAGTATCTTCTGCTAAATCTATTTCTTTTTCTCCTACAAACACATTTCTATAGTACTCATTATTTTTTATCAGATACAATGATGCCTTTTGCACTTTTCTAACATCCACTAACTCTTGCCAGATTTTCTTATTCTTAGTAGGAACACCATTAACTAGAATGACTAGTGGTTAATTTTCTGCATGGTCTACACCAATAGTTTCAATATTTTTCTTTAAATCGAACGGTAAATACACAACTCTTCCTTTCAATCCTCTTTGTAACTCTGATGGAGGTAATTTACCTGTTTTAGGCTCCATATGAACAATAGCCTGAAACGGGTGTACACATTGACTGAGAATAGACTCATACGTATTTAAATCTATCAGCTCTGGAGGAATAGCAACCAACTCTAGATTATTATGAACAGCTCTAGCAGGCATTTAATTCTCATCTAATTTGTTATAACAATATTTGCAAATACGCTGCTCACATCCCAAATCAAAACAATCCTCTACCAACAAATAGGTTGCAAATTCCATCCACTTATCATTATCTTCTATTTCACTTTTTAAATACAGATTGACACCCCTAGTCTGATCTTTATAGTGACTTCGCCGACAACAAATGCAAGAAACATTTGGTCTTTCACCTGAAATTACCTTAAACTTTGTGATTTCATCCTCAAAATGTTTTGTAATTACGGTTTCTACATTGTCTTCAACATTTTGTTCTGCACTCTCTTGCTGAGAACCAAAGTAACAAAACTCAATATCGTCACAAACCTTCTTCACATCTGATACTGACCCACGCAAAAGAGCAATGTTCAACTCATTTAACTTTAGTGCTGGACTTTTTGCATAATACAATCTTCTCACTAACTTCCGCATTTGAGTATGATGTACTGCCAGCATCCTGAAATGGTGAAAGACACTTTGACAAACTTTCCTAGAAAGACAAGCCAGAGAATGACCTTGCAAACCAGTATTTTTTCTCACTCTGCAAGGGTCTAGTCCTTGCAACACCTTAATCTTTTGTTTAACACTTTTTTTACTATATGCTCGTAAAAAACTAGATAATTTATCAATAGATTCTTGTCATACACTACAAATACTACTGCAATACCAAGTGTACACAGGGTGTTTAGGACGTCTCCCTAGAACTTCATCAGCTCCACCTCACAGGAGTGGGGCGGAAGGCCTCATAGATAAGGAAAGACGACCCAACCACTTGAACGGGTTCACCTGATGTGGGTGTGGGCTCTCAATGGATCCGGCGTGTCTAATCCTCATCCTGTGAGGTGGAGCGTCCTTACAAGAACCCTGAATCAGGGTCTTGCACTCAAGATGGGTAGATCACATCCCTTGACTGACCATCAGAGGTCATTACATATAGATATCTACCCCCGGTCCTGAAGAAGTGTTGCTCTATCTCGGAGCACAAAAGACACGAAACATGTTGACCACAGTCAACTAAAGGCTACCTCAATACCTTGACTTATTAGAGTAGCCTCACTGGTTTTTACATAGTCCCGGCCTTGAACTCTTATTAAAGAGAATCAACAGGGCCAGGGCCTATTTTAAATCACTTTTTCTTACATATCAGGAGACATTGTTTTCCAGTAACTCCACACACCTCACTCACTAACGGCGTTCTCAGATCAGAAGATCTCCAATAAAGATGCCACCAGGCCCGTTGGACAGGCAGCGCCGGTCCGACGAGGAGCGGCCAGTGATGAAGCATGACACCCTAACAGGTGTGTGAGGGCATAAAGATCTGAAATTCAGATCTCCCCAGATACCACCAATATTGTAGGAAGCCAATGATACTTTTTACCTTGGCCCCAAGCGAGGAACTGTTCCCTTTTAATGAACGTATATACTCCTAGGAGCACAGGAACAGGACCTCTAGAAATAACCAGCTCTCACGTCCCCCCTTTTGATTATACGCATTCTAAGAGGTTTCAGCATTCTGTACATTCTGTTTGGTCCTTCAAACATTTTTAATAAATCGCTTTGTGATCTTACCAGAAGATTTTTTCTTTTTAGCCACATTATCTTGTTCATTCAATACTTGTGGTTGATGTTTCTTCAAGTAATTCTCCTGTCTCTGTTCTTTTCTTTTTCTTTTTTTTCTGGCATGATTTCTCTATTTTAAAAACAGTATCTGTAAGAAAGAATCACAAATAAATGTATATTAATAACTTTCAAATTTATACTATTCTATTACTTTAGAAACACATTTTATATAAATACTGACTAAGAAACTATAGCCCTGAAGCACAAGTGTGACGATGGTTAAAACACTACATGCATAATGCATACTACTTTGAAGCAGTTCATGCCCTAAAGCCTACCTCACAAAAAAACTACATGATAACTGACTGAATGATTACAGTACTATAAGGAGACACACTGGGTGAGTGACATGGTGTTTGCTAGAAGTGAATGAATACTGACATGGATATTGATGGTGTGAAAGACAAGTGTGTAGGTGATTAGTAGGGTGGGCGGAATTTGCAAAATTCACTTTTGCAAACTATCGCGAAAATGTTGAAAATCTCCGCAAACATGCCGGAAATTTCGCGAAGACGCAGAAGTTTTTTTCCCGCCTGTTCGCGGTACTTTTTGCGTGATCGCGGCTCGCCAACTTACCCATGTGGTTGCTCACGGGCGCGGCCATCTTGTTTTCACTTGTCCCACCCGCTCGCGTTCGATATGACGTGCCTGCGTCCTCACGCTCTCGCTCGCAGTGGAGAATGACGTCTTCGAGTGCATGATCGCGACAAATGACGTGATCGCGCGACAAATGACGTTAATGCGGGCGTGAACTGTCGCGAGACAGCGCAAATGGCTACCAACAATCCAACATCTCGTGGAGAACGCGACCGGATCAGGAAAACTTGTCAGCGAACGCGGGGATTCAGGTAAGGCGATCGCGCGCACGCAAGAATGTATTTTTTTACGGCGCGAGCAAGAAAAAAATTACCGGTAAGATGCGGACTGCGGAGATTTTGACATTTTCGCGCTTTCCGCGGTACGCGAAAATGTCAAATTATCGCAATTTCCGCGAGTGGAACGGAATTTTAGCCCAGGCCTAGTGATTAGAGACCTACATGCATAGTGGATACGTGTTTGAATCCACCCATATGTTAAGGCCTGTCTCAGTCCAAAAGTACTTGGATACTGACTGAATGTTTTGAGTATTACAAGGAGAGTGCCAGGATGAATTTATAAGTATTTATATTTTGGTGCAGTAAATACATTAGTACATGGTGCTGAATAAGTCACTTGAGAAGTATAAGGGGAGTGACAGAATGTTTGCGGGAACTGTATGAATATTGTCTGGGATATTGAAGGTGTGAAAGACAAGTGTGTAGGTGGCTAGAGACCTACATGCATAGTGGATAGACGTTTGAAACAGTCCATAGAGTAACACTTGGATCACTGCAAAACAACCTGAGTACTGACTGAATCATTAGAGTACTACAAACAGAGTGACTGGGTGAATCTTTTTATGTTTTTGGATTCTAGTGCAGTGAAAAGATTAGTACTTAGTGCCAAATGAGTCAGTGGAGGTGTGCAATTAAAGTGACAGAGTGTTTATTGGAGTTTATAGATACTGACAGAGAAATTGAAGGTCTGAAAGACAATTGTGTTGGTAGTTAGAGGCCTCCATGCATAGTGGAAACACGTTTGAATCAATCCATGTGCTAAGGCCTGCCTCACTCCATTAGTACTTAGGTACTGACTGAATGATTAGACTATTGCAAGAAGAATGCCTGGGTGAATTTATAAGTGTTTCTGTTTTGGTTCAGTGAATGCATTACTACATGGTGCTGAATAAGTTACTGGAAGTGTGCTAGAAGAGTGACAGGGTGTTTGCTGGAAGTACATGCATACTGACTGGGGAATTGAAGCTGTTAAAGACAAGTGTATAGTATGTTAGAAGACTGCATGCATACTGCATAGATATTTGAAGCAGTCCATGTAGTAATGCACAGTTCACTGCATGAGTATCTACGTACTGACTGAATCATTAAACTACTGCTAGGAGACTGCCAGGATGAAACTTTTAAGTTTTTCGGTTTTGGCGCAGTGACTAGATTAGTACATGATACTGGATCAGTCACTGGAGGTGTGCAAGATGAGTGACAGGGTGTTTATTGAAGTATATAGATACAGACTAGTTATTTAAAGAAGTCAAAGACAAGTGTGTAGGTGACTAGAGGCCTGCATGCAAAGTGGATAGACGTTTAAACAGTCCATGAGCTAAGTCCTCAGACACTGCATGATTATCTGGGTACTGACTGAATCATTACACTACTGCAAGGAGAGTGCCTGGGTTAATCTTTTTAAGTTTTTGTGTTTTGGTGCAGTGAATAGATTATTACATAGTGCCAGATGAGTCAGTAGAGGTGTGGAAGTGGACTGAAAGAGTGTTTACTGGAGTTTCTAGATACTGACTAGTTAATTGAAAAAGCGAAAGACAAATGTGTAGGTGACTAGAGGCTTGCATGCATACTGGACAGACATTTGAAGCAGTCCATGGGCTAAGGCATGGGTCACTGCATGAGTACCTGGGTACTGACTGAATCATTAGAGTACTGCAAGGAGAGTGCCTGGATAAACCTTTTAAGTTTTTGGGCAGTGAATAGATTAGTACATGCTGCTGAATGAGTCACTGGAGGTGTGCAAGGGGAGTGACAGGGTGTTTATTGGAGTATATAGATACTGACTGGGCAAATGAAGGTGTGAAAGATAATTCTATAGGTGGTTAGAGGCCTGCATGCATAATGGATAGTCATTTGAAGTAGTCCATGTGCTAAAACCGGGTTCACTACAGAAGTACCTGGGTACTGACTGAATCATTAGAGAAGTACAAGGAGAGTGCCTCAGCGAATTTATAAGTGTTTGGGTTTTGGCACAGTAAATGGATTAGTACATGGTACTGAATGGGTCACTGGAGAAGTGTAAGGGGAGTAACAGGGTGTTTACGGAAACCGTATAAATACTGACTGGGATATTGAAGGTGTGAAAGACAAGTGTGTAGGTGGTTAGAGACCTGCATGCATACTAAAACAGACATTTGAAGCAGTCCACTATCTAAGGCCTGGGTAATTGCATGAGTACCTGAGTACTAACTGAATCATTAGAGTACTGCAAGGAGAGTGCCTGTATTAATCTTTTAAGTTTCTGGATTTTGGTGCAGTGAATAGATTAGTACATGGTGCAGGATGAAACACTGGAGGTGTGCAAAGGGAGTGACAGGATGTTTATTAGAGTATATAAATACTGACTGGGCAATTGGAGATGTGAACGACAATTGTATAGGTGATTTGATGCAAGCATGCATAGTGGATAGACGTTTCAAATACTCCATGTGCTAAGTCCGGGTTCACTACATAAGTACCTGGGTACTAACTGAATCATTAGAGTACAACAAGGAGAGTGCCTTGGTGAATTTATAAGTGTTTGGGTTTTGGCGCAGTGAATGGATTAGTAAATGGTGCTGAATGGGTCACTAGAGGAGTAAAAGGGGAGTGACAGGGTGCTTGCTGGAAGTGTATGGATACTGACTGTGGAATTAAAGGTGTGAAAGAGAACTGTGTAGATGGTTAGAGGACTGCATGCATAGTGGATAAGCATTTGAATCAATGCATGTGCTAAGGCCTGCCTCACTCCATTACTACTTGGATATTAACTGAATGATTACAGTATTGCAAGAACAGTTCCTGGGTGAATACATAAGCAATGACTGCCTTCTAATTCTACCAAAACTTGAGAACAGGAAAGGTTTTTTAAGCAGTTATGCGTATGCAAAGATGTCAAGTACTCAAATGCTTCTCTCACAGTGGTTCCCAAATGCACACAGACTCACAGTGTGATTCTAGACAAGCAACACTATCCTAGGAGTTTACCAAAACTCATTCACTAGTCTGGAAGGGGTAAGGGTACTGCACACAATCTACATATCTCAGTACTGCACTTTAGTGTCAAAGCCTGACTCATTTTATCAATGCATAAGCAAACGCTGGCTTGTAATGTTAGTAAAACTTGACAACATGACAGGTTTTAAAACAGTTATCTGTCAGCAAATACACGATGTTACCAAATGCTTCTCTCACAATGGTCACCCAAATGCACACAGACTCACAGTGTGATTCTAGACAAGCAACATTATCCTTAGGAGTTTACAAAAACTCATTCACTACTCTGGAAGGGGTAAGGGGACTGCACACAATTTACATATTTCAGTACTGCACTTTAGTGTCAAAGCCTGACTCATTTTGTGAATGCATAAGCAATCACTGGCTTCTAATACTACTAAAACTTGACAACATGACAGGTTTTTAAGCCATTATCTATCAGCAAATACATTATGTAACCAAATGCTTCTCTCAGAATGGTTGCCCAAATACACCCAGACTCACAGTGTGATTGTAGACAAGCATCACTATGCCTTGGACTTTACCAAAACTCATTCACTACTCTGGAAGGGTTAAGGGGACTGCACACAATCTACATATTTCAGTTCTGTACTCTATTGTCAATGCCTGACTCATTTTATCAATGCATAAGCAAAGACTGGCTTCTAATGCTACTAAAACTTGACAACATGACCGGTTTTAAAACAGTTATCTGTCAGCAAATACACAATGTTACCAAATGCTTCTCTCACAATCCTTACCCAAATGCACACAGACTCAAAGTGTGATTTTAGACAAGCAACACTATCCTAGGAGTTTACCAAAACTCATTCACTAGTCTGGAAGGGGTAAGTGTACTGCACACAATCTCCATATTTAAGTACTGCACTTTAGTGTCAAAGCCTGACTCATGTTATCAATGCATAAGCAAAGACTGGCTTTTAATGCTACTAAAACTTGACAACATGACAGGTTTTAAAACAGTTATCTGTCAGCAAATACATGATGTTACCAAATGCTTCTTTCACAGTGGTTCCCAAATGCACACAGACTCACAGTGTGATTCTAGAAAAGCAACACTATCACTAGAAGTTTACTAAAACTGATTCACTACTGTGGAAGGGGTAAGGGGACTGCACACAATCTACATATTTAAGTACTGCACTTTAGTGTCAAAGCCTAACTCATTTTATCAATGCATAAGCAAAGACTGGCTTTTAATGCTACTAAAACTTGACAACATGACAGGTTTTAAAACAGTTATCTGTCAGCAAATACACAATGTTACCAAATGCTTCTCTCACAATCCTTACCCAAATACACACAGACTCACAGTGTGATTTTAGACAAGCAACACTACCCTAGGAGTTTACCAAAACTCATTCACTTCTGTGAAAAGGGTAAGGATACTGCAGACAATCTACATATTTCAATACTGCACTTTAGTGTCAAAGCCTGACTCATTTTATCAATGCATAAGCAAAGACTGGCTTCTAATGCTACTAATAATTGACAACATGACCGGTTTTAAAACAGTTATCTGTCAGCAAATACACGATGTTACCAAATACTTTTCTCACAATCCTTACCCAAATGCAGACAGAATCACAGTGTGATTTTAGATAAGCAACACTATCCTAGGAGTTTACCAAAACTCATTCACTAGTCTGGAAGGGGTAAGGGTACTACTGCACACAATCTGCATATTTAAGTACTGCACTTTAGTGTCAAAGCCTGAGTCATTTTGTCAATGCATAAGCAAAGACTGGCTTTTAATGCTACTAAAACTTGTCAACATGACAGGTTTTAAAACAGTTATCTGTCAGCAAATACACGATATTACCAAATGCTTCTCTCACAGTGGTTCCCAAATGCTCACAGACTCACAGTGTGATTCTAGACAAGCAACATTATCCTTAGGAGTTTACAAAAACTCATTCACTACTCTGGAAGGGGTAAGGGGACTGCACACAATTTACATATTTCAGTACTGCACTTTAGTGTCAAAGCCTGACTCATTTTGTGAATGCATAAGCAATCACTGGCTTCTAATACTACTAAAACTTGACAACATGACAGGTTTTTAAGCCATTATCTATCAGTAAATACATTATGTAACCAAATGCTTCTCTCAGAATGGTTGCCCAAATACACCCAGACTCACAGTGTGATTGTAGACAAGCATCACTATGCCTTGGACTTTACCAAAACTCATTCACTACTGTGGAAGGGTTATGGGGACTGCACACAATCTACATATTTCAGTTCTGTACTTTATTGTCAATGCCTGACTCATTTTATCAATGCATAAGCAAAGACTGGCTTCTAATGCTACTAAAACTTGACAACATGATGGGGTTTAAAACAGTTATCTGCAAGCAAATACATGATGTTACCAAATGCTTCTCTCACAATGGCTACCCAAATACACACAGACTCACAGTGTGATTGTAGCCAGCCAACTATCCCTTGTACAAAATACATTTACTAGTCTACAAGATCTAAGGTGACTGCACACATTACAGTAAATTTTCTACTACACATTAGTACCAAAATGCTACTCTTAAAATGATTCCTAAATGCACACAGACTCACTGTGTGATTCTAGACAAACAACACTATCCCTTGCACTATACCAAAACACATGTCTTAATCTACGAATACTACATTTTAGTGTAGAAACATGACTCATTTTGCAAATTTATAAACAATGACTGCTTTCTAATTGTACCAAAATATAAAAAGAGCACAGTTTTCTGTCTGCAAACACATGATAAACACAAATGCTTATCACAGAATGGTGTCTACATGCACACACACTGACAATAAGATTGTAGATAAAAAAAGTACTCCCTGCACTTTAGCAGGAGAAACACATTAGTTTGATTAAAATCAAAATATACCACATACATCCCCTCACAATTAAATAACTCACCTTTCAAGTTGCTTTGTAGATTAAGAAGTATATCAGTCACACACCAGATTTTCTTATACAGAATCTCTAAACTGTGCACGCAAAACCAAAGAATGGCAAAGTTTGCCTCTCATTTTCCACACATATACATGTAAACATCAAATCACATTCCTTCCCACATAAATTCAAAAGCTAACACACATTTCTATTGGTTAAACATTTCAACCCTTTCTAAATTACATAAATTTGAACCCTACCCCCAATCTGCCTTCTGCTTGTTACCATAGAAACAGGTCATGAAACACTGAACTGAGCACACAGGTCACAAGTTCAGCACACAATGTTGCTAATCAGAACAGCAAGTGTGCTTGACTTTTCAACCTATCAGCTTATCATATATAATGTTCCTTTCAATCAGTTTTTGTTAACCAATAAGAATCATACGTTTAAAAAACAGAAACATGCACCCTACCTTTCAGTGTAGAAGGTTGTCAAACAACCAATGATTTCTTGTCTTTTTTCAAAACTGCATCTTAGCCACCATTTTAGAAAAATCTTACTTTTCAAACTGCCATTTCATTTACAGAAACCATCTGAGTGTATCCAGACCTCCCTTCAAGATGCTTAGACTGTGAATTGTGGGACACAGCTATATTTTCTGGAGCCAAAAGTATGCAGAAGACAAAGGCATTCACAAAGATCTAGGTTTGCCAAATGTAGACGTTAAATGGATTGGACAGAGAGGGTTAAAGTGGCACCAATTGATGCCATTGGTAAAATCCTTTATGCATATACAACACCATGACCTCATAATAGTGCACTGTGGTGGCAATGACCTAGGCACTTTGACTGGGGTAGGTCTGGAAATGCCTTGAAGAATTGATTTCACTTTTTCCCAAAACTGCCTTTGTGTATTCTAACATATGCCAAAGGCAGAAATAGAACTGGTCCAATCATTTTTGTCCACAAATTGAGAAAGCTAGGAAACATGTGAATAAATCTGTTTCTGCTTTTCTCCGAGACTATAGAATGGGGTCCATTTACAATAACAATCTGTGCTTTCATATGCAAGATATGTATAGGAGAGATGGAGTACACTTTACTGATGAAGGAAACAGAGTCTTCCTCAACAACTTTAGACTCTGTATAGGTACTTACTTATAAGTACCAAAAACTCTCAATGAACACAACGGCTCTTTTTCGAGCCACTCAAGAACAAAACACTTAAGCTTGATTTTTATCTCCCAAAAATTTCAGGTATTTTCCTTGGATCCGCGCACCCAACGTGTTAGGAACCGCGCACTCAACGCAAGAGAAATTGTGCACCCAACTCGTTAGGATGCGCGACTCCTAATTTTAACATAAAAAAAAATAGCCCCATCCCTAATTTTTAGTATCCCCGGGAACCCCATCTCCCAGGGCTTATAAAAAAATGTTGGGGACCGTGGGGGGAGCCCCAACGCCCCCACGGTCCCAGCCGGCTCCCCGCGTCCTTCGGGACCTGGCATTGCTTTTCCACATGGGGAGCTGCTGACATGCAGGGAGCTGCTGACATGCAGCTCCCCGTGTGGAAAAGCAATATTGTTTGGATTTTGAAAGAGAGAGCTGGTTTCCCTGCTCTCTCTTTCAAAATCCTAACGAAGTTTGCTATGGGAGGGCGGGAGACTCCCGCCCTCTCATAGCAAACAAAAGTGTCCTGGGGTGGGCACCCCAGGACACTGTAGGAGCCGGCCCTGGGGGGTGGCGGTCCCCAGGGCCCTCGAGGGCTCCAGGAGGGGGGCCACGCAGCCCTCCTCCCCCATTAATTTTTAAAGAATGTGGTGTAATTCCGTTCAGCAGTTTGGGCTGAACGGACCTCCCTTCAAGATGCTTAGACTGTGAATTGTGGGACACAGCTATATATTCTGGAGCCAAAAGTATGCAGAAGACAAAGGCATTCACAAAGATCTAGGTTTGCCAAATGTAGACGTTAAATGGATTGGACAGAGAGGGTTAAAGTGGCACCAATTGATGCCATTGGTAAAATCCTTTATGCATATACAACACCATGACCTCATAATAGTGCACTGTGGTGGCAATGACCTAGGCACTTTGACTGGGGTAGGTCTGGAAATGCCTTGCAGAATTGATTTTACTTTTTCCCAAAACTGCCTTTGTGTATTCTAACATATGCCAAAGGCAGAAATAGAACTGGTCCAATCATTTTTGTCCACAAATTGAGAAAGCTAGGAAACATGTGAATAAATCTGTTTCTGCTTTTCTCCGAGACTATAGAATGGGGTCCATTTACAATAACAATCTGTGCTTTCATATGCAAGATATGTATAGTTGAGATGGAGTACACTTTACTGATGAAGGAAACAGAGTCTTCCTCAACAACTTTAGACTCTGTATAGGTACTTACTTATAAGTACCAAAAACTCTCAATGAACACAACGGCTCTTTTTCAAGCCACTCAAGAACAAAACACTTAAGCTTGATGTTTATCTCCCAAAAATTTCAGGTATTTTCCTTGGATCCGCGCACCCAACGCGTTAGGAACCGCGCACTCAACGCAAGAGAAATTGTGCACCCAACTCGTTAGGATGCGCGACTCCTAATTTTAACATAAAAAAAAAATAGCCCGTCCCTAATTTTTATTATCCCTGGGAACCCCATCTCCCAGGGCTTATAAAAAAATGTTGGGGACCGTGGGGGGAGCCCCAACGCCCCCACGGTCCCAGCCGGCTCCCCGCGTCCTTCGGGACCTGGCATTGCTTTTCCACATGGGGAGCTGCTGACATGCAGGGAGCTGCTGACATGCAGCTCCCCGTGTGGAAAAGCAATATTGTTTGGATTTTGAAAGAGAGAGCTGGTTTCCCTGCTCTCTCTTTCAAAATCCTAACGAAGTTTGCTATGGGAGGGCGGGAGACTCCCGCCCTCTCATAGCAAACAAAAGTGTCCTGGGGTGGGCACCCCAGGACACTGTAGGAGCCGGCCCTGGCAATCTCAGCTGCAATTGTAGCTTCTTGATCAATTTCATCATTCAACATTTTCACATAATTTGCAAAAGCACTGCATTGTATGCTATCTTTACCAGCATTAAATAAATCTTCATAGATCTGACAATCTCCAAGTAATTCCAGTTCTGAACGCCTCGGTTTGAACATTTGCAAAAGGGCTAAATAGTAAAATTCCCTTTTGTCATCAGTGTCGCAACTCAGTTTCCTGTGATTAATTACATTTCCTTTCCTTTGTTTCACCAGACATCCTTCGGAACCAATCACTGCATATTTTCCATCATTGATGTTCTCTGTAGTATTCCGTGTAGTTTTGCAGCACTTCATAGAGGCACATGTTCTCAAGATGATGACTTCTGTGATTGAAATATCTGAATACATTAACAGGATCCAAAGAGCACAATTCTCCAGGTGTCTTGTATTCAATATATTTTATATTGGAATTTGCCTCTCGAAGAAATTCAAGTAAATCATTCCAAGCATACTCAGCACAGCTAAGTGTAACAAACCATGTAGGAGGTCCCAAGTTCCGTAGCATACATTTCAGTTCTCCATGATGACGGTACCAATGTTCATTAGTCCCACACTGACATGCCATCAGATTAATCAACTGAGATTCTAAATGATCATCTCTCTGATGCACTTTATCCATAAAATTCTTCGAAGTAACATTTTGCAGATGCATTCCAGTTTTTAAAAAGTGATTTACTGCTTATGAAAGTCCAGACAAGTCACTTTCAAACAGAAGATGAAACATATAAGGGATACATTGTCGAAATCTTGGATCTCCTGCATATAATCTTGTTGTCCGATATTCAGATGCAAGAATCTGCACAAGACGTTCATCATATCGTCCACCTTTTCCTGTTGGAAACAAGTACGGGAAACAACGAGCTTCCCAGCTCTCTTCCCATACACTCATGGGACTTCCTCTTGCTTTTTTCATTTGGAACAACTCAATCGTATTCCCCATCACCTCTTTGGAATGAAGTGGATGTACACTGTAATGTTCATAGATTTCTTCACATCTGGACATGTCCACTTTTTCAATTTGTCCACTTAATGTTTCAGTATCTTCTGCTAAATCTATTTCTTTTTCTCCTACAAACACATTTCTATAGTACTCATTATTTTTTATCAGATACAATGATGCCTTTTGCACTTTTCTAACATCCACTAACTCTTGCCAGATTTTCTTATTCTTAGTAGGAACACCATTAACTAGAATGACTAGTGGTTAATTTTCTGCATGGTCTACACCAATAGTTTCAATATTTTTCTTTAAATCGAACGGTAAATACACAACTCTTCCTTTCAATCCTCTTTGTAACTCTGATGGAGGTAATTTACCTGTTTTAGGCTCCATATGAACAATAGCCTGAAACGGGTGTACACATTGACTGAGAATAGACTCATACGTATTTAAATCTATCAGCTCTGGAGGAATAGCAACCAACTCTAGATTATTATGAACAGCTCTAGCAGGCATTTAATTCTCATCTAATTTGTTATAACAATATTTGCAAATACGCTGCTCACATCCCAAATCAAAACAATCCTCTACCAACAAATAGGTTGCAAATTCCATCCACTTATCATTATCTTCTATTTCACTTTTTAAATACAGATTGACACCCCTAGTCTGATCTTTATAGTGACTTCGCCGACAACAAATGCAAGAAACATTTGGTCTTTCACCTGAAATTACCTTAAACTTTGTGATTTCATCCTCAAAATGTTTTGTAATTACGGTTTCTACATTGTCTTCAACATTTTGTTCTGCACTCTCTTGCTGAGAACCAAAGTAACAAAACTCAATATCGTCACAAACCTTCTTCACATCTGATACTGACCCACGCAAAAGAGCAATGTTCAACTCATTTAACTTTAGTGCTGGACTTTTTGCATAATACAATCTTCTCACTAACTTCCGCATTTGAGTATGATGTACTGCCAGCATCCTGAAATGGTGAAAGACACTTTGACAAACTTTCCTAGAAAGACAAGCCAGAGAATGACCTTGCAAACCAGTATTTTTTCTCACTCTGCAAGGGTCTAGTCCTTGCAACACCTTAATCTTTTGTTTAACACTTTTTTTACTATATGCTCGTAAAAAACTAGATAATTTATCAATAGATTCTTGTCATACACTACAAATACTACTGCAATCCCAAGTGTACACAGGGTGTTTAGGACGTCTCCCTAGAACTTCATCAGCTCCACCTCACAGGAGTGGGGCGGAAGGCCTCATAGATAAGGAAAGACAACCCAACCACTTGAACGGGTTCACCTGATGTGGGTGTGGGCTCTCAATGGATCCGGCGTGTCTAATCCTCATCCTGTGAGGTGGAGCGTCCTTACAAGAACCCTGAATCAGGGTCTTGCACTCAAGATGGGTAGATCACATCCCTTGACTGACCATCAGAGGTCATTACATATAGATATCTACCCCCGGTCCTGAAGAAGTGTTGCTCTATCTCGGAGCACAAAAGACACGAAACATGTTGACCACAGTCAACTAAAGGCTACCTCAATACCTTGACTTATTAGAGTAGCCTCACTGGTTTTTACATAGTCCCGGCCTTGAACTCTTATTAAAGAGAATCAACAGGGCCAGGGCCTATTTTAAATCACTTTTTCTTACATATCAGGAGACATTGTTTTCCAGTAACTCCACACACCTCACTCACTAACGGCGTTCTCAGATCAGAAGATCTCCAATAAAGATGCCACCAGGCCCGTTGGACAGGCAGCGCCGGTCCGACGAGGAGCGGCCAGTGATGAAGCATGACACCCTAACAGGTGTGTGAGGGCATAAAGATCTGAAATTCAGATCTCCCCAGATACCACCAATATTGTAGGAAGCCAATGATACTTTTTACCTTGGCCCCAAGCGAGGAACTGTTCCCTTTTAATGAACGTATATACTCCTAGGAGCACAGGAACAGGACCTCTAGAAATAACCAGCTCTCACGTCCCCCCTTTTGATTATACGCATTCTAAGAGGTTTCAGCATTCTGTACATTCTGTTTGGTCCTTCAAACATTTTTAATAAATCGCTTTGTGATCTTACCAGAAGATTTTTTCTTTTTAGCCACATTATCTTGTTCATTCAATACTTGTGGTTGATGTTTCTTCAAGTAATTCTCCTGTCTCTGTTCTTTTCTTTTTCTTTTTTTTTCTGGCATGATTTCTCTATTTTAAAAACAGTATCTGTAAGAAAGAATCACAAATAAATGTATATTAATAACTTTCAAATTTATACTATTCTATTACTTTAGAAACACATTTTATATAAATACTGACTAAGAAACTATAGCCCTGAAGCACAAGTGTGACGATGGTTAAAACACTACATGCATAATGCATACTACTTTGAAGCAGTTCATGCCCTAAAGCCTACCTCACAAAAAGACTACATGATAACTGACTGAATGATTACAGTACTATAAGGAGACACACTGGGTGAGTGACATGGTGTTTGCTAGAAGTGAATGAATACTGACATGGATATTGATGGTGTGAAAGACAAGTGTGTAGGTGATTAGTAGGGTGGGCGGAATTTGCAAAATTCACTTTTGCAAACTATCACGAAAATGTTGAAAATCTCCGCAAACATGCCGGAAATTTCGCGAAGACGCAGAAGTTTTTTTCCCGCCTGTTCGCGGTACTTTTTGCGTGATCGCGGCTCGCCAACTTACCCATGTGGTTGCTCACGGGCGCGGCCATCTTGTTTTCACTTGTCCCACCCGCTCGCGTTCGATATGACGTGCCTGCGTCCTCACGCTCTCGCTCGCAGTGGAGAATGACGTCTTCGAGTGCATGATCGCGACAAATGACGTGATCGCGCGACAAATGACGTTAATGCGGGCGTGAACTGTCGCGAGACAGCGCAAATGGCTACCAACAATCCAACATCTCGTGGAGAACGCGACCGGATCAGGAAAACTTGTCAGCGAACGCGGGGATTCAGGTAAGGCGATCGCGCGCACGCAAGAATGTATTTTTTTACGGCGCGAGCAAGAAAAAAATTACCGGTAAGATGCGGACTGCGGAGATTTTGACATTTTCGCGCTTTCTGCGGTACGCGAAAATGTCAAATTATCGCAATTTCCGCGAGTGGAACGGAATTTTAGCCCAGGCCTAGTGATTAGAGACCTACATGCATAGTGGATACGTGTTTGAATCCACCCATATGTTAAGGCCTGTCTCAGTCCAAAAGTACTTGGATACTGACTGAATGTTTTGAGTATTACAAGGAGAGTGCCAGGATGAATTTATAAGTATTTATATTTTGGTGCAGTAAATACATTAGTACATGGTGCTGAATAAGTCACTTGAGAAGTATAAGGGGAGTGACAGAATGTTTGCGGGAACTGTATGAATATTGTCTGGGATATTGAAGGTGTGAAAGACAAGTGTGTAGGTGGCTAGAGACCTACATGCATAGTGGATAGACGTTTGAAACAGTCCATAGAGTAACACTTGGATCACTGCAAAACAACCTGAGTACTGACTGAATCATTAGAGTACTACAAACAGAGTGACTGGGTGAATCTTTTTACGTTTTTGGATTCTAGTGCAGTGAAAAGATTAGTACTTAGTGCCAAAAGAGTCAGTGGAGGTGTGCAATTAAAGTGACAGAGTGTTTATTGGAGTTTATAGATACTGACAGAGAAATTGAAGGTCTGAAAGACAATTGTGTTGGTAGTTAGAGGCCTCCATGCATAGTGGAAACACGTTTGAATCAATCCATGTGCTAAGGCCTGCCTCACTCCATTAGTACTTAGGTACTGACTGAATGATTAGACTATTGCAAGAAGAATGCCTGGGTGAATTTATAAGTGTTTCTGTTTTGGTTCAGTGAATGCATTACTACATGGTGCTGAATAAGTTACTGGAAGTGTGCTAGAAGAGTGACAGGGTGTTTGCTGGAAGTACATGCATACTGACTGGGGAATTGAAGCTGTTAAAGACAAGTGTATAGTATGTTAGAAGACTGCATGCATACTGCATAGATATTTGAAGCAGTCCATGTAGTAATGCACAGTTCACTGCATGAGTATCTACGTACTGACTGAATCATTAAACTACTGCTAGGAGACTGCCAGGATGAAACTTTTAAGTTTTTCGGTTTTGGCGCAGTGACTAGATTAGTACATGATACTGGATCAGTCACTGGAGGTGTGCAAGATGAGTGACAGGGTGTTTATTGAAGTATATAGATACAGACTAGTTATTTAAAGAAGTCAAAGACAAGTGTGTAGGTGACTAGAGGCCTGCATGCAAAGTGGATAGACGTTTAAACAGTCCATGAGCTAAGTCCTCAGACACTGCATGATTATCTGGGTACTGACTGAATCATTACACTACTGCAAGGAGAGTGCCTGGGTTAATCTTTTTAAGTTTTTGTGTTTTGGTGCAGTGAATAGATTATTACATAGTGCCAGATGAGTCAGTAGAGGTGTGGAAGCGGACTGAAAGAGTGTTTACTGGAGTTTCTAGATACTGACTAGTTAATTGAAAAAGCGAAAGACAAATGTGTAGGTGACTAGAGGCTTGCATGCATACTGGACAGACATTTGAAGCAGTCCATGGGCTAAGGCATGGGTCACTGCATGAGTACCTGGGTACTGACTGAATCATTAGAGTACTGCAAGGAGAGTGCCTGGATAAACCTTTTAAGTTTTTGGGCAGTGAATAGATTAGTACATGCTGCTGAATGAGTCACTGGAGGTGTGCAAGGGGAGTGACAGGGTGTTTATTGGAGTATATAGATACTGACTGGGCAAATGAAGGTGTGAAAGATAATTCTATAGGTGGTTAGAGGCCTGCATGCATAATGGATAGTCATTTGAAGTAGTCCATGTGCTAAAACCGGGTTCACTACAGAAGTACCTGGGTACTTCTGAATCATTAGAGAAGTACAAGGAGAGTGCCTCAGCGAATTTATAAGTGTTTGGGTTTTGGCACAGTAAATGGATTAGTACATGGTACTGAATGGGTCACTGGAGAAGTGTAAGGGGAGTAACAGGGTGTTTACGGAAACTGTATAAATACTGACTGGGATATTGAAGGTGTGAAAGACAAGTGTGTAGGTGGTTAGAGACCTGCATGCATACTAAAACAGACATTTGAAGCAGTCCACTATCTAAGGCCTGGGTAATTGCATGAGTACCTGAGTACTAACTGAATCATTAGAGTACTGCAAGGAGAGTGCCTGTATTAATCTTTTAAGTTTCTGGATTTTGGTGCAGTGAATAGATTAGTACATGGTGCAGGATGAAACACTGGAGGTGTGCAAAGGGAGTGACAGGATGTTTATTAGAGTATATAAATACTGACTGGGCAATTGGAGATGTGAACGACAATTGTATAGGTGATTTGATGCAAGCATGCATAGTGGATAGACGTTTCAAATACTCCATGTGCTAAGTCCGGGTTCACTACATAAGTACCTGGGTACTAACTGAATCATTAGAGTACAACAAGGAGAGTGCCTTGGTGAATTTATAAGTGTTTGGGTTTTGGCGCAGTGAATGGATTAGTAAATGGTGCTGAATGGGTCACTAGAGGAGTAAAAGGGGAGTGACAGGGTGCTTGCTGGAAGTGTATGGATACTGACTGTGGAATTAAAGGTGTGTAAGAGAACTGTGTAGATGGTTAGAGGACTGCATGCATAGTGGATAAGCATTTGAATCAATGCATGTGCTAAGGCCTGCCTCACTCCATTACTACTTGGATATTAACTGAATGATTACAGTATTGCAAGAACAGTTCCTGGGTGAATACATAAGCAATGACTGCCTTCTAATTCTACCAAAACTTGAGAACAGGAAAGGTTTTTTAAGCAGTTATGCGTATGCAAAGATGTCAAGTACTCAAATGCTTCTCTCACAGTGGTTCCCAAATGCACACAGACTCACAGTGTGATTCTAGACAAGCAACACTATCCTAGGAGTTTACCAAAACTCATTCACTAGTCTGGAAGGGGTAAGGGTACTGCACACAATCTACATATCTCAGTACTGCACTTTAGTGTCAAAGCCTGACTCATTTTATCAATGCATAAGCAAACGCTGGCTTGTAATGTTAGTAAAACTTGACAACATGACAGGTTTTAAAACAGTTATCTGTCAGCAAATACACGATGTTACCAAATGCTTCTCTCACAATGGTCACCCAAATGCACACAGACTCACAGTGTGATTCTAGACAAGCAACATTATCCTTAGGAGTTTACAAAAACTCATTCACTACTCTGGAAGGGGTAAGGGGACTGCACACAATTTACATATTTCAGTACTGCACTTTAGTGTCAAAGCCTGACTCATTTTGTGAATGCATAAGCAATCACTGGCTTCTAATACTACTAAAACTTGACAACATGACAGGTTTTTAAGCCATTATCTATCAGCAAATACATTATGTAACCAAATGCTTCTCTCAGAATGGTTGCCCAAATACACCCAGACTCACAGTGTGATTGTAGACAAGCATCACTATGCCTTGGACTTTACCAAAACTCATTCACTACTCTGGAAGGGTTAAGGGGACTGCACACAATCTACATATTTCAGTTCTGTACTCTATTGTCAATGCCTGACTCATTTTATCAATGCATAAGCAAAGACTGGCTTCTAATGCTACTAAAACTTGACAACATGACCGGTTTTAAAACAGTTATCTGTCAGCAAATACACAATGTTACCAAATGCTTCTCTCACAATCCTTACCCAAATGCACACAGACTCAAAGTGTGATTTTAGACAAGCAACACTATCCTAGGAGTTTACCAAAACTCATTCACTAGTCTGGAAGGGGTAAGTGTACTGCACACAATCTCCATATTTAAGTACTGCACTTTAGTGTCAAAGCCTGACTCATGTTATCAATGCATAAGCAAAGACTGGCTTTTAATGCTACTAAAACTTGACAACATGACAGGTTTTAAAACAGTTATCTGTCAGCAAATACATGATGTTACCAAATGCTTCTCTCACAGTGGTTCCCAAATGCACACAGACTCACAGTGTGATTCTAGAAAAGCAACACTATCACTAGAAGTTTACTAAAACTGATTCACTACTGTGGAAGGGGTAAGGGGACTGCACACAATCTACATATTTAAGTACTGCACTTTAGTGTCAAAGCCTAACTCATTTTATCAATGCATAAGCAAAGACTGGCTTTTAATGCTACTAAAACTTGACAACATGACAGGTTTTAAAACAGTTATCTGTCAGCAAATACACAATGTTACCAAATGCTTCTCTCACAATCCTTACCCAAATACACACAGACTCACAGTGTGATTTTAGACAAGCAACACTACCCTAGGAGTTTACCAAAACTCATTCACTTCTGTGAAAAGGGTAAGGATACTGCAGACAATCTACATATTTCAATACTGCACTTTAGTGTCAAAGCCTGACTCATTTTATCAATGCATAAGCAAAGACTGGCTTCTAATGCTACTAATAATTGACAACATGACCGGTTTTAAAACAGTTATCTGTCAGCAAATACACGATGTTACCAAATACTTTTCTCACAATCCTTACCCAAATGCAGACAGACTCACAGTGTGATTTTAGATAAGCAACACTATCCTAGGAGTTTACCAAAACTCATTCACTAGTCTGGAAGGGGTAAGGGTACTACTGCACACAATCTGCATATTTAAGTACTGCACTTTAGTGTCAAAGCCTGAGTCATTTTGTCAATGCATAAGCAAAGACTGGCTTTTAATGCTACTAAAACTTGTCAACATGACAGGTTTTAAAACAGTTATCTGTCAGCAAATACACGATATTACCAAATGCTTCTCTCACAGTGGTTCCCAAATGCTCACAGACTCACAGTGTGATTCTAGACAAGCAACATTATCCTTAGGAGTTTACAAAAACTCATTCACTACTCTGGAAGGGGTAAGGGGACTGCACACAATTTACATATTTCAGTACTGCACTTTAGTGTCAAAGCCTGACTCATTTTGTGAATGCATAAGCAATCACTGGCTTCTAATACTACTAAAACTTGACAACATGACAGGTTTTTAAGCCATTATCTATCAGTAAATACATTATGTAACCAAATGCTTCTCTCAGAATGGTTGCCCAAATACACCCAGACTCACAGTGTGATTGTAGACAAGCATCACTATGCCTTGGACTTTACCAAAACTCATTCACTACTCTGGAAGGGTTATGGGGACTGCACACAATCTACATATTTCAGTTCTGTACTTTATTGTCAATGCCTGACTCATTTTATCAATGCATAAGCAAAGACTGGCTTCTAATGCTACTAAAACTTGACAACATGATGGGGTTTAAAACAGTTATCTGCAAGCAAATACATGATGTTACCAAATGCTTCTCTCACAATGGCTACCCAAATACACACAGACTCACAGTGTGATTGTAGCCAGCCAACTATCCCTTGTACAAAATACATTTACTAGTCTACAAGATCTAAGGTGACTGCACACATTACAGTAAATTTTCTACTACACATTAGTACCAAAATGCTACTCTTAAAATGATTCCTAAATGCACACAGACTCACTGTGTGATTCTAGACAAACAACACTATCCCTTGCACTATACCAAAACACATGTCTTAATCTACGAATACTACATTTTAGTGTAGAAACATGACTCATTTTGCAAATTTATAAACAATGACTGCTTTCTAATTGTACCAAAATATAAAAAGAGCACAGTTTTCTGTCTGCAAACACATGATAAACACAAATGCTTATCACAGAATGGTGTCTACATGCACACACACTGACAATAAGATTGTAGATAAAAAAAGTACTCCCTGCACTTTAGCAGGAGAAACACATTAGTTTGATTAAAATCAAAATATACCACATACATCCCCTCACAATTAAATAACTCACCTTTCAAGTTGCTTTGTAGATTAAGAAGTATATCAGTCACACACCAGATTTTCTTATACAGAATCTCTAAACTGTGCACGCAAAACCAAAGAATGGCAAAGTTTGCCTCTCATTTTCCACACATATACATGTAAACATCAAATCACATTCCTTCCCACATAAATTCAAAAGCTAACACACATTTCTATTGGTTAAACATTTCAACCCTTTCTAAATTACATAAATTTGAACCCTACCCCCAATCTGCCTTCTGCTTGTTACCATAGAAACAGGTCATGAAACACTGAACTGAGCACACAGGTCACAAGTTCAGCACACAATGTTGCTAATCAGAACAGCAAGTGTGCTTGACTTTTCAACCTATCAGCTTATCATATATAATGTTCCTTTCAATCAGTTTTTGTTAACCAATAAGAATCATACGTTTAAAAAACAGAAACATGCACCCTACCTTTCAGTGTAGAAGGTTGTCAAACAACCAATGATTTCGTGTCTTTTTTCAAAACTGCATCTTAGCCACCATTTTAGAAAAATCTTACTTTTCAAACTGCCATTTCATTTACAGAAACCATCTGAGTGTATCCAGACCTCCCTTCAAGATGCTTAGACTGTGAATTGTGGGACACAGCTATATTTTCTGGAGCCAAAAGTATGCAGAAGACAAAGGCATTCACAAAGATCTAGGTTTGCCAAATGTAGACGTTAAATGGATTGGACAGAGAGGGTTAAAGTGGCACCAATTGATGCCATTGGTAAAATCCTTTATGCATATACAACACCATGACCTCATAATAGTGCACTGTGGTGGCAATGACCTAGGCACTTTGACTGGGGTAGGTCTGGAAATGCCTTGAAGAATTGATTTCACTTTTTCCCAAAACTGCCTTTGTGTATTCTAACATATGCCAAAGGCAGAAATAGAACTGGTCCAATCATTTTTGTCCACAAATTGAGAAAGCTAGGAAACATGTGAATAAATCTGTTTCTGCTTTTCTCCGAGACTATAGAATGGGGTCCATTTACAATAACAATCTGTGCTTTCATATGCAAGATATGTATAGGAGAGATGGAGTACACTTTACTGATGAAGGAAACAGAGTCTTCCTCAACAACTTTAGACTCTGTATAGGTACTTACTTATAAGTACCAAAAACTCTCAATGAACACAACGGCTCTTTTTCGAGCCACTCAAGAACAAAACACTTAAGCTTGATGTTTATCTCCCAAAAATTTCAGGTATTTTCCTTGGATCCGCGCACCCAACGCGTTAGGAACCGCGCACTCAACGCAAGAGAAATTGTGCACCCAACTCGTTAGGATGCGCGACTCCTAATTTTAACATAAAAAAAAATAGCCCCATCCCTAATTTTTATTATCCCCGGGAACCCCATCTCCCAGGGCTTATAAAAAAATGTTGGGGACCGTGGGGGGAGCCCCAACGCCCCCACGGTCCCAGCCGGCTCCCCGCGTCCTTCGGGACCTGGCATTGCTTTTCCACATGGGGAGCTGCTGACATGCAGGGAGCTGCTGACATGCAGCTCCCCGTGTGGAAAAGCAATATTGTTTGGATTTTGAAAGAGAGAGCTGGTTTCCCTGCTCTCTCTTTCAAAATCCTAACGAAGTTTGCTATGGGAGGGCGGGAGACTCCCGCCCTCTCATAGCAAACAAAAGTGTCCTGGGGTGGGCACCCCAGGACACTGTAGGAGCCGGCCCTGGGGGGTGGCGGTCCCCAGGGCCCTCGAGGGCTCCAGGAGGGGGGCCACGCAGCCCTCCTCCCCCATTAATTTTTAAAGAATGTGGTGTAATTCCGTTCAGCAGTTTGGGCTGAACGGACCTCCCTTCAAGATGCTTAGACTGTGAATTGTGGGACACAGCTATATATTCTGGAGCCAAAAGTATGCAGAAGACAAAGGCATTCACAAAGATCTAGGTTTGCCAAATGTAGACGTTAAATGGATTGGACAGAGAGGGTTAAAGTGGCACCAATTGATGCCATTGGTAAAATCCTTTATGCATATACAACACCATGACCTCATAATAGTGCACTGTGGTGGCAATGACCTAGGCACTTTGACTGGGGTAGGTCTGGAAATGCCTTGCAGAATTGATTTCACTTTTTCCCAAAACTGCCTTTGTGTATTCTAACATATGCCAAAGGCAGAAATAGAACTGGTCCAATCATTTTTGTCCACAAATTGAGAAAGCTAGGAAACATGTGAATAAATCTGTTTCTGCTTTTCTCCGAGACTATAGAATGGGGTCCATTTACAATAACAATCTGTGCTTTCATATGCAAGATATGTATAGGAGAGATGGAGTACACTTTACTGATGAAGGAAACAGAGTCTTCCTCAACAACTTTAGACTCTGTATAGGTACTTACTTATAAGTACCAAAAACTCTCAATGAACACAACGGCTCTTTTTCGAGCCACTCAAGAACAAAACACTTAAGCTTGATGTTTATCTCCCAAAAATTTCAGGTATTTTCCTTGGATCCGCGCACCCAACGCGTTAGGAACCGCGCACTCAACGCAAGAGAAATTGTGCACCCAACTCGTTAGGATGCGCGACTCCTAATTTTAACATAAAAAAAAATAGCCCCATCCCTAATTTTTATTATCCCCGGGAACCCCATCTCCCAGGGCTTATAAAAAAATGTTGGGGACCGTGGGGGGAGCCCCAACGCCCCCACGGTCCCAGCCGGCTCCCCGCGTCCTTCGGGACCTGGCATTGCTTTTCCACATGGGGAGCTGCTGACATGCAGGGAGCTGCTGACATGCAGCTCCCCGTGTGGAAAAGCAATATTGTTTGGATTTTGAAAGAGAGAGCTGGTTTCCCTGCTCTCTCTTTCAAAATCCTAACGAAGTTTGCTATGGGAGGGCGGGAGACTCCCGCCCTCTCATAGCAAACAAAAGTGTCCTGGGGTGGGCACCCCAGGACACTGTAGGAGCCGGCCCTGGGGGGTGGCGGTCCCCAGGGCCCTCGAGGGCTCCAGGAGGGGGGCCACGCAGCCCTCCTCCCCCATTAATTTTTAAAGAATGTGGTGTAATTCCGTTCAGCAGTTTGGGCTGAACGGACCTCCCTTCAAGATGCTTAGACTGTGAATTGTGGGACACAGCTATATATTCTGGAGCCAAAAGTATGCAGAAGACAAAGGCATTCACAAAGATCTAGGTTTGCCAAATGTAGACGTTAAATGGATTGGACAGAGAGGGTTAAAGTGGCACCAATTGATGCCATTGGTAAAATCCTTTATGCATATACAACACCATGACCTCATAATAGTGCACTGTGGTGGCAATGACCTAGGCACTTTGACTGGGGTAGGTCTGGAAATGCCTTGCAGAATTGATTTCACTTTTTCCCAAAACTGCCTTTGTGTATTCTAACATATGCCAAAGGCAGAAATAGAACTGGTCCAATCATTTTTGTCCACAAATTGAGAAAGCTAGGAAACATGTGAATAAATCTGTTTCTGCTTTTCTCCGAGACTATAGAATGGGGTCCATTTACAATAACAATCTGTGCTTTCATATGCAAGATATGTATAGGAGAGATGGAGTACACTTTACTGATGAAGGAAACAGAGTCTTCCTCAACAACTTTAGACTCTGTATAGGTACTTACTTATAAGTACCAAAAACTCTCAATGAACACAACGGCTCTTTTTCGAGCCACTCAAGAACAAAACACTTAAGCTTGATGTTTATCTCCCAAAAATTTCAGGTATTTTCCTTGGATCCGCGCACCCAACGCGTTAGGAACCGCGCACTCAACGCAAGAGAAATTGTGCACCCAACTCGTTAGGATGCGCGACTCCTAATTTTAACATAAAAAAAAATAGCCCCATCCCTAATTTTTATTATCCCCGGGAACCCCATCTCCCAGGGCTTATAAAAAAATGTTGGGGACCGTGGGGGGAGCCCCAACGCCCCCACGGTCCCAGCCGGCTCCCCGCGTCCTTCGGGACCTGGCATTGCTTTTCCACATGGGGAGCTGCTGACATGCAGGGAGCTGCTGACATGCAGCTCCCCGTGTGGAAAAGCAATATTGTTTGGATTTTGAAAGAGAGAGCTGGTTTCCCTGCTCTCTCTTTCAAAATCCTAACGAAGTTTGCTATGGGAGGGCGGGAGACTCCCGCCCTCTCATAGCAAACAAAAGTGTCCTGGGGTGGGCACCCCAGGACACTGTAGGAGCCGGCCCTGGGGGGTGGCGGTCCCCAGGGCCCTCAAGGGCTCCAGGAGGGGGGCCACGCAGCCCTCCTCCCCCATTAATTTTTAAAGAATGTGGTGTAATTCCGTTCAGCAGTTTGGGCTGAACGGACCTCCCTTCAAGATGCTTAGACTGTGAATTGTGGGACACAGCTATATATTCTGGAGCCAAAAGTATGCAGAAGACAAAGGCATTCACAAAGATCTAGGTTTGCCAAATGTAGACGTTAAATGGAATGGACAGAGAGGGTTAAAGTGGCACCAATTGATGCCATTGGTAAAATCCTTTATGCATATACAACACCATGACCTCATAATAGTGCACTGTGGTGGCAATGACCTAGGCACTTTGACTGGGGTAGGTCTGGAAATGCCTTGCAGAATTGATTTCACTTTTTCCCAAAACTGCCTTTGTGTATTCTAACATATGCCAAAGGCAGAAATAGAACTGGTCCAATCATTTTTGTCCACAAATTGAGAAAGCTAGGAAACATGTGAATAAATCTGTTTCTGCTTTTCTCCGAGACTATAGAATGGGGTCCATTTACAATAACAATCTGTGCTTTCATATGCAAGATATGTATAGGAGAGATGGAGTACACTTTACTGATGAAGGAAACAGAGTCTTCCTCAACAACTTTAGACTCTGTATAGGTACTTACTTATAAGTACCAAAAACTCTCAATGAACACAACGGCTCTTTTTCAAGCCACTCAAGAACAAAACACTTAAGCTTGATGTTTATCTCCCAAAAATTTCAGGTATTTTCCTTGGATCCGCGCACCCAACGCGTTAGGAACCGCGCACTCAACGCAAGAGAAATTGTGCACCCAACTCGTTAGAATGCGCGACTCCTAATTTTAACATAAAAAAAAAATAGCCCCATCCCTAATTTTTATTATCCCTGGGAACCCCATCTCCCAGGGCTTATAAAAAAATGTTGGGGACCGTGGGGGGAGCCCCAACGCCCCCACGGTCCCAGCCGGCTCCCCGCGTCCTTCGGGACCTGGCATTGCTTTTCCACATGGGGAGCTGCTGACATGCAGGGAGCTGCTGACATGCAGCTCCCCATGTGGAAAAGCAATATTGTTTGGATTTTGAAAGAGAGAGCTGGTTTCCCTGCTCTCTCTTTCAAAATCCTAACGAAGTTTGCTATGGGAGGGTGGGAGGCTCCCGCCCTCTCATAGCAAACAAAAGTGTCCTGGGGTGGGCACCCCAGGACACTGTAGGAGCCGGCCCTGGGGGGTGGCGGTCCCCAGGGCCCTCAAGGGCTCCAGGGCTTGACGAATCACCATGAAACTTTCAGGATAGGAGGGGACCGGAGCTGGCCAAAAGTTTGGAAAATTTCGCAAAGATTCGTCATCCGGCCTCAGACTTATTGGGAATAGAATGTTACTGATTTCCTATGGAAAATAGGTCCTAACTATAACTACCTACTGTATATATATATGTGTAATAAGTGGTTTCCACCACCACTTCCCGGTTGCACCCGCTGGGAGTTCGGCTGGCCCCAGGTGGAATACTGTGTTTTGGATATATATATATATATATATATATATATATATATATATATATATATATATATATATATATATATATATATATATATATATATATATATATATATATATATATTATCTACTGGCGGTCGCCAGTAGATAGTTATAGTTAGGACCGTGTTTCCATAGGAAATCCGCAACATTCTATTTGGAATAACTTGGCGCCGGTTGACGAATCCTCGCGAAATTTTCAAAATAGGTGGGGCGCTCCGCTCCGCTCCTACCCTGAAAGTCTCGGGGGATTCGTCAAGCGGGGGCTGAGAAAAAAGGGGGGTCCCAAAACGCGTTTTCCCCATGCAATTTTCCATAGGGACCTTTAGTCCAAGGTACAGCCCGAACGGCTGAACAGAATTACTTGAAATTTGGCAGAGAGGTAGTCCTCAGCTCAGGGAAGTGCCTTTTGCAGGTCTGGTGTCAATCTGTTCAGTAGTTCCTGAGATCTAAGCCACGCCCACTGGGACAGGTAATTTGGGAATAAAAGTGCGCGAGAAAAGACTGCTCCTTTTCCGTCATGCTGCCACTGATGAAAGGAATAATGAGACTCCTGAAACGCGTCTGGCGCTATGATCTTACCGATGCCTGTGTGCTGTTGACTGCCTGCTTGCAAGTCTTCAATAAATGCTGTGAACTACGATCTTCTGGCGGTTCACTCCTTGGGGCTAACCTGCGATGTTGGATATATTTCGGCTGTTGCCCAGCCGTGGAGTTGAACCCACCGCTTCCGAGCAGGTCCGTGTTGGCGCCATCCGGTGCTACACTATACGGGATGAAGGAGTTGGCGCCTGTGCAGGACAGGTGTCAGCATATGTTCATGTTGATTTCTACAAAGCGGGGCAGGCATGTCGACGGACCAGAGCACGAACCCACTTGGGGAACATTTTTGTATTTTATTCATGAGGGACTAGAGCGCACCCACTTGGGATTACCTCAGCGCACTACAGTTACCAGAAGGCTTAGATCTAAGCCACGCCCACTGGGACAGGTAATTTGGGAATAAAAGTGCGCGAGAAAAGACTGCTCCTTTTCCGTCATGCTGCCACTGATGAAAGGAATAATGAGACTCCTGAAACGCGTCTGGCGCTATGATCTTACCGATGCCTGTGTGCTGTTGACTGCCTGCTTGCAAGTCTTCAATAAATGCTGTGAACTACGATCTTCTGGCGGTTCACTCCTTGGGGCTAACCTGCGATGTTGGATATATTTCGGCTGTTGCCCAGCCGTGGAGTTGAACCCACCGCTTCCGAGCAGGTCCGTGTTGGCGCCATCCGGTGCTACACTATACGGGATGAAGGAGTTGGCGCCTGTGCAGGACAGGTGTCAGCATATGTTCATGTTGATTTCTACAAAGCGGGGCAGGCATGTCGACGGACCAGAGCACGAACCCACTTGGGGAACATTTTTGTATTTTATTCATGAGGGACTAGAGCGCACCCACTTGGGATTACCTCAGCGCACTACAGTTACCAGAAGGCTTAGATCTAAGCCACGCCCACTGGGACAGGTAATTTGGGAATAAAAGTGCGCGAGAAAAGACTGCTCCTTTTCCGTCATGCTGCCACTGATGAAAGGAATAATGAGACTCCTGAAACGCGTCTGGCGCTATGATCTTACCGATGCCTGTGTGCTGTTGACTGCCTGCTTGCAAGTCTTCAATAAATGCTGTGAACTACGATCTTCTGGCGGTTCACTCCTTGGGGCTAACCTGCGATGTTGGATATATTTCGGCTGTTGCCCAGCCGTGGAGTTGAACCCACCGCTTCCGAGCAGGTCCGTGTTGGCGCCATCCGGTGCTACACTATACGGGATGAAGGAGTTGGCGCCTGTGCAGGACAGGTGTCAGCATATGTTCATGTTGATTTCTACAAAGCGGGGCAGGCATGTCGACGGACCAGAGCACGAACCCACTTGGGGAACATTTTTGTATTTTATTCATGAGGGACTAGAGCGCACCCACTTGGGATTACCTCAGCGCACTACAGTTACCAGAAGGCTTAGATCTAAGCCACGCCCACTGGGACAGGTAATTTGGGAATAAAAGTGCGCGAGAAAAGACTGCTCCTTTTCCGTCATGCTGCCACTGATGAAAGGAATAATGAGACTCCTGAAACGCGTCTGGCGCTATGATCTTACCGATGCCTGTGTGCTGTTGACTGCCTGCTTGCAAGTCTTCAATAAATGCTGTGAACTACGATCTTCTGGCGGTTCACTCCTTGGGGCTAACCTGCGATGTTGGATATATTTCGGCTGTTGCCCAGCCGTGGAGTTGAACCCACCGCTTCCGAGCAGGTCCGTGTTGGCGCCATCCGGTGCTACACTATACGGGATGAAGGAGTTGGCGCCTGTGCAGGACAGGTGTCAGCATATGTTCATGTTGATTTCTACAAAGCGGGGCAGGCATGTCGACGGACCAGAGCACGAACCCACTTGGGGAACATTTTTGTATTTTATTCATGAGGGACTAGAGCGCACCCACTTGGGATTACCTCAGCGCACTACAGTTACCAGAAGGCTTAGATCTAAGCCACGCCCACTGGGACAGGTAATTTGGGAATAAAAGTGCGCGAGAAAAGACTGCTCCTTTTCCGTCATGCTGCCACTGATGAAAGGAATAATGAGACTCCTGAAACGCGTCTGGCGCTATGATCTTACCGATGCCTGTGTGCTGTTGACTGCCTGCTTGCAAGTCTTCAATAAATGCTGTGAACTACGATCTTCTGGCGGTTCACTCCTTGGGGCTAACCTGCGATGTTGGATATATTTCGGCTGTTGCCCAGCCGTGGAGTTGAACCCACCGCTTCCGAGCAGGTCCGTGTTGGCGCCATCCGGTGCTACACTATACGGGATGAAGGAGTTGGCGCCTGTGCAGGACAGGTGTCAGCATATGTTCATGTTGATTTCTACAAAGCGGGGCAGGCATGTCGACGGACCAGAGCACGAATCCACTTGGGGAACATTTTTGTATTTTATTCATGAGGGACTAGAGCGCACCCACTTGGGATTACCTCAGCGCACTACAGTTACCAGAAGGCTTAGATCTAAGCCACGCCCACTGGGACAGGTAATTTGGGAATAAAAGTGCGCGAGAAAAGACTGCTCCTTTTCCGTCATGCTGCCACTGATGAAAGGAATAATGAGACTCCTGAAACGCGTCTGGCGCTATGATCTTACCGATGCCTGTTTGCTGTTGACTGCCTGCTTGCAAGTCTTCAATAAATGCTGTGAACTACGATCTTCTGGCGGTTCACTCCTTGGGGCTAACCTGCGATGTTGGATATATTTCGGCTGTTGCCCAGCCGTGGAGTTGAACCCACCGCTTCCGAGCAGGTCCGTGTTGGCGCCATCCGGTGCTACACTATACGGGATGAAGGAGTTGGCGCCTGTGCAGGACAGGTGTCAGCATATGTTCATGTTGATTTCTACAAAGCGGGGCAGGCATGTCGACGGTCCAGAGCACGAACCCACTTGGGGAACATTTTTGTATTTTATTCATGAGGGACTAGAGCGCACCCACTTGGGATTACCTCAGCGCACTACAGTTACCAGAAGGCTTAGATCTAAGCCACGCCCACTGGGACAGGTAATTTGGGAATAAAAGTGCGCGAGAAAAGACTGCTCCTTTTCCGTCATGCTGCCACTGATGAAAGGAATAATGAGACTCCTGAAACGCGTCTGGCGCTATGATCTTACCGATGCCTGTGTGCTGTTGACTGCCTGCTTGCAAGTCTTCAATAAATGCTGTGAACTACGATCTTCTGGCGGTTCACTCCTTGGGGCTAACCTGCGATGTTGGATATATATATATATATATATATATATATATATATATATATATATATATATATATATATATTATCTACTGGCGGTCGCCAGTAGATAGTTATAGTTAGGACCGTGTTTCCATAGGAAATCCGCAACATTCTATTTGGAATAACTTGGCGCCGGTTGACGAATCCTCGCGAAATTTTCAAAATAGGTGGGGCGCTCCGCTCCGCTCCTACCCTGAAAGTCTCGGGGGATTCGTCAAGCGGGGGCTGAGAAAAAAGGGGGGTCCCAAAACGCGTTTTCCCCATGCAATTTTCCATAGGGACCTTTAGTCCAAGGTACAGCCCGAACGGCTGAACAGAATTACTTGAAATTTGGCAGAGAGGTAGTCCTCAGCTCAGGGAAGTGCCTTTTGCAGGTCTGGTGTCAATCTGTTCAGTAGTTCCTGAGAAAATCAAAAGTAAAATCATATATATATGTGGGCGGAGCCTAACCACACATCTCATCCTGAGATCTGATTGGCTGTCAGCACTTCATCCAAGAAGTGTTGGCAGCCATCTTGGGACCAATATACATGATAGCACCTGATTAAAAAGCATTGCAGTTAATAGAAGGTTTTAAGACTTTAGTTACATTATAAATCATTTGTTGATGGTACCATACTCATTTGAGGAATTGTGGTATGTTCTAAGGTGATTTCACCATGTGAAAAAGCCTTCTGCTCGGATATCATGATTGAGAGAAAAATATTTTCTCATGCTTTTCCCACAGAGGTTTGGAAGGTGATCTATAAGCTAAACTGAGAGCTTATTTTCTGTAAATTCACATTATATTTCTCAGTCATGTGAGAATGAAGTCTGACATTCTCAGTAAAACATGTACATCCAACAAGGGCAGAGACTGTCAGTTGATTCCTTTGTGTTCTACTGCAGCTTCCCAGAGTGTTCCAAAGAACAACTAGAGCGCTAACAGTCCTACTTATGATAAACGTATGGCACACCTGAAGCCATCTTGCTTGGATTAAAGTGGTAACTCTTAAAACATTTAATTTAAAAAGGAACAAAATGAGGGGGTTCATTTTTCCATAACAAGTATGATTAGTGCTGCAGAAAGAAAAACTAGGGCACATTTTGACTTCTGAAATCCTCTTTTATTTCATAAAAAAATTCTGAAAGGCAGACTGAAACATTCACTTTCAATACCAGCAGCAGTTTTCCCTGGTGAGCAGTAGCTTTACTACAGTGATCTAATGAGCAAAAAGAGTGCTAACATTCTGAATTTATGGCAAATGTGTGACACCTCTGAATGCCTTCTTGATGGAATCAAAGTAAAAAACTGAAAGTATTTCCTACTGAGGAGACTGCAGTAAATGAGGAAATTAGGAAACTTCATAACAAATAAGTCTCCCAAGATGGCCACCAGAGACAAAAGAGCCCAAATGTAGCCCAAATATCACCCAGATGTAGCCCAAGTATAGCCCAATGACAGAATGTCCCAGAGTGTTCTTAAAAACAACTAGAGCGCTTACTGTCTTCATTATGACAAAAGTATGGCACACCTGAAGCCATCTTGATTGGAATGAACTGGTAACACTTAAAACATTTAATTTAAAAAGGAACACAATGAGGGGGTTCATTTTGCCATAGAAATTATGATTAATGCTGAAGAAAGAAAATGAGGGCACATTTTGAGTGACTTCTCAAATCCTCTTCTATTTCATTAAAAAATTCTGACATGCAGACTGAAACATGCACTTTTAATACCAGGAGCAGACTTCCATGGTGAAGAGTAGTTTTACTACAGTGATCTAATGAGCAACTAGAGTGCTAACTTTCAGAATTTATGGCAAATGTGTGACATATCTGAATACCTTCATGATGGAATCAAAGTAAAAAACTGAAAGTATTTCCTACTGAGGAGACTGCAGTACATGAGGAAATTAGGAAACTTCATAACAAATAAATCTCCCAAGATGGCCACCGGAGACAAAAGAGCCCAAATGTAGCCCAAAATCACCCAGATGTAGCCCAAATATAGCCCAATGACAGAAGTGTGCAAAACACTTATTATTTTGTGTTTTTGCAGTGTTATATAGTGCAGACTTGTCAGGTATTGGAGTGCTTTACATGAGCATTGGTTACATCACACAAGAACAAATTCATTTTGGTTGTAGACATGGGGAGACTAAGTGATTTGACCAAAATCACAGAATGTCGAGCTGAAGCAGAAACTCCAACCTGGTTCCCCAGTTGCAAAGTCTGCAGTTCTGGAAGTAACACCACATCCTCTCCCCTAAGTGCAACATGTAATCAAGTGGTCAACTGGATAAAAAAACATAAAGATAACAAATAATTTAAAAGTGCTTTGTCGCTATTTGAAAACTCAGAAAATATGTCCTTATTTTAGTCTTTTAGAGCACTAACCATAATTTTGATGCCAATAAGACCCTCTCATATATGTAATTTCTAAAGGAAATGCTCTAGGTATTACAGTTTTGATTACATCAGGATGACGTCAGGCGTTCCACACTTTTGTAATAAATATAGAATGTTAGCAATCTAGTTGTTCATTAGGATACTGTTGAGAGGCAGAGGCCAGGGGCACGGACTCTGAAAATTGAAGGCAGGTAGGAGGGTGCAAAGGAAACAATTTAACCACACTGAGCAGGCAGGAAGGGCCGTGGCAGCACAACAGACTATGGAGGGCAGTGGAAAGGGGGGCAACAAACCAACAATACAGGACTTGCAAGAGAGGCTGTGGCAATGTAATAGACCATTGTGGGCAGAAGGAAGAGGCAATGGTAGTACAACCATACATGCCAGCAGACCCGATTCAGCCAGGAAACGTCCAATGTTTTTAAGCTCAAATGGGCTTTATTTGATCTGTCTCCTGTCTACAATCTCCTCTTTTTCAATGTAACTCAAAGGGGAGAATCAATACCACAGGTTTTTTTCAAAATCTCCCTCTTACCAAGTTCAAAATGTTCGCAAGTATGGTACATTGGATCATGGAAGGAAATGGGGTAGGGACATGGACTTGGATAACAGAGGACAGGAGGGACATGGAAAGGTGCACCAAACTGACCCTGCAGGGCAGGCATCAGGGTTTGCAGCAGCACAATACACCACACAGGGCATGCGGGATGGGAGTGCAGCACAACAATCCATAGAAAGCAAGAGGGAGGGGACAGGACCATGCACATGGACAACAGAGAACAGAGGGGCAAGAGGCAATGGTAGCTAGCTGACCATAATGGACAGACAGGAGATAAAGCTGCAGCATAACAGACCATAAATGGCAGGAGGGATGGATCAGGGGCATTACAATGAAACAGACAAGCCAGGAGGGAGGGAGTAGGGGTCTGCACATGTAAACAGAGGGCTGGGGGCAAGGGGGCAGGGCAGGAGCAGCAAGATAGCCATGGAGGTCAGGCAGGATGGGCACTAGAAGCAAGACACACCATGAAGAGCAACAGTGAGACTGTGATGGCATACACACACACCATGGAGGGAAGGTGGGAGGGGGTCAGGGGCAGCTAACTGACCACACAGGGAAGGTGGGAGGGGCCATGGCAGCACAGAAGATCATGCATGGCAAGTGGGAGGGTTAGCGGCAGCACAATGGCTATGATGGGCAAGAAGGAGGGTGCAGGGGCATGCACAAAGGACGATGGAGGATAGAAGGGAGGGTCAGGACCTGTGCACAGACAAGAAAGTTCAGGGGAAGGGGCCTCACAACAGACCGCACGGGGCAGGCAGGAGGAGCAGTTGCAGCACAACAGACCAGGGAGGGCAGAAGGGTGTGGCAGTACAATGGACCATGCAGGACAGGAGGAAGAGGATAGGGGCATGGCATGTGGACAGGCAGGGTGGAGGTGGCAGGGACAGGTTACAGCCATCTGACAATGCTAGGCAGGGGCATGCACAAAGATATCGGAGGGCAGGGGAAGGAGAATAGGGGCAGCAAGCTAAGCACAGAGTTTAAGCAGGAGGTCAATGATGGGGCATAGAATTGGGCAATGGAGGGCAGGAGGAGGGGACTGGTACATCATACTAAATTGAGGGCAGTGGCAGCACAGCAGACCATGCATGGCAGGAGGGAGGAGGCTAGTCCATGGATTCACACAACAGAGGATAGGGAGGAGGGGGATGGGGCAGCAAGCTAACTGTTCAGAGAAGGCGGGTATTAGGAACTTTATTGTTTTTAAAACGTGTGTCTGTGCGAACTACTTAAAATATGAACAAGTATGCAGCATAATCTCACTTTTATTCAGGAAGAAGAGGACGTTTGTGACTGTGACTCCGGGCTCACTTGGCAGAAACACCCCCTGACCCTCCACCCCTTATCGCAAAATGTAATGCCCGTGAAAAGGGTAGGTGAACACAGTGTTATATAGAACATAGTCCTGAGAGAACGATTGAAAATGTAAACTAGATATAGTGTATGGTATAAACTATGCACCAAAAAGTGTGATATAAGATGAACCGGGCGTGAAATATAATATGCAATACATTGTGCGCAATGACAGATTCATTGGAGAGCGCGAGATAGCACAGGCACTAGCGCGTGCTATGCGATGTGCGCCTTGGAGTGTAATATGCACAGGGCAGTGTTGTGTAACCTAACTAGTCTCTAAAGTTGTAATATAAAATATGTGCTGGGGAGTGTAACGTTGCATATGCACTGTGACAAAGATATGGATCCCAGATTGTAATATGTATGGCATAGCACTGTGCGTTATAACATAGGCATCGAGGAAGGCACGTTAGATGGGGCAATATAACCCGTGCGAAGACAAGTGTGGCATGACATATTCACGGGGTGGTGTTACAGTGCACATGGGCTAGAGAGTGTGATAGCATATGCACTAGCTGGTGGAATACAACACAGAGGTGTGTGGCACTCGGCAGGCAATGGTGGGTGTAATACAGCATTGGGCTCTGCCAGGAGCGCGCTGTGACTCTCAAGTGATGTTCGTCCCCTTTCCAGAGAGTAAAATAAAAAGTATTACACATCCGGCAGTGGATGTGTGTTTTATTAACCGTGAGGGGGGTTTCTTGCATAGTTTTGGTCGAATTTTTGTCGAATCCCCTTTGAATGGCTTGGTGTGCATGTGTATTAAATGTGCCCGTCAATAGCTACCCATGTTTGTATAAATAAACGACAAGGGTGTCTACCGGGATTAGGCACGGTAGGGCATCAGACATGTCAGAGCTTCACTAGTGGTGTAAATACATTCCAAGTGGATTCATTGTATGCATAGTCGCCTTTTAATGAATATCACTCAAATCGTCATGGTGATAGGTACGTACGGTTTGTCCAGCATGTCCTAGGTGTGTCTATAAATATATATTTTTTAAAAATAATAAAAAACAGTGGCCGGCCCTTGGGATTGGGGTCAAAAAAATATAATTAGGAGACAGGCCCTGGGGGATGGGGTCATCAGGGCCAATAAATTAGAATAAGAAGGGGAACCACACTGCCCCCCTTCTTAAAAAATTTAAATAAATAAAAGACTGGCATCGTGCCGGAGGCCACGCCCCCTCCTTGCAGCACTCTGCAAACGCGCCCCCTGGTGAGTTGTAAGTTGGGGAATTGATTCCTCTTCAATACTGAGGGTCCCTGAGGGCCAACTAGCCCAACAGGCATCTCCAGTATGCGCCAGGGAGCTGCGCTGCAGACAGGTGTTCTGAGGCCAAGCCCCTTTTTACACCTCTCTGCAACGCAGCTCTGTGGCGCTTACTGGAGGTACCTAGTGGTCTAGTTTGACCCTAGGGACCCTTAGGATTCAAGGGGACTTAATCTCTCAACTTAGAACAGCCACAGGGCGCGTTTACACAGTGGTGAAGGGAGGGGACGGGGCCTGAGGTGACGTGTGCAAACACGCACTATGGCATGTTTTAAATTGGGGATATAATTTCCCTTCAATACTGAGGGCCCCTGGGGGCTAACTAGCCCACCAAGTGCTTCCAGTAAGCGCCACTGAGCTGCATTGCAGAGAGGTGGTCCAGGCTGTGCCACTTTTTACACCTCTCTGCAACGCAGCTCTGTGGCACTTACTGGAGGTACCTAGTGGGCTAGTTGGACCCTAGGGACCCTCAGCATTCAAATGAACTTAATCTCCCAACTAAAAACGGACACAAGGCGTGTTTACACAGTGGGGAAGTGAGGGGACGGGGCCTGAGTTAACGTGTGCAAAAACGCCCTGTGGCCTGTTTTAAGAAGTATTTTTAATCCCCCTGCCCTATTATATACTAGGGGCTTACAGAGGAGGTCATGCTAATCACAGGGGGACCCCAACGCATAATGTTCCCTAGTGTATGTAGGTGTTTTCACTGTATTCTGAGTGTCTTTTAACATAGCACTGGCTCTAGGACTGGTTAGTCAGACTCAGTTACCACCAGTATCCGTCTGAAAAAGTTGAGGGTACAGGATGATTTTGCAACAAGGATTCTTTCTGCTCTCCTTTTTGTTCTTTCTGCACGTTATCCTTCTTCCTGCACTTTTCTTTGACTTTGAGGACTTCTGTTGCTTTTTTCTTTCTGTGCATTTTTTCTTCTTTCTTCACATGTCCTATCTCTGTAGGCATAGTTAGAAATTAGCATTTAAAAAACCTTTGAAATTCACAGAAAAAACCATAGGTTTCAGGCACGTTATAGTTAGGAATCAGCATTTAAAAAACCTCAGAAATTCACTGAAAAAACCATAGGTTTCAGGGGTGTTATAGTTAGCTGGACTTTTCACTTGTACAAAACCATTGAAATTCCCCCGTTATAGTTAGTTCAGCTAACTATAACTCGCGCGCCCGCAATGCACTGCTGATGACGTCACATATTACATCACTCATGACATGGTCAGTGACATCACTCATGACATCACTGATGACATCTCAAATGACATCACTGATGACATCACTGATGACATCATCCTTGTGATAGAGTGGCAGACCTCCTCTCACCCTAATATAACCTTTGATACCCACATTCAAAAATAGAGACTAAAATTTTCAAAACAATGGACATACCAATACCAGTTACAACAACCTCTTCAGTAATTCTAAGATCCACATACACATCCACTCATTCACCAACAGTCCTATACAGTCACTCATACATGTACTCACTCATCATATGTACTCATACACCTATACATCCTGTTACACAATGCCACTCATCCATAGAGTTACTCACACACATAGTCACTCATGCTAATAAAGAATCAAACATACATTTACTTGCATATACAGTTATACACACACCACCACACTTACTTCTACGGAAACTTACACATACTTAGTCTTTTAAACAATCACTTATAGAAACACATACTTATTCATACAGGAACTCTTTCAATCTCTCACTCTCACATATACTCACTTATATACACCAATAGTCACATATACTAGTTTAAAACATATGTAGTTACTCATAAAGACACTATTGAGACAGTCATTCACTCACGAACACACCCATACACACACTTATCCACCCATACAGTCCTGCACACATGCTGTCTTCAACACATACAAACAGTGAGTCACTCATTCATGCACCTATGCACTACGTAATACCCCCCACCGAACCATGCAGACACTCAGACTGATACTCAAAAAACCAACTAATAACCTATATAGACACCCATGTAGCTACTCACCAACCCATGCAGCCACTTATACACAAAGTGAGAGACTGATACAGATATTTACATATTTAAACATTACTCACTAAGCCATGTATTCACTATGATACACTTAATCAGTCAGTTACACAATCAATTTTTCAAAAACAAATCATCCATTTAGACACTTATATACCCATTTATTCTTCCATCGACCTTGAGATATACATATATAAAACATATTTAATTTTCAGAAAACAGACATTCACTGGATGATGTCATCAGTGAGGTCATCAGTGATGTCATTTGAGATGTCATCAGTGATGTCATGAGTGATGTCACTGACCATGTCATGAGTGATGTAATATGTGACGTCATCAGCAGTGCATTGCGGGCGTGCGAGTTATAGTTAGCTGAACTAACTATAACGGGGGAATTTCAATGGTTTTGTACAAGTGAAAAGTCCAGCTAACTATAACACCCCTGAAACCTATGGTTTTTTCAGTGAATATATATATATATACGATTTTCTGCATTACTAAATCATGGCATGCAGCTAAGAAGGCATCGCTCCCTATGGTTTGTCAGAAGCGGGAGTTTATGCATAGGTCAGAATAATATGAGGAACTCGTAATCAGGCCCATTGTTTACAAAATTGCACTATACAGCAAAACAGTAACTCTCCTAAGTGGGCATAACAAAGATTCTGACCTAAATCCACTTTTTGTCAGAGGGGATAACCAGCACCAAAACCCTTACCTACTCTCGTAATCTGTGATAGTCAATGTAACAAAATACCTATCTGTAGACTTCAATACAGAGTGATAACAATCTAAGCCTAAATGCAATTGCCTTCAATATTTAATTTTCACAATGTGTCACACCATTGTAAACAATAATGCCTATTCTTATTTTGTTTCATTTACTTATTTTTTGAGTTTCATATGGCACGAACTTGAACACATGTCATCAGAACTCTTGACAAGATTTACATATATATCAATTACAGGATCTTTAACCATAGGATAGGTCTTTACAAGACTTACATGTGCATCATTTACATTATTTGTAGTAGACATAGCAGAGGTGGGAAGTAAAAGTCATATAATACAGGGCAGGAATTAGGAATTCTTTACAAGAATTACATATAGATTGATTACGAGGGCTATAGCCATAGGATAAGGCTTTACAAAAGTTACCTGTTCATCGTTAACATCATCTACAGTAGCCATATCAGAAGTGGGAGAGAAAAGTCATACAATGCAGAGCAGGAAGCAGGTGAACAGGGCTAATTTATACGAGATGGATACAAGTGGGGAGAATATAATAATTCAGTAAATGGTGGGTGGAGTATCTAGAGGGAGGTTGAGCTCGAGATCAGAGTGATCAGTGAGCTATTTGGATGGGATATTTGGTAGGTTCAGCAAGGTAGTTTAGGTGGATGAGTTTAGGAATTTATTGAGAAAAGACCGTTTTACATTTTTCCTGAAGTGTAGGTAGGAATGGTTGTTGCGCAGTTCCTTAGGAAGGGCATTCCCAATTCTCAAGAGATTTGATGGAGTTAGATGTAGATAGTTTACAGTTTATTTACATTAGACTGTCTACCCAGTGGTGGATGGGGAAGGGATTATATTAGAGCGGAATGAAGAGGAATTCAGTTTTATTGGAACTTTTTTATTTTGATCAGGTTAGATCTTTCATTCAGGTGTGATCAATCAAACAATCAATCAATCAGGAGTTTATAAAGGGTGCTATTCACCCGTGATGGTCTCAAGGCACTGAGGAGGGGGGAGGTACAGCTCCGGATCAGTCAAACAGCCAGGTCTTGAGGTTCTTCCTGAAGGAGTGCAGAGTGGTGGAGCGTCTGATGTTGACTGGGAGCTTGTTCCAGTTCTTTGCTGTGCCATAGGAGAAGGCTCTTCCACCTGCTCTCATTCTGCGGATGTATGGGGTTTCTGCCATGGTGAGGTCAGCAGAGCGGAGGTTCCTTTTGAGTACGTGTAAGGAAACTCTTTCATTAAGGTATTTGGGTTCGATGTTGTGGAGGGATTTGTAGGCGTGAGTGAGTAGCTTGAAGGTAATTCTCTTTTTGATGAGGAGCCAGTGGAGGTCTCGTAGGTGCTGAGTCATGTGTTTGTGTCTTGGGGTTCCGAGGACGAGTCTGGCTGCAGTGTTCTGAATGGTTTGGAGCTTGTGTAGCAGGTTTTTGTGGATACCGGGGTAGAGGGCATTACTGTAGTCCAGTCTGCTGGTTATGAGTGCGTGGGTGATGGTATTTCTGTATTCGGGGGATCCACTTGAAGGTCTTGCAGAAGATGCGAAGGGTGTTGAAACAGGTAGAGGTGACAGCATTGATCTGGTGGGTCAGGGTGAGGGAGGAGTTTAGAATGATGCCGAGGTTCCAGGCATGGTCCGTCGGGGGGGGTGGATTTCAGATTGTAGGAGGCCACCAGGAGTTGTCCCATGCAGTGGGTAGGGTCCAAGAACGAGGACATCTATCTTCTCTGAGTTTAGCTTTAGGCAGCTGTCACTCATCCAGGCTGTGACGTCTTTAATTCCTTCTTGGAAGCTGAGTCTGGTGTCTTTGGGGTTCTTCGTGAGAGAGAGGATGAGCTGGGTGTCGTCAGCGTAGGATACTATGCTGAGCCCATGCTGTCTGACGATGGCGGTGAGGGGGGGCATGTAAATGTTGAAGAGCCTGGGGCTGAGCAAGGATCCCTGGGGTTCTCTGCAGTTGATCTCTGTAGGTTCAGACATAAAGGAAGGGAGTCGGATCCTTTGGGTTCTGCTGGAGAGAAAGGAGCAAATCCAGTCAAGGGCAGTTCCCCGTATACCGACGTGGTGGAGTCTGGCTGCAAGGGTGCGGTGTGAGATGGTGTTGAAGGCTGGGAGATGAGAACCATTCTAGGTTGGTGGCCCTGATGCCTGCCCATTGTGCAAGGGTGTTGAAAAGAGTGTTGTGGTTGACAGTGTCAAAGACCACTGAGAGGTCCAGGAGGATGAGGAGACAGACATCCCCCTCATTGAGGGATCTGTGTAGGTCATCACTGATGTTCAGGATTGCAGTCTCTGCACTGCAGCCTTTCCTACATCCAGATTGGAATGTGTCTGGTAAGGTGAATTTCTCAAGGTGATTGCTTAATTGAGAGAGGACACATTTTTCAATGGATTTAGCAAGTAGAGGGAGGTTGGTGATGGGTCTGGAGTTATTGAGGTCGCCTTGGTCAGTGTCAGGCTTCTTGATGAGGGGGTGATTTGGCCAAGTTTAAGGAGTGCCAGCATGAAGCCTCTGAATAAGGAAGAGTTGATGGAATTTGTTCAGGTTGGAGCGATGATGTGACTGAGTTTTTGACAAGGGAGGAGGGGAGAGGATCAGAGAGCTGGGAGGATGATAGTATTTCTCTGACTTTCTTTTCAGATTTGATTGCGAAGTTCGACCAGTTTGCGTTATTTTTTGGATGGAGCTGGGTGGGGCTGTAGCTCTGGTATTCTGAGGTGTTGGAATTGCAGAGATCGACATCAATTGGTGAGGGTGTATGTGGGGGGTCAACATTGAAGGCACGGTCTTTGGTAGTAGGAGAATAGGGGAGGGGGGTCTAATGAGAATTCAATGTTTGTTATCTTGACTGCAAAGAATTTAGCGAACTCTTCACGTTGTTTCGTGGAAGTATCTGTCTGATGTTGAGGAATGGAGGAGGTTTGGTTTTTGATGATCTTGAAGAGGTCTTTGGGATTGTTTCTGGAATGGTCTAGATGGGCTCTGAAGAAGGCAGATTTTTCTCTGTAGATCTGTTTCTTATATTTTAGGCATTCTGTTCGTAGGAGTGAGAGATGAGCAAAGGGGGTTAGTTTCTTCATTTTCTTTCTGTTGTTGCCTCTAATTGTTAAGGTCTGTGTTGAACCATTATCTGGAGGGTGCACTTCTTGATTTTTTTTGTTTTAGAGGGGTGATAGTGTCATGAAGTCATTTTGGTGATGTAGTGAGAAGTGAGTTCATCAGCGGTTGACAGTTTTGGTGGTGGAATGATTTGGGAGCTAATTAGGGATTTCCAGCTGCTTGTTGGATTTGGTGCATGTTTCTTGTTCAGTATTTCCGCAGGTGGGTTTGGGTGGAAAGCTTAGGCTGATAGATGTTAAGGTCGAACAGAATTACGTGCTGGCAGGACCAGCTCTATGTAAAGGATGGAGTGGATGGATACGGTATTGTGGTTTGAAATTATAGCATCAAGGGTCGCACATTTCTTGTGGGTTTGCTTTTTACAGTGTTGGACGAGACCTTTTGCTTCTAGAAGGGAGGCAGATAGCGGTCTGGTGCAATGAAAGCTATAGTTAGTGGTTGAGAGAGGTCTACACCAGGTTCAGCATCATGGATTTTAGGGTTTGTCATACATATAGAAAACAGTGAAAAGGTGCCAGCTGAAGTCAGTGGATGCCACATAGCTTTTTGGGTAATGTGGTGTTCATATAAAGAGGAACAAGGCAAGCAATGGTTATGTGAACAGAGCAAGTAAGATATCAGTATGAAGAATAGATTAGTAAACATCAATAATAACAGGGCCACTAGTGTGCAGGTGAAGTAAAATAGGCAAATATCACAGTATAGGCAATAAAATAACACTGTAGGCATAAAATATGCAAAAATAACAGTAAAGCCATGATCCGGAGTGCATTGGCAGCTATTATCACACCGTTTAGTGTACATCTATGGGTGGCTTAAGCTTCTTTGCAGCTGTGCACTCCGCTTTTGTCCTGCAGGAGAATGTAGTATTACTTACTATCATTATCTGATTGGTAGTGAAGATTGGATGCAATCGCTCTATCTATGATCCCCTAGAGGAAAACCATATTAAAAAAGGTGAAATGGACAGAAGGTGGACATACTTCCTTCCTTTCTTTAACTCTATTACTAAAGGCCCAGATCTATTGTTGACAAAGTGTCTGTCTAAATAAAAGTTGTTAACTAGGGAAGAAGTCCTCTTTTACTTTCTATGTCTCCTTCATGTAATAGACCATAGCCTGTAAGCCACAAAATGTCACCTATAGAGTGGCCATCCCTAGGTCATGAACAAATGAGCTGGCAGGATTACACAAACTCAGTACAGGAGGCGAAAGGGAGGAGAATCCACAGTATTCATGTGAGATTTGTTTTTATTCTAGTTTTCATCCTCTTATGTGGAAATTGGACAGGGTCATAAAAGAGAGGAATTGCATGTGCCGGAAAAACAGCCCTGAGTTGTAGTATCAGGACCCAGGTTGTGCAGAGGACACACACAGATCTGTTCAAGGCAGGTCAAAATGGAGCATACACAGTCAGTGCAAGAGGGGTACAGTTGACTGCGAGAGGCCAATGTGGACAAAGCTCATTATCAGCCTTCTCAAGTATGTGTGATGCAGCATAGCAGTGTTGAGCACGGGTCAGGGCAGGATCTGTGCAGTGAGGCCAAGATGGGGCGTACTCAGTCAATGCTGGAGGGCACAGTGGGGTCTGAAAGGCCAATGAGCACCAAACTCATTATCTGCCCTTTTGAAGGTGCGTGATGCATTATGGCAGTGATGAGCAGAGTGCTTTGCCTCTTGGTAGAGAGGACGGTGTGAAGCCGCAGATATGGTGAAAATCAACCCATATGCTTACTTTTTTTTGTACCTAAAGCAGCCAATGGATTCTGCAGGGTTTGCTTCCATCGAGCGGCCATGGCCCAGAACTGCTCTATAGCAAAGAAAGATGGAAAGAAACAGACAATGGCTTGCAGGAGGGGGCAGGCTGTGTTGACCCAGGACTCAGGTCCCATGTGGAAGCAAGAAGTCACCCTGGTGACATATAGAGAAAGACCTGGACCATGCTGATGTGGTTAAGCATGAGCTGGTCCTGGAATGATCACACCGGATGTTAATCCATCTTTAGCGTGGGCCCAGGCCAGGGGGGACACAGAAACTTGTGAGTGCTGCGCTTAGTACTGGCATGCTAGAATAGGATCAGTGCAGCGATGTAGCACTGCAGAGTACAGCGTTGGTCCAAGGCAGGCATGGAGAGTCGGGCCACAAATGTTCACTACAGTCTAGGGGTGGGCGGAATTTGCGTAATCGCATTACGCAAATCTCCGCAAAACGGTAAAAAACCTCCGCGAACACGCAGAAATTCCGCGAACACGCGGAATTGCTTGTTCGCGATGCTTTTTTCCTGTTCACAATCGCTGTTTGCGTGCTCGGGGAGAAATATCTCGCGAACAAGCATTTTAAGAACGCGAACAAGCAAAAATTTCACGAAGTCGCGGAAACCGGAATTTTGGGCAATTTCGCGTTCTCCGCAGAACGCGAAATTACCCAAATTCCGCAAATTCCACAAATTCCGCGAACGGAACGAAATTTACCGCCCAGGCCTACTACAGTCCTGTTCTAGTAGACATTAGAGCAAGCATGTTGGATCCCCAGTCTCTATCCATGTACTCTCAGGGTTCAGTCAGTTGTCTGGAGGGTGGATAAGTGTGAAGAACCAGCTGACACTCAGGAATTGAATAGACGTGTCGATGGAGGTTGACTGTTGAAACTCCAAGACTCTCTCGTCAAGTCCTCCTGGAGTACCAGTCCTCTCGCTGAAAGCCATGGAGAAAATGTTGATGATTAGGTACTGTTCTGGATAATACTTTTGTTTGGAAAGTTGCTGAGGACTTGCAAAATTGGCAGGTTACAGATGGCTTGCTAAATGGAGATTTAATCTAAAAAGGGATCCCGAGCCTGGGAGCCTCTTTCTAGCTGAAACTTGTGGTAGCCATCCTGTTTCTCCCAAATCGATGTGTTCATAGCTTTTATACTATTTTTTACTGGCATTGCTTGTCACTATAATAAACTCAGACCTTCTGTGGTGGTCATAAGCATTCGCACAAGTCATACATCAGGTATACCATAATAAAATATGTACAAAATGTAGTTTTGTACCAATATTAAATCCCTACTAATAGACCCTAATAAGATTTACTATTGGGCAAAGTGTCTATTCGTATAGTTTGTTTGGGTGCGTCACTAGCACCAAAACCCTTGCCCACAGGTTTTAGCACGCATTCAAGGCCCTGCATTACACAGGTCCCACATGCCTCAGCCACCGACTGAGTTTCTGCCAACTACCACCAACCGACCATACCACTCAGATATGCAGCACTCTCCCTAGCACACATTCCTCGCTTCTACAGAAGCAGAACTGGAGGCCGCTCATTCTCAAATTTTGCAGCTAAGTCCTGGAATGGCCTCTCGTATCACATCAGGGCCTTCACCTCACTCCTTGAGTTCCAGAAGAAGCTCAAGGCCTGGTTCTTCTGATCTACTCCACGGAAAACCCCAGAATCAGCCCGTTGAGCCTAAACCCTGAGTCAGCCTCCCGTCACTTGACCCTGTACAGCACCTGGAAACCCTTGAGGGTGATAAGCCACGGCTTAACACCCTCATCACATACCACAACACAATAATCTCATAACATAACACAACAACAATAAGAATCTGCTATTAAGAGCAAATTGTCTTGAACACATGCTTTTCACAATAGGTTAGTAAGGCCTACTTGCTTTGGTATAACTTTTTTTAATAAACATATCACACCTAAGGATCCTGACATAACTTTTCCCAGTGAACAGATAAGGCCTGTAGCCTTGACCAATGGACTTGCAACCATCAGGCATGCATTCCTAAAATTACAGCTGGCCAAACAATATACAATCACTCTCAATAGGGCTTAACAAGAATCACATATGAACACCCTCAGTGTTGTCAAAGAGGGTGGCCAATGCTAAAACTCTTATCTACCATGGTAATGTGTGATATCACATGTATCAAAATAACAGTTTACAGCCTGTAACACAATGTGATAACAACTGCCTGTGTTAAAGGCTTACTGGCTTTAAATATCCTTTTCATATTGAATAAGCTAGACCAACTGCCTTTGTCATAACATTTCATAAAAAGCAGACCTGACACAAGGCATCGGATATAATGTTTCCAGTGCACTAAACAGGCCTATATCATGTCACCATAAACAACTTCAGCCTGCAGTTTTGTAGCATAAACATTTCTGCAATGCAACCTCAGACAGTCATAATATTGGAAAGTTGTACAAAATTCACACTTAAAAGCCTAATGATTTTACTATATGCTTTTCTGGTAAATTTCCCAAACTAAAAAAGCAGTGGGCTGCAGGGTGGAGGGGTGAGATAATTAATGTGTGGGATGGACTGTTTTCATGAGGAACAGGATCAGTACTGATTTGCATTAGGTGGTCTTCTGTCTAGAGTGTCACAGTGGGCAAATAACAATGTTTTGGAGTTCTAGTCTGAGTGATTGCCAATGGTGTAACTGTTTATGCCTGGAAAGTTGACATCGGTGCAGCTTTCAAGTCTCCTACTGCCAATGTTTGTGAATTGTGAATTCCAAAAAGTAGTAAATTTGCACCCATTCAAGGTGTAATTCTATAGGTGCAGGTTTAGTACTTTTTTGGGAAACCTATCACTACATATATTTAAGATCCCCAACTCAAAAATGCACAGGTCAAAAGCTCTTAGTTTAAATGAGAACTACGAGAAAACAGGCCACAGACATACCAGGGCCCACTGGCCCAGCTGCCAAACCAAAAAATGTATTTGAGGGGAGTCACAACCCAAACACCCCCCTGAAACTTGCTTGTGCCTGTCCTACCTGAGCTTGGTAGGAACCAAGACTTTGGTCACGTACAACACAACGACATGGAGTGTCTGCCTTATGATCACCTATTTTAAATTTATTTTCACTGAATGCACTCTTCTCCGACTCTGCTACAAGAAGTCTTGACGGTGGAGGTTGTCAAATCAGTGCATTTTAGCAGAGTTCCATGTTTCTAGTCCTTGAACTTTACACATTTTTTTATCATGTGACTGACAGCCACATGTATTAAGCCTGAGTCGTAAATGAAGAGGGCATGCTAGCAAATTAGATGTGTGGGCCGAGTCAGAGCTGAGACAGAGCCGAGCCATGGGTCTGGCTTGGCTTCAAGGGTCTGTGTATGAGCCGAACCATAAAAACATTTGACATGTGTATCAGGCAATAAACAAAATGTAAAAATATGATACAATCTCTTCAAAATTCAAAAAAGTGTATTTCTTTAACATGTGGAAGCTTTTCACCTTAGCACATTCGATAATATCACCGCATTTGATTTGATTTATGATTTGTACATCATGGCTAATGCTCAAGAAAGAGTTTCAAGATCCTATATTCTCAAAAAACACAATAAAAAGGTGTCAGCAGCCAAACTGGACGAGAACAAAAGCACTGAGGAAATTAGTTATTAGTCAAAAACCAGGTTTTAAGATTTTTTTAAAAATTGTGTATGATCAGCTGTTGCATGAAGCATGCGAAGAAGAGTGTTCCATAATTTTCAATACAACTGCTCTCGAGTGCCGTTTTCTCCATATTGTACAACATTTTGAAGAGAGGATAGAGAAGTTATTGGAGGATCTCGAAGGTTTTGCCGGAGGGTGGAACTTAAATAGTGTTGGAGACTATGTGGACCAGAAAGATAGATGGCTATGTGAAGGGGAATCAGAGTCTTGAAGTGAATCCTCTTTTCTATTGGTAACCAGTGAATGTCCTTCATTTTCGGTGAGATAGAATAGTGTCTGCAAAGATAAAAGTAGTCTGACTGCTCAATCCTGCACTAATTGAAGTCTGCATATGAGTGTCTTTGGAATGCCTCGGTAGAGAGAGTTAGAGTAACTCAGCCTATAATCTTTAAAAGCATGGATTACAGTTTGCATTGAACTAAAAAAAAGACAGCATCTTGCAGATAATTTCAAATAACCTGAAGAAGGTGAATGTGACAGTGGGAATCAGATATTTAAAGGAGAACTGACTGTCGAGCTGCAGAGTTGCAAAGACATTTATAAATAAGTGATTGTTTTAGAAATGTTCATGGTTTGACCCCCCCCCCCCCCACGACAATGCTATTAGTGAACTAAGAGGCAAGCAAGTAATCATTTAAACCCTAAACATGACCTAGATTCTCATTACAGTCTATTAAATCAAATCTTAAAGTGGTTGTACAGTGCTCATCCTGAACTCAAGTATTTCAAAGTGTGCTCATATGAGATGATGAAAAAAAGTAGCCTCTGCTTGTCAAATATTTGCCCAGGATCACACAATTTGGATGAACAGGGAAGCCGGTATTCATTCCATGTTATCTGGGTTCACATTTTAAAATGTACCCCCAAATGGGTAAGTCATCCTCTCTCTCTCTCTCTCTCTCTCTCTCTCTCACTCTCTCTCTCTCTCCTATTTACATAAAAGACAACTGATTTATCTTTCATTCTTGGCTCACACTGAGAAAGAAACAACACAGAGATAACAGACCCGATTCAGGGTCCCCAGACCTGACTACAGGGCAAATGATGCATTTATGTCAGTGGTCTTTCACCCCAAATAAAAACCATCATTTAATATGTCAGACCTAGTGCCTTCGTTATAACATTTCATAACAAACAGATCAGACGTATAGCCATGATCAGGGGTTTGCCGTCATAACAAACTCAACCCTGCTGTATTAAATACAAAGATTGCTAATAGCCCAAAAGTGCACATAAGGAGTCTTTTTAGTGGAAGCACTCAAATTTGATCCAATCAAATCCTGTACACAGGAAAGCCAGCAAGTGGGTGGAGCCTAAACCCTTCTTACACTAGAAATCTGAATGCTCTTTTTATGATCACATAAAGTCAGGAGACAGTTGCACTGTAAAGCCAGATATAAAATATCAATAGCTGTGGACTCTCAAACTCAAAACTGCACTCTGAATTATAAAGATTATAACTGCCCTGCTCCCATTCAGGCTGCTATTTGAGGAAAATAAACACAGTAAATGATATAGTTAATTTAGACACTTTAATACCATTTTAATACATTGGATTCTGCCTGACTTGTGAAGCACCCAGCCACCTATTATAAAGAAAAGATGTCAAAACATGACTATAATAAGTTATTACAGTCGAGTTCTGACATCGCAATGCCTGTTGCCAGAGCTAGCAGCCAAGGTGAAAGGAAGGTCAGGTTAGGGAGCATAATTGAAGCAGCTCTTTGTGGCAAAAAAAAAAAATAACACTAGTTTTCTTTCTTTCGGCTCTATTGTAATAGCTTCCAATGACAAGCAGAGAGAACATGTTTATTTTTGTCACTCCTTAATTAGAGAAAAGCTAGAATCTTTCTGCTTGTTTCTATATATTCTGAGCTAGTGCAGCTTTTTATAAAAAATATTCACTTATATTGAACTGTTTCCAATATCTGATTGCAATAAAAAACGAACCAGTTTTTGATGTGTTTAATTTTGCTTTTTATTGTTTCTGTTTACAGACATGCACACTCTTTCATATGAAAGAGCTACACACCAAGGTTTCTAGTGGTTTGTGGGAAAGGTGATGGCGTCACCATTTAATATAAATGGTATAAAATACCACCTGTCATACATGATAAGGATGTTGGAAGTCACATTGTAGTTCCATAACCTTATAAAGGAACTCTGCCTTCGGCCTCATTCCTCAATATGGTTATGGAACTCCTTGGTGACTTGCAACATCCTTAAAATATAGATAGAGGTAGTTTATCCCTCATATAGTGTTGTGTGCCCCTGAAAGTTCACACTCAGGCAGGATTAATGAACAAAATGATCACAGCTGCATGGAGGGCAAGCAATTATTTTGTGGAAGCACAACTTCTGCCCAATCAAAACGTATGCTTCTGACTATCAACATGTGGCTGGAGTCAATGCTCCTCTCCTAATAGTGTATTTTGTTTAGGTTGATCAGATAATGTCTGGTGACAGTTGCACTGAATCAAACTTACAGTATTTACAAAAGGAAGTATTGATGAATTAATCATCATTGAGTAAAGAGCGTGCATTCAGCGTTACAAGCATTGAAATTGAAATGCCTATATGGCTATACTGAAGACAACTTCAGACAACAACTGAAGACAACAGAAACTAATCAGCAGCAAAGCTGAAAGGTCTGGCCATGACACACTGGTTTGTTTGTTCTCTGTGGCAGCCGAAATATTGCAATGACATTTTTAAATTTAAAAAGAAAATCACTGCATACAATATAATTAAAAGTTTGAAGATTCTTCCTACCACGTGGGTGTACTCAGACTAAAATAAAGTATTGGCCCGTCATGCTCTTTTTTTATAGGCATTCACATCTATCAGGTGAATGCCGTTCAAGAAAGTCAAGGGCTGAAATGGATTGACTCATTACGCAATTCTACATGCTGTGATGAGAATGAGCAAAACATAAGTAACAGCTTAACAGACCAATGGATGAAGATTACTGATCCAAAATACCTCTATATTATATGTTTATTATTACATGAGCCTTACAATACAGACACAGCTGTCTCTAGGCTAGACCTACGGACCTTACCTTTCTACCTGTAAGTTCAGAAATGGATCCTGAACTGAAAAGTATATGGTCTGAGTCCAGAATGCCACTCATATATCACATATTGCTCACAATTATGTGTCTTGAAAGGCTACCAGTTTGATCCTTATACGCATGAACATTTGTAAGCGAACTCACTACCGTCCAGCATTTAATGAATTATTATGGGTAATTGTCACATGCTGGAACTACTCATGATGGAATAACAGGTCGATACAGATTTGGGAAAAAACAACCTTATCCCGACTTTTATATTCTCCTGGGGGGTTCTGCAATCATAAAAACATCAACAGATGGGTGTGTTTAACAAACGATACTTTTGAACATTGAAGGCCCGATTACAAGTCTGGCGGACCGAGGTCTGCCAGACTCACAGGGGCATGGCAGTGGCAGTCCAATCACCACCACACCGATGGTCTGACTGCCCCATTACCAGGAGGGTGGTCAGACCGCCCTGGGACGGCCAAAGCAACCTGGAGGTGGCACAGCGGTCAGAGAACGCAATATATTATGAGTTTCTTCTCCGCGGTTCCTCCTCCATGTACAACGTGGCAGAGAGGAAACAAAGGGGACACTACAGGGTCCACTGTGCCTCTACTGCATCTGGATGCACACAGGGTGGTATGGGGTATAAAATGTGCCCCCCTGGGTGCATGTATACCAGTTGCAGCATGGTATTGACCTCCAAGTCTATGCCGTGCAGGAAACTTGTGCTGTTCCTTTGCTGTGCCCTTTACTTTGAAATGGGCACAGCCGCAGGACCGCCATGGCAGTGGCAACTCTTGGTGGTTCAGTGGCGAGGCAGTGGCATACCGCCTGCTCCCACACAGCCAAAACTCGTAACCAGACCCTTAATGTGCACATTCTTTTGAAGGGAAGACATGGTTGAGCAATCTCTAGACAAATGCCCTCTGTGATAAGCCATCACCGAGATATATAATTATGTCTTTGTATCTGCATTATTACTAAAAACAATGGGAACATGTTAAAAGTCTTAGAGAAAAAATAAAAACAAAATACACATTATTCGCTAGTATAGTTCCTACATGAAAATGCAACGCATCTGGGACTAATCTAGAGATTTTACTCCTTGTCAAATTTGCAATTAAACAAAAGACAATTGCCTTTAAATTCCACCCCAGGACACATTAATCAGCTGTTAAAGCATTTTCACAAAATGTTTATGTTTGCATGTCATTGATGACCTATACAAATTGCCTATAATGAATTATGAGACTCAAAGTTGCTATCTTATGATTATAAATTCAAACATTATGTATGATACTAAATACTAGAAACGCAGGAGAACACTGACTGGTTCACATGTTAATGTCAGCAAATGTTTTTCAGTTTGAATAAATGTCAACCAGATTATGTGCAAATCAATTCTTTCTCTGTCTTTTTTTAAATAGGTTATGCCTGCATTATAAAGGTGAAATTAATGAAGAACCGGTTCAGGCTTGGAGATGTGAGCATTTGTCGAATGAGAAAGATAAGGATGAAATATATTCAAACATAAAAACAAGGGCTTTGTTTTCAATTTAACCAACAGCATGAGCACCTGGAAAGTAAAGTAATACAGTCTCTTTAGTTCTGAAAAATCACCTGAGTAATCTGATTGCTATGTTTTAAATTGGTTGAAGTTGGTACTAATGCAGAGACCATTAGAGAACATTACAATTGTCGAGATGCCATGCCACAAAAGCATGGGTAACCATAAACTATGACTCCCTGGAAAAAAATGACAATATCTTTCTCAGAAGTTTCAAATGGTAAAATCAGGAGGATGTACGTCTAGCGATTTATGCTGAGCAGTTCACTTTATTATTAAAAACAAATTCTTATTGCAAATATTGGCAAAAGATGTAGGGAAAATGTCCAATGAAGAGGGTCACCAGTTATAGACCAAGACAGCAGAAGAATATTGTTCTATTAATACCTCTCTTTTCTCAAACATGAGCTTCAAAAACTGATTTTCCTCCAGTGGGACACTAAAGACAATCAGGCATGAAATTCTATGTGTGAAGTATGCAAACCTCCATCTTGTCTCGGAATAATCTGAAAGTCATCTGTATAAAATATGCCCTCTAAATTAGAAGATCTCATCTATATTACAAGAGGGGTCACCTCGCTGTAGACTCAAGTAGGGCTATGGTGGATCTTCCTCCCTACGCCTGTTCAGACTCCGGGGACCGCATTCCCCAGGGCCAAATATATTTAAAAAGGGGACAGGGCCTCATGTACTCACTTCTCAAGCAAATATCGGCCCATGGGGGGGGCGCTAGAGGGCGCACAAGCAGAATGGCCGCACTGATGTGAGGCTCCTGCTGCCTGGAAGAATAATCCTTCATTTATCCTCCTTAATCCACCGATTCCCCGGCGTAAGCCGCGGCTGTCCGCTGTTGCTGCTGTGGAGGTTGCTTGGTGAAAGTTTGGAACCTGTGGGATAAGCGGTGCGGAAGATATCGCTGTCTGAAGTTGGAGCGGGTGCAGAGCTGTGCAGCGGTGGAGCGCGGTACTGGGTGTGCAGTCCACGACAGCCCGGGGCGCACCACGAGGCTGGTAGGCCTGAACGACGGCCTGAGACCGAGTCGCCGGGTGGTTCGAGCTGCTGCTAGCGGCGGAGGATTAGGAGGCAGCACGGGATCCCCCGCCGCGCTGTTGTGACCGGATTGGCGGAAGGAGAAGACTCGAGCCCCTGGCGGATTGCTGGCCGCGGCGGGGCTCGCGACGGCAGTTTTTTTGGTGGTCACGTTGGGCCCCCCCCCCTCCCCCCCCTCCATGGTGGGGTCGAGATATAGCGCAGGGCTTCTGAGAGCGGCGTGGAGCGGCTGTGACGGCTGCAGACTCGGACAGATCTGCCGTGCGGCTCGATCGGCCTTGGAGGCACAGGTGATTGGCCTGCTGTGACGGCTAGCCGGGCGAGACGAGGACGGGACGCCACGGTACGCTACGAGGAGCTGAGGTGGGTCGGCGCGCCGCCGCCCGTGCAGAGGTGAGGGAGACTACGACGGTGACGCTGGGACGCATGCCATATTTGTGGGATCCCTGCGCCTTGCAACTTTAGGGAGCGGGTCCCACTGTGACGTGAGGCTATTCGGGTTGTGGGAGCCCCTGGAGACTGGTCCGTAGGCCCCTCCGGGAACTACTGCACATTCATTGCCGGTCCTGCTGCCCATCGGATGGTGAGGCTTCCTGGCTGCTGAGAGGCCCAATTAACATGTGAGCGTCATTGGAGGGGCCCGCAGTGGTGGCAGTCTCCCCTCCCCCATGCACTTTTTGATTGTGGACGCTGTGGGGGTGCTTTGCTCCGACTGGCATCCTTGACCCTGATTTGGACGGCACAGGTGGCTCGCCCCTCTGATCACGGCCGTGGGCCCACGATATCGGCTCCTGATGGGTAAGCACGACAGCCGCCAGCCCAAGCTGTCGTTCGAGGTCCCTGCAGCGAAGAAAGATGCTCGTAATGCCCAGGATGCGGGACGATCTAGCGTCCCACCGACCGATGGGGCAAGTGCTGACCCTCCGACGGCGGATTTACGACAGCTGATGCAAGAAATGAGGCAGGGTTTTGCTACTGTCGTGGATAAGGTGGATCGATTGTCATCGAGAGTGGACGCATTTGCGCAGAAACTGGACTCACATGAGGAGCGTATCACTGAAGCAGAAAGGAAGATATCTGACCGCGAGGACTCCGCTGCATCCCAGGCTGCGCAGCTCACGAGAATGGATAATGTACTAAGGATCATAGCTGCAAAGAACGAGGAGTTGGAAGCTCGTAGTCGCCGTAACAACATTCGTGTGGTTGGTGTGCCGGAGTCCACCAATACCGGACGCATGGAGGAATACGTGGAAAAGATACTCCTAGCCACTGTAGGAGGTGAGACGCTGTCACGGCAGTTCATTGTTGAGAGGGCGCATCGCTCCCTGGGACCGCGACCTAAGCCTGGCGCCCCGCCTCGGCCCATAATTGCCCGACTATTGAATTACCGTGACCGGGATGCAGCTTTGCGGGTCGCACGCACGAACAAGACGCTTTCATGTGATGGGGTCAGCTTCACGGTATACCCGGACTTTACTCCTGTCGTGCAGGAGCAGAGGCGTAAATTTCTGGAGGTCAAAAGGAAGCTGCGAGCACAGCAAATTGATTATGCACTTTTATACCCGGCAAAATTGAGAGTCACGCACCAAGCTAAACAGCATTTCTTCACCAACCCGCAACAAGTGGACGATTTTTTGAGGACTCTTAAGAATGCGCGGAATGGGGAACCTGACCGGGATGCAGAGGACCATGTGGCTGACACCTAGTGGGTTAACCTGGCACTCGTTGTTCCTTGCCGTGCCGGCGGCTTGTGGCGGTGTTGGCGGCACCGCGGCGCATCTGATGGAACAGTGGCACGAGCTAGTGCCTCTATACAAGGAACTGCTATGGCCGGATTTGGGATGGTGGCGGTAATGTATTCCAGGCACCTCTCCCCCCCCCCCGTTTCTCTCCCCTGCTGTTGGGATGGGACGGGTTTTGGGGAGTGGCTACGGGTGCCCTCTTGCTGTACCTCATGGGGAGTACCCCGATGACTATATTGACTCTATTGCTCACGTTGAGCGGGTTGTGGGGAGTTCTGGGTGGGGGGTGGGGTTGGGATGCTGGCAAGTTGGGGACGCTTCAGTGGGTGGGGGGTGGGGGCGAGACTTTCCTGGGGTTTTATGCCCCTTGCGGGCGCCTGGGTCTCTCTGAGATAGCCTCATACTGCTTGGTGACCAGACAGTGGCATGTACCTGTGATACGGATAGTGTCTGCTGGTGCAGCCTTGAGTTCTTCTATGAGGGGTGTAGGTCAACATGAGATTTGGTTACTGGCAAGACCTGTATCACGTTGGGACATTGTCTTAGGACGGTTCTGCATCCCCCTTGGTACTATGCCTCATCTACGGGGGTTGCTCTCACGATCTGGTGGGTGGGGTGAGCTGCCAGTTGAGGGTTGTTCTGGGAAGGACTCGTGGGTTGGAGAAAGGGGGGGGTTTTGTTTAGCAATGTTCTTGTTATGTTTAGCACCATGTATTTTACAGTCTTTTTGCACTGGGAGCGTACAGGTTTGAATACTGAGGTCATGCGAAGAGAGCTCTTCCTAGTACTTGAGATGCAGGCGCACGCCCACAGGCTACTGGGTGGCACCACCGGCAAGACCGTAGACTATGAAGCATACTGTCGTAGTGGGCGACGGGCGGGGCTGGGCTCTCGCATACGCACACAGGCTAATGGCCTGCGGGGTGACATAATGGTGGGATGGGATTCCTTTTGATGCAAGCATGGGTAAAACGAACACTGACTTAAACATATTAACTTGGAATGTGCGAGGTTTGGGGGACCCCAGAAAAAAGAGGCAGATATTATCCTATCTAGATCGACATAATATCCACATAGCTTTCCTACAAGAGACACATACGCGACCGCAAGCTAAGAACACCTTTGCCTGTCGCTGGGCGGCTTGCACTTTGTTTTCTTCCTACTCCTCCTACTCTAGGGGTACGGCAATACTGGTGAAAAGAGGGGTGCCCTGGATTATGGAGAGAACGTATAGCGATGATCATGGGAGACACTGCCTATTGTGGGGGAGACTGGGTGGGGTGGCGGTTGCCCTGATTTGCTGTTATGGTCCCAATGTAGATGATCCACAGTACTTTGTGGACCTCAATGCGATCATTGTGGGCTTAGGCCCTAGGAGCCTTGTCTGGGGAGGGGACTGCAATATCACGCTTGATCCGCAAAAAGACAGATCGCATCCGGCCCCGCACCACTACACCAAAGCACGCACACTGTTTTCTGAAATACTAGCTGAGCATACACTGATAGACACATGGAGACGTCTTCATCCTGATGCTCGAGAGGGCACACATTTCACGGCACAGGCCGGATCCTGGGCCCGACTGGACTATGTCTTCATCTCGCCCTCCTTCTACACAGCTATGACTAACGCAGAGCATCTACCTAGAACCCTGTCGGATCATTCGCCAGTCCGCGTCACACTGCGAGCGGCTGACCTGGGCCCCCCAGTGACAGCTTGGCGTATGCAACCACGTATGCTGCTTGATGCGGTGTTTCAGGAAGAATTGCGGGAAGAATGTCTCGATTTTTTTAAACGTAATAAGGACTCGGTACAAGCAGTGGAAACTATATGGGATGCGTTTAAAGTGACCCTAAGGGGTATCTGCATCGCCAAAGGTTCTGGTGTACTAAAAAGCATACTATCACGCTTGAATGCGCTGGAAACGGAGCTTAAGACATTGGAAAGGTCGCTGGCTGACGTGCCTGATGACTCTACACTTGCGCTCCTACGTGAAAAACTGACAGACTACTCGAATGAGGCCACTAGGGAGCTGAAGTTTAGGGGTAAACATTGGGTTGCCAGACGTTATGGAGAGGGTGAACGGCCTGGGAAAGCTCTTGCGGCGACGATCCGATTGATAAGGCCTCCCACTACCGTTTTCGAAATTAGGGAAGCGGAGGGGAGAGTCTATAACGACACCAAAACTATCCTTAATGCGTTTGTGGAGCATTATCATCAGCTCTACAAGTCAACGCGTACGGGGGATCTGCAGATACAGGAGTACCTGGAGGATGTCTCCCTGGGGTGGCTTAGTGATGCCCAGAGGGAGTTCCTGAGCACCCCCTTTACATTAGATGAGGTGCGTGAGGCCATCATGCACATGCGATCGGGCAAGGCGACTGGTCTAGACGGAATACCAATAGAATTCTACAAGACTTACATAGAGTTTATGGCTCCCGTTTTGCGCGAGATATACGAGGACGCACTGGAGACGGGCCACTTGCCCCCATCGATGCGCATGGCCCTCATTACGTCCTTACTTAAACCCGGGAAGCCCGCAAATGACTGTGACTCCTATAGACCCCTCTCATTGCTTAATTGTGATGTGAAAATACTGGCGAAATTAATCGCTACTCGTATCAATCTGCTCCTTCCTAACCTGGTTTTGCCTGACCAGGCAGGTTTCGTGCCCGGCAGGGCGACTTCCCATAACCTGCGCACCTTTTTCTCGATCCTTAATTCCGTACACGGGGACCTCCCCATGGCTGCTGTGTTTTTGGATGCCTCAAAGGCTTTTGACTCCCTGGAGTGGGATTATGTTTTTAACATACTGGAACGTATGGGGTTCCCACTCATATTCATCTCGTGGATAAGACTCTTGTATACATCGCCCAAGGCCACGGTGTTGATCAATGGTACTCTTTCTGAGGCATTCCCCATCTCCAGGGGAACCCGTCAAGGTTGCCCCTTATCGCCCCTTCTATTCGCCATAGCTATGGAGCCGCTTGCAGCTAAACTTAGGCAACACCATAAAGACAAGGCATTGAGATGCTTTCAAAGACAGATCTTGATCTCTATGTACGCGGATGATATTACTCTGTATATACGAGACCCCAGCGCTAATCTCAATCCGATTCTGAGGGAGTTCATCCGATTTGGCAAGCTATCAGGGATTCTGATTAATTGGAACAAGTCGCGGATCTTCCCTCTTACTGCAGCTACTGAGCGTTTTGAGCTGGACTACCCCCTCGCCTGGAGTGAGGGAGACTTTAAATACTTGGGTATTCACATTGAAAAGGGCAAAGATGAGTTAATGAGAGCCAACTATGGAACAACGATGACTCGTATCTCTGACTGCATTACTAGATGGATAACGCTCCCCCTCTCGATGGCGGGACGAGCGTCATTGATAAAAATGGTAATATTACCTCAGCTGCTTTATCTATTTTTAAATATACCCTTTTATCCGGGCAGGTATTTTTTTCGGTGCCTCCGTACTGAACTCCTCAGACTGGTTTGGGGAGGGAAGTCGCCTAGAATCAAGTGGGAGGTCCTTACTCGGCCCTATATTCAGGGTGGGTTTGGGATACCTGATTTTGAGCTCTATTTCCAAGCAGCGCAGGCCCACTACGCCTATTTCTGGATTCGCCAGCCGAGATATATGCCCCAACTTGCTGCTGAGCATTGGCTTTCGCACCCGGTACCCATAGAGGGTGCACTGTATAGCCCGCTACGGGGGGTGGATGCGCTGGCAGAGACAGTGGCGAGTACTGTGATGGCCTGGAATAAAATCACTGCTAAACTGAAGGCCCCTATGTTATATGCACCGCTTCTGCCCCTTGTTTATCACCCTAGTATGCCCTTGTTGCAGGAAGGAGGGTTCCGTAGGTGGTCTGGCTCTCTCAATGTTAGGACATGGGGAGACCTATACCATAATTGGTACATTCCGCACGCTGGAGCATTTATGCGGTGACACCCAACCTTCTCCTCTAGAGGTCTTTTTATACATCAGACTTCGGCAAGGGATTAAGGCCTTGACGTCTGACTTCCCGAATGAGCCCCACGCTGTGGCTCCCCTACAGCGCATCCTTCTTGATGAGGCCCCCGCTAGGTTGGTCTCTAGGATCTATAACTCGGTACATACCCTGGTCATTGCCCCGCAGCTGGAGGTTCGGGAGAAGTGGGACCAGGAGTTGCAGGCTCCCTTAACAGACAAGCAATGGGAGTTCTGCCTGCAGCAGACAGATCGCATCTCTGCAAGTAGTCGCCTCAGAATAATTCATTATAAATATATCCACAGAGTGTACTACACCCCGGCTCGGCTTTATAGATATCGCCTTCGAGAAGATGACAGATGCGATAGATGTCGCGCCCCTATGGCGGATTTTCTTCATTTGGCGTGGGAATGTCATGCAGTGAACCAATACTGGAGTGAGGTATTTGAGGCCCTCTCCATAATGATTAATTCGGAGATTGTACCCTCGCCTGTTCTGGCGCTCCTGGGATATGTAGAGCCGATACAAGCTGCGTATCGTAAATTCGTGGCGCTCGCCTTCCTACTTGCCAAGCGGAGAGTTGCATGTAGATGGGGCAGGGGAAGGGCCCCCAAGTTTAAGGAATGGCTGCAGGACCTCACTTACTGTCAGGAACAACTTGCCACATACTCTGAACTCCTACCACCTACATCGAGACCTGCTGATATATGGGCTCCGCTGCACTGTTACTTATTGAGAGCGGGAGGTGCTGATGTGACTGGGTCGCCTAACTAATTACCTGATGTACGGTTCATTGATGGCGGGACTCTGGAGGAGTGGGTACCCCCCCCCCCCCACCTCTCACGCACACTGAGACGCTCCGAATACTGCATGCCGTGGGACGGTACCGTGATTCTCCCTGCTATTACATGGGGTGGGAAGCTGTTGGAGGATGGCGGGGAGGGGATGGCCTTGAGAGTGTCGCGCGATGTCAGTGCGGAGATGCTTTAATTGATGGGGTCTGCATTATCGTTGCCTGCCTTTTATTATGTCCCAAGTACTCTGTATCGCTCTTGGTTGTGCACTGAACCCAATGTATACTATGTATGAGGTGCTGTATGTTCATGTGTTAAAAAACATTGAAAATAAAGTTTAAAAAAAAAAATAAAAAATATCGGCCCATGGACCAGAGCCAATCTGGCCGTAACACGCATTGGGCATTTCCCCTGGAGGCTGGAAAAGTGAGGGCTGGTTTTGCTGCGATGGGGTCCAGTTTTGTTACTGGAGACTGGTTATGTAGTTGTGCTGAAATATCGGCCCCCAGTAACAAAGGCAGCAACACTTCACACTTACAAGTACCCCTCATCCCCAGGTGCTGGTCTGACAAAATTGCCAGGGCTGTTGTGGACCCCATTCCTAGTGGCCTGATGCTTAACAGTGTCTAGGGAGAGAACAGGCATATCGTTTGCATGCTCTCTCCAAGGCAGGGAACAGAAGTTCCCTCTCACTCTGCAGGAGCAGTAAAAAAAAATCTGCTACCACCCAGTTGGGTGTTTTAGGAGGACAAGGGTACCCCAATATGCGAACCAGGGGTGATACGTTGTAGAAAGGAACAATGGTTCTAGTTGGCCTAAAAAGGTCCAGGGAGAATTGACCCTGTAAAGGACAATGAGGTCAGTAGAAGTATCGGAACTTAATTCTCAGAAGAGAGCACTAGTTAATATAAGGAGGGACCTGTGGGTCAATGTATGAAAGGCATTTATTACACATTGATGGAATTCAGGTGCTCACACAATAAGTGACAATAAGCGTGATGTGAGAAGTTTGGGTGAACTTAAAATAAAAACATCGCATTGACAACAGTAATAGAACCACCTTTAAAGATTTTTTACACAGTTTAAGGCGTTCATGTTGTAAGGGGTCGACGGCTTTTCGAACTCAATTATTCGAGTTCATCTTCAGGACAAAGTGTGAGCAACTAGAATTAGGTGGGTTGAAATAGTATAAATGTCCGTGTCTGTAGGCGTCTGCAGAGGGCTTTGCTGCCAAACGGGGCCGGGATAGCCTGCGTGTTAATGCGTGTTAGTGCTGCCCGGGGGGTTGAGGAATTAGATTGGTAACGTGGGGCGTAATCAAGGAGTCACTTTGCCGCTGAGTGGCAACGTGCATGCGTCGGGGAATTAATTATTATTGCCGGTCACATTTCAATAAATGAAAGCCTGGGAGTCGAAGGGAACGTGTCCTGCTCAGGTGAAGATTCGCGCTGAGAGTGGGAGTAAAGGAATTGTGCAGGCTCCCATCAGAATCCATTATGGTGCTGGCTGGAGAGCCGGCTGGGGGTTCTGAGGCTTTAGGGATTCCCCTCGGCCATGCCCAGCATTGGGGGGTTTCTGTGTGGCCACTTGGGCATCCACCACAATTTATTTTTAAACTGCTAGCTTCCGCAATTAGAGCTTGCTAGAGCTGAGGTCTCCCTGGGGTACCCCTTACATCTCACAACAGATATTGAGATGTGGGTGCCCTGGGTGGGCACCGGGGTACTCCCTTTTTTTCAAATGTTTTTATTGACAGCATTATGTATTAAACCAGTGATTAACTGTGGAACTCCTGACACATAATTCTAGTTCTGGATATCAGGAAAAGGGATCAACAGAGTACTACATCACAAAAATCAGTACGGGCTGTATGAACAATGAATACGGCTTCTGCATGGGCAAATCATTGACCAGAGGTAAGTAAGTCATTAAAACAGTAAAAGATTAACCATAAACAATTAACCGTAGCGCGAGCTCATTCGTTCCTGAGCAATTATCCATAATGTGTGGGTCTTCCCGTCTTTGCGCATCATGTCTCGCATAATTCAGTGATATGCAGTGAAGCGCCAGTGGTGTTTTACACTTCTTCTAGCTCTAATAATCTTAGTTTCTAAGTGATAATGTAGGGCATCACAATGTGTGTGGTTGCTGGGTTAGAATTTAGAGCCTTGAGAAAATCAGTTCGACCTGGCTGAAGGATGAATGAGGTCTCTGTAGCTGTTTCTCCTAATAAATGCTTATGACCACCAACTTGGATGGGACGTTCTTAATTTATTACCAAAGACTAACCTTTACATTTTGGTGACAAGTGAAACATGCTGAAGGAGGTGAAGGAGGCGAAGGAATCAACAAGAAAATTTAGGCTTACCTACCTCCCTTAAGGTTGACTGTAACCAAGGTAATTCACATTTTCGTACTGACTGGAGTGGATGTAGTTGAATCTAGCCATCATTAATAAAAAGTACATTGAAAATGAGTGCATGTTAAGAGGCAGCACGAGTCCCAGCACGAGCCCTTCTGCCCTGCATAGTGCCATTGCTGTAGAACTCCTCACACACAGAATGTTGTGAGCATGATATCACAGAGTGCTGGTCTTAAGATATGCAGAAGAAGTCTGTGCTAGATGTAAACGTGTAACGGAAAGCGTACAGCAGCCATTTTGGATCAGACATACCGCAGTTTGTCAACATCCAGTAAAGGCTTTCGGCGCTTATGCGCACAGTCTTCAAAGAAAAAATATATATTCTTCAAGCGGCCACCGTTGTTTTTGACACAGATCCTCATGCTGATATGCACAGCACATCACTTCACAGAGTTAATCTAGTTCACATGCTGATGTGCACAGCTAATCAACCCACCTCAATCGGCCATTCAGGTTATTAGGGTGTTCTGGTGTTTCCTGCGTACACATTCACGATGATGCACACAGCTCCCTCGCGGTGAGATCTTCAAGAATCTGCATTTATACTGTGCTCACATTCATGCTGTTGAGCACAGCTCCCTCAGGGTGAGATCTTCAAAATCTGCATTTGCATAATCGTTCATCAAGTTTGATTAGGTCAGGACATATAGTGCATTGTGGTTACACGCTGATGCACACAGCTATTCAAAGTGTCACTTTGTTGTATTTTGAGACTGCATACCGACAAAGGTCTATTACGAGTACTTGTTCAATGGTTTCTCTCTACTTATTTGGTTCAACTCAGACGAATAGTTATTCAACATACTTTGATCAATTAATTATTCATGCCTATTGTCAAAACTCCTCCATTTTTTAATCTTGCACAGGTGACCCCCCTATACTTTGGCAGAGATGGAAGAAAGTTTTTGCACATTATGCTAGGGTGTGTGGAACTTCTATGAGTGCAGAGAGAAAAACGTCTTTGTTTATGCATTGTATAGGTTCAGAGGTCCAGGAAGTGTTTGAGTGTCTTACTGATCTTCCTGACAGTGATTACACAAGCCTCAATAAATATGAGATTTGCATTATGGAAATTGATTTGCATTATCTTCCCAAAATGAGCACAGTTCATGAAAGATACCATATTGGGGAAAGAATGCAGAGACAGGAAGAGTTGGTAGAGCAGCACATAACGGTGTTAAGGAAATTGGCTTCCACATGCAATTTTGGGGTAACCTTTGAGGACCATTTAAGAGATCAACTGATGTTGGGTTGCACCCTTGACAAAGCTAGTGATACTCTATAGCAGAAAGACCACCCTACGTTGTAAAAATTCATACGCTTGTAAAAATGCATGAACATTCAAAAGCTTATGTTGATTCCATACGCAAAGACGCATATGTAGTAAAGAATGATACAGAGGTGGTTAAAATGATGGACTGTAAATCCACTAAAGGTAAAGCAAACACCAACACAATGGTCATATTTGACAGTACCAAGATACCAAGGGGTTGTTTGCAGTCAGTGGATATCGTTTTGCCATATCCCTGCTACTTACTTGTGTGTCTTGCCGATCCCTGGAGCCAACTGTTCCTCCTCTGGCTTCCACGTCTCTCCCCCGCCGTCGCTCGACACCGCGACCGCTGCGAGGGGAGAGTGCTCGGCGGGACGGGACTTCAATACTCAGGTCCCCTTGCAACCCGGAAGAGGAACTAACGTACTTTGCGCGCCCGGAGGCGCTACTTAATCGACCCCGCCCCCGGCAGAGCGGGGGCTGTTTGCAGTCAGTGGATATCGTTTTGCCAGATCCCTGCTACTTACTTGTGTGTCTTGCCGATCCCTGGAGCCAACTGTTCCTCCTCTGGCTTCCACGTCTCTCCCCCGCCGTCGCTCGACACCGCGACCGCTGCGAGGGGAGAGTGCTCGGCGGGACGGGACTTCAATACCCAGGTCCCCTTGCACCCCGGAAGAGGAACTAACGTACTTTGCGCGCCCGGAGGCGCTACTTAATCGACCCCGCCCCCGGCAGAGCGGGGGCTGTTTGCAGTCAGTGGATATCGTTTTGCCAGATCCCTGCTACTTACTTGTGTGTCTTGCCGATCCCTGGAGCCAACTGTTCCTCCTCTGGCTTCCACGTTTCTCCCCCGCCGTCGCTCGACACCGCGACCGCTGCGAGGGGAGAGTGCTCGGCGGGACGGGACTTCAATACCCAGGTCCCCTTGCAACCCGGAAGAGGAACTAACGTACTTTGCGCGCCCGGAGGCGCTACTTAATCGACCCCGCCCCCGGCAGAGCGGGGGCTGTTTGCAGTCAGTGGATATCGTTTTGCCAGATCCCTGCTACTTACTTGTGTGTCTTGCCGATCCCTGGAGCCAACTGTTCCTCCTCTGGCTTCCACGTCTCTCCCCCGCCGTCGCTCGACACCACGACCGCTGCGAGGGGAGAGTGCTCGGCGGGACGGGACTTCAATACCCAGGTCCCCTTGCAACCCGGAAGAGGAACTAACGTACTTTGCGCGCCCGGAGGCGCTACTTAATCGACCCCGCCCCCCGCGTCGCGGGATCGCGCGCGGGTCGGCGCCGGGCTAAGCCCGGGCAAAGGGCGGGCCGTCTGTGGCCGTCAGAGGCCAGAAGAGGCTGGGCTGGGCCACCCCCCTGAGGTGCGGCGACACGGATATTGGGACACTGTGTGAAGGTACTGTTATCAATACCAACGGTAGGCCAGTGGCATCCTGTTGGTTGTGGAGGACGGGAGGCGCTCCATCCTCCAATTGTCAGTCTGGGGCACTACCGGGTAACAGGTTACTGTGAACTGAGGGGAACGTGATAGAAGTGTCAGGGGACATAACAGTTAATATTATTGATCCGTAACAGTGTGGTGTTAGAGAACCCCATGTCAAAAGCTAAACCTCCCTCAACCAAATCAACCATGGACAATTATTTGGTGAAGATGGTTGATAAAATAAATAAAGAGCGGAGGAAATCATTGGGGCGGGTGGAGGTAACCGACCCTATTCTTGTAGATACCAACCCTCCTTCCGACTTATCTGATATAGTCAATGTTAATGCCAACTTTGAGTCCAGTAATCATGATCGGATCTATGATATGACAGATCTTAGTGTACCTGCCTCCGCAGATGACACCAATATAGTTGACCCATCTCCTGAGGACCTAACATGTATTGGAGACCCTTCGACTGCTGTCACAGCGGCTACCACTTCGCAAAGAATATTACGTTCTAGTCGGTCACATAATAAGACATACAATAAGACCGTGCATTCTAGGAGGGGGGGGCAGAACATTAACTAAAAGAATTGATCCTTTGGCCGTGAATTCTACCCAAACCCCTCCCACTGTGATGGATAGTAATCCGGTCATTATTGAAAGTGGTCAGTTGGATCTTCTAATTAGCATGATTGATGCCAAGTTTGATTTACTAATCAAACCCTTAATGAATAAATTAGATATGGCAATTACTGAGGTGGCTAGGCTGAAAGGTTTGTTAGAATCTCATCTCAAAGCAAGCACTGGAGCTGAAGCAATCGCTGAAACCCCAGTAAACAGCCGTGCTCCTCGACAGACCTCTGAGTCAGTTGACCCAGCGACCAACCCCCCTAAGATCTCACAAAGCATGCAAGTTAATGAAAGTAGAAATTTTACTGGTTCTCTGCCTATCCCGGACCAACCAGGATCGTCATATATCCCTGGTCCTGGTGTAAAAAATGTAGGTACCTCACGGCCCGACCTGCCCCCAGCCTGCGCCCCGTTTGTGGCGGTCCTTACCAATGTGCCACAAGTTAAAGAAACTGGCCGAAACTTTAGTGAAACCCATGTTTCTTTGAAAAATAAAACTGTGGATTGGCTGCACCGGGAATGCGGCTTTCCACCAGCCTTGGCTAAGGATATCATAAGCACTAGAAGAGTTGATTGGATCGGGAGCTCGCGTAAGACCTGTGGGGGTGATTGTATTATAGTCAATTTCCGTGACCCGCACCTCGCTTCCACAGCTCTGTTAAGAGCGCAATCCTCTCCCTCATTGGAAAAAGGGATATCCCTTCGGCCTCTAGGATATTTTTACAGGCACCATAACACCCGTCCAAATACTGTACATACTGGGGCGAGGGAAAGAGATAAGTATGTTCCCCCTGGTCCTATCTTTACCACGGTAAACCGATTTGAAGCATTGAGTGGATTAGATGGGAATGATTGACTGGGGATAGATCTGTTTGAGTCAACTATTGTGGCTAATATCACAGGAGACAAGGGAGGGACTGAAGCAGTGAGGGCTCTAGACCCAGTGAATGTCAGTGGGACTGTTATTGCCGCTGGAAATTTTGGCCACTGTGAAGACGAGAACTGTGCTCCTTTGTCCAGTGACCAGCCCTGCAGTCCCATCCCTTCTGACTCCCACAGCCCACCTTCCCGCCTCAGATCTCGGAGCCAGAGTGTCTGTTCGATCGCTAGCTGGAACATTGCTGGACATTCCTCTAAGATTATTTGCCCAGGATGGGTTGAATTTATTAACAGTTTTAACATTTTATGTTTCCAGGAAACCTGGTGTGTTGATCCAATCAATTACAATGGCTTTGTCTCTTATAACCTACCAGCTGAGGCCTCATCATCGGGTAGAGCCAAGGGTGGCTTATTGGTTATGATTGCTGTTGATATCCCTGTCAAAGTCAAAAAACATGTGTTGGTTGGAACACATTCTCAGATCTTATGGCTTCAACAGGAGCAGGACAGGAATATGCTTTTAATTAATTTTTACAATAATGTCTTTGACAACTCAAGGTACCAGGTTGTACTTGCTTTAGAATCTGCTATGGAAAATATAGTAACTAAGTTTGATATTGTTTTTGATATCATTTGGGTGGGAGACTTCAATACAATGGTGTGTCCTTTTGCCACCCAAAAGGTATGTGGTTTTATTGATTGTTGGGGGGATGGGGTTCCCCATTTCCCTCACAACGCATATGGTAATTCTTTGAACAAAATCTTAATGACATATGACATGGAAATAATGGCTAACCAGACTAATAATTCAGGCGAAGTTGTCCCCACTTATACGGGAAGGAACGCCAATACAGTGATTGATTTTATCTGTTTATCATCTGGAATCGCTCCAAGGTGTTCTACCCCTGTGGTTGTAGACAACCTGATTAGCGACCATAACTGTATCACAGCAGAGTTAACTCTATGGAAGGAACGACCTGTGTCTGCCCCATGTACTATTACTAATATTGAGCCCTACCGCCCTAACGGTATTCGTATTAGATGGAAAGGCAACAAAGCGGACATTCAGTCTAATGCTATTGTGTCAAAGTGTCTTACAGAAATAGTTACTATATTAGAACGGGAGGAGGGAAATGCTGAAATCCTGCATACTTTTATTAATCTTAACCTAATTATAAACAGCAACTTCATTGTACCGCACAAGGGTACGAATCACCAACCCAAGGGATGGTTTGATCACGCCTGCACTATCGCACTAAAAAAACTTAAAACAGCATTGTCAGATAAGAAGAGAGATATCGGAACCATCAGGGAATTACGAGGGATTTACCAGATGGCTACCAAGTCCAGGAAAAATGAACTTAGACAAGAGGCCTGGGAAAAATTAGATCTAGCAGCCTCTACAGCGGATTCTTCTCTATTTTGGGCAACAGTAAACAGCCCTTTTTTGAAGGACGAAAAGATCCCAGAATTAACAGCCAATGTTAGTTCGGAGAGCTGGGTTACCCATTTCTCCCAGATCTTTGATTCGACCAAAACCGGAGAATCCCATGACGACAGATGGCCTGTTATACCCTTGGACATTACTATTGCCGAAGTGTGGGATAGTATTAAATCCAGCAAGGGTGGGAAGGCCCAGGGACCTGATGGGGTCCCTATTGACGTTTACAAAACAGTACCTGAATTATGGGGCCCACTGCTCACAAAAGTTTTTAATACTGCTGTACGTTCTGGGGTCCCACACACCTGGGAAGAATCCATTATCGTACCGATTTTCAAGAAAGGTGACAGGGGGGATGCAAAGAATTACCGCCCAATATCCCTCCTGGACTCCTCGGTGAAAGTCATGAGCCGGGTACTCATGGTCAGGTTAGAAGAATGGGCCGAGTCCAATAATATCCTTGCTGACTCCCAATACGGCTTCAGGCCGGGCAGAGGAACATTGGAACAATGCCTCAACCTAGATTTAATCATAGGCAAATATACCAAGGCAAAAAAAGGATCGCTCTATCTCTGCTTCGCAGACTTGAGTAGTGCCTTTGACATGGTGGATCACAGTATCCTATGGTCCACGCTATTGGAATTGGGGGCCCCAGAGGCAATTGTTTACTTTCTAGCGAGACTTTACGCCAAATTAAATTCTAGTGTCCGCTATGGCCAGGCCGGGGAGTGTACCCCCAAGTTTAGGGTTAGACGGGGAATCAGGCAAGGGTGTGTGCTTGCCCCTTTGCTTTTTATTCTTTTTATTAACAAAGTGGACGTAGCTTTAAAGGAAATTGCGGCTGACGCACCAAAAATAAAAGATTTCAGCGTCCCCGTACTTCTCTATGCGGACGACGCTGTAATTTTATCTAGGACCCCTATTGGTCTACAGCGTTTGATGGACAGGTTCCTGCTGTTCATCAACGACAGAAAACTGTTGATCAACAAGACTAAAACTTTCATTATGGAGTGCGGGGCGGTGTGTAAGAAACCACATGCCTACTTTTTAGAAGGTCATAAGGTGTCTACAGTGGAATCTTTTAATTATCTTGGCATCACCTTTTCTAAATCAGGCAGCTGGACTAGTGAGATCAATAATGTCCAGGCTAGGATGGCAAAAAACTCACATGGAGTGTTCAAATTCGCTACAAACATTGGAGATAAACGGATCAAAGATATGTTGACGATCTTCCAAATGAGATGTTTGTCCGTGGCCCTTCATGGAGCCGGAGTGTGGGGGCATACCAAGACAGGGAACCTGCAAGTAGAGGAAAACCTCTTTTTAAAAAGGTTGTTGTGTCTACCTAAATCTGCCACAAATGATCTGGTTCATAGAGAACTAGGTATCTCCCACCTCTCAGATTTACTGGCACTAAGGCCCTTAATGTTGTGGCGTTCTGTATGGTTAAAAGAAGAAACCTCCCTAAGCAGAGCAATTATTGGAGATTGTCTCTCCATTGATGGCCATATGAAAATTCCTTGGATTAAATATGTCATTAATTGTTACTTCGAGATTTATGGTATTAGTCTTAAAAATGACTGTAACGCCTCCTCCAGTCTGTCTAAAAATGTGATGAAATTAGTTTTTATGAATTCTGTACAAAAACAAAGGGAAAGAACTAACAGAAATTTAAGTACATGTGTTTTTTATAGTAGTTTTTGCGAAGATGAGGGTTTTCAGTTATATCTGAGTTTAGTCACCCGGCCCTCCCATAGGTACGTTATCACCAGATTAAGGTTTGGGATAGTTCATCATTTGGTGGCCTACCCATATATAAAAAAACATCCGGTAGGCCCATGCCCATGCGATAACGTATCAGATCAAAGCACTATGCACTTTCTTTTGGCATGTAATCTTTATGATAATTACCGTCGAGCCTATCTTAAACCCATCTTTTTAAAATACGGAGTAAGGAACAGGAAAGATGCTATGAAGTTGCTTTTTAAACCTTATCCTGATGTATGCTTTTTTACCGCAACCTACCTCCTATTAGCTATCAAAGCAAGGCCTGGTATGCTTTTTTAATTATTTATATTCTTAAATCATGTAACCTGTCTACATTTTAACCATGTATTGTTTGATGTATTTGATGTGTATTTTGTTTTGCTTTTATGGACTTGTTTTAAGCTCCGAATAAAGCCTTATGAACTGAACTGAACTGAACTGACAGTACCAAGAGTTTCCAAGGAAAATGTTCTAGCTGTGGCAATTTAGGACACATGGCGAGTTTTAAAGAATGTCCATGATGGAAGGCCACCTGCAGTGTTTATGGGAGGAAAGGTCACTTTTCAAGGTGTTGTAAGTCTGGTAAAGAAGTGAAAAAGGTCAGAGAAGTGAAGGTATATGCAGAAGTAGTTGAGGAAGTTAACATCCTCCAGGATAAGGAGTGTGCTGGTGAGGGATCCTTTAAAAAAGTATTTGTCAATGATGCATCTGTCAACAGGCTTTTTGACTCCAGAGATAAGATTACTCTGATCCCAAAAATATTTTATGAGCAACATTTGTCAGAGAAAGTTTGCTTACTGAAACCTGATATTAAGCCAAAAGGGTATTGTGGTGAGACCATTGATCTCTTGGGGTATTTTTGGGGTGCAATAGATTTTAAAGGGAAGATCATTCCTGCAAAGATATATGTGTCATCAACAGTTTCTGTATTTATATTTGGATGCTAATGAAAACCCCTCTGTGTGTTTGAAAGAGATTCCATCTGTCATGTCGGTGGGAAGAGGGAGTGAAATTTGGATTAAGGATTTTACGGATGTCTTTAAGAAAGAACTGGTGTGTCTTGAAAATTACATGCAATTTATCAACCTTAAGTTTAATGTTATTCCCATGATGACAAGGGTGAGAGGGGTACCCCTTTTAGTAAAGGAGAGTATGAGAGCCAAACTGGAAAAAGTTTTGGGGAAGGGAGTTATTCAGGAGGTAGAAGCCACAGAATGGGGTTATGGCTCGAAAGGCCAATGGAGAGGCTAAGCTTTGCCTTGACTTAAGAGGGCTCAACAAAGAGGTTGTGGTTCATCATTAGTCACTCCCTAACATCAATGAGATGTTGTGCTCTTTTGGGGTTGTAAAACATTTTTCTTCATTAGATTTATCTTTGGCCTATCATCAGGTCAAGCTTCATCCTCTCTCTCAAGATCTCACAGTGTTTGTCACTTCATTTGGCACCTTTACATTTTCTAGGATGACTTTCAGACTTATTTCTGGGACATCTCTCTTTCAGAGAGCAATGGAGGGCATTTTGCAGGGAAGTGAGTGAGTTAAGGTCTATCAGGATGACGTTCTGAATGTTGGGATCAATCTTGGAGAGCATAATGGAAGGTTGTGATCAGTGTTAAAGAAATTATTGGATGCTGGTCTTATACTTAGGTCAGACAAGTGTAAGTTTGATGTTGATGAAATTGAGTACCGGTGACATCTAGTCTCAGCATTTGGAATAAGGCCCAAACCCTTGTTGGTTAACCCCATCTGTAAACAAGTATCACCCAAAACCAAGCAGGAGCCTGTGACATTTTTGGGGATGGCCAAGTTCCGTAATAAGTTTGTGCCAAATTTTTCTGATAAGACCTCCTGAATGAGGGATTTGTTCAGGAGTGCAATTTTGTATAGTGCAATGGTTGTGAGAAGGAATCTGTGTCCATTAAGCAACATTTGTGTGAAGCCCCTAATCTTCATATGTCATGACAGATGCCAGTTCAAAAGGTCTAGGGGCTGTTCTAGTGCAAAAAGTGGGTGGTGTGGACAAAACTATGTTGTTTATGTCTATACCATTAAGCCCTTCGGTGCCACGCCCTTTCCCCCTCCTGTGCCGGGCGTTTCACACGCGGGTGGGGTTCATGACGAGATAGTCTCGTCATGGGCACAGCGTGACCGTGCTCCATGACGAGACTATCTCGTCATGGGCACAGAAGAGGTTAAGAGGGGCTGTGTGTAGTTATTCAGGAGGTTCTGGGTGTTTTCTGGACAGTGCACAAGATAAGGATGTTTCTGTGGGGTAAGAAGTTTGAACTATTAACGGATCACAAGCCTTTGAAAGTGGTGTTGATTTTGTATTGCATCAGAGAATAAAATGGGTTGTGGTATTGCAGGAGTTTGAGTTTGATGTCACTATTTGCACGGTTCTTGTCACATCTTGGCAGATTGTCTTTCCGGATTAACTGGTATGGAGGCTGAAGTCTCTGAAGAAGGTGATTGGTTTGGAGGCGAATTGAGATCAATGTTTCTTTGATCAGTGAATGGGCCATTCTGGAGAAACAATGGAGGGACTGTTTAGCCAATGATCAATTGTTACAAAGAGTACTGATCTATGTTCTAGGGAAATGGTTGGAGAAGAAAGATTGTGAGGAAGAAATAAAAGGTTATTAGCAAGTCAAGGAAGAACTGGCTGTTGTTGAGGGTCTTCTCATGAGAGGAAGCTAGTTAGTTCCTCCTTGTAGTCTCAGGGTCAAATTGGTGAAGGGCGCTCATGCCAGTCAAATGAGCATTGCAAAGACTAAGGAGAGGGTAAGAGAGTCCTGCTGGTGGCTGTGTACGAACTTGCAGATTGAAAGTCTGGTTTGAGACTGTTTAGAATGCTTCAACAGTGACAGAATTCTGAAATGCAGGACATAACCTATGGTGATAAGGGAACAAGCTGGTGGTCCCTAGTCCAACATTGCAATTGACGTCCTAGGTCCAGTCAAGTTTAAAACTCAGGACAGGTATGTTTTGGTGTGTCTTGATTTGTTTTCTTGATAGCCTGAAATTAAGATTGTTAACTCTGTTGAATCTGAGGTAGTAATAGAGTTTCTGGTGGAATTATTCGAGCGGGAGGGTTTCCCGCTATCTATTTTGTCTGATAACGGAGTTCAGTTTACCTCAAAGGTAGTGGAAAGTTTTCTGAAAGAGAGAGGCATCATACATAAAAAAAGCAGCCTTGTATCACCCAGAGACTAATGGTGTTGTTGAGAGGTTTGTATGGTGTGAACTGGGAGTTAGCCATGAAGAAGAAGGTGTTTGAGTATAGATTTACGCCGCATTCTCGACTGGTGTTGCTCCATTTTGTTTGTTCAAAGGTAGGATTGCCAACACAGAAGTGACTTCATCATGGGTCACAATCAAGAGAAGGATTATGCATGATGATATTGGTGACAATGAGGAGTGGGGAGAAAGGGAGAAGGCAAAGGTTGAAAGAAGGAAAGTTTGGCATGATGTGAGGAAGGCAGTGAAGAGGACAGTTGTTGGTGCTGGTGATTGGGTCAGGATCAAATCTCCACGGAGGGATGGAAGAAAATCCAAATTCAGTCAACCTGTTGGGATTCTCAAATTGCTCAAGAATGCAGTGAGATCACATGACCACAAGATCTGGAATCTAAACAGGGTGGACTCCAACATGCAAGTTGTACAAGAGGAAGTTGGTAGGCCTATTCGTACGAGAAGGGTTCTGCTTCGCTTGTAGGACTGTGTTCAATGGGATGTGACTAACATTAATTTTGTTTATTGTAGTTTCTTATTTATACGTTGTTTTTCTTTTCTTTTTCTATTGATATTCTGTTGTAAAGGGGGAGGTGTTGTGGTGTTTTACACTTCTAGCTCTGTTAATCTTGGTTTCTAAGTGATGATATAGGGCATCACAATGTGGGTGGCTGGTGGGTTAGAATTAAGAGATGAGATTGTCGGTGAAAGTGCAGGAGATCAGTGACTTATCCGTGCATCACAGGTGGTGGTGGATTGAGTGAGTGTCCCATGAGTATACTCAGTGTAGCAACAGGTGTGACAGCAGCTGAGAATATGCCTGACAAGGCAGGTATGCAGTTCCGTTCAGGGAAGTATTATGTGTGTGTGGGTCGATGGATTGTGTGCTAGTGATCGCTGAGCATTAAGTGTTTTGGTCATCATGCTATCTCTGATCAGTGGGAGAGCCAGTACCCATTCAAGGGTGTCGCTCATCTGTTTTGGCTTCCGCTGTGAGCAGAAAGGTTTCCCAGCTCTCGCTCCCAGTCCAGGACTCAAGTCAATCAAAAGTTGGTCGCACTCTGCTCGTCACACCAGCAAGTTGCCCCAAGGAACTGTGGTCAACGTAGTGGCGACGGCGAGTACGCCTGTTTCGAGGTAGTTGCCTCTCGTCAGCAGGGAGCAGGTCAGTGTAAAGGGGTGCCGCGTGGACTGCCAAAATGTAATTAAAACAGGTAGAGTACCTCTCATGGCGCGCAGGTGCAGGTCCAAGGCTCGTCAGCCCGTTGGCTCAAGGGAGCCGTAATAAATGAATCAAAAGTTGGTCGCACTCTGCTCGTCACACCAGCAAGTTGCCCCAAGGAACTGTGGTCAATGTAGTGGCGACGGCGAGTACGCCTATGCCACGGTGTATGTAGAAAAGTATGTGTCGCATTAGCCATCCCTGGACACGTGTTTCGAGGTAGTTGCCTCTCGTCAGCAGGGAGCAGGTCAGTGTAAAGGGGTGCCGCGTGGACTGCCAAAATGTAATTAAAACAGGTAGAGTACCTCTCATGGCGCGCAGGTGCAGGTCCAAGGCTCGTCAGCCCGTTGGCTCAAGGGAGCCGTAATAAATGAATCAAAAGTTGGACGCACTCTGCTCGTCACACCAGCAAGTTGCCCCAAGGAACTGTGGTCAATGTAGAGGTCTCACAGCCACCGTTGTGTGTCTGGGGATGCAGGGGATTTCCATTCCGTAGCTATGCTACGTAAAAATTATACAAAAGCCAAATCTAAAATTCGATGTAGGTGTTTTGTCGAATATGGCTCGTTACAACGCGAGTCCTTACATCGCGTGGGATTGTAACGCGGTCGTTACGACAACCGTGTTGATATCACGCAATGCCATTACTACGTAAGTCATTACATTGACTTGCAGTAGATGGCGCGCTGACATTAGAAATTTATAATTTAGTATTCCAACACAGCCTGCAGTAGGGAAGGTGCTGGAATAGTAAACTTTACCATTCTAATGTTAGCGTGCCATCTACTGCAAGTCGATGTAATGACTTGCGTAGTAATGGCATTGCATGGTAACAACGTGGTTGTTATAACAACAGCGTTGTAATGGCATCGTGGTGTGATGACCGCGATGTAAATGTTGTTTCCTGTTTTGTCACTCTTCAATTGGGTGTGCAGCCCCAGTAAGCCCGATTCAGGTTAGGTAGAGAGTGTGCATCGTCATGTCAGCAGTCAAGGCAGTTATTTTTGTCCACGTAGCTTGTATCACGGAGCATGTCCAGACCATGTGGAAGCAGTCCGCGTTAATGTTTGCATTTGGGGCAGTCTGGAGTGAATGCTGTAAACATGTTGGATGTGGTGAGTGGAGAGGTAAGTTTGGTGAATAAAGTTGAATTTGTGTATAGTGAAATTGGGATTTTCAGGACACAGTTTTTGTTGACTGGAGGGTGTGGGTCCAGACTCCGTCAGACAGTGGTTGTTGCAGTGTCTCATCCTAGAAGGCGCATCTCCTCACCGTGTGGTCTAAAGGCGTGGCATGAAGCGCTGTGTATAATACCTAGATGGCGTGGCAGTGCATGCAGCAGATAAAAGTGCATGTATCGTCGTGCAATTGGGGATTCAGAGTCATCTGCATTCCACATGTCCCAAATAACATTTCATAGAACCACGTGCATAAGGAACTGTCTATTCCTTAATCCATAAGTCTACACCAGAGCCTGAAAGTAAGCCGGGTCAGGGTGTTGTGCAGTCTTGCGTAGTGTAGGAAAGTCACAAATAACAATTGCTGAGGAGTATGCCAGCACAGTGCCTTTGGGGTGTACATACCTACGCCAGCAAGTGTGCGTCACAACCATCTGCCTGAACTCGCACCATGTATTGGACCCTGCATCGGACATGTGTAGGTGCTCACATGCTTCAATCCTGTGTGCACTAAGACAATTTTGGGGTGTTGCGAGTTGCACAGCCAGGCCATCAGCCCCTGCAACTGTGCGACAGCATACTACAACTCATAATGGGGTGCCCCCAATCTACCCTCAGTAAATGGGTGTTGTACTGTAGTTAAAGGGAACCGACAATGTCCTGAGCCTCATATCAATTCGAGTAGCAGTCCATTCAGCTACCCGAAAGTGGAAAAGTCACGAAAAAGCACTACAGTCAGGGGAGAACCAGCATTTCAGATATAGCCACCCAACCCAGCGGTGACAGTAGAAGTGACTTCCACAAGAGGAGGGAGCACTGCATGGAGGCAACAGCCCTGTCCAGATTCTCTTCATGGAGGTTTTTCTCAGTATGGTATATTTGTATACCTAGATATTTAAAGGTATCATAGCACCAGATCAGACCAGTCCCCACAGGGTCCTCCCTTTCCGCAATTGGCCTGTGCACTAGAGGGAATATGCAAATCCCAGTTCACGCACAGCCCAGTGATCTCACCGAACATGTACAATATTTCCATAAGGCCCGGGGAGTGACTCAGCCACATTTTGGGGGAAGATTAATGTGTCATCGGCATAGAGTGCTATGATGTGGTGCATATCTAGTTCCCAGAAGCCTCAATCTTTCGCATGCAAACAAAGTTAATTAGCCAGAGGTTCCCCCAAACAAGAGGAACAATAGCGGACATCCCTGCCTCGTCCCCCTAAATATATCTACCCTGTCTGAAACTACCTGTCCTGTCTTCACCCTCACTGTGGGATTAGCATACTTTGTGCAGATCCACCCCAAAAACCAGGTCTGAACTCCTTCTCGGCAAGGACAAAAAGAAGATAGTCTTACCTTAGGTTGTTGAATGCTTTTTCCATGTCCAACGATACCGCCACTTGTCCAAATGCCTCAAGTGGTGTACCTTGCATGAGTTGGAGCAGTCAGTGGATGTTAATAAATGTGCTACAGCCCTTATAAAAGGAGATTGTTCCATCTGGACCACTAGGTGAATAAGGGGGACGAGTTGGTTTATCAACACTCTATCCAGGATCTTGCAATCCAGGTTAAGTAGAGAGAGCTGACATTCAGTGGATCCCTGTCGGTTTTAGGCAATACAGCAATCAATGCCTCGTGCATTGAGTCAGAGAGGTGTTCCGGTACTCTAGTCTCAGCAAAAACATCCAGGAGGCACTGTGAGGTCTGAGTAATAAAGGTGGCATAGAACTCAAATGGCATGCCGTCAGTACCTGAGGTTTTACCACGGGCAATCTGTACTATGGCCATACAGATCTCCTTCAGTTGTAATGGCTCCTCCAATTCAGCCCTCTGTAGGGCGTTCAATCATGCCTGCTGTAAGGGACAAGGAAATCACAAGCAAAGGACAGGGAGGATGAGGTAGGGTCTGCGTATAATTCCAGATAATAGTCTCAGAATGCCCCATTTATGTCTATCTGTGTGGTGCACAATCTGCCAACACCCATGCGAATTGCGTTATGGGGATGCATTATTGATCCGCCCTTGTAATCCAGACAAGTAAACATCCCCAACGATTGCCCTCCGTGTGTTTTAAAGCAACACGTTGCCTAGAATCATGTTTGCTAAGGGTGGCCTCAGCTTTGTTGCACTGTTTCCGCAGTAGATGAAGCTGCACAGTTGTGGCTGCACGGTCAGCCACCCTACTCTCTAGGGAGTAAAGGTCACACTCTATGTTCGAGAGGTCATTCAGTTTTTCCCAGGAACATGCCCAGTGGCCCTACACCACCACTTTGTGGGAATACCATTCAGTCGCTCGGGAAGCGGTGCTGTCCGTGTTCGAGGCAAAATATTGATCAATACATTGGGCAAGGTCCACATGGAAGGGGGGTCAGACAGAACCTCCAATTATAACCGCCATGTAAATATGCTTGGGTGCTGATGTCCCCACTGTAGAGTAAGATGCAGGGGACAATGGTCAGATAAAGTGTGTCAATCAATCAATCAGGGGAATAGTAAGCATGCTACTCACCCGTGAGGGTCTCAAGGAACTGGGGGGGGTCGCAGAATTATTAGCCGAAGAGCCAGGTCTTGAGGGTATTCCTGAAGGTGTTCGGGGTGGCATGTCTGATGTCTGTCGGTAGCTCGTTCCAGGTCTTGGCTGCAATGTGAGAAAAGGATATTCTGCCTGCTCTGGCTCTGTGGATGCATGGGGTTTCAGCCAGTGCAAGGTTGGAAGATCGGAGGTTTTTTTATGTACGTCGAAGCTGATTCAGTCATTGAGGTATTTGGGTCTGTTGTTGTGTAGGCGTGGGCGAGGATTTTGAAGGTGACTCTTTTCTCCACAGGGAGCCAGTGGAGTCTTCGTAGGTCTTGGCTGATGTGTTCATGCCGTGGGCTGTCGAGTACGAGTCTGGCGGCAGTGTTCTGTAAAGTCTAGAGTTTGCGGAGTAGGGACTTGATAATGCCGTCATAGAGTGCGTTTCCATAGTCCAGTCTGCTGGTGATGAGCGGGTGGGTGACTGTCTTCCTTGACTCAGGGGGGATCCATTTAAAGGTCTTGTGGAGGATGCGAAGGGTGTTGAAGCAGCTAGAGGTGACGGCGTTGACCTGTCGGTTCATGGTGAGGGATGAGTCAAGAACGATGCTGAGGTTTTTGGTGTGGTCCGAGGGATAGGTGGGCCTCTGAGGGCAGTCAGCCACCAGGTGTTGTCTCATGCTGAAGCGGTGGTTCCAAGGACGAGGTCTTCTGTCTTCTCAGCCTTGAGCTTCAGGCAGCTGTTGGTCATCTAGACTGTGACGTCTTGCATTCCTTTCTGGAAGTTGAGTCTGGCAGTGGTGGGGTCTTTGGTGAATGAAAGGATGAGCTGGGTGTCGTCAGCGTAGGATACGATGTTGAGGCCATGTTGTCAGATGATGGCGGCGAGGGGTGCCATGTAGATGTTGAAGACGGTTGGGCTCAGAGATGACCCCTGTGGGACTCCGCAGGTGATTTTCGTGAGATCGGAGAGGAAGGGAGGAAGTCTGTCCTTTGGCTTCTTCCGGTGAGGAATGATCAGATCCAGTCTAGGACTGTTCCTTTTATGCCAGCATCGTGTAGTCTGTGGTGGTGAGTAGGGCTGTCTCTGTGCTATGGTTGCTGCGGAATCCAGATTGGGAAGGGTCAAGGACGGCGTTGTCTTCGATGAATCGTGTCAGTTCCCTGTTGACTGTTTTCTCTGCAACTTTGGCCGCGAAGGGGAGGAGCGAGATGGGCCGGTAGTTCTTGAGGTCGGAGTGGTCAGCTGTGGGCTTCTTGAGCAGGGGCCTGACTTCTGCACGCTTTCAGTTGTCTGGGAATGTGCCTGTTTTGAAGGTCGTGTTGATGGTGCATTGTAATTTGGGTGCAATGGCAGCCGCGGCTCTGTGGTAGATGTGAGGAGGCCAGGGGTCGTGGGGGCACCCGAGTGGATGCCTTTCATGGTCGAGGTAGTGTCTTCGGCCGTGACCGGCATCCAGGTATAGATGGTGGGCTGGCTGGTGTGTCTGGGGTGGGGGTCTGGCTGTGGCGTCTGGTGGATGGTCGTCAAAGTTGTCGTAGAGGATTTTTAATCTCGAGGTAGAAGTAGATTCCAAGCTTATTGCAGAGGTCTTGGGACTGGATGATGTCTGTGGCTTCGCTGTGTGGGTTGGTGAATTCATGAATGACACTGAAAATTTGCTTGAAAGTTGGTTACGTTGGCGAGGATTTTGTTGTGGATGAAGTTCCTCTTGGTGGTTCTGATTTGGTTGTGGTAGCCTGTCATGGCGTCCTTGTAGGTGGTGTAGTTTTCAGGTGTCTTGGTGTTTCTCCAGTTCTTCTCTAAGTGATGGCAGGTGCGTCTGGCTTCTTGGAGATTGGTGGTAAACCAGTTTGCTTTCCTGGGTCGCTGTTTGTCGGGATTGCATAGCAGGCACGCTCGTCTGCGCAGTTTGAGATCCAAGTGTGGAGTTTTCTGGCTGTGACCTTAGTGTTGGGTGCCCAGGTGTGGTTGTCTCGGGTGAGGGTGGAGTTAAGTTGCTTGTCATTAACCTTTACTCCAGTTTCTTCGTGGTGTGTGTGGGGCTGGTTCGGGTGCCTTGGGTTTGTCGACGGTGAAGTGTACGCATTGGTGGTTGGTCCATGGCGGTTGCATTGTGTGGCTAAAGTGAACGCTGTTTTCTGCAGTGAAAATGGAGTTGAGGGTGTGTCCTACTCTGTGGGTTGGTGTGGTGACGAGTTGTTTAAGTCCGATGTTGGCGAGGTTGTCACAAAGGATGGTAGAGTAGAGGTCGCTGGGTTTGTCGATGTGGAAGTTCAGGTCTCTAATGAGTGTATAGTTCATTGAGGCCATGGCGTGGGGTGCGATGAAGTCGGTGATGGTGGTGGCGAATGGTGTCCGGGGGCCCGGGAGGACCTGTAGACAAGGGTTCCTCAGAGTGTGGATGTGGAGCTGGTCTGGATCTGGAAGTGCAGGTGTTCGGCAGAGGGGAAGGTTTCGCTGGAGATGGTGAGGCGAAGGGTACTCTTGTGGGTGATGGCGAGACCCCCTCCTGGGTGGTTGGAGCAGTCAGGAATGGAGGAGGCGTTGGTCCAGGTCTCCGTGAAGAAGGTGATGTTGGGCGTGAGAGAGTTGAGTAGGTTACAGATCTCCACTGCGTGTTTGTGCAGGGAGCACACGTTGCAGAGGACGCATCTTAGGGTGTTGCTAGTGCTGGCATCGGAGGTGTTGGAGGCCGGGCTGGTGGTGAAGGTCTGGCAGCAGTGGAGGCAGGAGAACTGGCCGTGGGTTGTGCTTGGCAAGGCCTGTTGGCAGTCTCTGAGTCTTCCGGGGTTGAGTGCGAGGAGGGTGGTAGTGTCATAGCAATGCATGGTTGGGAATCCATGGTTTCTGGTGCTGGCTGTAGTTGGGCCGTGGACGGGCACAGACAGGCGCAGATGGGCTTGCCTTTGGTGCACCAGCAGGGTGCCCGCTGCGTGCGGTGGCCATTAAGTAGGGGAGGGGGAGGTACGATCAGCTGTGACGCGGGCTTGGACAGGGGTGCGGGCCGCAGGGGTAGCAGCGGCGGGAAGGGGAGCAGGTAATGGACACAATAAGCAGAAGCAGAATGTTAACAAGAGGCTACAAACAATAAACTATAGCCAAAAAGAGACAAGACTGTAACTGTAGACAATTGAGACAAATAACAGTACCAGGAAATTACAGGCGTAGCTGGCCCACTAGGGGGTGGAACAGACAGAGGAAACAGGAATCAGGCAGAGGCTGGAACAGGCACACAGCGGCCTTGAACCCCTCCCAAGAGGAGGCTGGAGGCTCAGCGATGAGCGGAGCTGCTGGGGAGAAAGTAGGCCTGAGACCAAGGGTCAGAGGTCTTACTCACGCTTCCCCACAGCGATCACCATTAAGTAGGGGAGGGACGATCAGCTGGAAGGTGGGTAGTGGGCATGGACAGGGGGCGGGGATGCAGGGGCAGCAGCGGCGAGAAGGGCAGCGGGGAACGGACACAATAAGCAGAAGTAGAAGGTAAACAAGTGGCTACAAACAATAAACTATAGCAGAAAAGAGACAAGTCTGTAACTGCAGAGGAAGCAGGAATCAGGCAGAGGCTGGAACGGGCACACAGCGGCCATGAACCTCTCCCAGGAGCAGGCTGGAGGCTCAGCGGTGGAGCAGGAGGAGTGGAGCTACTGGGGAGAGAGTAGGCCTGAGACCAAGCATGCAAGGTATTCCACCTCAGACAATCGCGTCCCAAGGTGGGCACCGAGACACCCACAAAAATTAAAAAATTAATTATTTATTACTTGTGGCTCCTTGAAGGAGCAGCGCATAAAGCACTCCAATAACTTTTGTTTATATTTTCTTGAGCTTGGTGGTTCTGCTAGAGCATGGAGGCACCAACAAGCCTTTTTTTAATGTTGTGAGGGGCTGCAGGATGTGCAGAATCCCCACAGCAACATTAAAAAAATAAGTCTCCTGGGTTAATTAATCCATGACCTCAGGCAGACTTAAAATACTTTTTAAAGCACTCCTAGCTGGAGCTCTATGTTTTTCAGCTGCACTGCAGAGCCCCCTATTGGTTGGTTCTATGAATGCATTTTGTAAACTAAAACTATCAAAAAAAGATACAAAGACGTTGATTTTTTAAATAAAACAATATTAAACGTTTTTAAGACAATCACTTGTATTAAATATTGTAATGTGTGAATTATTGAAATATACATTTGATTATAATTATTGGTGACTTTTTCTTGAAAGAATAAGTGTGCTTTATATATGTTGCTGTGGTGACCCTTTCATAAAGCCAATTGGCCCTCTTTTTATATTTTAGTGTTGTTGCCTGTTGACAAAGTCAGAAGCTCTGCCTTACTTGAAATGACACCCCTTATAATCAGCCATGCTTGCCCGTGGGATTTCGGGCTCCATCCCCATGCCCAATACCTGCTGCACATGATCTGGTTCACAGTGACAGGGTTGGGCACAAGCGGGTTTTGGGCACAAAGCCTGACCCATGGCCAACTGCACGCAGCTCTAGGTACAGTGTGGGGCTGGCTGTCTCAGGAGGTTTGGATCCAGGGCCTAGCTGCAGGCCAGACCCTGATGCCAACCCAATACTGTGAATTGCAAAATGCCTTACGCAGTTGGCATTAGGTATGTTAATGAAATATTACTTTACGTTTGAAAAAACCAAGAAGGTAACTGAAAAAAACAAAGGTTAAAGTGACATTATTGTTGGGTATGGTAATAATGTCTTACTTTGCATAGTTAAACTTAGACATTCGCTGAAAAAAACAAAGGTTAAAAGGATGTTATAGTTAGGTGAAAATGTCAGTTAAAACATATCGTTTTAAACAAACAGAACCACTGAAATTCACCAGTTATAGTTATCTTAAGGAACTTTAACTTGCACCCTAATGTAACTTTAACTCAAGCCTTTGCCATGCACAGTATTGTCATTAATGATCTCTTTTCAGGTGTTGCAATGATGTTATCAATGATGTCATCAAATATGTCATGAGAGATGTAGTACATGAGGTACTTAGCAGTGCATGGTGAGGGCATGAGTTATAGTTCCTTTAGGGCATGAGCTAACTTAGCATATTTTAGGATAACAAATGAGTGCAACTATTTTTTTTCAAATTACAGGTGTGAAATCAACAAGAAGAAATTACTCCTAATTCAAAAAAACTCAATCTAGACAGTAACTATAGTAACAAAGAACAAAACTAACATAAATGTAAAACACAATTATTTAACAGATTATAAAATAAAAGAACAAACCACCAACTAAATCTTAGATTAAAATTTAAGCCAGCACAACTAACAAATGTTTCCTCACAACTGACTGTAAAATGAAAACTGTGCCAAATAACGTCAAACGGAAATTCAAAGCAACATTTTACAAATGAAGTAAAACAACATTGGCTCCAATGTACAACTGCAATGTAAAAATTTTAAAATTAACATACCATTTTTAAAAAATAAAATTGATTTATATTTTCTACACTCTAAAACAGCAAAACACAAACAGGGAATCTGTTGGTAAATTATAGATTATCAGGCACATGCATCAAAGCTTTTTGCGATCGCAAATGGTGCGAATCGCAAACTTCGGCCGTTTGCGATCACAAAATTAGCTTTTGTGATGCATCAAGGGTCAAGGCCCTCGCAATTTGAGAATTCGCAATTAATTGCAAGATCTCAAATTGAGATTGCATTTAAGGAATCGCATTTTGCGATTCCTTAAATGCAATGCAAGAACCACTTTAAAGTAGCGATTTCACTACTAGGGGGCGCAAATTACCATGAAGTTGAACTTCATGGTAATTTGCAAAAACTATGAAAAATGCACTAAAGCGCATTTTTCAAAGTTGTAGGTTACACACACACATGTCCTTGGGACATGTGTGTGTGCAACATTTGTGTACAGTTCAATTTCAGGGGTGCAGCAGGGATTCCTTTTGACACCCTTGCACCCTTGAAATTGCATGAGCAATGTGCGAGTTCCCATTCATTCCTATGGGCAAGTAGGCCCATAGGAATGAATGGGAAGGCATTCCTTATTTGCTAATCGCAATTTGCGACTCGCAAATAATTTGAATTTGAATTTAAAATTATTTATACAGCGCACGTACACCAGCGGTTTCATGGCGCTACAGCTGACAGAGGACTGGGCAAGGGAGCTGGAACTAAGTAAGAAAAAAATGAACTGCTAGTGAATTAGTTGAAGAATTTAGCAAAGAGATGTGCCTTGAGCTGTTTCCGGAAATGCGGGTACAGGGTTGAAGCTCTAAGCTCGAGAGGCAGGGAGTTCCAGAAGATCGGGGCGAGGGTCGCGAATTTCGACTGGGACTGTAAGAAGGGCTTGGGTAGATGAACGCAGTTCCCTGGATGGAACATAAGGGATAATCTCAGATGAGATGAAAGCCGGTGCCGTGCCCAGTCGTGCTTGAAAGGTGATGGAGGCAAGCTTAAACTGGACACGAGCACGAACAGGAAGCCAATGTAGGGACTTTAGAAGGGGGGTGATATGGTGGGACTTTGGAAGTTTGAACACCAGGCGCGCCGCCTGGTTTTGGATCTGCTGCAGACGCCGGAGACTATATGCGGGTATACCTGCATATAGGGCGTTGCCATAATCCAGGCGGGATACGACCATAGCCAGGGTGATCGATTTTAAAGCATCAAATGAGAAAAAACGGGACACCTTGCGTATAGTGCGCAGTGAAAGAAAGGAAGAAGAAACCACAGAGATGACCTGGGAGTGAAGGGTGAGTTGAGAATTGAGCTTAATGCCTAGAGTTTTGACTGAGGTAGAGGGAACAGGTGGGGGACCTAGGGAAGGCGGCCAGAAGAGAGGGGACCAGGGGCTGGATGAACCACCCGTCAACACCAGCTCGGTCTTGTCTGTGTTGAGTTTCAGATGGTTGTGGTTCATCCAGTCCCGGATATGAATCATGATGGTTTGGAAATTAAGAACAGAATCGGGGGAAGAGGAAAGATTGAAGACAAGCTGGAGGTCGTCCTCATAATTAAATACGGCGACCTCCATTTGTTGCAGTGAAAAAATAAGAGGGGAAATATAAAGATTGAATAAAAGGGGGGAAAGGGAGGAGCCTTGGGGGACCCCGCATTGAACATTGCGAAAGTCCGCAGTAAAATCACCCAGGCGAACTGCCTGGGTACGGTCCCTCAGGAAGGAGGATAACCAAACCAACGCGGTGCCCCCGATCCCCGCCGCCCCGACACGGGAAAGCAAGATGGAATGATCCACCGTGTCAAAGGCGGCTGAGAGATCGAGGAGGACCAAGGCCTGGGGTTGGTTGGTATCCATACCCTCCCTGAGGTTATCAAGGACCGAGCAAACTACGGACTCCGTAGAGTGTGCGGGGCGAAACCCGGCCTGGCGGGGGGCAAGAGCCCCGTTCTTCTCCATGAAAGAGCTCAGGGCGCAGGTGACGTGGCGCTCGAGTACTTTCGCCAGGAACGGCAGGAGGGAGATGGGGCGAAAATTAGCGGGAACTGAGGGATCGGCACCCGTTTTTTTCAGAATGGGGACAATGACTGCGGTTTTAAGTGGGTTAGGTAACACGCCCTGGGAAAGAGAGCTGTTAAGGAGATGAAGGGGGGGGTCTGAGCAGCTGGTGAAGATATGACGAAGAATATGAGACGGGCAGGGATCTAACGGGGAACCAGATTTGACAAGTGGAATTATGGCAGTCAGAGATTCCTTAGTCAGAGGTGGGAGGGTGGTGAGTTGTCCCTTGGGGGGGGGACACTGGGGATCCACAAAAGTAGGGGAAGGAGGGGGGATGTTAGCTTTGATGGTGACTATTTTCTGAATGAAAAAGTTATTGAGGGAATGACAGAGTTCCTGAGAAGGAGTGGGCTTAAGAGAGGTTCTGTCCGAAAACGCCAGATTGTGTACAATCGAGAAAATTTCCTTCTATTGGTTTTCGGCTGCGAGGATTTTGGAGGAGAAATAGGTGGTTTTTGCCTCCAGGATATCCTTTTTGTAAAGGGTCAGGATGTTAATAAACTCCAGTCGTAGAGAGGGGCAGTAGTTTCTCCTCCAGGCCCGCTCCGCTCGACGTACCGCCAATTTAGTGGCTTTGAGATCTTCGTTAAACCACTGATTGGTGTCCTTCTCTCGTTTGGTTGAGACCCGTTTCAAGGGGGCGATGGAGTCACGGCCTGAGGAGAGCCATTGTTCAATGGCCGTGACCTGGGAACGGGTGGATAGACCTTGCAGGAAAGGAAGAGAGGTGGTAAGTAGGGAGGATAAACTTTCGGGAATCGTGTAGGAATCGCTATTTTTATAGCGATTCCTACATGCATAGGCTTTTACGACTCCTTAATTACGATTCCTTAATAATCGCAATTATGGACTCGCAAAATCCTACCTTGATGCATGTGCCTGTATATACTGAAAGTTTGGAGTACCACCACCAATGAACAAAAATACTGAAAATGCACCACATATTAGGACACCCGTGGGCTATGGCAGGGCTATTCCTTAAAATAAAATGGTTGACAGAGTTTGGAAACATAACAATTCCCCTTAAGTAGAAGTCAGAAATAGCAACAGGCCAAATCCCTGTCATGCCATACCTAAAAGAATTAATGGTCAATACACTTAGAACAACCAGAAAAAACATCAGTAGGCTCCAGAAAATATGGAGATATTGACATACCCCAGTATTTACTAATCACACATAAAAAGGACACCTATTTACTGTATCACATTCACAATAATAAAAAAAATCAATTAACCTTAACTCAGTGTAACACAGGGACGATGGATGCACTTCTCAGCCTGTTTTCTGCCATTCAGTCAAATATACACAATTCATGTTCAATATCAAAAAACAAACAACCTATTGGTGAATGCGCTTTTACCTAACAAACTGCAACTTACAATAAAATACTAACACATATAAAACAACAAACTAACAACTATAACCACAAAAAATCATATTGGATAATGAATAGGCAATGATTTTGACCACCCTTAAAATTTACCTGCAGACTGCAATTCAAGGATGCAACTACCACTTTGACCTGAGCACATCGTTGCACCTCCAAAAATTTGCCCTGAGCAAAGAATATGCAACTAACCTAGAATTTGCACATGATATAAAAGCTAATAGCATTAAACGTTATGAAATGTTACTTGAATCTGCCTTTTACCGATTGTTGGAATTAGCCCTCTGTGTAGGGTCGCTCCCATACTTTTTGCCTTCATCCTCCCACTTTTTACTGACTTTATTTTTGCTGGCCTTAGAACTCTGAGCACTTTACCACTGCTGAGCAGTACTAAAATGCATGTGCGCCCCCCCTTTAAACATGGTAACATTGGCGCATACTCAGTTGGTATATTTAATTTACTTATAAGTACCTATTAAAGTGCACTACATGTGCCCAAAGTCTGTAAATTAAATGCTACTAGTGGGCCTGCAGCACAAACTGTGCCACCCATTTACAAAGTCCTCTAACCATGGCAAAGGCCTGCTGCAGGGCCTGTGTGTGCAGTTCACACTGCCGTTTCGACCTGGCAAGATAAACCCCTTGCCAGGCTTAAACCTTCCCTTTTTCAACATGTAATTCACCTCTAAGGTCGGCTCTGGATAACCCAGACGGTAGGGTGCAATGTATTGAAAGGTAGGACAAGTACTTTTGAGTTTTGCATGTTTTTCACTACTACAAGGCCTATCTCTCCAATAGGATAACATTGGGATTACCTTATTACATTTTTTTAGGTGCAATTTCCAATTGTGAAGAGATAGACTCTTTGAGTTGGGTGTCCCTGGACTCACAATTTAACATAACGTATTGTAAAGTCAGACTTTAAATTCCCAGTCTGCAAATAGCACTTTTTGAAAGTTGGCATTTTCTTACTTTAGTCATTTGGTGCCTGCTGCTTATTTATGTTCAATCTGGGGTGGGTGGCAGCTGGGCTTTGCATATTCCCTCTAAATAGCCAGACAAAGGAAGCTTAGGTGTAAGTTGATGGGTCATGTTGGGAGATGGGAGGAAAGAGCTGGGCACAGCCTCACACTTACACCTGAATAGACTGTGTCCTGTCCACACACAAAGGGCTGCAAATGCCTAAGTAGTGACTCTGGAGCTAGGTCAGGAAGGGAGAACCAATATACACTTTGAATACCCTTCTTTGAAGTCTCCCCTACTTTAAAGGCACAATATGGTATACGTGCTGGACCTCTGACACAATGACTTCAGTACACTTCTGGACCAGTGGATACTCTGCCAAGAAGGACAGCTGTGCTGATGAAGGGCTGTCACTCCACTGGACTACTTCTCTGGAAGAACTGCTCCCTTGCTTTGCAGACCTGCTGCCTGCTGCCCTCTTACCTAGAGAGTAAGAACTTGACCTGGAACCAATCTTGAACCTAGGACCCCAGTGTGAGTCCAAGGGCCAGTCTGCTGGTCTACTGATCTGAGTCTCAGAGACATAACAGACTCATCAAAGCTCCTGGACAAGTTTGTCTCTTTTCACAGAAAGTATTGCCGCTCATTACCACGATGCTCAGGCTTATCCATAAGTCTCACCAGGTGGCTCTATGCACCCATCGGACCACCACCAGCGAGCTCTCCTTGCTACCGGCAGACATGTCCCCCACAAACACTACTATAGGCACAATTCTTGAACTTGAGAAGGTAAAACTTTAAGGGAACCTACCTGGAAATGTATCCGACGCGCGCTCTATTGCAGTTGGCCTGGATGTTAGGGTTTGACCCGGTCTAGTACAACCTGATATCCCTGGTTGACGATTTATGCATCTAAGAACTATATTGCAGTTTAGTCTTTCATAATTCATTACTCCGTGTCAGGAAGGAGAGAAGGGAGATACAGAAGAAGAAGATGAATGTAATGAAATTCCTTAGGTACTGGAGAAAAAAGACATTAAAACCGATATTCTCTACTTACAGAATGTAAGTGGGAAGCAGACTTAAGGAGAATTGGCAGACTGGTTATTGGCATATTGTAAACCATTGGAGAAGGACCAAAACAAAATGGTGGAGCACTTTAACTCTAACAGCATACTGGATCTCATGAATGGCTTACAAGCCCATGAAAATGAGTTTTCCAGTATCCCAGTGAGAGAGAGAGATTCAGCGTAGGAGGAACGCATCACTGATGGAACCAAAGTGGATACTGTTATTCGGGAGCAGAGGACTTTTCCTTTTCTCCGAACGACAACTCCCGATGAAGAGACATCAATTTAGGAAGCCGCAAGTCTTCCCCAAGACCATAGTCAAAACGAGGAGTCCCGCCACATCTCAGGTGGAAGTGGCTATTGCAGGTATGTGCCCAGTGGACTGGGTAGAGGGAAAGGGGAATTGGAGTGGCTGGGATGCTGTGGGAACCGTTGTCTAGGGGTAGAGCCCCAAAGAGATTCAGGCTTACATAAATTAAGAAATTAAAGGAGAGCTGATATTATGGAGCACTCGGTGGTGGAGCATGTGAGTGATATGTATTTTCCCTTACCTACCATTTCCACCTATTTACTGATTAAAGACCCAGAGTGAACAAGACCCTAACCTGCCTTTTAGCCTTGTTTCTCTCCAAGGAACATTTCCTGACGATGGATCGAGTGAACAAGACCTAGGAAGCAGAATGAGAAATGAAGAATTCGGAAATTGTAAAAAGCCTGGTTTTGACTTAATATGAAGCATACAATGATAAAATATATATCTATGCTCTCAAGTCTCATATATATTGTCAGAAGGACCACACTCTGGTTATACATATTGTTTTTTTTTGTTTCTGTGTTTTTTTGTTTATTCAAGTAAGCTCTATTTTTTTAACCAGGGGTGGTATCTTTTTGTGGGGGGTTTTCACTGTTTTACTGTTTGAAGTGTTGCACAAAGCCTCATAAGTAAAGCCTGACTGCTCCATGTCAAGCTACCAGAGGGTTAGCACAGGTTAAGTTAGAGCGTGTTTGTGACTTACACTGACTAGGATTGTGGTTCCTGCTTGGAAAGGGTGCATACCTCTGCCAAACAGAAACCCAATTTCTAGAACCAATAATATGAAACCAAAGTAGCTCCACTAATGCATTACTCTGAGGATGTATGAATTGGTCGCCTGCACTGATCAGGCCACATATGTAAACCTAAGTATCACATCCCATGGTGTAATGTTTGTGACAACATTATGTCCTAAGAACAAAGACAAATATCTCAGTGGTAGGGTAGCACAATTCTTTCCAAATAACACTTGGAAGAAGCCACCCTACACTTCATCAATTCCTAAAAATACTTTGAAAGGAATACCAGTATCTAAGAATGGAAAAATCCCTAACCCAACTCATGTCAAAAGTCTCCAAACAAAGTATATGAACTACAAGCATTCAAAGTGAGACTTTTCATGAGCAACTCAGGCCTACCCTACCTAACCTCAATAGCAAGAACCATACTTAAAAAAAATAAAACTACATAACAGTACCATTTAACCTCCCTAAAACAGAAACCCTGATACTTTATTAATATTCATTTCTAAATAATATGTAAGCATTTTAAATTACCACTCATATAAAAAAAACAATTTAAAAGAGAACTAATCAGATTGATAACTGAAATGTACTATATTAAATATTCAAAAATGAATAAATATACCATACAAAATAACTAACATAATTTTAGCTAAACAAACACTATCTGCTACCTATATTACCTATATTAACATGCTACCACAATAACAAATATATATATATATATATATATAGATATATATCTAGCCAATAAATATAAATAACATGAAATCAAAACAATTAGCACTGCTTTCCAAAGAGCCTAAATGAATAAAAATGGCATCACTTACGATTTCATAGCTGATGTCCTGGTAAGAGAAATGATCATCTAGAAAATACACTCACCCAAAAAATAAGAATGGGCCTATTTTTTTTAATTTCTTTTTAAATAGAGCAGCGAAAAAAAGAATATCCAATAAAAGGTCATTAAACCATGGAACCAATCCAAATATAAAAAATTTGAAAAAGTAAATAAACACCACAGGAAAACCCAAAAAACAAGGAAAAAGTAAAACATAATATTGGTTACAAAATAACCAAGTCCTTTTTCTTAAAGTGGTGAATCCAGGTTAAAATCAGAAAAACAAACCTGTAAAGGAAACCTCACATAAACACACTGAAAAACTATTATCACTTAAATGCAAACCAAAGCACTGTAGAAAAACAATCTATTCAAAATAGCAGGGCACACTTTAAAAAAAATAAGCTTTACATTTCGCAGTATGGCTAACTGCAATACTGTAAACTAACACACATACAACATTAAAAAAGGTACACAAACACAGCATCCAATTATAAAGACTAGCCTTTCCCCAATACTATACCCTGATAAAATACAGTTAAAATATGTACGCCTGAACCAGAGACCAGCAATGGGAAAAGGAGCTCTACTAACAGCAAAAAATTATGAATAAAGACTGAAAAGAAAACAGGTATAATAGCGATAAAATAAAATAAAAAATAAAAATATTTAATGCCCCAAAAATCAGTGTTATAACATTATTGTATTTATTAAAGCTTATTCAACATTAAAGATTATGTTATAATTGATTAAAAATGTCAAATATTGAAAATATCACAAAAAGGTTTACTTATTAAAATATATTAAAACATACTGATGGAATGTGATGTTATGTGAAGTTTATATATAGCCCCAGTTGCTTGTTTCTGGTCCAGGGAGGTTCCTAGTTTGGTAGTTCGGGCTAGACTGTTCCCATGAGGAACAGGGCCAAGACTGATTTGCATATGGCTGGGTCCAAACTGGGGTGGCTTTGTGAGCAAAAGAACAATGAAGTAAACCCAGATCTTTGTGACTAAAGGTGAATGTTTGCATTGTTCAGCATTCCGTCTATCATTTGTTCCTTTTGCTTTTGTCACCTTAAGTGAGAAGGGTATGCCCAGATGTGGGTCCCATGCTCACTGTATGACTGTATTCAAGCTAGCCTGGCTAATGAGGGGTGATGCCCTGAAACCGGTCCCAGAATGCTTGTTTCTGGTCCAGGAAAGACCTGGCTTTGCCGTTCGGGCTGGACTGTTCCCATGAGGAACAGGGTCAAGACTGATTTGCATATGGCCGGGTCCAAGCTGGGGTGGCGTGGTGAGCAAAAGAACAATGGATTAAACCCAGATTTTTGTGGCTGGGGGTCAATTATTGCATTATTCAGCATTCCGTCCATCATTTGTTTCTTTTGCTTTAAGTATATTTGTAAAGCTCACCATCACCTGTGATGCTATCCTTGCCCTGATCAGGTGTGTGTGCCTAGCCTCCACTAGAGTGGGGAGTTCTTCAAAAAGCCAGGCCTTTAGCTTCTTCTGGGACTCAACAATGGAGGAGGAGGAACCTCTGATATGTAGTGGTGAAGTACAAAACATCCCAGCCTCAGGACTTGTTTCTGTAAATGCATGGGATGTGTGCAAGTAGGAATCAGGCAGCGTGGAGGTGTCGGGGTGGTTGATGGTTGTTCAGGTAGGTGGGGCCAATGTTGTGTAGTGTATTAAATGTGTGAGTAAGGAGTTTGAACTGAGTGTGTTTGTGTATCCAGAGCCAGTGGAGCTCCCTGACGTGAAGTGTGTTGTGTGTTCTTTGTGGTAGGTTGAGAGTGAGTCTGGCTGCCAGATTTTGGATAGTTTGTGGTCATCTGGTAAGATACTTGGTGATTCCAGCATGGAGGGTGTTACTGTAGTCCAACTTGCTGGTGACTAGGGCATGAGTGGCAGTTCTTCTGGTGCTGTTTGGGAGTTATGTGAGGTTTCTCCTCAGCATATTCAGGATGTGGGAGAAGGGTGAAATTACTGAGTTGACTTGAGAAGTCACATCCAGCTTGCGGTCAATGAGGGTCTTGAAGCCCCTGCCTTGGTAGCTGGGTGCTGGTCAAATATCAGCCAGCCACATGGGGGTGTCTCAAGGAGTGGTGTTTTTTCTGAAGATCACTACTTGTGTGTTGTCAGTGTTGAGCTTGAGACAGTTGGCCCTCATCCAGATAGTGAGTTGGTCATTGAGGTGGTGAACTTGCTCCTTGTATTGGGGGTGTTGTTCGAGAGGGAGAGTATGACCTGCATTTGTCAGCATAGGCGAGGATGTTGATGCTGGATAATATTGGCCAAAGGAATCATGAAAGAAGGAGCAGATTCATCAGAGAGCAGGTCCCTAGACATCAATCTTGTGCAGGCATATGATGAGAATGAGATCTGAAATTGTGACAAAGGATACTGAGAGGTCCAGGGTGCTGAGAACCATCATGAGGATGTCATCTGTGGCAGTGATTAATGCTATTTCAATACTGAGTTTGCGCATGATGCCTGACTAAGTGCTGTTGGTGAGGTGTCTGTTTCTCAAGGATCTTTGCTGGGGACGGTAGAATGGAGGTTGGTTTGAGGTTGGTGAGGGAGGCTACGGCTTCAAGGACTTCTTGAGTAAAGGAATGACTGTGGCATGTTGCGTGTTTCCATGCATCCGTGAAGGACACTGAGTCGATGGAGGAATTGAGAATGGAAGTAAGAGCTTTACTGAGGGTTGTGAGTAACATCGTGAAGGTGTGGTAGAGGCAGGGTTCAGACGGTGCCCCACTTAATGGAAGCAGTGGTCTCATTTGTGGTGATGGTGGATCATGTGGTCAGGGTCAGTTCTTCAGCCAAGATAGGAAAAGGAGAAGCAAGAGTGACAGGGTCCAGTTGGGGCTGGAAGTTGTATGTGATCTTAATGCAGAAGAACTCTGAGAGCTTGCAGCTGAGGTTTTGTGAGGGTGTGATGTTGTTGGAGATGACTTCAAGCACTGTGAACTAATTAACAATGGCAAAGAGTACTTTACTGCTGTTAGTGCTGGCAAAGCAGTGTATGAGTGCTATGCACTTGGTGTTCCTGATCTTTTAGTGATAGTTTCTCAGGGTGGATTTGAAAATGCATTTTTCCATTGCATCTTTGTTCATTCTTCACCTCTGCTTCAGTTGCTTGCAGTGGTGTTTTGTCAATCTGAGATCCTCTGTGTATCAGCTAGCTTGTGATCATACTCTTGCAGTTTTACAATGTTTGAGGGGGGCCAGGGAGGTTGCACATGTGGTGATCCAGCTGTTGAATTTTGCGATGGCTTCTGGGAAGCTGCTGTGCTTATATTGATATGCTGAGTGAGTGAACATCTAGTCCTCTTCTGGGATGCTCTTCCAGCTACGTTGGGCAAATATGGTATTGGTAGGTCTATGGTCATGTGGGATGGGGATACTGAACCTGATGAGGGTGTCGTCTGACCAGGTGATTTGTGTTGATTTGTCAACAGTGATGTTGCTGATGGAGAAAACATCATGCACAGGAGCAGTCAGGTGGAGTGGGTGGATCCGGTGATGTGCTGGGTGAGTCCAAGATTTCCTAGGTTTTATGGAAGGGCAATCAAGCTTGAGTCACTGCACACTTCCAGGTGAATGTTCAGGTCTCCAAGGAGGATGAAAGTGCTGGAGAAATGACAATGGGGTCAGTGATGTGGCTCGCGAAGTTGGCATGATGCCCTGTTGGACTGTGCATGAGGGTTTTACGCAGGCTGAAGTCTACTCTGATGGCCAGTTTGAACATGAGGAAAAGCAGGTCAGGGTTGCGGTCATGTAGCAAGTCTCTAATTTCCGTGGTGTGTTTGGTGAGTGAGTGGGTGTTGAAGAGCTGTATGAGCATTCGGGCAGCTGAGTGGGAGGCAGCTGGTCTGTATGATATGGACAGAGAATTATGGTGGGTGCTGTGTGTGTGACATTGGAGTAGGTGATGTTGAGGTGTCCAGGAGACCTTGCAGGTGAATTCTCCTTCCATGTTGTGTGATACGGTGAGACAGCAGTGTAGTGAGAGATGGGAGGGGAGCATGGAGGAGAGCAGCATTGTAGCGGTGGTTGGAGGAGGGCTAGGGTTCCTGGATCTCGGCGTAATTCAGGCACCGGCAGGTGCAAACAAGCTGTGGACACCATTAAGTAGGTCCTGGGATGGAGGAGAAGTACACATGGCAGTTGATATTGTTGAGGGGGTATGGGAAGTGGGAGTGCATGATAGGGGGAACAAGTAAGGAGAGTGGCTGGAGGAAAAGAGCAAGAAACAAGGCTACAGTTAAGGAGAAATGGTAAGGACAGGTGGTCACAATCAGGGCAGAGAGACACAAAATGGAGGGAAAGACGGGGCAAAGAGGTGCAAAGGAAAGGTCACAAAACAGAAATGGCACAAAAACAGTGCAAAAATTGGTCAAAACAGCACACAATACGGGTCACAAAAAAGAACAAGCATTTGCAATGCAATAGGTCTCGCATTAGGAAAGTTTGAGCTTTTTGTATTGTAAATTGACTAATTTTTTATTTTTGTGTTGGTATTGAAAATATTGAAATTATTAGCTTTCTCCTGTACAATGTCAATACTTTTAACTGTTGCAAATATGACACCAATAGCGTTTGTAATGCAATATGTGTTGTATTTACGTGACTTAGATGTATTGATACTACAAATAACAATGGCTTTTAGTTTTTGCAAATAATTAATACTTAAATAAAAGATAATGTAAATTATAATGGCAATCGTTTAAACTTTTGTTAATAACTCTTGTGAAGATTATGTTTAGTGTATTTAATTGTGTCTAAAATCCAAGAACAGAAGTTAAATATTATTGTTTTTTTTGTGCCATTTGTAATAAAGCCTAAATATTGAGAGAACATATTAGAGCCAGTTGTTGTTGAATGGTTGTACAGATTGATACTGTGGTGGCGGTGAGTGATGTTGTGGTGGTGTCGAGTGATGCTGTAGCGTTAATTGATGCTGTGGTAGCGCATAGTGATGTAGTGGTGCCCTTGAGTGATGCTGTGGTGGTGCTAAGTGATGCTGTGGTGATGCGATAGATAGATAGAGTGCAATAGTCCGATAGATAGATAGATAAGATAAATAGATTAGATTAGATAGATTGGATAGATTAGATAGATTAGATAGATTAGATAGATTAGATAGATTAGATAGATAGATAGATAGATAGATAGATAGATAGATAGATAGATAGATAGATAGATAGATAGATAGATAGATAGATAGATAGATAGATAGATAGATAGATAGATAGATAGATAGATAGATAGATAGATAGATAGATAGATAGATAGATAGATAGATAGATAGATAGATAGATAGATAGATAGATAGATAGATAGATAGATAGATAGATAGATAGATAGATAGATAGATAGATAGATAGATAGATAGATAGATAGATAGATAGATAGATAGATAGATAGATAGATAGATAGATAGATAGATAGATAGATAGATAGGGCGATAGATAGATAGAGTGTAATTTTGTAAAATATAATTATGTGGCACTGAGTGGTTTTGTGTGGAGTGTATGTTGATTTTAGTGGCGTGTAATTATGTGGCATTGAGTGTTATTTTGAGTGTATCTTGCATTGTTTGCATTGTAATTAATTGGCACTGAGTGTTATTTGGAGTGCATGTGGCATTGAGTGTAGTGTAATTATATGGTGTGTAATTGTGTGGCGCTGAGTGATATTTGAAGTGTATGTGGCATTGAGCGCTGTGTAATTATGTGGTGTGTAACTATGTGGCACTGATTGGTTTTTGGAGTGTCTGTTGTATTGAGTGCATTGTAGTTATGTGGCATGTAATTATGTGGCTCTGAGTTGCATTCGGAGTGTATGTTGCCTTGCCTTGTATTTCTATGGTTCCTTAAACCCTTAGAGGCAATTCTTTTATTTTAACTAAAAGGATGGTAGTTAAATGGTGTTTACAGCATGATGGTCGTTAAATGCTGGCTACGGAGAAGCTGTGTGCTGAAAGGCAAAGAGAACACGGGCATGAAAGTGAAAGGGAGGATGAAAATGGAATGAGTGTGGCAGGATGGTCGTTAAATGGTGGCTACGGAGAAGCTGTGTGCTGAAAGGCAAAGAGAACATGGGCATGAAAGTGAAAGCGAGGATGAAAATGGAATGAGTGTGGCAGGATGTTAGTTAAATGGTGGTTACGGGGAAGCTGAGTGCTGAAAGGCAAAGATAACACGGGCCAAAGCTGGAAGAAAACACGAGATGAGAGAGGCATGTGTGTGTGGCAAACACTGGTGGGGCTCAGAGCATTCTGTTGCTGCCTTGATGCCTGTGTGTCTGAGCAGTGGGGCTGTGTGTGTGAAGTGCCTAAAGTTGCCAGAAAACATATGGTTATTTAAATCCTTAGACGCAGAATTAATGGAGCTAATGTTCTCGACCTTAGAAGGATGAAAAGGGAATGAGCGTGGCATATGTTAACTTTGTAAGCGCAGAAAGCGTGCAGGGCAAACTTATTATTTTGGTTGTTTGAAAGTCAGATCTGGGCAAAGCTGCAAGAAAACACGGAGGGGGGAGGGCGGGGGAGAGATAGGCGAGAGGCATGTGTGTGTGGCAAGCACTGGTGGGGCTCAGAGCGTTCTGCTGCTGCCTTGCCTTGTATTTCTATGGTTCCTTAAACCCTTAGAGGCAATTCTTTTATTTTAACTAAAAGGATGGTAGTTAAATGGTGTTTACGGCAGGATGGTCATTAAATGGTGGCTACGGAGAAGCTGTGTGCTGAAAGGCAAAGAGAACACGGGCATGAAAGTGATAGTGAGGATGAAAATGGAATGAGTGTGGCAGGATGGTCGTTAAATGGTGGCTGCGGAGAAGCTGTGTGCTGAAAGGCAAAGAGAACACAGGCATGAAAGTGAAAGCGAGAATGAAAATGGAATGAGTGTGGCAGGATGTTAGTTAAATGGTGGTTACGCGGAAGGTGAGTGCTGAAAGGCAAAGAGAACACGGGCCAAAGCTGGAAGAAAACACGAGATGCGAGAGGCATGTGTGTGTGGCAAACACTGGTGGGGCTCAGAGCATTCTGTTGCTGCCTTGGTGCCTGTGTGTGTGAGCAGTGGGGCTGTGTGTGTTAAGTGCCTAAAGTTACAAGAAAACATATGGTTATTTAAATCCTTAGACGCAGAATTAATGGAGCTAATGTTCTCGACCTTAGAAGGATGAAAAGGGAATGAGCGCAGCATATGTTAACTTTGTAAGCGCAGAAAGCGTGTAGGGCAAACTTATTATTTTGGTTGTTTGAGACTCAGATCTGGGCAAAGCTGCAAGAAAACACGGAGGGGGGAGGGCGGGCTGTGTGCTGAAAGGCAAAGAGAACACGGGCATGACAGTGAAATCGATGGATGGCAATGCGTCCGTGAGACTAGCCCTGTGGTGGGGGGGACAGTTGTGAGAGGCGCCATGAGGAAACAATCTCTCGGCATGCTGTGGCGGGGGCGGGGGAGCGCATTCCAGGCGGGGGAACGGACCCTTTGAAGTATGATGCCGAGGCTGTGGCTACACGTGCACGCGCAGTGGGCTGAAGCGCTTCCCCAAACGGATTGCATGGCGGCACGATGCACGTGATTGTGCGCGTGCTCGCCATGCAAACCACTTTTGGGAGAACTTTGAAATGCCCCTCTTACTAGAGTCTTGCATAGCGATTGCGTAAACGCAATAGCAAGGCGAGACCTAAAAATGACACAAAAACAAGTGAAAAAATGGATTGAAAAGTCTCAAAGCACAAAACATAGAGAAGGCACTAAAGCAGAATGAAAAACAGAAGAAGAGGCATGTTCAGATTTATTATTACCACTATTAACAGTGTTTGAGTTTGAGGAGTTCAGGTTTACTATTTCAATGATACAGGGCAATGGTAGCCTGTAGCTTCTGTGGGAAAACTACAGGGCTAATTTATCAGCTTTGTGATGCAGTACATCGTAGAAACTCACCTTGCTGTGCTGCACTACATGACAAGGAAAGGCAGGAATGCACCTTGTTTAATGCAATACAAAGCATTATTGTTATTTCCCATGCATCAGCACACAATGGGCTGCCTAGCGCCAATGCAGGTACCCTTGCAGGATGGTGTTTTTGTGTAGGAAGGTACACTTTCCTGAACAAAAACAATCCTAGGAGGCATATTCCTCTTTCTATGTCTGCTGCAGAGAACAGCACATATAGAAAGAGGAAGAAACAAGGAGAAATAGAGATATTTCTACTCATTACGCCTCCTCTGAGAAGTTGTAAGATTTTGAATCATTGCAGGTTTACACATTCTTGTAAATCTGGAGATGTGTCACAATCCATGGGAGCCATGCAGCGCCTCAAAGCCATGAAGCCACTCAAAGCCATGCAAACTGACTTTGCGTAGCTTCACAAATCTGACTTATGGTTGCGCCACTCTTGCACCATGTTGCGACACAAACCATGTTATAAATAGGCCCTCATATGTGCGCACGTATCATAGAATTTGCATGGTGTAAAGTGCATGTTGAAAATGGGGTCATCTGAAAGTCAAATGGCTGGCTGCAATTCATGATTGCTCCCAGACAACATATTTCTGTTGATGTAGCAGACAGTGGGCCATGTTTATGGGTCACCCGGTTGTAGGCCGCTGATTACCAATGGTTTAGACTATTTGCAAGCATTTTGCTCATGTCCATTCAGTTTTCATGACCATTTAACTGTGAAAAGCTTTATATGTGTTTGTCAGAGGCATATCTAGGGGCTAGTGCTGTTTTAGGGGCTAGTGCCTGCTGGTTCACAATTCGTCACATGATAGCTCTCACTTAACAGTAGGTGATATTTTTACAGCGTTAATTGCCCCAATGACATTTCTCTTGAGAACGTGACTTGCACCCTGATTACTGTGTGAGGCCGCTTTGGAGTTCTTTCGATTTGTTATTCCACTCAAGAGCTCATAAATATTCGAAGTGGTGTGCATAGCATTTACCTGTGTGCATTAAACTACTTTGTGTTTTAAATAAAAAGCACTGCCTGGACAATGAATTAATTAATATTGTTTCATATTTGCTGATTTCTGAGTTCCTAGCCCACAGTGCCTCACTAAGGTAGCCTCAGACTGCAAAGCCTCATGACTCTGACAGAACATTTTTAAAAGGTGTTCCCTAGTTTTATGATCTGTGGTATGGAGGCCTTACAACAGCAAAATTGAAAGACTCCTAATGACACATTTTAGTCCCACTAACTTCGGATTTCTGTGGAACCACCCTTCGCAATTTCTCACCGACCATTAGTTTGCCCTTGATAAAATAAAGCATGTCCAATGGTCTGATCACTTCTACATTAATTTCTCTATCACCCAATGAGGGTAAAACTGGTGCAGGAATGCGTCCTCACTATGGGGCTTATTTACAACAAACTGACGCTTCTGTAGATGCGTCAGTTTCCCTGTGCTTGAAACACTTGCGCCACCATCGATTCGCCTTATTTACAATACGGCACACCATGGTGCAAGGATTGACAGATGCGTTAGACATTTTGAGGCATCGGGGCGTGGCTAGGACGCCGAAGAAGATGGCCGCCTAGTACGGGAGCTCCGCTATGTCTGGACGAGCTTTCGCGATGTCCTGCGCTCTCGGACCACATTATGAGCGTTTGCGGTGAATTTCGCAACCGGAGCCTGACGCCCGTCTCCTGAGGTCTGCATTATGGTTTTTTTCTTCTCACACGTGCCAATAATGCTGCCTTCTCACTCCCCCTCAGCGCGGCCGCTATTTTGATTATCTCGGAGCGCTCATAAGCGTTATCCGCTCAGCTCGTCATAATCGGATGCAAATGCTGCCTGCTTGACTTTTCAATGTCTTTTTCTTTTTGAGGAGCGTCAGGAGTGGTTTTTATTTAGGGATGCCATAGAGAGTTGACTTTTCCTTATATTTTATCCACTCCTTCACTGGGCTTTATCATCTGCAGTCTTCAACTGAGGGGATATTTTATGCCCCTTTTGCGCTTTGTGTGGGAGTGAGCATTGTATGGCGCCATCTTGTTTTTGGTCACTGCATTTTACCCTCTGTCCTGCCTTTACTGCTTTTTGAGGAGGTACTTCAGGATTACGTCTTGAATCAAGTGAAGTTGCACTGGACTTCCCTTTGTTTTGGATTACTTCATCCTGCGCTGTGGTTCTAGGAGGTTTGGTGATACCTGTGGTGGTCGTACATACGCAATGCCTAACACCTCGGTGCTTATTAAGGCGTTGTACCTTTTCCTGTCTCATGTTTATTAGCATGGGTTTGAGTATCTCTGCGGTGCCTTGCTGAGTCCTGTTTTGCTTGTTGTTGCTGTCATCCACCTCACGTCTGTGCTATCTTTCTGCATTGTACGGTGCCTACCTGTCAGGGTTAGGAAGATCTTTTTCTTCTCTTCCTCCTTGCCTTGGTACATTGGGTTACCTAGCCCCCTCAATACCTATGGGCAAGTTGCGTAACCCGAAGTTTGTTTTTGTACCCTCAAATAAAGCCTCTGAGACGTCGCCCTCCTCCTCCTCAGTTGCTGATTCTTCATCTAGCACAGACCAAATGGCTGCTTCAACTCCTAATCGGGCCTCTTCCTCGCAGCCCTCTTCAAGCAAGGTCTCTCCTCCTTCTACTTCCTCTAAACGCTTGAAGCAGGATTCTCCTCCTCCGGACAAACCTTCTTCTCCTATCTCCCTGGAGTTACTCCTGGAGGAGATCCGTGCTTTACGCCCAATTGTTGAGGAGACTAACAACAAAATGCAGAATTTTGAACTAAAATGGTCTACTATGGACAGCAGGGTTTCTTCAGTGGAGCAGCAGGTTTCGGAGATCCAAGTCAATTCTCAACGTATAGCCTCACTAGAGAAGTCCGTTCTTGCCCTCCAGCAACACACTGAGGAGTTAGAAAACAGAAATACGAGAAATAATCTGCGCATTTATGGCCTTCCAGAATCCTTGGAAGGTGATGACCCTGTCTTGTTTTTCTCCTCCTTCCTCCTGAAACTTTTGGACTTGCCGGCTACTACCTCTCTTAGCATCCAGAGAGCTCATAGACTTGGTCCTCGCTCTTCCACCTCATCCAAACCTCGTGGAGTTATCATTCTTTTTTTGAAGTTTACAGATCTGCTTCTGGTCCTTTCTGCGGCTAGAGCCAAGCATCAAGTTTCATGGTTGGGCCAGAGGGTTTTTCTCTCCCAGGATGTTTCGAATGCAACTGCTGCCCGACGGAAGGAATTCTTGAGTCTTCGCGCCCCTCTACGCTCTCTTGGGGCCAGATATAGCTTATTCCATCCTTGCATCTTTAAAGTTACTCACCAGAACCAGATCCGGACTTTTCAAGATCCTGCGGAACTTAAAAACTTTATTCACAATCAGTCTAATACTGGCATGGACACTTCTACTGCTTGTGGTTGAATGCTTAACTCTTTTCTTGCAGGTTTTGTTTAAAATGTTTTTGCATTGCTTTGTGTCTCATTGTTGGTTTGTTCTAGCTTATGTCTTTTTTCATCTAGCATCTGGTTGTTTGTTTCTTTTTTACGCATTCTGTTTTGCCGTTATCACCTTCACCATATATGTTCACATCCTCTTTTTTTTTTTTTTCATCTAGGTCGACTGATGTGTTCTTCTTCATTTCATATGGTTTGTCTTTTTCGTCTTTCGTCCTGACTCGGTGTGTTCTCCTGGTTTTGGGTGGTCAGTCTTCTCGATTCCTTCCACATCCTCGCCATCCTTTTTATGTCCCCTTCAGGTACGTTATCTTCAGTCATCCTTTTTGGATATGTACTGTCTCTTGTTGTATTTTTTTTCTCTTTTCCTTTACCCTTTTTCCTCTCCATCTTTCTCACCCTATTATCTTCTTTTCTCTCTTCTCTATTATTATCATGCTTTTGTCTTTACATTTATATTCTTCCATTTGTTTCTATTTCCTTCTATCTGTTGCGATTTTCTTTTTTTTTAGTACTTTTTGTCTTTGATATGATATCTTCTTGCTTTTTCATTGTTGCTGTAGGTACTGTTTCTATTAATGTTTTATTGTGTTTTAATTCAGAGTAATCTCTTGGAATGTTAAGGGCTTTATTAGTCCTATTAAGCGTCAGAGGATTCTTTCTCACCTTGCTTCTTATAACCCTGACATTGTTTTGTTACAAGAGACTCACCTCTCGGAGGCGGAGTCTCTTAAGCTAAGGCGAGGTTGGGTGAGTACAGTGTTATTTTCTCCCTCTACCAATAAGAAGAATGGAGTTTCTGTTTTGTGTCATAAAAGGTTAGCATGTAAAGTATTATTACAAGAGACGGATTCTGATGGTAGATGGATACTAGCTAAGTTTTTGATTAATGATGTTCCTCTGGGAGGAGCCTAGCGCGCAACCAAGATGGCCGCGTAGGTGCGAGGCTCCCGAGGACCTCCGCGACCTCCTGAATAAATCCTGGCAATATCCTGTCCTTGTTAAGGGGACTGTGTCGGGGAACCCGAGCTGAGGCATTACCCGTTTTTTGGGCTCGAATCGGACCCCGAACACCGGTGGGAACATCGACTGAGGGTTGCGGCCTTCTCCTCGCCGGCCCCCCGGATTGGAGTAGTGGCGCGATCCGGGGACAAGTTGAATAACAGCGGCGAGCGGGGCTGGGCGACTCGCGTACCCCGCACTTTCACTTTCGCTTTTGCGCCCTCCTTGCTCTCTGGCGAGGTCGGGCTGCGGAGCGGGGTGCGGTGGTGTGGCCTTGTCCTGGTGCCCAGCTGACCCGCCGGCGGTGGGTCGACCCGCAGCTCTGTGGTCGCCCCCTTGACACCCGTGATCTGGTGTGACGGCCCGTTTGGAGATCTTGGCACGACGGTGGAAGGGCCAGCATGGCCACCAAACAAGATGGCGACCGGGCGAAGGTGAAGACGACCCGCCGTGGTACGGCGCACCAGGCCAATAGTATGGACCGCTACACGCTCCAAAAGGGTTCTCCGGAGACAACGCGGTCATCCCCGGTGGGCCCGACGGAGGCACCCGCCCATCCAGTGGATCTAACCCTCCGGGACGTCATGGGCGCCATCGCTGAACTGAAGGCCTCAGTGGACCAGCGTTTTGACACCTTGTCGCAGAAAATTGACTCGGTCCTGGTGGATGTGGGACTTGTGAGGGCGGACTTGTCAAAAACGAACGACCGAGTCGACTCCCTGACCCACACCACAACGAGCCTCACGACTGACGTGGTGGCCCTCCAGAAGGAGGTGCGCCGGCTTGGCCAGGCGAGCGCCCTGATGGACCGGCGACTGGAGGATTCCGAGGGTCGCGCCCGGAGGAATAATATCCGCATTATTGGTGTGCCGGAGGGACGTGAGGCGGAGGCGGCGGACCTCTTCGTGGAAGACTTGATCCTGACCCACCTCCAGCCCCGGGGGCTGAGTAAGTTTTTTGCGGTGGAACGTGCCCACCGGGTCCCCGGGGGCCGCCCTAAGACCGGTGCCCCGCCACGGCCCCTTATTGCCCGAATCTTTAATTTTCGGGACCGAGATGCCATCCTCCAGACCTCCAGGCAACAGGGACCGGTCAGGTTGGACAACATGGACGTAAACTTCTACCCAGACTTTACCCCGGCGGTCCAGAAGCAGCGGCAGAGCTTTATTGGCGTCAAACGTCGTTTAAGGGACCTAAATCTTAAGTACTCAATGCTCTTCCCGGCTAAGCTGCGGGTGGAGGTGGATGGTCGCACGCACTTCTTCGACCGGCCCGAGGCGGCTGGGGACTGGTTGGACACCTTGCCTGGGGATCGGGGCCGGGGGGGTGGGGGGAGCGCGGCTGGCGAGGAGGGCCCGCTGGATCAGAATTGAGGGATGACTGTATTGCCTTGCTCGGGACATTGTTCCTTCACCACATACTGCTTCTGTAGGTTCCCCTCCCATGGAGGTCATGTGGGGCCTGCTGGGGGCTTCCCTCCTCCTCTGGGGGACTAGTTAGTATTTAGCTATGGGGCGACAGGCACACTGCACTTTGGGGGGGCTGTCTGGGCTCATGCAGGGGTGCAGGGAGGGGGGAGTTTTGTTGGGACCGGGGGGTGGGGGGGGTGTGTTGTTTGTTTGTACCGCAAGGCAATCCTGCAGCTGTTTTGTTGTCTTTAGACTGCTCGGTGGGGGACGACCGATTGTTTCGACGTATGATGGGGGGTAGGGACTTGACGGTGTTGTCATGGAATGTTAACGGTCTGGGGGATAGGATTAAGCGTGGTGTGGTCCTGCAGTATTTAAAACGTATTTCACCAGATGTTGTCTTTCTGCAAGAGACGCACCTTATAGGTAACACCTTTCATGCAATGAATCGGAGGGGATATCGTTTGGCGGCCCACTCTGGCTTCACCTCGGGCTCGCGGGGGGTGGGTATTATGGTTAGGAACTCGCTCCCGCTGGAGATTGATGAGGTGCACCACGATGAGAGGGGACGTTACACTGCTCTGGCGGGACGTATGGAGGGTAGAGTGTTCAGTTTTGTGTCGGTGTACGTCCCGCCTGGGCTACAGGCCACTACATTTGCGGACCTGGGGCGCCTCCTTCTGGAACTTCCGAGTGGCCTCTTGGTGGTGGGAGGGGACTTTAATGCGGTTGTCTCTGGATCTATGGATCGCCATCCCCCTAGGGACCTCCCCCGGGCACAGGCGTGGCTGCCTGGCCTTTTAGACACACTGGGCCTGGTGGATTGTTGGCGCCTAAAGCATCCCGTATTGCAACAATACACCTTCCACTCGGGGGCCCATGGTAGTCTCTCGCGGCTTGATTACATCCTTGTCCCAGCAGCCCATGCGGGGAGGGTGGGAGAGGTGCGCCATCTGGCACGGGGTATTTCAGACCACTCCCCATTGTTGTTGCATTTCGATGTCATCCCGAGGGGGGATGGCAGGGTGGCCCCGATTAACGCCTGGTATCTGCGCGACCCCACCATTCGTGCCGACTTGATCACATCCTTGCAGCGCTATTTTGAGGAGAATGTGGGGTCGGTCCCATCTGCCCTCTCCCTATGGGAGGCTTTCAAAGTGGTTCTTAGAGGGGAGGCCCTCTCCTTTATTGCCAATGCCCGGCGGCGCGAGCGGGAGGAGGTGACCCGGGTGGAGGCCGAGATTGCGGAATTGGAGGGTGACCTGGGGAACGGGGTAACGGACGCCAAGTTACATGTTCTGCAGTTAAAGCAGGCGGCCTACCGGGCCCTCGTCACGGAGGCGGCCAGGGGCCTTGGTAGAGAGCAGCAGGGGCGCTTGTACGATGTGGGTGATAAGGCCGGTAAATTGATTGCGTGGTTGGATAAGAGAGAGAGAGCGAGCCGAGTGGTGCCTTTGATTGAGAGCGTGGATGGTGTGTGTGCCGCGGAGCCGGAAGCCATTGTCTCCTGTTTCGCGGATTATTTCCGCGGAGTCTACTCCCCTGTTTCTCCCTGTTCGGAGGCGGACTCCTGTGCCCTGCTTCGGGATATTGCACTCCCCTCCCTTACGGCGGAAGACAGGGACTCGCTGGACGTCCCTCCCACCTCGGACGAAATTGCCTCAGCTATTCGCTCGATTTCATCTGGCAAGGCCATGGGCCCCAATGGCATTCCCATTGAGCTATATAAGCTACGCCCGGATGTGCTGGCGCCCCACCTGCGTGCGATGTTCCTCGCGGCTCACTCGCAGGGCTCCCTCCCGCCGGACCAGCGTCTGGCTACAATTGTGGTAATCCATAAGGAGGGAAAGCCCCGTGAACGGGTCACATCCTATCGACCGATTTCGCTTTTGAACGCGGAGCCCAAAATCCTCGCCAAGGTGTTGGCTAACCGGTTGGTTGGCGTGGTGGGCGATTTGGTCCACCAAGACCAATCGGGCTTTATCCCGCACCGCAACACGGCGCTTAATCTACGGCGCTTGCACGGCGTGCTTGCGCGTGTTCCATTCGTGCGGGAGCCAGCCATCTTGGCGTCCTTGGACGCCACCATGGCGTTTGATACGCTCGAATGGCCATATCTCTGGGCGATGCTCGCGAAGTTTGGGTTCGGCCCGGGTTTCATCAGCTGGGTCAAATTACTATATTCGGGCCCAATGGCGCAGGTGGTGGTGAACGGGCGTGTGTCGACCCCGTTCGCGCTGGGACGGGGCACGCGACAGGGTTGTCCCCTGTCGCCTCTTCTGTTCGCCCTGGCCCTGGAGCCCCTGGCGGAGTGGCTGCGGTGGCATCCTTCCATCCGTGGTCTCCGCTGGACCCCCGAGCACGAGGACCGTGTGTCCCTCTACGCGGACGATATCCTTTTGTATCTCGCCTCCCCGCGCAAGTCCCTGATCGTCCTAGTTGATGTGTTGCGCTCCTTCGGTCGCAACTCAGGCCTAGTCATTAACTGGGCGAAATCCTGTGTCTACGTACTTTCCGGGGAGGCTCCGGTCCTGCCGCGGGACTGCCCGATCCAGATTGCCTCCCAGGGTTTCCGGTACTTGGGTATATATATCACTCTTGACCCGGAGGCCCGCTATGAGCGGAATCTGCTGCCCCCTCTCCAGCGTTTGAAGGAGGATGTGGTGCGCTGGCGGCGTCTCCCGCTCTCGCCGCTCGGTCGAGCGGCCTTGTTTAAAATGATGTCCTTGCCGCGCTTCCTCTATGCCCTCCAGAACACTATGGACATGGTCCCGGCAAGCTACTTTCGTGAGGTGGAGGGCCTTCAGCGGCGCCTGTTCTGGGACGGGAGGCCGCGTATTGCTCTGGCTAAACTGACGCTCCCGTGGTACGATGGAGGGGTCGCCCTCCCGGACATTAAACGGTATTACTGGGCCTCCCAGCTAGCTGCAATTAATCATGGCCTTTACGGGCCCGCCCTGAACCCGGCATTCGAGATGGACAAGATGCTCCTTCCCGGTGGCGATTACAATCGAGCACTGTACTCTGGCGCGCCCGACTCCCGTCTGACGGGACCGACGCGTGTCATGGTGCGGGTTTGGCACGCGGCTAATGCAGCTATGGGGTGGAAGGACCGTTTGACCCGGGCGTCTCCACTGTATGCCTCCGAGAGGCTGGGCTCCCTGTGGACATCAAAGGGCTTCGAGAAGTGGGACACGATCGGAATCAGCACAGTGGGGGATCTCTGGACGAGGGGGGGATTCAAAACTTTTGAGACGCTGCAGGCGGAGTTCCAGCTGCAGGGCAGTGAGTACTTTCGGTACCTACAGGTCCGCCATGCGCTGGGCTCCGTCTTCCCGGATGTTGCATCCATTCCGGAGTCTTCCCCCCTGGAGGACAGAGTGCTGGATGGCCATGTCCCGGACAGCACGATCTCCCTCATATATAAGAAGCTGATTAATGATAGATCGTGCCTGTTAACTAGTCTACGCGAGGCTTGGGTGGCCGACGGGCTGGAGCTGGACGACGAGGATTGGATGTCCGCGGTGGCCTCTCCAAAAGAGGTGGCCATCCCGGCTCGCCTTCGTTTCGTCCAGCTCAAGATCCTTCACCGGGTCTACGTGACGGGGCCACGGCTTCTACGTATGGGTTTTGCCGTGGACGGACTGTGTAAGCGTGGCTGTGGTGCGTTGGCGACTTTTATGCATATACTGTGGGAGTGCCCGAAGGTGGAGCGATTCTGGCGTGGTGTGCATGAGGTCCTGCGTGTGGTCACGCGTGTAGCGCTGCTGCCTGAAGCGAGGAGGTGCTTGTTGAATGTATGGGAACCGAATGACTATTCGGCTCCGCAGACGCGGTGGGTGACTCTGGGATACATGATAGCGAAACGTGATATTGCTCAATTGTGGGGATCCCAGAGGCCCCCTGCGGTGTCGGCCTGGAAAGAGCACATGGATTGGTGTATGGTCCGTGAAAAGGTGGTGTATGTGGCGAGGGGTAAGCCTGGGGCGTGGGTGAAAATCTGGGGCCCCTGGAACGCCTACCGTGGGGGCATTTGTGAGCCGCCACAGCTGCCGGCTGCCTCGCCTGCTCCGTCTCCCTAGCTGGACCCCCTTGCTCGGCCGCGGGCACGCGGCCCCCCAGTCCTTGATCTCCTCCCATCCCCCTCTTCAGATCTTTCCTGCCAATCTGGATCCCCCACTATGGAGCAAGTGTTGTCACCTTGAATCTTGGGTTGCCTTGCGGTTGTGGTTTTTGTTGTTGTTGTTAGTCTTTAAAATGAAACCGTACTCTGTGGCAGGACGCCGTGAGGCCTGCACCGTTGATTACTCCTGTGTTCCTACTGTGCACCGCTGAGAGACTTTTACTGTCTGTATGTACTATATTTGTGATGCTCTAGCGGCCGGCCGTGCGGTTGTAGGCCCATAACTGTAACCTTTTTATGGATATAATAAACGGTTTCAAAAAAAAAAAAAAAAAAAAAAAAAAAATGATGTTCCTCTGACTGTTTTCAATGTATATGGCCCTACGCAGCCCGACTTATTTTTCTGGCCCTCGATTACGAGCAAATGTATACAGCATAGAGATGACCTCTTTATTCTAGGTGGTGACTGTAACCAGATTGTGGACCCTTTTCTTGACCGTAAGTCAACTGTTCGGTTTATTCCTCATAAGCCTCATAAACAATTTCTAGATACTATTTCCCAATCACACCTCACCGATTCCTGGAGACTTTCACACCCTGACTCTCTTGACTATTCCTTTTTCTCTCCTCCTCACTCATCTTTCTCTCGTCTTGACTATATTTTTCTTTCTCCCTCCCTATTACCAAATCTACTCTCTTCCTCTATTGAACCTATTCTTATTTCGGACCATGCCCCTATAGTGACGGATCTCGACCTCCTTCCTCCGCGTCCCAGGTCTTCCCGCTGGCGATTTAACAATTCTCTTCTTACTGATTCTCTCTTTTCTACCTCCTTTCATTCTTTCGCTACTGAATTTTTTATGTTAAATGATGTTTCTAATATCTCCCCCCATTCACTTTGGGACTCCTTTAAGGCTACGGCCCGTGGGTTTGTTATAGATTTTGTCTCTAAGAAGAAAAAGTGTTTTCTTCAGAAGCAGAAATCTACTTTGGATCATATTAAATCTTTGGAACATAAGTTTTACTCCTCTCCCGGTAATCTCGTCCCTCCTGATCTTATTCGTGCCAAGCTCGAGTACAATAAATTTACTACTGACAACGCTTCGTCGGTGCTCCTTCGCAGTAGTGCGCGTTATTATGGTGGACGCAATAAGGCAGGTAAACGTCTTGCCAACTATCTTAAATCCCGCAAGGAGCGTTCCTTTATTGAATCCATCCACTCATCTGAGAACACCTTATTACATAGACCTCAGGATATTCTTGACCAATTTCAATACTTTTATTCTGCGCTTTATACTCCGGAAACTTCCCCCTCTCCCTCTTTGGTCCAGGCTTATTTTGACAAATTGCCTAAACCGTCACACTCTCACCTCAATCTCCCAGACTTGGATGCGGATCTCTCTTTGCAGGAATTGTCGGCGGTTTTGAATATTTTTACCAAAGGCAAAACCCCAGGTCCTGACGGTTTTTCGGTTGAATTTTATCTACACTTCTCTGATCTTTTACTTCCCAAACTTCTTTCTCTCTTTCAATCGTTTTGTTTGTTGGGCAAGGCTGAGGGTACTTTCCAGGAAGCCACTATTTGTCTCATTCCTAAGGATGGTCGCGATCCCAAATTCTGCAAGAACTATCGTCCGATCTCTCTAGTAAATGTGGACTATAAGTTGTTTGCTAAAACTCTTGCGTTATGGCTTGACCCCCTTATGCCCCATCTTATTGGGAAGGAACAATGCGGTTTTGTTAAAGGCAGATTTACCTCCGATAATTCCCGTCTCTTTCTTAATGTTTTAAATAAGGTCCCATCTCTTTCTATCCCCTTGGCAGCTATTTCTGTTGACGCTGAGAAGGCCTTTGATAGAGTTGACTGGTCTTTCCTTTTTGCTTCTTCGCGCTGGTTTGGTTTTGGCCCTCGTTTTATCTCTCTCATCTCTCTTTTGTATTCCTCCCCCAAAGCTGCTGTCTTGGTTAATGGTCAAGTCTCTTCGTACTTCCCTCTACAACGGGGTGTTCGTCAAGGTTGTCCCTTATCTCCCTTGCTTTTCGTCCTGGCCCTTGAACCCTTTTTATCTTCCATTCGTAATAATGACTCTATTTTGGGTTTTCCATATGGGACTAGTCAATTGAAGCTTTCTGCTTATGCGGATGATATCCTTCTTTTCATTTCTGCTCCAGAAACTTCTATTCCCCCTTTATTGTCTGAGTTTGACTCTTTCTCCCAGGTCTCGGGATATAAAATTAATTCGGATAAAACTGAGATTCTCCCTCTCACCAAATTTTGTACCCCTTCTGTATTCTCTTCTACTGGATTTGCTTGGAATAGTTCCAAAATAAAGTACCTAGGAGTATGGTTCTCCAACTCTATTTCCTCCTCAATTTCTTTAAACATGTCTGCGGTTTTGTCTCGTATTGATCATTTATTTTCCACCTGGAATCCCCTCTTTCTCTCTTGGTGGGGACGAATGGATTCAATCAAGATGATGATAGCTCCCATTTTAATTTATATTTTGTCTATGTTGCCTGTTCATATTCCTGCAAATTATCTTAAACGCATTGATTCTTGTTTGTCGAGATTTCTTTGGAGTAAGAGGAGGGCTAGAATCTCGTTAGCGGGTCTTCGCAAACCCAAGCCCAATGGTGGGATTAATTTTCCAGATTTTCGTCTTTACCATAAGTCTTTCTCTCTCCGTCAGGCATCCAAGTGGCTGGCTACTACTCCCTCTCCTCTTGCTCCTCTGTGGCTGCATATCGAACAAACATTGTTGTTGCCTTTTTCTTTTAAAGAGACTATTTGTTTCTCTGCCAAGGCTCCGCACTCGTCACTCCCTTTATTCAAGTACACTTCTTCTCTTTTGAAGCCTCTCTTTCATCCTTCTCCTATTACTCGGGAGTCTTTTCTGGATTCTACCGTTTGGTATAATTCTCTTATTCTTATGAAGAATAGGCCCATCTTCTGGAAGGCTTGGAGGTCTAAGGGCATCATCTGGGTGCATCAATTTTTTGATGGTCTTTCCCCATGTTCCTTTCCTCAATTTCAGAGGTCCTTTCACTGTCCTCGCTCCTTTTTGCCTAAGTTCGTTACTCTAATGACACTCATTCTTGATGTTTTCTATTCTCTTCCGTCTTCCCCTTCTTCTGCTCCCTGCACTCCTCTTCTTAAGGTCCTTTCTATCCTCCCCAAGGCTTCCCTCATCTATAAATTCTTTTCCGCTCCTACTCTGGATCGCCCTAAGTCTAAATTGGAACTTTCCTGGGAGGCGGATTTGGGTTGTGTTTGGTCCGTTGCCTTGTGGGATAAACTTTGGTCCAGATCTCTAAAAATTTCTCGCTCTGCTTCTCTTACTCAGTCTCTCTTTTATATGTATCGTAGGCTATACCTATCTCCACTTTCTCTAGCTCGTTTTTCCTCCTCTGCTGATTCTTGCTGCTGGACATGTTCTTCCCCCAATGCCAACCTTTTTCATCTCTTATTCTTATGTCCCTCTGTTTCTCACTTTTGGGACTCTGTTTGGCTATACATTTCACGCATTTTTGCTATCCCCTCTCAATACTCTATACCTATCCTTTTTCTTGGCAGTTTATCTGATTCGCTTGTTCTCCCTCTTCACTCTCGTGGTCTCTTTGACCTCATGCTTGCCTTAGCCTTTCAGCATATTTCTTCCAACTGGAAGTCCCTCACTAAGGTCTCCATACGTTACTGGTGGAACTCTCTATGTCACTTCCACAGACTTGACACCGCTTTTGCTTCCTCCCATAATCCCACCCACAAAAGGGATCTCTTTTGGTCACCTCTTACCTCCTATCTAGACAGGATGGTTCGCAAGGAGCTATCATGCACCAATGCGGAAAATTTTGACCCGCCTTGAGGAATTTAAACCTTCTCTGCTTGCTATTACACTACAGGATTTACTTCTTATTATATTTGCTCTTTGTATTTTGCTAGTTGACTATTGTTTTTCGCCTATAGCACTTACCTCTCCTGCATGTATTGTATTTTCATATTGCATTGTACCATTTTCTTTTTCCTCTTCTCCTCCTTTATGTTTTTCCCCCTTCCCCTTTCTCCCTCTCCCCTGATTCTCCCTTAAAATCCTATAAAATGCTTTTGCTCGTTTCTTATGATATTGGCTTTTTCATGCTATTTAGCTGTATTTATACTGTTGCTGATATCTTTGTATTAATACTTTTATTTTAAATAAAGCTTCTCAAACATAAAAGAAATTTTGAGGCATCTGTTGGCGCAAAAGTCACGCATTGCTGGAGTTGTGTCGCAAGCACTACGCAACTGCAGCAATGCATGGTGATGCCTATTCCTAATACACTGCGTCACTACTTACGCCTGCTCCAAGCAGGCATAGGATTTTAATGAAATGGCGTACTAGGAGTGGTGGAGTGAAATCTTGTGCATTTCAATGCGTCACTTCTACGAGGCTGTCCCGTGTGGGAACCCCCACCCTGCATACATTATACTTGACGCAGGTATAGTGTGACGCAGGACTTTACAAGCTGACACATCTCCCTAGATGCGTCACGTTGTAAATGGGCCGTAATGTGGTGCATTGTTTACACCGCCCTTGCGTCACAAAAAGTGACGAAACGTCGGCGCAAAAGTGTCCAAAGGGGCTTGTAAATCTGCCCCTATATAAGTAAGAAAACACATTTACTATCCAATAAATAGCCATTTCTGACCAGCTATTCACCAAATAATTCACTTAGGTTTCAGATGCATGCACGTTATTGATATATTACCTCACAAATGCTGACATCTCAGAGAGTAAAGTTAAAATTGTGGACAAAACTTCTCAGGCCAACTGAATAGCCTATAGAAACCATTTAAGAACATATAATAAATAATATACCCTTAAAGCTGGTGTTATTCAGATAACATAAAAACAATGTATAGTACTGTAAAATGTATTTCACAGTGTCACATTCTAGATTTAGTTATCCCTTCCACAACACATTTAAGCACAAAGTGAAAGCATTGCCCCCTTGGGAAAACAGTGAAAACATGTTGTTAAAGTATTCATGCAACTACTGAAAATAGTACTTTAGTTACAAAATTGGGCCTACAACCCACTGCATCATGCACTGCGGTCTACAATATCAGAAACTGCCATAAACCCTTTTATCATGAGTATAACACAATAAAGGCACTGATTACAAGGGCATTGCTGCCATACATTTTAAAACAATTATTCGACCATAACACCAAGGATCTCGTGATTCACAGAAACTGAAATAGATGACATCCAAAAACTTCATCCCTCACTCACGGCAGTGTTTGTGTAAGTTTTAGGGGAAGAAAGGCCCAGACATCAAAGACCACCTTCTTGGTATTTAGAGCTCTCGAAGAGTGTGTAACTGGTACATCACTACACTGTTCCCACCTTACCAACAGAATAGACACTAACGACCAGCTTCCCAAAACTATTATGCCTTCCCTGTGCAAAATACTGAAATGTAAAGGGAAAAACACTTATTTAATATGCAGGGTTCCACCCTCTGAAACACCTTGGCCTCGACCCCTGCATGGAACAACACATTTTTGTAAGTTTTCCTACAGTTATCATATCATTTAATAGCTTTCTTCCAATCCCAAATGTACTCCTACAGTATAATTGGACAGGAAAGTGTTTTTCTGACCTGCTCATGTAAAGGTGCGAATTCATATTTCCATAGCTGCAATGAAATTCCCCATTACGTTCTAAACAACTTCTCATTACAAAGGTTATATAAAATAAATATGGAGCTACATCAAGAATATGCTGAGAGAATAGAACAAACAAATTTAAAATCGCAAACTTTGCCTCACAATATAATTGACTCATCATATCAACAGGTACAACATCTACTAATGCCACCGAATGCCACTTACCGGCTGAGCTCCCAGACCACATTGCGGTGATGATCACAGACTTCTTAAAAACAATTAAAGCTGCTGAATGTTTGTTGTCAGGTCCATCCATTGGAGACTATGGAAAGCTGTGTGGCGAATGAGCACTCCTTCTAACAGGCATTGCCTTTTGATCCTGAGACCTCAAGAACCAATTACTTCTGCAAGCTCACTAGATGCCTGGACCACATTTCATGGCTTGGTTGCAAAGATGAGTGGTCAAGGCTTAGAAATGAAGGTTTTTGTGATATTGGACACCAAGCTACATTAAACACTACAATGCGCCACAGAAAGGCAAACTCCTGAGGTTTGCAGAAAGACTCTACATGCAATAAAACTACCTGCAGAGTAACATATGCACCTAAATACTGTGTCTGCATGCTCTTTGTTAGTTGGTGCTGTCAGTGGCCGCAGGACAAATAGGATCAATTTAAGACACTTGAGCATTGACTGAGCACATAGTATCTGTTGCATCACAACTGGAGTAGTGTTGTCACAGGGTAATTATGAGACAATGTGTGAGACTTACCTTCACATTTAAAACTTTTTGTGGGGAAAAGAAAATCGTCACCAAGTCATCTGCTGGGCAAGCTGCTTCTTGCTGTTTTGCAGGTCCAGTCCTTAGGGTTCTCCTCACAAAGAAGTCCTTCTGTCTTCCACAGGTCCAGGCATGTTCTGAAGAGTGTTCTGATGGTATCACATTTATGCCCAGTGCCAGCCTGTGGCAAGGTGAAACTTGTGGGTACTTAACCTATATCTTAAACGTTCTCAGGGGGTGACCGAACCCACATTTTAAGCCCTTGCTGCTTGTTTTACTGTAAACCATCCTACAATGTCCCTCTTTACCTAAAGTCCACGTGGCGAAATCTTTCTTCTCCTGTGCAGAGTTCCCTGTGCCCAAACAGAGGTGTTGCTATTATAATGGTCAAACCGTCCCTTCCGGTCACTTCAAAACAGTTTTAGGCTAGCTCCCCCTTCCAATGAGTTTGGAGTCATGCTGGCTATGAGGACAAAAGGGAGGCAGGCATAGGTGTGAGCTACATCTCCCATTAACAGCCAAGTGACTCTGAACACAGGCAGAAAGGCACGTTTGTCTCAAGCAGGAAAATGGCAACTTTCTGAAAGTGCCATTTTCAAAATAGCAATATAAAATATAACTTGTCCATTAAGCTGGTTCTTAAATTACTGTTAAAATAAGTCATTGAATGATTTTTCTAGCTATTCACAAACTGAAGTTATATATTATAAGGTGTTTGATGAAACCCAGTGCTTTTCTATGGAAGAGCAAGCCTTGCCACAGTGAAACACGACTTTGGAGATTTTCACTGCCAGGGCACGTAAAAAACAACTGTGCACATACTCTAATTTCTAAGTAAGTTTATTTTGCCAAGTCAAATTGGCCGTTTTAAAACTGCCTACTCAGGTAGCAGGCACAGGACTGGAGTCAGGCTTTGCATTTTAAGTTTAGCTGTGGCAGAATATTAGCTGCAGTCCACTAGTGAGATTTAACCTAAAGGCCCTGGGGACACTTAGGTACCACATACTAGAGATGTATAGGTAAGTTAAATATAGCAATCAGGAGTGTAGTCAATTTAAATGTTTTATGGGTCAGAGCACATGCACTGAGGCTTGGTTAGCACTGCACAGCTGTGAAGATTGGTGGGTAGGCTTTCCAGGATGACACCAAGAGTTAGAACATGTCTACAGGTTCATGATCATCATGTACAGGGACACATCAGGGTTAACGAGAGAAAGAGAATTTAGGGCATACCACTCAATACAATGGTATGTCCTGAAATTGCTTGAACTCTTCCTTAGAACTGCTCCTGCGAGGCATAGTGGATCTGCATTCTTTTTCCCTCTAAGGATGTCAGACTAGAGCTGTGCTCTCTACAAAGGTGCAGTAGGAGTTGGGATGCACAGTCGAAGAAATTTCAGATCTCAGCTTCACTGTGTTCGATTGGCACATCAGCACTGAGGAAACAGGGCCTGCATTTTTGCACTAAGACTAGGCAACATAAAAGGCATTCCTTCATCTTCTCTCCCTGTTTACAATCAACACTAATGAATGATTTGTTTAGTTTATTCAATCTAACTAAAGAAACCTCTTTGCAGAGGGAAAGCTTGACGACGTACAAGATGGACCTTAGTGTGACACTACACTGATCACTCTTCTTTCTTAATTGCCCAGTGAGACTTCCAGAATGATAGTGGGAAGCATGCATGCATGACGATAATGAGACCCAGCTCTCACTGATGCAATTTACAATGACTTGGCAAATTCCTCTTATGCGTCTGAACCCAAGGAATGGAGCCTACTTTCTGCTCAAAGATGGTTAGACAAATGCTTGTATTCCTGGGGCAATCCTCCAAACATTTTAGCCACACAAGTAGATTGATGGTTACCTGATTGCCTTGTGTACCTCCCGTAATCAGATTCAGTACACCAATCTCTTGAATAGCTCAGACTCCTTCTTCTGACTCCCAGATTATAGTACAGTTCAAACAACTCTCAAACACTGATCACTGACTATGTGAATGCTGCAGACAACTCTCAATGAAGATTATCCTGTAGGATGAAATTGGATGTTGAGTGCCAACTCTCCTGAATGCCACTGGTTCTCACATTTCCCGCTTCTCCTTGCCTGAAATATGACCATGTTGTCATGTACATGGAGCCTCAAATTCACACTACAATGCTAACACAGTCATATTTTTCAAAATAAATCTTATAACAATGATGATGGCTCCATGCTTTTCCAAGGTGGTCATTTTTGCCTCAGGATGATGCCCTGAACTCACCAAAGTACTCACTACTCCATATTATTGACACAGTTTAAGCGACGATTCACTGATCCTGCAGAGACGCATGCAGGCAATTGACACATCCAAGTTGGATGGCCCTAAAAAAGTTTTGATCTACAATATCGAATTGCTGTAAAGCCACTACGACACAGCTGTGATCCTGGAGACCTACTAATACCTGGATGAAGTAGTCTAACAATAGCTTAGTACAACAAAGACACTCCATCATCTCTGCTGGAGATGAACTTTGTGCCACCTCTAGACTTTCAAAGGATGTTCTAGATTGATTCCTGCAACTCTGCCAAAAAGAATACACCATGGTCCATCATTGTCTGCTTCTGATGACATCAACAGATATATCCTGAAGGCATAAAGGAAGCATGGACTCTTCTAAAACAAGGGCAATAACATTGTCATTGGGGCAGACCTCTACAGAAAGAGAAAATTATTTCTCAATGTGAGACCAGTCCTTAGAAAAAGGTATTCTCGCTCTGAAACTCAAGGATCAAGCAACAATAATAATTACAACTGTTGGTAAAAGTACAGAGCATGCCAACCCAGGAGAACAAGAGACATTTCTGGACTCTCTGGAAAACTCTTTGATGGACACTTCTGAGGATTCAGGATATGAAAGCCCGGCTGAAGAACAATCAGACCATGATGTGGTGCAAAACACCTCCTTGATCAGAGAACCTAGAGAAGAACTCCAGAAGATGGGAAGACATAGATGAAGTGAATGATGATATTAACCCCTTCGACGCTTATGACGGAACGGTTCCGTCATGCACGTCGGTTGGGCTGTGCTTATGACGGAACCGTTCCGTCATGGCCCCGCCCGCGCTCAGAACCTTCAGCACTGCGCGGAAATCCGCGCAGCGCTGAAGGGGTTAAGCAAAAGTCATGGCCTCCTTTGAAAGACAAAAAAAATATCCTTTAATATTGGATTGAGAGAACCAGAAAACAAAAAAAGCAACAAACACTTCCCTAAGTGTTAAAAATTGGGATTATTAGTTGAAGGGGGTGAGATCCCACATGAAATAATAATCACAATAATTGTCAGGGTAAACCACAAAAGTCACTAAATAAACACGTGCTTAGCCCTCTGGTAGCTTGGCACAAGGCAATAGAGGTTAATATAGAGGCAATGTTTAAAATATTTATGCATCATTCAAACAGTAATGGAGTACAAAGAAAACATAAGAAAACTACCGAAAGACTTTGGAAAAATAGAGAATTTTTTAATAAATAAAATGACAACAATTTATTAAGTAGCACCAGAGATATGAATTTATTACATTTGAATTAAAAATAGTGGCATAAACTACAAAGCGCTGACCACAGTTATCTGTTTGATGGGACCACACAGTTATTTGTCACACTTGACGTGTGTTCACTATACACAAGCATTCCACAGAATGAGGCCATTGAAGTCATCAGGAACATACTAGAAACCCGCCCTACACCTCACTGGATTCCAACTGACTTCCTTGTACAATTACTGCATATCGCTATGGAGAAAAATTACTTCATCTTCCAAAATGAGTTTTTCTACCAATGCAGAGGAGTAGCCATGGGAGCCGGGTTCGCGCCGAGCCTGGCGAACCTGTATATGGACCATTTCGAAGACAAGAACATTTATTCTGATCAAAACCCCTATATCGATAATATCACTGCCTGGAAACGATATATCGATGATATCATGATGTTGTGGCGAGGCTCGGTTGACCAACTGTTGGAATTTCTATCATGGCTTAATGCTCGCAACACAAATATCCAATTCACCATGACGTACAGTGATCAATCGATCCCCTTTTTGGACCTTACACTTGAAGCAGAGGACGGCAGAATTGTAATGAACCTATATAAAAAACCAACGGATCGAAACACTTTGCTCCAGTACAATTCTCATCACCCGAGAAATCTTAGGGATAACTTACCTTATGGACAATTTTTGCGATTACGTCGCAACTGTACCAGAAGGAAAGACTTCTTTAAAGAAACTGACATTCTGCTTGCTAAACTAAGGGAAAGGGGATACCCCAAAGGACTTCTCAATAGAGCCAGAAAAAGAGCCTGGTATAGGCCACGGGAAACTTTACTTGAAGTACAACCCAAGGACCGAACAATTGATAAATTGGTATGCGTAACGACTTTTAATACCAGAAGCAACGAAATAAAAAAAGTCATCAAGAAATATTGGAATCTTGTAGGTTCAGAAATTGGCATCACCGACACTCCTATGTTTGCCTTCAAACGTGCAAAAAACATTAAGGACTTTGTAGTTTCTTCATTTCTAGAATCTCCGCCTACACCAGATATTAGATCGCAACTTGGCCTACCATCAATCAAGGGACACTACAAATGCAGTCACTGTAAGGCATGCGAATATACCACACCTAGAGCCAGCTTCAGTCACCGTGGGAAGACATATGCACTTAATCAGTTCTCTAACTGCAATAGTCAAAATGTTATCTATGCCATCAGATGCCCATGCCAGCTGATTTATGTAGGTCAGACGACCCAAAAAGTAAAAAACAGGATCCTGCAACACCAGAGCAGAATCAAGTGCAAGACCTTGGGGGCCCCCTTGGTAGAACATTACATGAACGCAGGACACACTCACAATCATCTAGAGTGGTGGGTAATAGAAAAAATCATCTTACACCAAAGGGGTGGGAACACTGCAATTTCCCTTAATATAAGGAGTGTCGTTGGATCCATACCCTTGATGCTGTAAATTATGGCCTCAATGAACATGAGGAGACATATGTGCAAATGAGTAAATTATAGCATGTCCTAACTGTGCAAATGAATTAACATCATTATCTCTATTTATGAGTCTATTGATGTAAGACACATTTCCCCATTAATGGATATTCCATCAGAAAGATCTATTCAATGTGTACTCATCCACAAGTATTTTGAATGTACAATATGCTACATATAATTACTCTGAAAAAGATGAATTACACCATATGGTTAGACAGGAATATGCATGTCAGTTTTTAATTGATAACCCATAATTCTATGAGAATATGTACTTCATTAATGTTATGGTATATAGAAAACACTGTTTTAAATCCATGGTGCATGTAGAGTGAATATATTGTCAAAGAAATACATGTTCCCTTGAATGATATAATTCCTTATATTGTTTGAAAACTGCTTCAAAAAATTGTCGGTCTTTCGTATATGGTGTACGAATATTGCTGCCTGTCCACGGTCCATTAAGGCATTGGTACACATGATTTGGTTGTCTTTGAATTAATGTAATTGATTTATTACACATCTGTGAGGAATTCATTCCGTAACCGATATTTACTAAGCAACTAAATATTGCCTTGATGTAATATATCCGGGGTGGATATAAGAAAAGACACAAAGGAGCTCTTTTACATCACAGCCTTTCAATGTACATGTAACAACTTGTACGAATTCCATTAGTTGGTTCTTAAGACCCTTATTCCTACCGCAATCTAGCACGTTGGTCGGCTAAACGTGACCCGCTTTTTATAGAGAAAGGATCTATGTAATAACATATTCCTTTTTCTCACCTATGAGTATTGTTCGCGACTAGATTAAATCATAAGATAACTCGCCAGGAACCGGTGACCGGGTTACTTTCAGAATCCGCTCCGTGTTTTGTCTACAAGCAGCTGACAGCCTGCACATAGACACCAATTGGGATAACGTCATATAGCCGGCTTCACCCTCGCCTCGCTGTCATTAGCTGCAGAGCGTGAGACGGATACAGACGTCTGTGCGGAGAAAACTATGTAAGTTTTAAAACCATTGGCGCTTAGGCCAGCCACGCTACTTGATTCCTTTTGTAGATGTGTAAGCGTCTTTCAGCGAATTGTTTATAACAATGTTCTCCGTAATAGACTACGTGTGTTTTTGTAAAAACCGTAGTGATTTTAAAGCGGTACCGTAATTGAGAAACAATTGGGAAGTTGCTATTTAAAATACCACGCATACAGGACCCCTTTGTTTCACAGCCTAAAAGCATCTAGTCGGGTTACTCACGTAGTTGGCTTTATGAGTGCCACTCGGTATGAATGACTTTCAACCCTGCACACGTTTGGCTATACGATAGAAGAATACTTGAGATATATTTTCACATGTGCGCAAAACACGCACTTTCTTTTGCTTTGTATAACCACACATTAGTCTACTGTGTAACTGATTAAAATCAATCTAGGCGTTCCAGGTTGGCGCTAATCTCTGCCCTCTCATTTTCAGTAAGTGGCGATCGTTTTGACGGCACCACTCTTTTTCCAGTTGAATAATTCACTGTGAAGGTACGTGACCTGTTTACTATACTTCATTACATGTCGTCATGTACAATAGGGATTTCTAGCGCCTATTTCTGTCGTTTATTGATTACAGAATCCCTGATTAATTCAGATGTCGGCTGAGAACTCTAATGAGAGATAAGGAAATTATAATCCTATACAAATCTGACTCCAGGTGAGCGTCTTTGGCACTAAGGGATACCTTCATTGTTCCCTCATTCTTCATACACACATGTCCCTTATGTAAAATTATTTGTACTTACAGGCAGCCAGCCCAACTTTTTGTCCTGAGGAAGACCCGCTCTAGATGCACACAACCCAGCACTACTATATAGGGTCGAAACGTCGACGTGCTCTGTCCAAATCGTCCACGCACTTCCACAATCAGAATTAGGAAATCATGTCCAATTGTGGTTAATGCTCTTGATTTTTGGACTTTGTCTGTATCACTTTATTTTTGTTATTTTTGTTATTTGTGTATATGGCAAATGTGATTTTATGTTAATGAGTTTATGTAAGCACTGAATGTTCTATGTTGTATTTGTATTATGGTTGGTCAGACCTGTAAATGCACACCTTTTTGAGAGAAAAATTTCCGGACACTGATTATAGAGTAAAAATTAATTTAATTTCTGAATCCTTTCGTTCATGTGTGTACACTTTTTTCGCTCTGTGAATGAATATTTACTTAATGAGATCTAGCATTTATTGCATATTTAACTAAGCTTACCAATTCCCAACAGAACCATCTTTTGCCTTTATCACAGTTATCTGTTCATGCTAGACCGGGTCAAAGTCAAAAGTTAAGGTAGACCATGATTGAGTTCTCTGGAGGAAAAGTTGTCAAAGATTTTCCAAGTCCCAGCTTTTGCAGTTTGGTCAGGAGGAGTATGCTCTAACACCAGTCAAGGGTATAGGACCTGGAGGTACCACTTAAGGGTTAGGACTCACTCCAGCAGAGGCCAGCAGCAGGGTCCAGAGCAGGCCCAGTCAGAACTGGTGAGCAGGACAGTTGCAGAGAGAGAGGTCAGTAGGTCACCCACCTGTATATTGGAGTCACTTCAGGAGTCCTGAGTTCAATTAATGTATGTCCAGTCTTCCTTCAGGTTCTTCAGACAGCAGGGCAGTTCTTCTTCTGATTGTTCAAAGGTTCATGAGTGTTCCTTTGAGAGTAATGGGATAAATTAATTAATCTATTTATTTATTGATTGATTTTATAATCTTATAAAATGCACAGGTCGGAAGATCTCAAGGAACGTGAAAGGATGTAAGGAGTCAGTAGGTCCTGAACATAACATGAACCCATTCTATACAGTTGGTGTGTTTTGGTATGGGTATGGTTATTATGTTTTCAAACATATATACGAACTATAGTAAGTAGGGTATCTAGGTACTGACGAAATGCCACAATCCTTATGACACACAGGGGATGAAATAGGTTGACCATTATCCTTAATCATAACGCTTGACGAGACCATTATAATCTCTTTATGCAAATATCATAGGTTTTAATCATGACATGGGACCTGCTAAATAAAGTTAATACAGCTTGTTCACATAGTTATCTTTTAAATTTATCCACCCCACACTCTACTCACTCTTGTACATACACCACATTTCCCACACACACCCACTTCATCTATGGCTATAACCGCAGGGTAAAGATCTCTGGCAAACAGCCCCCCTACGGAGACCGTTGGGCATTGCAGCACCTGCCCAATGAGGAGCTGCCCTATGATAAAGCATGACACCCCCGGGATGTGTGAGGGCCCTTGCTCCTTATCAGAGCTATTCCCCTTTCTGTTTGGGTCTCTAACCAGCTTCATCCCTTCTGAATGTGAGCCAACGCAGCTCAAGGGAGAGGTGTGAGACTGAAGTGTGCTTAGGAAGCTAAATCAGCAATCTGATCGCTGAATTCTGGCCCTCCTGCAGACGCCTGATAGATGCCTGGTCTTTTCCCAAATATAAGATGTTGACATTATCCAATCTCGATAAGATGAGGGCTTGAATCACAGTCCTTATGGAAGACTGGAGGATCATCCAGATGATCGTCCTCACCCATTTCAGCCGAGCAAAATAAGTGGAGGTAACTTTAGGCACTTGATGTTTCATAGACAGTTTTTCGTCATGAACAATACCTAAGTTCATAACCCTGGGGGACAGATTGGGGAGAGGTCCTAGGGATTCCATCCAAGTGGCCACTCGATTCATGTCCACGATGTCACATTCATGGCAAGTGCCAGTTTATGTCTGGGGAGGATCCTGGCCACTCCCTAGTCAATAAAGAAAAACTTTCCTGAAGGATCATACCCATGTTTGCTTCACTTCATGTCTGATTTACTCTATATTTTCCCAGAGTGCCCCTCTGTCCCCAAATCCTACTTCACAGAACCTTTCTTCCCCTAGTCAGAGCTTCCTGTACACATGCTGAGGTGTTACTATGGAAATGGGCAAACCCTCCTTTGTGGTCACTCCAAACCAGTCTGGTGGCAGCTTCCCCCTTCCACTGGGCTTGGAGCCTGACTGACTGACTAGGAAAAAAAGGGAGACAGGCCTAGGTGTAAGCTACATCTGACAGTGGCAGTGTAGATGTCATCTGAAGTAAGGCTGGGTTGTAAACTCCCCTCTGCTGGTAGAGTTCACTGAGTTTTTGGCACTCCGCACTATGCTTGGAGGGCAGAGTTTGGCAAAACCTTCACCTACGCTGCGTAGCAGAGTTTACCGGCAACCACCACTACCCTTAGTCAGCAATAATACAATTAAATGGTTCACAGTAGGTGTTTTGTTTTCTACATAGCTTTTACTGATAGCCTTCCCCTACTTCCATCAAATGTGAAGTCCCTCTTCACTGTCCTAAGTGAAGATGTGGTCCTGCCTGTGTGTTTACAGAAGTGCCCGTGATGTGTTCAAGGAGCTCAGGAATGTGGGAGCAGGTGGCGAGGCGGGGCTGCCAGCTCGGAGAAGGACAGAACCATGTGGTACTGAGCCAGCGCAGGTGGGCTTTGTGTGGGACAATGCCGGAGATTGTTAGGCCAGGGCCAGGACAAGAAGTCAAGTAGCACCAGCAGTACCGAGACCATCAAGAATCTGCTGGAGAACAGACGCTTAGAGCAACCTGCTGAGCCTGTCACTGGAATGCAGGAAGAAGTTTCCCCCTGCCAAGGAGGTAAGGTGGGTGGAAGATTTTACACTTGAGACACGCCTCTACTAGGAAATATACTGTTTCTCCTACTGTGACACCTTTACGTGTGTTTTTTATGCTGTCCATGCCCTCTCACAAAATGCATGTGCAATACTGGCTACTGCCGCTCATCTGCATAATTATCCCTCCGGTGTTCCGTGTGCATAAGCTCTGCATCTGTCTCTGTCCTGAAAAGTGCTGTCAGCTGCGGCACGTGCATGTAAAAGCGGTGGGGCCAGGTGGGGGGATTTGAACAGAAGACGAGGAGGGAAAATTAATTAGTTTTTTCAATTTTCGTTCTTGTCATCTGCCTACTCTCCCCCCAACCCAGCCCCACCGCTCTCACCTGCTTGGGCAGCGGCTGGGTGCAGTGTGAATACTAGTGTATTCATCATGCATGAAACTATGCAAAGCTCACACTTGCTTGGTGGGCCTTACCCAGTCGAGATTTGCTTGGCAGATTCGGACCGTGCTGTTGTGGCGCTTCGGGGATCGATCCTGCCTGTGCAGTGTTTGGACTGCCTGCAAGCATACAAACTTATAAAGCAGCCTGTAGGCCCCTGATTGGCAATCATCTAAATGAGCTGGGCCAGCTGAGGTGCATAGACTCCTGGCTGGCGGAATTGAGAGGCTAGGAGCAACATTCTTGCAGCCCAAAAAGTACTAAACATAGCCTGTGGACTGAATCTAAATTAGGGGTGGGAGAGTGGAGCATCTCCGCCCGCTCGCACGACTCTGCGGAATTCCACTGAGTTTTTATGCAACTCTGCAAAATTCTTCATAGCATAGTGCTACTCCAGGCACTACGCCCACCCTTAGTTTGAGGCCCAGAAGGGGCTGGGCACTGCCCCCCAGGCCATTGTGCTCAAGGAGGAAAAACACCTTCCCACACCCAAGCCTTTTGTTTACTATCGGGCAGCAATCCACATCTCACTACTGGGAGCCATTCAACAGTCAACTGACACTGGACATTGGCAGAAAGGTCCTTTTGGATTAGGCAGAGAACTGACAACTTTATAAAAGTGCCATACCTAAAATATAAATTTTAATCTGACTTGACCATTGAGAATGGATTTAAAATTACTGTTTAAATGAGTCATTGAATCAGTTTTCTAGCTCCTCCCAAACTGAAATTGAGCATTATAAGTTGTTGTAATGTAACCCATTTGGGAGAGCCAGCCTTGCTACAGTAAAAAACAACTTTTTGTGGGTTTCACTGATAGAATACATAAAACATTAAATATACATGCCCTACCTTTTACATACCATACACCCTGGCCTATTGGCATGTACGATAGGAACTCCACACTAGTTTAGAAAAATAGATTATTATATTCTGAACAAAACAAGATCAAAAGAACAACAATCCAATGTATGAAGGTTGGGATATTGAATTTTGAAGGAATAAATCCAGTAAAGCGCTTAGAAGCAAGTAGCCCTAAAAATGTTACTTTAGATCACTCTGGACTGGGGCAAAGTCAAGGTTTGGGCAATCTCGTGAAGCTTAGGCCAGCTACGGACCCACGCAGGACCCGGTGAACAAAGTACCTTTCCTGGTCGCGTCCAATTCACGCAGTCAGGAACTTGGATCGGCACTGCATCATCGCCAAACCTCGCAGCACTGCATCTGTGTTGAAGGGCATTGCATGGGTTTTGATCAGTGCAGTGGTGACAATATGACGATTTTGTAGCAAAACATATGCAGAACTTACTTTTGAGGCCCGGAACTGGAGAGGGCACCTCAGGCAAGGGTATGACTCAAAGATAGTAGAGTCCAGCAGTACAAGCAGAATTGCAGGAGGTGTTTTGTGCCCATGAGACTTCAGAAAACAGGGGGCTAGCCCTTGGAGATCACTTGGAGGGAAGGCAGAGTCCAGCTTTCCTTCAGCAGAGTCAGGTAGCAGCAGGCAGCAGGCAGTATGCAGCAGGGCAACAAGCAAAAAGGCAGTCCTTCCATAAAAGCAGTCCAATTGAGTCCGTTAAGCAGTACAGCAGTCCTTCTGACAGAGGTTCAGTTCAGGATCTTGAAATGTCTGATTTTAGAGGGACAGAGACTCAGTACTTATACCCAGAAGTGCCTTTGATGTAGGGGTGACTTCAAATCAGCTCTCTGAAGTGCACAAGGTCCCTTTCAATCAAGTCCTGTCTGTCAGTGTATATAGGGAGTCGGGTGGGGGGGTAGATCAGTGCTTTGTGTGTGGACAGGACACTATCTATTGAAGTGTAAGTGTCATCCCCTCTCATTCCTCTCCCTGCACAGAAAGACCCATCAGAATGCAGATGAGTGGTCAAACTGCAGGTGAGCCTCATCCTCCTGTGTTTTTGTCTTTCTAGAGGGAATTGCACAACCTGTAGCTGTCAACCAGCCCAGACGTGTATTGGAGATGCAAAGCACAGAGAGTTATAAGCACAGAGAAATGCTATTTTCTAAAACAGTAAGGTTAAATCCAACTTCACCAGTGAGGAGGATTTATAATTACCATTCCAAACATATGAAACATTTAAAAAGCTACTCCTTTGTGAACTGGAATTACATCTTAGAAGTGTATTAATGAATTCCCAATGCTAGCCTATGAGAGGAGTAGAACTCAAAGTAGTGAAATACAAAATAGGCTGTTTGTCATTACTAGGATATGCAAAGCACAACAGTAAATGCCCTACTGTGAGAGGCTGGCCTGGTATATGATATCTACTAATGTAAGTGGGCATCTTGCACCAGTCCAGACAACCCTTTTGATGATGTAGGCGGTCGCAGACAACCTTAGAAAGCTATCCATGTGTAGCTGTGGAGAGCAGCCTTCACACTAAGGGCCATATGTAGGTAGCTAAATACCGGTCGGTAACGGCCGAAAATCGGTAAATATCCCGTTACCGACCGGTATTTAGGCATTTGAGATGTAGGAGGCATGATTTAAGGATTCGGTAATTTACCGAATCGGTAAGGGATCGGTAAAATACCGAATCAGTAAAATACAGATTCGGTAAATTACCGAATCCTTAAATCATATGTAGGGAGCACTCAAGTGAGTGAATTTCAGTAGTAAGGATTCGGTATTTACCACCAACTACAGGTTGATGATAAATAACGACTATATTTGGCGAATCAGGGGTGTCAATGTGACACCCTGCTACCCATGAATATGCTTCCCCTATTACCGATTCGGTATTTACCGAATCGGTAATAGTAAATGGCTTCCCATTCATTCCTATGGGCCTCCAGGCCCATAGGAATGAATGGGAAGGGATGCATTATTACCGATTCGGTAAATACCTATTCATAAATACCGAAATTTACCGAATCGGTAATAATTACCGATTGTTTACCTACATACTATTTACCGATTCATAAATACCGAATCGGTAAAATTCGGTATTTATGAATCGGTAAATATAATTTATCTACATATGGCCCTTAGTCTTGAAGGAGTGTAAAGCAGCCTATTTTACCAGAATGCAATCTTATAGTATAGATTAAATGAAAAGGAGCAACAAAAAGTATGTATATACATATGTATTTATAGTATAACACTCTCTAGTACGTTACAGTATCTCCTACATGAAGATAGACACAAAGCACACAATACTTTAGCAAAGAAATCACAGTAAATAGCACTAATACACAGTGGGCCCCAACCATATACTAAGAAAGTGGTATAAGAACCACAACTCAAGTCAGGACAATGTCGAGAGTATAAAGAATTGCTGGGGACCCACAGACCCACCCAAGGTAAGTAGATAGGTACCTTGCGGAGAGCGCGTGCAGTGTGTAAACACGACTGCATGCTCCATACAAGTCTACGTGCAAGTCGTGGTTGGAATTTTAAAGATTAGGGACCCTTCCCAGTGGACCCTGAAGAAACCCCATGGAAGACAGAAGGTTGGAGAGCCACCCCACCTGTGGATACCGTGGTACCCAAGTTAGATATCCCAGGGGAGCCAGGTGCATAGGTGTGAAGTGGCATCAGAAACCCAATGGAGGACTTCAGGAAAGTGCTGCTGCTGGAAGAGGAGAAAATGTTTGGAGGAATCCAAATGTGGATTCCTGATGAGGAGTACATGAAAGCAGAGGGGACAGAGTCTATGTCACTCAGGGGTGACCAGGAGACTTGGAAGACGAATGCCCTCAGATGTCAGGTGCTTCGGGAAGGATGACAGTGACTTTGACTCTGCAACTGCGAGGACCAGGCAATGCTGAGGATGACCAGGACCCATATACGAGCTGTCCCACGAAGGATATCGAGTGTTGAGGGGTCGGTGTCTGGTGGGAGCACCAAAAAGCCTAGGCAAATGCCACCCACTCAGGAAATCATGATGGTACACGGTTGGGACCAGCAAGGTTCAGGAGACTCACCACAAGCAGGGTAGCCCAAACAAAAGAAGTTTGACCCTCAAGTGGACCCACAGGCCAAAGCCATAGGAGTCGCGAGAGGACCTCAAGCAGCTCACCCAAAGATGCAGGACACAATGCACACGATGTAGTGTGGCCAATGATTCTGGTCACTGGAGGTGCTTGAGGATGGGGCTACTAGGGGCCTGAAGATCTTCTTGCAAAGATGTCAACAAGCCTTTGCAACTTCAAAAGGATGGGGTGCCAAGGGTTTCAATTATTGCAACCCCCACAAGGACTACTGGCCTCAAACTTGGTGAGAGGGTAGAGCAGGCCCTGGGAGCAGAGGAAAGTCAGAACCTGTGTTGCAGAGCCCACAGAGTCCGCAGAAGCTTGGGATCTGCAGACCGGTCGTCTTCGTTGCGGTGCCTGTGAATGCAGGGAGTGACTCCTTCACTCCAAGGGAGATTACTTCAGTTGTCGTTGATGCTTCACTGGCCTTGGGAGGTTTCTGTATGATACGCAGGCATAGACGATGCAGCACACTGGAAGGGATACGAAGTCTGGCCTAAACTAAATCCAGCGAAGTCCAGAGTGTCCAGACGGTAGAAGTGCAGGGGTTTCAGTTCTGAATCTTATCCCATGATCAATCTAGGGACCTATATCCAGGTAAGCCCTTAAGTAGCCTATGGAAGGGGTTGGGAGGATTCAGGGGAACCCTCCCAGGGGAGGAACTGGACAGGGGGAAGCTTACTCCCATATCCTTTGTCTAGTTTCACGCCAGAGCGGGAGACAATGGCTCCCAGGACTGGTTTGAACTGCACTATGCACAGGGACACCAAATGTGCCCCTCGTGCAGACTTCCAGGTGCTGGCAAGCGCACCCACCCAACCCTCATACTCTAAATCCTGTCTGGGATATGGTCACACCTCCCTGTGACAGGATGCTGATTGTTCTGCCTTCCTCTGCTTGAGCTTGGCTCAGCACCAGGAGGGCAGAAGTGTGTCTCTGGTTGTTAGCAACCATTTTGTGCTGTCCGGGACAAGAAGGCTGGTACCAGGAACACTGAGAGCCTAACAGAGTGCTCTCCCGGTGCTTGGAATCCTACCTCCTACACCGTTTATGGTGTGGGGATATAATTCCAACATGTGTGATACCAAACTTGATAGGATTCATTGCAGCCGTTTTCAAGATGGTCATCGCACGATTACACAATGCCCCTCTATATAGTATATGACTGCTTTACTGACAACCCAGGAGAATGGACTCTGTATGCTACAGGGGTGTCCTGCTCATGCAGGGGTACCCTCTTACTTAGAACCAAGCACCCTGCCCTCAGAATTGTAAAGGCCTGCTATAGGGGTGACTTATAAGTTATAAGTGCAGCGACCCTTAGATATAGTAAATCTATATCTTTAGTAAGCGGGGCATGCATGAACTTACACAGACTACAATGGCAAACCTGTAGTTTCATTTTGAATAGTCTCTCATGAGTGGCATAATGCATATTTCAGGCCATGGGAGACCTTTGGGGTACCTATGCCCTGGGTACATAAGTACCATATACTAGGGACCGACAACCGCAGTATCCAATCTGGGATGTACCTAGGTACTGAACACAACAGATAGGGAGAAAGCAGAAAGACTGGGGTACTGATTAGCAGGATCCCAGTCAGACTAGTCAAAAACAGTATCACATCAAGCAAAAAGTGGGGGTAACCATAAGAAGGTCCTACTTTCCTACACAACCCCCTAAACATAAGGAGATGTGGTTAACCTTGCCCAGTTGAGTCTTCATTTACTAATTGGAGATATCTGGAGAGTCCATCTGCATTGGCATGGTTACTCCCAGGTCTATGTTCCACTGTATAGTCCATCCCCTGTAGGGAAATTGACCCCCTCAAAAGTTTAGGGTTTTCACCCTTCATCTGTTTTAGTCATAAGAGGGGCTTATGGTCTGTCTGAACAATGAAGTGAATACCAAACAAGTATGGTCTCAGCTTCTACAGGGCCCGGACCATAGCCAAGGCTTCTTTCTCTATAGCTGACCAACGTTTCTCTCTGGGGGTCAACCTTCTTCTAATAAAAGCTACTGGTTGATCCTGACCCTCTGCATTAAGTTGTGACAACACAACCCCTACCCCCAACTCAGATGCATCTATTTGGACAATAAATTGCTTGGAGTAGTCAGGACTCTGCAGAATGGGAGCAGTACACATGGCCTGCTTAAGATCATCAAATGCCTTCTGACAGCTAACTGTCCACTGAACTTTCTTGGGAATTTTCTTTGAGGTGAGATCATTCAAGGGAGAGTCCATCTGCATTGGCATGGTTACTCCCAGGTCTATGTTCCACTGTATAGTCCATCCCCTGTAGGGAAATTGACCCCTTCAAAAGTTTAGGGTGTTCACCCTTCATCTGTTTTAGTCATAAGAGGGGCTTATGGTCTGTCTGAACAATGAAGTGAATACCAAACAAGTATGGTCTCAGCTTCTACAGGGCCCGGACCATAGCCAAGGCTTCTTTCTCTATAGCTGACCAACGTTTCTCTCTGGGGGTCAACCTTCTTCTAATAAAAGCTACTGGTTGATCCTGACCCTCTGCATTAAGTTGTGACAACACAACCCCTACCCCCAACTCAGATGCATCTATTTGGACAATAAATTGCTTGGAGTAGTCAGGACTCTGCAGAATGGGAGCAGTACACATGGCCTGCTTAAGATCATCCAATGCCTTCTGACAGCTAGCTGTCCACTGACCTTTCTTGGGAATTTTCTTTGAGGTGAGATCATTCAAGGGAGTCACTATGGACCCATATCCTTTTACAAATCTCCTGTAATACCCAGTCAGGCCCAAGTAAGCTCTGACCTGAGTCTGGGTAGTTGGAGCAACCCAGTCCATCATGGTCTGGGTTTTGCTCTGAAGTGGGTGAACCTGGCCTCCATTCACAAGGTGGCCCCAGTACACAACCTTACTCTGCCCTGTCTGGCACTTAGTAGCTTTGATAGTGAGGCCTGATTTCTGCAGAGCCTCCAAAAATATCTGTAGGTGGACCAGGTGATCCTCCCAGGTGGAGCTAAAGACAGTTATATCATCAAGATATGCTGCACAATAGGCTTTCAGACCTGTGAGAACTTTGTTCACCAGCCTTTGGAATGTGACAGGTGCATTATTCAAACCAAAGGCCATAAAATTAATTGATAATGCCCACTGAGGGTTGACAAGGCTGTTTTGGGTTTGGCATCCTCAGCTAGTCTGATTTGCCAATAGACAGCAGTTAGGTCAAATGTGCTCAAGAACGTGGCTGAGGCCAAAGTGTCAATAAGTTCATCTGCCCTAGGAATTGGATAAATATCAGTCCTAGTGACTGCATTGAGTCCCCTTTAGTCAACACAAAACCTTGTCTCTCTCTTACCACCCTACGTGTGAGGTTTTGGTACCAAGACCACTGGACTAGCCCAAAGGCTATCCGAGGGCTCAATTACTCCAAACTCCAGCATCATTTGGACCTCTGTCTTGATGCAATCTCTGACATGGTCAGGCTGCCTGTAGATTTTATTCTTGAAAGGTAGACTCTCACCTGTGTCCACTTCAAGGGTACACCAGGTGGTTTGACTGGGTGTCATAGAGAACTCATGCCTATATTGATTGAAGACCTTCCAGCAAACAATCTGCTGTTGGTCAGTGAGGTTGTCTGCCAAGGCTACACCATCAACTGACCCATTATCAAGGTTTTATGAGAGGGGATCACGGAGAGGGTCACGCCCTTCCTCCTTTCCCTCATCATTTTCCATGAGGAAGCCCATGTCAGTCCTGTCTACAAACAATTTGAGCCTTTTCACATGGATCACCCTGTGGAGGCTCCGGGAGTGCCAAGGTCCACCAGATAGGTGACCTTACCTTTTTGCTCAATGATAGTGTATGGTTCACTCCATTTATCTTGGAGAGCTGCTGGGGCCACAGCCTCCTGGCCTGGCTGGTAAACAGTCAGGACAGCCTTTTGGTCATGCCAAGCTTTTTGCAATTCTTGACTGGCCTCCAGGTTTTCCTTTGCGTTCTTCATGTACTCAGCCATCCTGGAGCAGAGACCAAGTACATAGTCCACTATGCCTTGTTTGGGAGGTTTGAGAGGTAATTCCCAGCCCTCCTTCACCAAACACAAGGGACCCCTAACCGGATGCCCAAACAGAAGTTCAAAAGTGCTATAGCCAACCCCCTTCTGAGGGACCTCTCTGTAGGCAAAGATAAGGCAGGGCAGAAGAACATCCCATTTTCACCTATGCTTTTCTGGGAGGCTCATGATCATGCTCTTGAGGGTTTTGTTGAATCTCTCAACTAACCCATTGCATTGAGGCTGGTAGGGGGTGGTGAATTTGTGATTTCACCACACTCCTTCCACATTGCAGTGATATAACTTTACATGAAGTTTGTAACGCTGTCAGTTAAACCCTCCTTAGGGAAGCCCACCCTGGAAAAAATTCCCAAGAGGGCCCTTGCCACCACAGCAGCTGTAGTGTTCCTAAGGGGAATGGCTTCTGGGTACCTAGTAGAATGGTCTTCCACCACTATAACTGTGCCCAGAGACTGTAAGAGGGTTCATGGGAAATATATGTCAATCCCAACCCTCTCAAAGAGAACCCCCAGCACTAGAAATGGCATCGGGGGGCATTTGTGGTGCTACTTGCCTTACCACTGGCTTGGCAAGTGGCACAGGAGCAACAAAACTCCTTGGTGTCTTCAGACATGGGAGGCCAGTGAAAATGAGGGACAAGCCTGTCCCAAGTCTTACTTTGGCCTAGGTGTCCTGCCAGGGGAATGTCATGTGCCAGGGTGAGTAGGAAGCCCCTAAACTTCAGAGGTATACCCAACGTCCTGGTAGCACCAGGCTTGGGGTCTCTACCCTCTTAATAAAGGAGTCCCCCATCCCAGTAGATCCTTTGGGACCCAGTGACATTCCCAGCAGCCGCAGCAGCAGCTTGCTGTCTGAGGGGTTCAAGAGAGGGGCAGGTTTGCTGCTCCAAACTGAAGTCTGCCCTTGAAGGGCCCCCTGTCGCCAAGAACTCAACCTGATCATGCTCAAGCTCATTCAGGACAGTTCCTTTCTTGGTGCTGAGATCATCTTCCTCAAGAAACTGATCCTCACTCTGAGTCTGGGGGGAAGACACAGCCTTACCCCTCCTGCTCATTCTCCTGGAAGGCACCTTGTCCACTGTTCCCAGATCCAGGGCCTGTTCAGTGGATGTCAGTTTGGCTTGTGACCTAGTCACAGCAAACACATATGCAGAGATGCCCAACATTGCTGCATGAGTCCTAAATTCAACTTTGTCCAAGGCAAATCATTGCCCAACAAATAATCTACTGGTAGGTCTGAACTTACCACAACCTTCTTAGGGCCAGTTACCCCTCCCCATCTGAAATTAACAACTGCCAAGGCATGGTCAGTCCTGAAATTGTTTGCATTGGTCACTTGGCACATTTCATCAAGTATGATCTGTCCAGAAGACACAAGTGTTTCTGTCACCGTGATGGCACTGGCCCCTGTGTCCCTGTAGGCCATTGCCTCTGTTCCATTGATAAAAGGATGTTGTCTGTAATTACCTAGGTCACTGGGACTGACAAGTAAGGTGGCAATATCCATGCCACCATCACAGACTAAAGCAGCCTGAGCTGGATTTCTGCCTAAGCCAGAACCCACCTCAGATCCCAAAGTTAACCCCACTAATCCCTTGTTGCCTGTACCACCACTTGTACTTGTGCTAGGGGGAGCAGTTGCCTCAAGGCAGTGGTGGTAGGAGTAGTTTCCTTGGCATTTGGACAATTAGCATCTCTTGTCCTATGGGTCTTCTGTTTACAGAGATAATTAATGGACGTCACTGTTTAGGGCGATATAACATAGACAGTGGATCACTACTTTGAATCCAATTGGAGCCCTCTGTCTATGCTCTCAGGGACCACTGAGCTAATCCATGGGGAATCCTTCTCCTTAGACCACAATAAGTACTCCTCTGGTACGTAAATCGTGTTCACGATTTTACTTAGGTGGAACCTGATCCAACAGTGATTGGAAGTCCCTATGTGAAGCTAAGGATAGTGACCAACTAGGAAGTGGGGAAGGAAACAAATCCTTTTGTTTTATTTACCCTCACACACCCTAGTGGTGTCATGCTTCCTCATCGGCTCACCCTGATGCCTAAAAGTCAGGGTGGGCTCAACCATATTTCAGAGAGCTCTTAGAAAAATTATTGGCCAGGGGGAATTAAAGATTAAAAATCCAAAGACAGATCCCAGTTTCCATTTATTCTTGGATCTGTCAGGGATATCAAAATTAGAGATGAACAGGTCAATTAGGGTATTATGGTCCTAAGACCCTAGTGCCAACATGTTTCAGTCCGCTAATGCCCCTGAAGGGTGCTGGACTTTCTTCAGGGCAATGAAAAAGTCCTCCCTGGAAAAAAACAATAATGAGGGAATTTCCCTATACTGTATATTAATAAGGGCAGATAGCTGCTCCTTTTCTTCTCAGGAGAATATTATCTTTTATGGTACTCCATCTGCGGAAATAAAAAGAATGAAACCAGACATAGTGTATCATTGATTGATAAACTGCCACTTCCCATAGTGAGATGTGCTTCTCAATGCCCCTGTGTAGTTCTAACAAGCAGGTGACACAACACATCATACAACATACCTATTCGGTGTGTGTAGGATATTACTGTTTAACTTTACCACACTCAGTTAGCTGGCCAAAAATAGTGTGGTCGCGGCATATGTCGCATCCTGTCAGTATCTGCATCCTTGTGCGTGTAAAATCAATGTGTAACAACCGTGTCATCCATTCCAAACAGCAAACGCTGCTATCAATCGCCGTGATTTTCATACACTCAATACATGCATCCTGCATTCCTTACCCCGATGTGGGAGAAGATGTATTTCACGAGGGAGCTCATATAGTAAAAATGGGGTGGCCCTGTAGTCACACACTATTATATGATAATTAGACATAGCCCAGCACGTTGAATAAGTGTATGTAAAAGGAAACAAAACGAGAAACAAACAGCCAGATTACTGTCAGCGGTATTTGCCCCCAAATTGGAGCCAAGTTAGCTCGTACCTGAAGTCAAACCGAAGTCCCACAACTACCTACTCCTCCAAGCAGGGCCCTTCTTCCAACCCAACTACAATCAAAATCTTTTTTTAGGACAGGCCGGGAGAAGAGGAAGATGGGGCAGAAGGAACAATACAAACAAAAAATGTCCGATGGGAAGACGGAGGACACCTGTGAGTTCCTGGAGCCAAACCAGAGGCCTACACCCCAGCACCAGTGCAACACGGGACTAGTGGTGAACCTCACGGACTTCACTTTGAGCACGGAGGAAGTTTCCATTCAGGATAAGGGACTTGGGTTTGTACCCACAGCATACCTGGATAAATTCCAAATACGCTGCGAACTAAGTGAATTTTTCCGTAAGACTTGTATAAAAACCTTCTTTATGGATACAGAGACACCTGAGGAAGACAGTACGACAGTACCCATACCACACTACGCCTCAAATCCAACTTTTTCCCACCAGCATCCCTGATGCCCCCAGAGGTCATTGCCTTTGAGAAGGGTGTTTCTAAAGAAATTGAACAACTACAACCCAGAGGCACTTACAACAATCTCAGCAAAAAAGAGAGAGAGCCACTCAAAACCCTGAGCACAGGAACAGACATCGTAATTAAGCCAGCCGACAAAGGGGGCGCAATAGTAATCCAGAGCACTACGGCATACAGAACAGCTTGTATGAATCTTCTGGCAGACAAAAAATATTACAAGAAAATTAACAGAGACCGAACGGCGCGGCTCAAGAAGACGATTAGCACACTGACTGCCAATGCACTAGACCGAAATTAGATCACGAAAAAGGAACACGATTTCCTCAATCCTGATGAATCCAGAACACAATTGTTTTATACAATACCTAAAATACATAAAGGCAAACTACCACCTCCTGGCAGGCCTATTGTGTCCGGTATAGGGTCCCTTTTAGAACCTCTTTCCAAGTACACCGATTGGTTTCTACGTCCCCTAGTCACACGGATCAGGTCGTATGTACAAGATCCAAACATTTGCTCAATCTCCTGAAAGATGTTACATATGATCCGGGACATAATACCATGGTGTGTCTTGACGTGGAAGCGCTATATACTAGCATTCCACAAGAGGAAAGCATCCGCGTGGACCTTGTTAAACAGGAAGATTGGAATTGGGATGCCCCGGTCAGCTGGGTGATCACATTGATCATTGATGCGCCTAAGCACTGACTGAAAACTTCTTTCGCTTTGATGATCAGCTATATCTTCAAGTCCATGGAACTTCGATGGGCAGTACCTTTGCGCCAAGCATAGCGTGTTTGTACAAGGGCCAATTTGAAGACCAACACATTTGGCCCACCAACCCTTACTCCAATAACATCTGTAAGTGGTTCAGATACATCGATGATATCCTTGTTAACTGGGAAGGAGATCAAACCAATTTGGTGAACTTTCTTGGGTGGATGAACCAGCTGAACGCACATCTGCGATTCACTATGAGTTTTAACAGTGAGCAGGTCTCGTTCCTAGATGTTAAACTCAGTGTGAAGGGTGGTAGACTGGTCAGCTTTCTTTACACTAAACCAACTGATAGGAACAGTTTATTACACTTTGACAGCATACATCCACGCGCTCTGAGAGAAAACTTACCTATTTGTCAGTTTCACCGGATACGCTGGAATTGTGCTGATTTAAAAGACTATAAGGATGAAGCAGAAACACTGTCTAGAAAATTGGAACAGAGGGCCTATCCAAAAAGGATTATTGAAAAAGCCCAAAAAAATCTCGAAATACACCATGAGAGGCCTT